>NC_053391.1:338244386-338844386 GCF_905171765.1 Bufo bufo | reverse complement strand
AGAGGTTAAGGAGGCGGTGAATGGGTGGATGTGGGAGCAGAAGAGGGAGCAGGAGGGGCCTGAGCCCTTTCTTGGTTTTTAAGGTGCTTACTCCACTGCAGCCCGTGTCTCGCATTTAGATACCTGGTCATGCAGGTTGTGCTAAGGTTCAGAATGTTAATGCCTCGCTTCAGGGTCTGATGGCACAGCGTGCAAACCACTCGCGTCTTGTCGTCAGCACATTGTGTGAAGAAGTGCCATGCCAGGGAACTCCTTGAAGCTGCCTTTGGTGTGCTCGGTCCCTGGTGGCGGTGGCCAGTAGCAGGCGAACTGTTTTGGCGACGGCTGCTCTGCTTTTGCACCCTGCTCCCTCTTTTGCTATGCTGTTGGCTCTGTCTCACCACTGCCTCATCACCCTGAACTCTGAAAGTCAGTGGCACGACCTTCATTCCATGTGGGGTCTAGGACCTCATCGTCCCCTGCATCGTCTTCCACCCAGTCTTCCTCCCTGACCTCCTTTTCGGTCTGCACACTGCAGAAAGACGCAGCAGTTGGCACCTGTGTTTCGTCATCATCAGAGACGTGCTGAGGTGGTATTCCCATGTCCTCATCAGGAAACATAAATGGTTGTGCATCAGTGCATTCTATGTCTTTCACCCCTGGGGAAGGGCTAGGTGGATGCTGTTGGGAAACCCTGCCAGCAGAGTCTTCAAACAGCATAAGAGACTGCCGCATGACTTGAGGCTCAGACAGGTTCCCCGATATGCACGGGGGTGATGTGACAGACTGATGGGCATGAGTTTCAGGCTCCACCTGTGCGCTTTCTGCAGAAGACTGGGTGGGAGATAATGTGAACGTGCTGGATCCACTGTCGGCCGCCCAATTGACTAGCGCCTGTACTTGCTCAGGCCTTACCATGCTTAGAACGGCATTAGGCCCGACCAAATATCGCTGTAGATTCTGGCGGCTATTGGGACCTGAGGTAGTAGGTTCAGTAGGACGTGTAGCTGTGGCAGAACGGCTACGTCCTCTCCCTGCACCAGAGGCTCCACCAACACCACCATGACAACCATGACCGCATCCCTTATTAGATGTTTGCCTCATAGTTAGTGTTCACCAAGCAAAGTAAAAAAGTGTTTAAGTCTGTTCAAAATAATTAACCGCCAATAAAAACCCTGATGTAGGGTATTGCACTCTTTTTTTTAACTCTATATGACAGTGGTATTTGTGGCCTAAATTTCACAGTAACTTATGCACGTCTAATCCCAGATGTGCAGTATATCTGAGGGTTTTTTAACCCCAGTAAGCAAAAAGCCGTATTTTTGGCCTAGATTTCACAGTCACTTATGCACGTCTAATCCCAGATGTGCAGTATATCAGAGGGTTTTTTAACCCCAGTAAGCAAAAAGCCGTATTTGTGGCCTAAATTTCACAGTCACTTTTGCACGTCTAATCCCAGATGTGCAGTATATCAGAGGGTTTTTTAACCCCAGTAAGCAAAAGCCGTATTTGTGGCCTAAAATGAACAGTCCCTTATGCACCTATAATCCTAGATGTGCACTATATGAAATAGAGGGGTTTGTTTCACCCAGTATGCCCCAGTATGCCAAAGCCGTATTTCTGGCCTAAATGTGACACTCACTTATGCACCTATAATCCTAGATGTGCACTATATGAAACAGATGTTTTTTTTTCCACCCCAGTATGCCCCAGTATGAGAAAGCCGTATTTCTGGCCTAAATTTCACAGTAACTTATGCATGTCTAATCCCAGATGTGCAGTATATCAGAGGGTTTTTTAACCCCAGTAAGCAAAAAGCCGTATTTGTGGTCTAAATTTCACAGTCACTTATGCGTGTCTAATCCCAGATGTGCAGTATATCAGAGGGTTTTTTAACCCCAGTAAGCAAAAAGCCGTATTTGTGGCCTTAATTTCACAGTCACTTATGCACGTCTAATCCCAGATGTGCAGTATATGAAACAGAGGGGTTTGTTTCACCCAGTATGCCCCAGTATGCCAAAGCTGTATTTCTGGCCTAAATGTGACACTCACTTGTGCACCTATAATTCTAGATGTGCACTATATGAAACAGATGGGGATTTTTTTCACCCCAATATGCCCCAGTATGAGAAAGCCGTATTTCTGGCCTAAATTTCACAGTCACTTATGCAGTGATAATCCTAGATGTGCACTATATGAAACAAAGTTTTTTTTTTAACCCCAGTGTCTCAAAGCAGTATTTCTGGACTTGCAGACATGCAGATATCCTGTGCTGGTGCACTATCGTTGCATAAAATGGCTGCCGATTATGTATTGATATTGACTAACTGAAGGAAAAAAAGTTCGTTTTCAGTAGTAGTTGGCTCAGGGCAGGCTTAAAACAATTGTGCACTGCACCCACAAAACACATTTGATGTAGATCGCTGAGTAAAGAAGCAGTTCTTCATAAGATTCCTCCCTGATCTCTCCCTCACAGCAGCTGCATCCTCTCCCTACACTAATCCGAGCAGAGTGACGGGCGGCGCTACGTGACTCCAGCTTAAATAGAGGCTGGGTCACATGCTGCAGTTGGCCAATCAAAGCCATGCCAATGATGGCCTTTTGGGGCAAGTAGTATGACGCTTGTTGATTGGCCTTTCAAAAAGCGCCATAAAAATCGCCGAACACCGAACCCGAGCTTTTACGTAAATGTTCTGGTTCAGGTCTGGGTGCCGAAAAACCAAACTTTACAGTTCGGGTTCGCTCAACTCTGCTAATTATGATGACCCATGTGATCGGATATCATAATGTATGTCAACCAATATTTTATCTTGTACCGATGTAACTCAGAAAAGAAAACAGGGAGCAGAACTTGTTGGTATATGTGACTTTTGTACATTGGCTATTTGCTGTACCCTTGTCTAAATGTACGACAGTAATGTACTAAGTGCTATTACTGCTCTAATAAAATACTATTAAGCATAAAATGGGGTCATTTATTGGTGATTTCTAAAAAGATGTTTTTGGGAATTTTCTTGAAAATAAGAAAAATTGCTTCCAAAATTCTAAGCCTTCTAATATCCTAAAAAAATAAAATGACATTTGCAAATAGATGCTGACATAAAGTATACATATTGTGAGTGTTAATTAATAACTATTTAGTGAGGCATCACTATGTGTCTTAAAAGCAGAGAAATTCAAATTAGAAAATTGCTTAATTTTCAAAATTTTATGCAAATTTTTGATTTTTTTTATACATAAAGGTAAAACATATAAATACAAATTTACCTTTAACATGAAGTACAATGTGTCACGAGAAAAAATTCTTAGAATGGCTTGGATAAGTAAAAACATTACAAAGTTATTACCACATAAAGTGACACATGTCAGATTTGCAGAAATAGCCCGAGTCAGGGAGGAGAAAAATGGCAGGGTCCTGAAGGCGTTAAATAAGCAGAACAATATTTTGTGAAAATCAATACTTTTATTCATGCAATCAGCTGTACACAAACAACTGCAGTGCCACCTCCGGGTACACAGAATGAAACCCATCCATGGGATTTCACCTGATATTATTACACAGGTTATATTACAACTAAATAATTAAGAAAGCATTTTGCTTACAATTTTGAAACATTACAGCTCATGTAATGCTTATAATCAGATATTAAAATATTTGCATTCCTGAGTGGTGAAATGGCACATAGTGCCATTTACAGAGGTTATACATATTACCAAGTTCAAGGATCAACATGGTAACCAAATGAAAAGAAAAACAAAATACATTCTATCTAGGACACATGTAAAGAAATAACATAGTGGGCCTCATTTATCAAAACTCTCGTGTTACCTGGAACAACCAACCCTAGAGCAGCTTTGGTTTTTCAAGATCAGTTTAAGAAATGAAAGCTGAGCTCTGATTGGTTTCTGTGGTCACCAAAGCAACTTCTACTAAGAAAATTGTGATAAATGAAGCCGTATGTCCACTTGACCTCGTACATGTTAGTTACAAAGATTGAACAAAAAAAATTATGAAGTAGACACATTTAGGCTACATTCACATAACAGTGAAAAACAGATATGTGACGTACAATTTTTAATAGCTGTCACATTTCTGTTTTAAAAACAATGGACTATAGAGTTATTTTTTTTTTAAGAAAGGTGTCAGTGAAAAGAACATCTGTTATAAACTTACCATTTTGCAGTTTTTAGTTAGACTATTTTCACTGTCATGTGAATGTAGCCTTGGCCATATAGAACATTTATTTCTCTACCAAAACCACTTCATAAGCTTGAAGCTTTAGGGTACTTTCACACTTGCGGCAGAGGATTCCGGCAGGCAGTTCCGTCGACCCGGCAATCTGGACGCAAAAGGATGCATTTGTGAGACGGATCCGTCTCATAAATGCATTGCAATACCTGATCTGGTATTTTTTTCCCCCTAGATTTAATGGTCTGCGCATGCGCGCACAGAAAGAACAGATACGTTTTGCCGGAACACTTGGGGCCGAATCCGGCATTAATGCATTTCAATGGAAATTAATGCTGAATCCGGCATTCCGGCAAGTGTTCAGGATTTTCGGCCGGAGAGAAAACTGCAGCATGCTGCTGTATTTTCTCCGGCCAAAAAAGGTAAGAGGGACTGAACTGATGCATCCTGATACATACTGAATGGAATGCTCTCCATTCAGAATGCATTAGGATAAAACTGATCAGTTGTTTTCCATTATTGAGCCCCTACGACGGAACTCAATACCGGAAAACAAAAAGGCTAGTGTGAAAGTACCCTTAGCGTTACTGCCATCTGCAGTGATATTTTGACAATGATATTAAAGGCAAGTAGAAGGTTTCTAGATAAAGTCTCAATCCCGTCACTGGATAATAACAAACCACTGGATTTGCACTCAGGTTCTGATACAATATGTATCAACTTGTCAATTGCTCTGTGGCAATTTTTTAGGTTGTTTTCCCATGACAGGTATGTCATTATGTTTGTTATAGCTCTACATAGCTAAGTACAGTATAGACTTACATTGTGATCCACTAAAAAGGCAAGTCAAATACAAACCCTAAGTAGCATATAAGAATTAAACAAAATAGTCCTGAATTGTAAAATATTTTCTAATAGTAGCTCCTGGAAGCCATAACTCCATCTTGTGTAATTAAATCACACAAAAATCTGAGTTCAGGAGGACTTTAGAAAGCATTCCAATCCTGAACTGAATCCTGGACAGTGCATATAAATAAAAGGCACTTCTGTGTCAGACATACATATGGTCAAAGAATGGCTCTATAGTTAGAGAAACACTATATTGTAAGATAATGCAGGGATTCTCTTTTTGGTGGTGCACCCCTTAGGCCCTGTTATAAGCACTGTGTTTTCCCAAAGTATTCCTTTAAGGCCTCTTGTACACGACAGTATGTCCCCTGTGGCCGTATTGCGGCCCGCATACGGCTGGTCCGCAATAAACGGGACACCGGCCGTGTGCATTCCGCATCATGCATGCGGACCCATTCACTTGAATGGGTCCCCAAATCCGGAGATGCGGTGCGGAACGGAACTAGGGAACGGAAGCACTATGGAGTGCTTTCGTGGGGTTCCGTTCCGTGCTTCCGTTCCGCAAAAAGATAGAACTTTCTTTTTGCGGAACGGATGGATCGCGGACCCCATTCAAGTGCGGCTGGGCCACGGTCGGTGCCCATGCATTTCGCATAACAATTTGCGGTCCGCAGCATGGGCACAGGCAACACACGTTCTTGTGCAAGAGGCCTAAGAAAGACTTGATGATACCACAGCCCAGTTAACTTGCTTCTGAAACATATAATGTTTCTTTTTGGCTAAAATATTTCAGTATATAAACATTTAAAACTATACAAAAAAAAAATCTGATATACCTATATTCAATAAAAAAACAAACTCTCAAGTCACAGTTTTTGAACATATATTCTAATCAGGAATTTAAGTATTGTGTAGCCTTTCTTTTAGTAAATGAACACTGCAAAATTTGTTTTTCAGTCATTTCTTAAAAATAAGAAAATGCATGACCACTGCCACGTCTGTTTTAGTATATACTTGCACTTCCCATGAAATAATGGCTCTGGAGCATCTTGTCTTAGAACTCTGTGTTGTGCAGTTCCTCCTTTACTCTAGTGGTATATCACAAAGCTCTAAAAAAGATGGTGTAGTATTGGAGAATGCAAATATTTATTAAAATAGTCAGGAGAGATGACAGGGCTTCTTTGAAGGGGTGGTAACCTCTCATGAAGTGATGGCATATCCTAGTGAGAATGGAACACCACTTTCAAGTGGAACTTCCACAGTGTAAACTGAGCCACAAAACCAGTCCTGAGGACAATAATGCGTCGTTTTTTTAACAGTTATTTCAAGTACTAATAATAAACAGTGTGGGGAAGACTTATCAAAACCAGTGTAAAGGAAAACTGGTTTAGTAGTTGTCCATAGCAACCAGAATCAGATTCCACCTTTTTTTTCCAAATGAGCTCTGAAAAATTAAAGGTTGGATCTGATTGGTTGCTATGGGCAACTAAACCAATTTACACCAGTTTTAATAAATCTCCCTCAATGGCTCTACATCCTACATTAAGGGGTTTTCCAGTAAAAAAAAAAAATATTTTTAAAGTTCCTACAGCATACCCCCTGAAACAGAAGATTCATACTTAACTGCTCCATTGATCCATGCTGCCTCCGCCCTCTACATCTTCTGGTCTAAGCACTGTTTACATCCGGCTGGCTATGGGCAATGACAGTAATGTGACCACAAGGAGCATTTCATGACTGAAGCCAGTCATTGGCTGGAGAGGTGCATGTGACCATGCCCATAGCCATTCTGATGTAAACAGTTTTGGGCTTGTAAGATGGAGAGAGTGGATGCAGAGTGGAGGACCGAAACAGCGTGGAGCTGGTATGTATGAGTCTTCTGTTTCAGGGGCCATGTTGTGTGAACTGCTGTGTGAAATCATTTTTACCAGAAAAGGCTTTTAATCATTAGGCTTCTTTTCAAATATCTGGTTACTTTCACAACCCATTTTGAGTCTTGTAATTCACTATTTCTGCTGCAAGCCTTTGTGGATCCAGCAAATTTGGAAACATGCTCATCACAGAATCTACTAATGAGGGCTGGAAGATGGCACACAGTTTGTTGCGCATGCTTAATCTCTCTCTTGCGTAATTATCTGAGTTTTGCCATTTTTGATAATCATTTCTAGAAGGTGGAACCGGGCTGTATAATTGATAGTTAGACTGATGTCTCCTGGAAGAATGAAGAATGGGTCCTGGTTCTGACCAAAACTCTAGTGAGTGGGTAGGCCCGGGTGTATAGTCATTTGGTACACTATGATGGGCTGTGGTAGACTTCTCAGCCATTTCTCTTTCATAAGTTTGGTGTGATGCATTTTGGGAAGACCAGGGAGAAGATGGACTATATGGGTAAAAGGAGGTTGCATGGCAACCATGTGGAACCAATTTCTGAGAACTATAGTGTTTACGCGGATCACTGTCCAAATCCTTTGTATGCTGACAGCATGGCATCCGATGATTACTGTTGCAGTAATCATGAGAATGGTCACAGAAACTGTTTGAAACACTTGTCCATAGTTCCACACCAGAGTCATAAGAGATTTGATTATGGGAGTCCTTTGGGCAGACAGCATGAGGATACCATTCAGATGTTCCATTCCATTGATTTAATTTACTCTTGTCTGATGTCTTAGCTTTTTGAGAAGATCCGGTTCTCTCTAAAGGAGGTTTCTGCATAAAAGTGGAGTCTGGATCCACTGTAGATATCTCAGCAACTGACACTTTTCTCATCTTTTTGTCTTCTAAATAAGCATTGTTCTTAGTAGGTGACAACCTTGCATTTTCACGCAGTTCATCAGCAACCGAACGTTGAGTTTGGTTTATTCTCTCTGGATGATAAAACTTACATTTCATTCCATAGGTGCATTTTTTACCTGCAGTCAAAGTTTTAAACTTATGTTAGTTAATATAGCAATAAATGGATTTCAACACAGACCTATTAATATATTTGATCTTTAGACAACACATAAACAGAAATGTTCTGTTAATTTGATGCCTAGAAAATTACTAGTTCAGTATAGTTCAGGTATAGTTCATTAATAAAGGCATTATCCGGTCAGCAAAAAAATTATTCCCCAGAGCCTCCTGTGGCATGTTGACACAATCCACGTATCATGTGACCAAAAGATGGGCAAGTTACAGCTCTGCCCTGTTTGTGTCTGGGACATCATCGGGTACTTCAGCTAAAGTGGCTTTACAGAGTCATTATGACCACCTCATGCAGTTACATGAACACTTTAATCCTCTGACATTAAGTAGGTGTTTGTTAGGGAGGTGACGGCAGTGGTGCAGGGAAGCCAGGAGGAGGATGCTAGGAAGATCATGCAGGTCCCACCTCCAAACCAGGAAGTTTGACATTGTATGGTACAGTTAATAATGATGAAAGGAATGGTATCAGTGTGTCCCAAGTTAACCCCTCATTAATTCCGAATTTATAGAAACTGTGCATTAAATAGATCTAAACTACTGTTTTATTGTAAATTACATGATAGCCCTGGCTCTCAAAATAATGATGGGATTAAAGAGCCTTTTAAATGGGCCTTTAGGAGTTCAGAATCAGATCCATGTGAGTCCTACTATTGGCACCCCAGACAATTAGCTGTTTGAAGGGGGCTGTGGGGCTCGTGCTTAATTGTTTACATACTGTAGGTCCATCTAACTATACACTGGTGCAGTGTATTGCAGCTTTGTTCAATTAATGTAAGCATTGTGACCCCTTCAAACAGCTGATCGGCAGGGTGCTGAAAGTTGGACCCCACCAATGTGATATTGATGACCTATCCTGACCTATTCAGTGACTGGTTACATGATTTATTTAGCTGTAGCAGTCCAGTAAATCTGTAATCTGCTGGTACAGAGGTACTCGTTGGGTTTGAAAAGTCAAGATATTTGCTGGTAGAGAGAAAAAGAGAATTGTTCATTACCATAAGGACACTGTACTTTTTTGTTTTCTGGTCCAATAGGCCGTTTCCTCAGGAAATCATCCAGGTTTGGTCCTTTTCGACCCATAGGATCATCGGGAGGCATAAATCTGATTTAAAGACATAAAATGAGTAGGCAACGTGTTTTCAAAAATATGAGCAATTTGAACAATATGCACATAACTTAAACTATATTTAACTAGCATATAAAATACAAATGATGTGAAATCAAGATAGGCCAAGCTTGAGTTGTTTGTGACTAAATCAAACTGGTATTACAAGTTATCATTCCTGCAGACATCCCTACTGAGGCTACTGACTGGTCTGCAGTGGTAACATGGATGTAAATAGCACGTTACAGTATGTCACATTTCTGGTCCGACGGCAACCAGAAGTGATTGGAGCCATACCATTAGAACTGGGATATGCTGACAAGATGAGTGTTTTTATTTTAATTGCTAACATTAATCGTTAACTTTTTTGTCAGTCTCGGTAAACCCCTTTAGAATATTTGTTAACTATCCAACAACTCCACTTACAGGTCGTTAACAAAGGAGTACATGAGAAGCCGCTCTTCTATGAACTTCTTCCATTCTGGCTTTTCACTCTGGAGATCTCTGTAGGTATCATTTGAAACGATAACTCCATCACTTTTGTAGGCCAACTTGACAATAAATCTATCATCATAGCACACCAGCCGCTTCCCACCAACTCTCCGAGAAGGAGTGAAAACCAAAATCATCTTCTTCTCAAGATCAGTTAAAATGTGTTGATCTGAAGAAAACAATGATGTTTTGAGAGTTAGCAATTTAATTTTTGTTGAACTAAATGTATCAGAAGGTACATGCCTTTTAAAAAATGTGTTGCTAATTGGGATGTCCTAAAGTCAGAAAATATAATCTACACCTGCTCATAGAGTTACCCCAAAATGTGCTCAATTTTCTTGAATCTATGTAAAAGATGCTTACCATGCCCTCTTCTGATAAACCTTGCCCACTTTTATCAGCACTTTTCAAATCTGGATATGACAAAGGTCTCACATTTTAGTTTAAAAATGGCTTGTGCCACCAGTTTACTAGTGCACATTGAATGATTAATGTGGGCCTTTGGGTGCAGTGACAGGTTAACAGAACCCTACGAACATTACAGCAACAGGGACACTACACATCACCTATGAATCAATGTACATGTCATTGGCTAGGCATAGACTAATAATATGATAAGAATATACCAGTGTGAGACTATGACTGTTGGAATAGTCTTGGAACACTTCTTCTATAGTCATTTAGGTGTAACTTATTTGTACTTACCAGTAATGGGCATTTCAGGCCTAGGCTGTTCCTTTCTGAATGATGGTACAAAGACTGTAACATCTGTATGGCCTCTTTCCAGGAAAAAATTGACAGCGAGCAATATTCCACGACAGGAGAATACATCTTTATTTCCATGGCTATAGAAGGTGAAAATATTTATGTAATTCATGTAATTGTTAGCAATAGACAAAAACATATATAGAAAAAGGCTAATTCTAAAGAAGGTGAAGAGCAATAAAGAACAATGCAGAAATGAAAATGAAAAAGTTACTATGTACTAGCTTTCTGGATACAGGTTGTTGATCCAAGGAGTTATTCTTATTGCCTGATTAGCATCACAAAGGAATTGTTTCCTCTAAAAAGGAGGAAAATTGGCTTCCACCTCATGGTGATTTTTGCCTTCCTCTGGATTAATTTGCAGGATAACAGGCTGAACAGGATGGATGGATGTCTTTTATCAGCCTCACAAACTGTGTTACTATGTTACCATGAAAATTGGTGCACAAAAGCCGTGTGGAGTGAGGTGACAAAATATGGAAACCCAGTATTGGTAAAACAACTATAAATTGCTCCAGGTTGTAGATGTTTTCCTAAACTAAACATGAGAAATAATTGTGCATCTGTATATCTTCTAGATGTCTTTATTGGCACAAATATATAAACTGCGATGTGCCTGACCACTGAGAACTATGGACAGCTGTTCCATCAAAGGTCACTGACCAGGAAATCAATATGAATAAAAATAACCGTCTTCTCATATTACAGGTGACCTTCAACATGTTATTAATGAGTATTTGTGAAGGACAATTTCCTGGTTGAACAAGTCAGGTTGCACGATCACCAAGTTTTAGCTATTAACTATTTTCCATCATGGATCAATCAACCATGTTGTACAGACTCTTAGAACATGATGCACAAAACATGAGATTGTAATAGCATTCAAGAAAGGATCACAATTGTCCCAAAGCTTTGCATTGGTTTAGTTTTGTACACATATGTATTCAAACAGCTTTAAATCTATCTATCTATCTATCTATCTATCTATCTATCTATCTATCTATCTATCTATCACAATCTTTTAAACTACTATCTGTTTAATCTGCCCCATGTCACATTATTGATACATTTTATGTCCCTGTTATATTCACCTATCACAAGATTAATAATTTGGCTGTTATACGAAGAATGGTGTAAAGGTGGAGGATTCTGGATAATGGGCAAACTGAATGAGATAAAAAAAATCTGAATCTGAAGTGGAGATAATTTACGTTGTACTAAGAGTAATAATTTCCTGAGCATTTCTGATTTCACCATGCCATACTGCTGCAGCGTGTATGGTTTCTTGTAGATTCCATTCTATATAATAGGAAATCTACAGCAAAGATGTAAGTTCCAATTGCACTTATTCATTAAAGAATAGTCCCAAGATGAACTAGGATAGATGATAAGCTTCTGACTGGTGAGGGTTTCACTGCTAGTACCACCATCAATCACAAGAATGTGGACCCTTTGCACCCCTTACGAATGGAACGGTGGTCAAGCATGCATGCATGCTGCTGGTTGATTCATCTCTATGGGACCGATGAAGAGAGCCGAGCAATATAGCCATAATCTATTGGGCCATCCTATAGCGATAAATGGAGTAGCAGTGTGCATGCTCGTCTACCACTCCATGAATAAGTGGAAGGGTAACCCCCATTCTGATGATCATGAGGGTGACAGCAGACAGATTCCCCCACCTTTATATCTTGGGACAACCTCTTTAAGAAAACTTTTAGACTAGAATATGTATTCAAGAAAAGATGCTGGGAGTATTATAGCACTTAACATATTCGAATCACCATAGTCCTGTGGAGATTCTGATGTGTTATTTTCTAAAAGGTCTGGTGGAAATTGCAGAAACTAGTGCTTCAAACACTTCCACTACAGTACAGTGTTTTTTAACTTTAGTGCAAAAGAACAAGGTCAGCATAAGCTTCAGGACTTAGAGACAAAACTAAATATTGTCTTTTAAAACCAAAACACATAACTCACTGTTCTGATCTCTAATCTTACAAAAGCCTACTTAAAGGGACAATCCAGGACTAAAACAGATTGAAAAAACATATTGGGAAAGCGGGAAAGAAACACAAACAAAAAACAATATATATCTGTTCAATCCCTAGGTCCTCCATCACAGATGCTCCAGTAGCCCCCCCATCCCACCGGTCTTTATTTACTTTGCTGCAGTGATAATGTTCCCTACTTGCACATTAATGTGGTCTAGCAGCTAATCACTGGCCTTAGCTAGAGCGCTGAGGCCAGTGATTGGCTGCAGTGGTCACATGGTTGTACGTGAAGTCTTCAAGTAAGCAAAGACCGGCGTAAATCACTGGAGGGGTAGCACCAGAGTGCTGATGAATTTTACTAGCCGAGTGTTTGTTTGTTTTTACCACATTTCCTGCTTAAACAGCTCCTTTGGAAAGTGGGGAAAAAAATACCTACATATAAAAGCAATAATAGGATAGATTTTAGCAAGGCTTGTAGACAAACCAGTTCAGCCACTCCATGAACCAGTTTTTTTTTAGTACATGGTGAAAATTAACCTAGTAGTCCAAAGAAAAAAAATCTATAAATTTAGATACTAGCAAAAACTAGGTGCATTGGCGGCCTTGCTCCTAAGATTTGTTCAGTCCTGTATTATAACATAATGTAGGGCACCACAACACTCTCTATCAGCGGCACATTGGTATTATGTAGGCAAGTCCCATTATTATGGTAAAATAAACTAAATTCAAGTCAATGGATCAAAATGCAATACCTGATGCAACCCATGGACAAAAGTGGCACTTTTTCTGGAATTTTTTTGAAACTCTTTTTCTAATGTCATACAACCCATTTAAGCTAAAGAACTTATAAATCAAATCGCAACAGGAACATACAAGGTTATATGTAGAGCATGAGATCTGATGATGGCCCTTTAATATCAACCACAACCTCGAAACTGGAAGCATCAATACAATGGGATATGACTTCATAAAAGCAGTCTTTAGGTGTAGTTCCTGCTTGAGCTTTACGATATGTGTAGTATTTACCCAAGGCTAAAAGGTGTTACTGTCTCAGATGAGAGACTCTGAATTTGCAAATGCAAAGAAAATTCCCAGAAGGAGGAAAGAGTGTGGAGATTTACATACAGCACATTTGCATAAGACTAGTAGTGAGCTGCTCAGGCAGGCAGGTCTCTGGGCATGTGAATCATTGAGGAACAATGTAGCAGCAGAGTCACTATACAGGAAGCAGCAGAGTGGAAATTCCCTCTCGTCCACCTGACACCACTACATTAAACCTTGCACTTTGTTCCGCGGTGTCAAACACTTTTCTTTGACTGGATACAATAAACAGTGTCCTTATATCCAAGCAAAATATTTTTTCTACTTTTCCCTACTTTAAAGGGGTTCTGCAGAGGATAGATCATCAGTTTAAAAAAAACTGCAGATCCCCTTTAAGTTTTGTTCCTGGTATTGACGATGGAAACTGCTGTTCAGATTATAGTTACTTACAGATGTAGCAATCTTAGCATGTTTAGTCATAGCAAACTTTAGCATGATATGTCAAATGGACATATCAGAGGTATTGATTGGCAGTGATCCTTCGCTAGAGGGAGGAGAAAGAAGCCCTCACTACAGGAGACAGACTCAATAGAGAGTCTATGAGTCCATCTCCTGCAGCGACAGAGAGTGCAATCAGTGGGGGTCTCAGCATGAAGACCTCCACTGATCAAAACCTCAAAAGTCTCTATGACATATTTAAAGTACAGGAGCACTTTAAGTGTGAAGTTATTATTGGCTATACATTGGCTATATCTGTGTCTTCTATAGCAGCGGTCCCCATCCACTGGGCCATGGCCCAGTACCGGCCTATGGGCCAGCTGGTACTGATCCCCAGGGAGCGCTGGGGAAGGGAACTATTGGTTTCTGTGCCCCGCGATTTAGCCTCATAGGCTGAAGGCCACTAGGCCTGTGGCATATGAGGCAGTGCTAACGTGCAGGAGGTTGCGATGACAACATCATGACGCCACCAGAGACCACTATAGAAGAGGGTGCACTACCTAAAAACCACTATGAGATATGAGATTGAAGGCGAAAGATAGATAGATAGATAGATAGATAGATAGAAGATAGATATGTAGATTATATATATATACCCACAAGGGTTTGATGTTTCTGCTTTATTTTGTGCCTTCTTCCTTGATGTCCTCTATCTGTACAATGGTCTGCCAGGATTTTATCTCTCCTCCTAAGCTTATGAGGGTATACTTATCAGCTGATATATCTTGCATTGCACATGCTATTTACAACATGCACATTTTTCTTGATCAGACAATCCACAAACTGAAAGTACAGCTTTATCTGGTGCAAAATCTATTGTATGAAGGAGAAGATTTGTGTCACTTTTAAATATGGGTCAAGGGGTATGCATCTTCTACGTTTACAATTCTCTGAAATAGGTTTCAAAACTCAGATAACAAAACCCCTCAGAACACAGGAAATGAATCAGCACAGTGCTGCTTGCAACGAAAAAAGCAGAGCCTTCCATAGAATTCACTCAGCCACAAAAAGCAGATGAAGGCAGAATATTAACTGTCCTCTTTTCCTTGCTTAGATGAGTAAATCTGTGACGGTTACTTATCAGTACACTGCTCACATGCATTCAAGTAAATGAAACTATATTAGGGCCAGGCTGAATGGCTACAAACGAATGTATCCCTTTGATTCAATAGGAATGTGTGGGGAAAGCCTTGACTGTATTAAATGGAATTTGTCACCATGAAAATGCATTATGATAGAGCAGGAAGAGCTGAGCAGATTGATATATAGTTCTATGGGAAAAGATTCAGTGTAACTTCTAGTTTATTAATTTAAATCTCTGCGCTTTCAGTGCTTAGGAGTCATGTGGGCGGTTCTACTCTGTATACTAAAGGATGCAGAGTAAGCTGTCAGTTACTGATAGGACCGCCCACATGACTCCTCCTAAGCCCAGAATGAGCAGAGATTTAAATGAATAAATTACAGGTATAACCAAATCTTTTCCTATAAAACTCTATATCAGTCTGCTCCGCTCCTCCTGCTCTATAAAATGCTGCTTGCAGATTGCATTAAATTTTTACAGCTACAGGATCCTTTTTTTTCCCCATATTATAGTGATTAGAGATAAGCAAAGTTCTCAAAAATTTGATTCGGCTGCTTTGCCAAATTTGAACAAAAAATTAGCTTTTTGGCTAATTACTTTGTCACAAAGTGCATTTCTTCGTAAATAGCAGGTGCAATGACAAGGAGCTGGCCCCCCGTCATTGAACCTCTCAGATGCCGTTTCATCACTGATCGCGGCATCTGAGATGAATATTAAGGCCTTTCAGGGGTTTATAAAAAAAAAAAAAAAAATTAACATCATACTTACCTTATCCATTTGAGTGGGAAGAGGTAGCCCAAGCGATCTTGATTAAAGATCCAGTGCGAAATCTCGTGCGGCGAGTGATGACATCATCACGTCGACCGGCGTGGTGATGTCATATGTCACCGCACACAAGATTTCGCTCCGGATCTTTGAGCAAGATGGCTGTGGCAGCCTCTTCGTGTGCAAATGGATGAGGTAAGTATGTTTTGTTTATATTTTTACCGTGATTTCAGGGAAAATCAATTAGTTACCACAAGGCACGAGGAAATTTGGCTTTGCGGAAAATCAAATGTTTCCTGAAATTCGTATCGAAGTCCACTTTGTGAACTTTGATGCGCTCAACACTAAGGGCTCATGCACATGACCATATGTATTTTGCAGTCTGCAAAAAACAGATTTGCATTCTGTATTTTGCGGTATCCATTCATTTCAATGGGTCCACAAAAAAAAACGAAGTTACTCAGTGTGCATTCCGTTTCCGTATGTCCGTATGTCGGTTCCGCAAAAAAATAGAACTTGTCTTATTATTGTCTGCATTACGGACAAGGATAGTACTGTTTTATTAGGGGCCAGCTGTTCCGTACCGTAAAATACAGAATGCACACGGACATCATCCGTATTACACTATTAACACTATTAGAGCTCATGCACGCGAACATATTTTCTTTCCATGTCTGTTCCATTTTTTTTGCGCACCGTATGCGGATCGGACATGGAAAGAAAATATGTTTGTGTGCATAAGCCCTAATAGTGTTATTTAATGTCATGACATAAAAGATCTATACCACATGGGTGTTACTATGATAAAAGAGAATGATAATGTCAATGACTAAACCATGCATAGTATTTTGCACGCCTGCCAATAGGAGGCACAGTAGAAGCCTGCACACTTGTCTGGCAAGATAGCTTTGGAGCTGCTCGGATCGCTGCCTAGTAGCCATAGATCTGGCTTCTTTTCAGGTTACACAAGCGACCATGTAAAATGCCAAATACACTGTCATATTAGTACCAGACTGTAAACAATGTGACTCTTGTACACTGATACTGACTAAACAATGCTCCTGTATAGTAAATAATACCTAATAGAATGTAATATGATGATGAGGAGGTGCAAGCAGACTTCAGGAATAAGTATAACTCCTACCCTCAAATTATCAAGATCAATGTGCTGTATTGATAATAAACAATGCATGGGCGTTCATCATCACTGCTTCTGTTTGAATAAAGTCTTCATTCTTCCTCTGAATTTTAATAAGGAAATGAAAGAGAGGATGTAATACACTAGTGACAGCCAACCAGGCTTAAAGGGGTTTTCCAAGATTTTTATACTGATGACCTTTCCTCTGGATAGGTCATCAGTATCTGATGGGTGGGGGTCTGACACCTGGGACACCTGACGATCAGCAGAGCTCGCAGTAGCGCAGCTGCCTTCTCTCTGCTTTTACTAGGCCAGTGACGTCACTTTCATCATGGCCTAGGAGCAATACCAAGCACAGCTGCTATACAGTGTATGGCGGTGGACTTGGTAAGCTGCGGGAAGGCAGCGGCGCTCAGAGGAGTCAGACACAATAGCTGTTGTCAGACCCCCACTGATCAGATACTGATGACCTATCCTGAGAATAGGTCATCAGTAAAAAAAAATCTCGAAAAACCCTTTTAAAACGGTGGCTAACAAAGAATACTTATAAATGTATAATCATTGGGGGTTTCACAGCTGTAACAGCCTAATGATCATGTGAACAGTGGTCCCTAAGTCTGTGCGGATAGAGCAGTAGTGCGTATGCGAGACCTCCACTCCACTCACTTCTATGGGATTGCACCCAGCTATTTCTATCAGTTCCATAGAATTGAATTGACTCCTGTTCTCATGATCAATGGAGATCCCAGTGGCCGGACCTTCATCAACTGTCCTGATCTATCCTTAGGATACGTCATCAATATCAGATTGGTGGATGTCTGACTCCTGGCACCCCATCTCATAGCACAGTGCCATACATTTATCAGCTGTGCTTAGTGTTGCAGCCCAGGTCCATTCACTTGAACAGGACTGAACTGCACATAGGCCATGTAACCAATGAATGTGATGTCACTGACCTAGGCAGAGGCAGCAGCACTCACCGGAGCACTCTTTAAACAGCCTATTGGCTGGGGCTACTGGGAGTCTGCCCCCCACTGATCAGATATTGATTACCCATGGGTCATTAAAGGGGTTTTCTGAGACTTTTAAACTGATGGATAGGGCGTCAGTATCTGATCAGTGAATTTCCAACACCTGGGAGCCTCACCTATCAGCTGTTTAAGAAGGCACCAGTGCTCAGAGTAACACCGTGGTCTTCACTCAGCTCCCCAAGCACTACATACATTGTACAGCAGCTGTGCTTGGTATTGCAGCTCAGACCGATTCACTTCAACGAGGCTGAGCTGCATCTAGACAATGTGACAGATAAATGTGATGCCAAATGGCCTGGGTTAAGACATTTGCAAGCACAGGTGCCTTTTCAAACAGCTGACCTGTGGGACTCCTGGGTGAGATACTGATGACCTATCCTGAGTATGGGTCATCAATATAAAAGTCTCAGAAAACCTCTTTAATATTGTAATCCTGGAAAAACCCTTTAATCACATATCCTATGGATAGGTGATACATGTTCTTAATGTGAAAACCCCTTCAATTTTTTAGAAATACATACAGAGGGGAATTAGCAACACTTTATGGCAGTTTTCTGGCGTACAAAAGCCACAATATTTCGCACAAGCAACATTTTCTGCTGTTCATGCCATTTTTTTAATTTAAAAAGTATGCAGGTTTGGGGGAGGAGGAGGGCTTCATCTGCCCGACATTTTCACAATAATTTACATTAGAAAACTGGAGTATAGGAAAAATAACAAACCTCATTGCCACATTGCTTCCATCAATCACAATTGGTCGCAAGTTGTTACTATTGTCTTCTGTTGAAGATGTGGTTGGCCGTGTGCGTGTGCCTCCTGGTGGGACTAAAACAGCATCACTTGACTCCTCTGGCACTGCTTCCTTTTCTGGGTTGCCTCCATGTTTTACCAGCTCTCCCAATACAGTATTTATATCTGCTTCCATGCCAAGATTCTGCAGTACGGCATAGGTTTCTACTGCGGAATAGCCTAGTTTTCTGAAGAAGTCCATTTTCATCTGCATTTCGGACTGGTCAATAAAGTCAGGTGAACTGGACTTTTCTAGTGACCAGTCACCTCTTGTACCTTTGAGAGATTTTCCTTTGGGTGCAACATGGTTTAGGCTTGGAAATCCTGAATCAAACGAGTCCCCATATTTTACTGCGTTGTCACTCTTTAAATGCTCATTCTCATTTAATATTTTGAGCTCACTCCAACTTGGAAGATCCAGACAATGACTGAGATCATAAGGAAGGCTATCCATTCTGAAGTTCTCAGTCTAGTATGCTTCAATGGCCTCCAGCTTTATCTGCAAGCAGAACGTAAATCATTAACTTAGGTTAACTTCTATTAACTTCACCTTTCAAGCCTCACTTCCTCGATTATAAAAGCTCAAGAACTTTCCACTAAGGCTAGTTTCACACTAGAGGCAGGGGACTCCGGCAGTCTGTTCCGGCGGGTGAACAGCCTGTCGGATCTGTCCTGCCGCTAGTTCACGTGTGCCCACGGACTGACGCTCCGTCCCCATTGACTATAATGAGGGCGGGGGCGGAGTTCCGGCAGCAGCACAGCAGCGCACACCGAGAGCCGGACGGACTAAAAGTAATGCATGCAGTACTTTTAGTCCGGCTGCCTCTTGGCGTGCGCTGCCGCCGGAACTCCGCGCCCGACCCCATTACAGTCAATGGGGACAGAGCGGCAGTCCGGGGGCACACGTGAACTAGCGGCAGGACAGATCCGACAGGCTGTTCGCCTGCCGGAAGAGCCTGCCGGAGTCCCCTGCTGCTAGTTTGAAAATAACCTAAGGCTATTGATAAAGCAAATATGTTAAACGAATAGGTTAGAATTATTAAATATATAGCGGTTTAATATTTCTGTGCTACAGAAATGATGATATAAAATCAATTTACAGTGCTTAGTCAAAGGTTATTATTGTACATTCCTGAACTTAAAGAGGTTCCACAGTTTACTTAAAGGGAATCTCAGATAGATATGGCAGAAAATGGCATTAGTGGCAGTCTAATGCCTTATTCACACAGTCGGTGTTCGGTCAGTGACTTCCATCAGTGATTTTGAGCCAAAACCAGTTGCGGCTCTAAACACAGAGCAGGTGCAGATCTTTCCAATATATATATATATATATATATATATATATATATATATATATATAAAATTAAAAACAAGAGACATCATAGTTATTGTGGGTAGTGGAAAAATAAAAGAAAATGTTACTCTAAACTTTAACTTTCAGATTCATATAAGTGTGGTTAGACTTCTGCTTTTTATCTGGATTATTATACTCAATAATAGTTATGAGATAAATAATGAGAAGTAGGATGTTAAGCAAGTTCAGATGAAGATTGGGCAATCTTCCTATAAATGAGATCAGTTCACCATTCTTCATACGTCAGTATGTGAGCATTTCACAGAAAACCCCAGACCTGGTCATGAACCTTTTAATTGTTTTAACTACTGAAGGCAATGGTACACTAATACCTTGTGCTGACATCTTTATCAGTAAAGCTGAAGGCTTTGCGGCATTCTCTAAGCAGCAGCATAAGCTATGTATTAGTGACTATATAAAAGTATATGGCAAGGCTATAGTAACAATTATAAACAAGCTAAACAAGAAGAGAATGAGAAACAGCATATACAACGTATTCAGTAGGAACATACTATCTATATATACACATAAATATGTTCCAAATGGATATATGATAGGGGCTAGACAAGAAGATTAGTGAATCAGAGGGTGAAAAAAGAAAACTTTTCTGGTGATCAGGCGTATTATGGATGCAAGTTAGTAGAATGTATATGGGGCAGAATGTCTATAGCTTACCAGGAGAAGACGCACAAACTAAATAGAAGAGTTGCTAAAGCCGAGAGCATGAGACTTGCAGTGCAGGCCTGGCTGTGACATTTCTTCTCTGTGTTTTTATGTAACAGGAAGCTAGTGTACAGTCAGTCGGGCGTGTACATGTGCGTGGTAATGACATAGCTACATCCGGAGATTTAAAGATACATTCACTCAATTGTATGCATCAGGGAATTAGAGGAGATGTCAAAACATCTCTGGATGCCGTGGTGGTGTGTCTGTATCTGAGATGCTAAATACTAAAGATGTATTTTCTACAGCTATATATTAGAGTTAGAAAAGCAGAGCTGAAACATTATGCAAAAGGTAGACCGTCACATAAACCAGCGTTACACCCATTATACTACATGATTGTGTAGAGGACAGTTGCTTCATTATAGCTTTACTATACTTGGTTAACCTACCCCATATAGACATATATTTTTAATTTCCCTGTTCCCTTCATTGGATAGATTTAGTAAAATACATGTGGAAAAGTAGAAAAGGACACGCATAGGACGTTTTCCATCTGTAATTGGCCAATGTATTAGTTCATTAGTACATTTATTAAACTTTATACAAAAGATGTCTGGTTGATTTGTTTTTAAGGGTCAGAATTCTCTCTCTCTCTCTATATATATATATATAAAAGTCATACATCACCAGCCCTATGGTGCTTCAGTCCTAATGGTTCCTAGGTCCCCTCTGATCTCTACATCATGGTCCTATCCTGGACCAACCTCAACCAGTGAGTGGCCAACCTGTGTAGAGAGGGATCCAGAAGTAGAGACCGGTGGGGATCTAGACAATGGAGTTCATCAAATCAAAAGGCAGATATGAGAGGAACAACTGGAACATTTTTGTAACAGAAGTTAAATTACAAAAGTAACACGTTTTTTATGCTAAATTTTATTAAAACAACCCGTGGCACAACCTATTTTAGCACTGGGGTGGGGTGGCGTACTGTGTGAGCTACATCTTATACATCTTAAAAAAGGGCATATCTTCACCGATTTACTAAAATTCTTCACAATTTTTTATTTTTTTATTTTTTTTACCATGCAGTAAACTTTGTACTCTTCATATTGCTTTGAAAGACTGGCACACACCCAAGAGACAAGTGCAGTGACCAGCAGGGACAGAGCTGGGAGGAGGGGAGTGATAGTTTTGGCATGATAGGAGTGGTGGTTAACATTGGCTGGACATTCTAGGGGCTCTGGTCTGTTGGTGATTGGGTTGCCCTTGATGCTAGACTGATGGGTGCAAGGCACAAGGGCAGGTGCAAAGGCCTGTGTATGGATGATGGAGTCAATAACCAGGCCCATTGGCCCTTACTGAGCTGATGATGGGAGTAGTAGCAGTACAAATAGCAATAGGCACAGTTCCAAAGTATATTACAGTGTAGTCTTTTCCCAATAGCTGTGTATATGTACAAACAATGATGGTTGCAATCCTCCCTAATTCTCACTCCAAGTTCATTTTGCAATCTTAACCACAGGTGTGAGATTCTGTTCTCATTAACGCTTTCTGCGGTTCCCAGGCTGTGGAGTGCAGATCTTAGATCCGGATGGCTAGTCCATCTCAAAGTGTGGTGGGCACAGAAGCAATGTTCCCTTTTCACAAACATTAGTCTTATTGCCATAAGCGTGCAGTATCTTACTGTCTGAATGGCCTTGAAATGTGGTCGGAACTATTTTTTGCCCATACATAGTGTACAAGAAAAATAAGTACTTAACTCTGTAGCATGAGGTTAACTCTTCTTAGCATTAAAACCACCCTTTGTAGTGATCCTCTGAGTCACTGCTCATGCCAGTCTTGGGGTATATTCACACGTGCAGTTCATGCTGTTTGTGAAGCCAAAATCAGGTGTCAGTCATTTAAAGAGAGGAAATATAAAGGACAGATACTACCAATCTAAAACAGATAGGGAACAGCAGAAAAAATAAGCATAACCTACTTAAAACCTGCATGTGCATAGTTGCCAACAGTCCCTAAACTGCACGGATTTTCAGAGACAGTCTCAGGCCAAAAATGAGCAGGGTTTATGGAAGTGCACCCATAAGTGGGCTGTCGTGGGATGATTTGTTCATTCTCATTACATATCTTGAATCTATCCACTACAATATTGGTAAATATCCATGTATGAATATACCCTTAAAGTAAATTTCCTCCATTAAAAGGCAGGGGTTACTGTATAACTCAGTAGTAGCAGATGTGTAGTAGCATCCCTCATATCATAGACCTCTGGATGTCCAAGGGATACATATACATACATACATACATGGTGATCAGTGACTAAATACAACACATAAAATTACATTCAGTCATAGAAAGAAAATACTTAAAAATAATTTTTTCTCAGAACTATTTTCACACTAGCAAACCTCTAGCATTGCACTGTGTCGATTCCTATGGGCAGACCCCTGAGCTTTCAGATGCCACCTAAGACTTTCTGCCCCACGTTTCCTCTGGAATGTCCATACATTCCATATAGAGTGGACTGAGTTGAATGAACATGTTCCTTTAGCAGATGCTGTCAGCTTACAGCACCATACCTGTTGCAGACTGTCTACAACTGGGAAGACATCAGATAATTGAAGGGGGGTTTTCCATGAAAAATATTCCGCATTTTTCAAACCAGAACTTGTCTGACTACTTTTGTAACTGCATGTACGGTCAATTTAGAATATTCAATCACATTTATATGTATAGCGCTACTTGCTGTTTTCTCTTTTTTAATTTCTCTGTAAGATGGTTGCACATGCTTGGTTCTATCCTTCAACTGTGACCAGCCATATGTACTGTTAGAAGCTTTAACTGTTAAAGGGAAAGAGCTGCAGCAGGAAGGACACACCCCCTGATATGGAGAGAACTACAGCTGAGAAAGGATACCCTCCCCCCCCCCCAGCTGTGATAGGAAGAAAGATGCAGCAAAATGGACATTTCCCGAGAAAGAACAGCCAGGTTGAAATAAATCGAGCAGAACAATTGGAGCAATAAATGAGGTGAAGCTCTGGATCCATGTGAGGTACAGGGCTGGTTCTAGCTTTGTTAGAAAGAGATTGTCATGTACTATAGGATGTCTGATTTTCATTTTTACATTGATTATGGGAAAACCCCTTTAACTTAAGGGAAATGCATAGAGAGAGAGAAAGAGAGAGAGAGAGAGAGAGACACAGAGAGAGAACCCCTGTAGGTATTACATGGACAAACCAGATGGCCATTCATTTCAATAGCTGCCATGCAATACTACATTTTACACAATACATAATGTCTGGCTGGCTGTGGCTTTCCCTTGCAAAATCGGCTGTTCACTAGGAGTACTGAAGTGGGACCCAGGTCAATCTGCTGATTCCTCTAGCAGCCTCGGTTGGAAACATGTTGTCTATGATCGTTTTCCCTTTATTTCACCACAGTTTAAAAGTTATATGAAGCTATCCACGGATTACATAATTCCTCTATTTAAATTGACACCATGCAGTAATGCATTTTCACAGTACATCTTCCCTAAGAGATGCAACATATTCCGATCCTATGTGCTGCTTGGGGACACATCACCACTGAAGTCATTCATTGGTTTCAGTAGTGCATGTGACCATGTTCATATCCGGCCAGAAGTAAACAAGCCTGTAAGTGGTGGCACAGGACACAGGGTGGAGGACCGGAGCGGTTGGGAGTAGTATGAATCTTTCATTAGGTTATACACGCTAGGGTCCATAAATAAAAAGTTAATCATTCCCAGAAAACCCCTTTAATGCACCATCATTTAGGTCTTCTCATCACTAACGTTGATGGCATATGAATAAGGTACGACAGACATTAATATCTGATTGGTGGAGTTTTGATGAAAGAGGGTGCTGTATCTATTAAAGGATTAGCTTCTTTATTAGGATCTGAGGTCAGACACCCCTGGATCAGACATGGATGACATATCTAATCAAAGTGCCTTCAAAGTTATTGGAGGAATAGGCCCTGTGATAAAATTGGAAACGAGTTTTATGAGCACCCATTTTCATATTCACAATAATAATGTGATCTTCTCAGATCACCTATATTCCTTCGTATTTAACATTGCATAAATCATCACTTTTGTTCTAGGAGACACTAAATAAATACTATGTATGAGTCAGGAAGCTCTCCATAGCATTCACATGCATTTTGTTTGACAGTTTGCATGTTGTTTGCGTAGTGATGAAGCAAGGTGGGACTCTGAACCTAAGCTTTGACAGGAGTTCACAAGTTGTCAATCGATCACAAACCTCACACTGCACTGTACGGAACCATAATCTCCAACACATAACGCAAACGATATTAAGGAATGCTGCTCCACTGTTGGAACAGTCATGTATAGAGCACCAAATATACCTGGTGCAACTTAATCCAATAGAATACAATAGGAAGATCAGTTTCTTATAATGAGGCAAGGGTGTAAAGCCAGTGCTAAACACCTAGTTCTACATTGTGATGGGCATCATAAAATGGGGCGCGCTTGCAGTACCCCTGGGTGCATCATTCGGAAACTGTGTCAGCTCACAATCATGGAGAAAATAAATGCTTACCAAAGAATGGAATACATAGCATATGCCAAATTTATCACCTTTTACAACTTTGAAGAGAAAGCCATGTGACCTCTTTCAATGTCTGTGTCCTCGAGGACAGCCGTGACAAGATGGTCAGTGGTTCATCCGTGAGGATATCAGTGAAGGACCTGTGTGTCTTTTTTCTCTGTGTGTCATCTGTATGCCATGGACACTGCTAGGCTGAAAATCAATTTCCAGAGCCTATCCTAGCAAAAATCAGTGAAAACCACGTTACAAATACGGATGGCATCTGTGCTGTGTCGTAGACTCATGTGTGTGAAGGATCCGTATTCACATACAAAAATATGGCGTGCTTCTGTGGAGTCCCCAAAGACCCACAGTTTGTGGAAAACCACTGACGTGAATACACACATTAAAGTCAATGGATACGTGTGGAGACCATGGACAGCACACATCCGTGATTCACTGACATGTGAAAGAGGTCTTAAAGGAGTCATACAATAAGCCATGTTTTTAAAAGAATACAACACAGACACAAAATGTTAGTTGAAATGAATGCATAGTGATGAGGAGGCATACTGCCTAGCTAGCTAGCGGGCCGAATATATTGTGATTGATGTACTATTTCAATATCTCCACCAGTGTCTGCGGTGTGAGTGAGAAATACCATATTTCATATGAATTCATGTTTAACCCTGTACAATAGATGTTGAAAAAAGCACAATGTGCTTCTCTAATAACAAATGGCATGGAGGGTATAATTATTCTAAAAAGGAATGTGGTATAGGTGCTCTGAGAAAGGTTGGAGTTGGTGTACCTGTGTCTTTTCGTAACTATTTACCACATGAAAAGTCTGGTTTTGCCATAAAGTACGGTAGTTCTGCCACTACTGCTGGAGTTTAATAACACTGACAATGATCAGAATAGCAATACTAATAATGACAGTATATCAACGCCTTTACCGCCCCCTCATATATCCAGACACTGGTCAGAAGAACAGCCCTGCCAAGCTCTGCTACATAGTCACAGCAGCACACAGACCATTATGACAGCAGGACAGACCTGACCTTTCCCAGCTCACACAGGCTCCACTCTGCTGTCACTGTCACCTGAGGAGCGTAAATCATTTGTACTCACAGAGGTTCTCCGTTGCAGTGTACAGACACATTACTGTGCTTCCTCCACAGTGACAAGTCAAGCCACTTTGGAGGCTTTTATATTCTGTCACTCACACCTGACTGCTCCACCCGCTCTACACCTGACTGCTCCACCCGCTCTAAGGATTAACTATTCCGTTACTGTACACAGTGCTGAGGTGACGTGTGAAGGAAGTGTGTGCTGACTTTTTCAATTCATTTTCTGGCCACTTGAAGTATCTTTTTCTATGTTCTGCGGTAGGTGACAGCTAGGATTAAACATGAGCAAAGTGTCTGGTAGCAGAGGTGTAGCTATGAATTCAGCACAAGGGAGAGGCAAAACATATCGAAGTGGGCTCCAGAACCAAGTATAGTACATGTACAGTATACGGCACCAGCTTAAAAAAGGTTCAGTACAAATACCATTTGAAAAGTCTGGTTAGACCTTGCCATATAAGCTTTTACAGTGTGAAACTACAGCTCCCAGTATGGTTTGAACAGTTGTAAAAGAATGATGTTAGTTTTACAAAACAGAATTCTACCACCCATAATCAGATGATGATCATACAAATGCAACGTGCCAGACAGCAGGAGCGATACGTGAGTGTAACGGTGTGCCGAATGGGTGTAGTAGTTGTACTCACTTTTGCCGCATCTCCCTTGGCCGGCCTGCTGTGGAGGGGCATTTTCTATTGCAGGCAACACCAGCCAGATGGAAGTTGAGGTGCCCTTGATGTTAATGGGTATGCTTAATGTGCTTTGGTGGCTGGGCCCCTGTGTTCGTTCGTGACGTCAGCACCGTAAAGTGCAATTAGGAGGTAGAGTTGAATGATGAGAGAGGCAGTAGTTGAACCAAACACGAACTTTACTTGTCTTGCAATAAGTATAGCAGCACTTTGTTATAAATACAGATGGTAAAGCTGTAACTCCCAATAACAGGCTCAGTGAGGTGGTGTATGTAGGTTCCAGCTCAACTGTATAGGAGTGATGATCTTGTACTTGGTTCCTGATCTTGCTCTGGTTACTCAGTCTTTTAATAATAGTTTAGATCCTCTGTAAGTTCTATTCTGCAATTCAGCAATATTCAATGATTCAGTAATTCAGCAACCCTAGGGTGGTCTCCTTTATGGCAGGCAAACTCTCTGCTCCATTCTTTTAAAAGGTTGCACAAGATACAGCAATTATTCTCTTAAACCCCGGAAGGGTCCCTGGAAGGGGTATTACAGTAAAGGATCAATAAGTCCTAGTCTTGGACTACAAAGATTGCAGTAGTATGGTCCCCTGGGCTAGGCCCAGGAGAACAGAGACAAGCCTGTCTCCTCTCCTCTCCTAACTCCTCACTCCTAATCTCTCCCTAATTTCCTGTGGCTGACCTATATAAATCGTGTTACAGAGACCTCTAGTGTTGGACGTATGCAATGCATTCCCCAGCCTGAAATAGGAATTTAGCAGCTGTGACAAAGGAAATGCATAAAATGGTATGAAATGACATATAGCAATCTGGAGTGTTCCCATCCAACTGGAGTGGGACAATACACAAGCAACTAAAGCACTGATTAGAAACAGTCAGCGGCAGAATAAACATTTGCATTTAGTGACATCTCCTGATTTCTTCTCCATCTGGTTCAAACCACCATGATGACTTCTTCCAGTCATGACTCGTCTTCAGCTTCTCGCTTTACCAACACATCTCACTTATGTAATAGTCCAAACAACTCTAAAGTGCCACAAGCATGGCCATAAATATAATAGCAGCAAACACTGTGCCCCTGATTTTGATCATAGACAAAAAAATAATAATGGAGCATTCCAGGTGCTTTCTAGTGAAGAACTGTGTTCAAATAAATGAATTGTTATGGTTGTGCTTACTGGAGTGAGTTGCACTAACTCAGGCACAACTCTGGAATAGACATATAGATGTGAGAGCTGTTCCTACCACTCTGGACTTCAAAAAGGGAGACATGACAATATGATGAAGTGGGGAAAATAATAATGGTTTTGGGTGCTGACTAGAGTTGAGTGAACACCTGGAAGTTCTGGTTCGCCTGGTTCGGCCGAACTTCGCTGCAAAGTTCAGGTTCAGGACCCAAACTTGCCCCCGAACCCCATTGAAGTCAATGGGGACCTGAACTTTGGGGCACTAAAATGGCTCTAAAAAAGTCATAGAAAGGCATGAGCGCTGCAAAAGGAAGCAAAATAGGGGTACGAGCAGGACAATTGCCCTGCAAGCAAATGTGGATAGGAAAATGAATTAAAATAACATAGAATTTTAAAAAAGTTAAAAAATAATGATCTTTAACTAGGAGGCGGAGGTCAAAGTGGAGTAGGAGGTTGAGGAGGCGGTGGACATGGCGGTGTAGGTGAAAGCGGTGGTGGAGGAGGAGAAGGTAGCCAACACTATTTTAGTATTTTTTTTTATTTTTTATTTATTTATTTATTTTTTATAAATTTGGGAAGATCCCAAAACATTGGGAAATATAAAAAAGAAAACAAAGAGAAAGTGCGCTGGAATATAACAATGGCTGGGTGAGGCCGGTATACTTGTCTATTCTGCACAAGGTACGGACAAGTCCTGTGGGATCCAGCCTGGTTTATCTTAATGAACGTGAGCTTGTCCACATTGGCTGTGGACAGGCGGCTGCGCTTGTCTGTGATTACCCCCCTGCCATGCTGAACACACGTTCGGACAATACACTGGCCGCAGGGCAGGCCAGCACCTCCAAGGCGTAAAGGGCAAGCTCAGGCCATGTGCCCAATTTGGAGACCCAGAAGTTGAATGGAGAAGACCCATCATTCAGTACGTGTAGGCGTGTGCACATGTACTGTTCCACCATGTTGGTGAAATGCTGCCTCCTGCTAAGACATTCCATATCAGCTGGTGGTGCTGGTTGTTGTGGCGTGCTGACAAAGCTTTTCCACATTTCGGCCATGCTAACCCTCCCTTCTGAGGTGCTGGCGGTGCCCCAGCTGCGTTGGAGACTTCTTCCTCTTCCTCTGCCTTCGCCTTGGGCTTCCACTGAGCCCCCGGTGTCAGGTGGGAATGCCATCAGCAGCGTGTCTACCAGCGTGCGCTTGTACTCGCACATCTTCCAATCATGCTCCAGTGAAGGATTTAAGGACGACACGTTGTCCTTGTAGCGGGGATCCAGCAGGGTGGCCACCCAGTAATCAGCACTGGTTAGAATGTGGGCAACTCGGCGATCGTTGCGGAGACACTGAAGTATGTAATCGCTCATGTGTGCCAGGCTGCCTAGAGGCAATGACAAGCTGTCCTCTGTGGGAGGTGTATCGTCTGTGTCCTTTGTATCCCTCCAGCCACTCTCCAGTGATGCCCATGAGCTGCTTTGGGTGCCACCCTGCTGTGAACACGGTTCCTCCTCATCATCATCCTCCTCCTCATCCTCCAGAACTGTGCTGTGGCTGGACAATAGTGTACCTGGCTTCTGTTGATGCAGGAACCCACCCTCTGAGCCACTTGTGAATGACTGGCCTGATAACCATGGAAATGATTCCTCTTCCTCCTCCTCTTCCTCCTGTTCCACATCCTCTTTTATCATCGCCAAAAGCGTTTTTTTCAAGGAGACATAGAAGTGGTATAGTAACGCTGTGGACTGCGTCATCGGCACTGTCTATGTTGGTAGAGTACTCAAAACAGCGCAACATGGCACACACGTTCCAATGGAGGCCCACTCGTTGGTGGTGAAGTGGTGCTCTTCTGCAGAGCGACTCACCCGTGCGTGCTGCAGCTGAAACTCCATTATCACCTGGTGCTGCTCGTACAGTCTCCCCAGCATGTGCAAGGTAGAATTCCACCTTGTGGGCAAGCACGCACAGACGGGCCTCACTTTCTGCAGCAGCTCTGACATATTGGTGTTATTTTCAGGAACTTCTGCACCACCAAATTCAGCACATGCACCAGGCAAGGGATGTGCGTCAAACTGGCAAGGCCCAGAGCTGCTACAAGATTTCGACAATTATCGCACACCACCAGGCCGGGATTGAGGCTCAGTGGCACCAACCACTCATTGGTCTGTTGTTCCATGCCCGTCCACAGCAACTGCGCGGTGTGGGGTTTTTCCCCCGAACAGATGAGTTTCAAAACAGCCTGCTGTCGAAGTTGGTGGTGAAAGTGTTACGCTGACAAGATGAGGAGTTGATAGAGGAGGAAGCGTAGTAGTAGTATGAGGCAACAGGAGGCAAAGAGAAATGTCCTGCAATCCTCGGTGGTGGAAGGACATGCGCTAAACTGCTATAAGCCTCAGGCCCAGCCGCCACCGCATTTACCCAGTGTGCAGTTAGGGAAATATAACGTCCCTGCCCGTGCGTACTGGTCTACATATCAGTGGTTATGTGGACCTTGCCACAGATAGCTTTGCTCAGTGCACACCTAATTTTGTCCGCCACTTGGTTGTGCAGGGCTAGGATGGCTCACCTGGAAAAGTAGTGGTGGCTGGGAACCTTGTACTGTGGGACAGCCACCGCCATAAATTTTTTAAAAGTCTCCATCTCCACCAGCCGGAATGACAGCATTAAAAAGGCCAGGAATTTTGAAATGCTGGCATTCAGGGCCAGGGATCGCAGGTGGGTAGGGGGGTACTTCCTCTATCACTCCAGTGTTTGGGAAATGGACAGCTGAACGCTTCCATGGGACATTGTGGAGATGCTTGGTGACAGTGACGGACGTGGTGGCGTTGCTGGAAGATCCTCTGTTTGCAGGTGCCACTGTCACTCCAGAGGGGGAGGAAGAGGACTGCAGTAGAAGAGGGACCAGGAGTAGCCTGAGATCTTTTGTGGATTTTGAGGTGTTTACTCCACTGCAGCTCGTGCTTTGCATTTAGATGCCTGGTCATGCAGGTGGTGCTCAGGTTTAGAACATTTATGCCTCACTTCAGACTCTGATTGCACAGTATGCAAACCACTCGCTTTTTGTCATCAGCACATTGTCTGAAGAACTGCCACGCCAGGGAACTCTTTGGAGCTGGCTTTGGTGTGCTCAGTCCCTGGGTGCGGTGGGCAGTAGCAGGCGTACTGGCTAGGGGACGGCCACTCTGCTTTTGCACCCTGCTCCCTCTTTTGCTGTGCATGATCTTGATTCCATGTGGGGTCTAGGACCTCATTATCCTCCACATCATCTTCCACCCACTCTTCTCCCCTGCCCTACTTGCCAGTCTGCACACTGCAGAAAGCCGCAGCAGTTGGCACCTGTGTTTCGTCATCATCAGAGATGTGCTGCGGTGGAGCAGGGCCATGTGGATGGCCCTTGGAAACCCTGCCAGAAGAGTCATCAAAAAGCATAAGAGACTGCTGCATGACTTGAGGCTCAGACTGCTTGGCTGATTTGCAAGGGGGTGAGGTGAAAGACAGATGCCCATGGGCTGCAGGTGCCAATTCTGCGCTTTCAGCAGGGAACCGGGTGAGAGACAATGCAAGGGAATGGAGGCATTTTCAGACACCCAATCTACTACTGCCTGTAATTGTTCTGGCCTCACCATTCGTATACCGGTATTCGGGCGTACAAAATAACGCTGAACGTTCTGTCGCCTACGTGCACCTGAGGAAGGTGTTTCATTTGGGGGTTTAGCTGGCACAGATCGACCACGTCCTCTCCCTGCAACAGGAGCTCCACCAACCCCAGCAGCACCACGACCAGGGCCACTTCCCTTATTTGATGCTCTCCTCATTCTTTGAGGTCACCCACTGAACTAACAGAGAGATTAACTATATTATTTTCCCTGTCATACATGCAGTGCAGGTGTACTTCACGCAAAAAATGGGTATATGACGCACACCTAACTAACAGACGGATTAACTATATCAATTTCCCTGTCACGTATGCAGTGCAGGTGTACTTCACACAATATTTGGTTCTATGACGTGCACCTAACTAACAGATGGATTAACTATATTATTTTCCCTGTCACGTATGCAGTGCACGTGTACTTCACGCAATAAATGAGCATATGACGTGCACCTAACAGACGGATTAACTATATCAATTTCCCTGTCACGTATGCACTGCAGGTGTACTTCACGCAATAAATGGGTATATGACATGCACCTAACTAATAGACAGATTAAATATATAAATTTCCCTGTCACGTATGCAGTGCAGGTGTACTTCACGCAATAAATGGGTATATGACGTGCACCTAACAGACAGACGGATTAACTATTATATTTGTGTGTCAGGGGTACAAAGTACAATGTTGTATTGCACCCACAAAAAATAAAATAAAAATCGCTATAAGTCACCCACAGAATTTACAGCCATCTTTCTGTGTCAGGGGTGCAAAGATGGTGTATTGCACCCACAAAAGAATTTGCACTAACACTGTCCCTCACTTCAGCTACCTGCTTTCTGTCCCTTCACTACTGAGAGCTGAAGGGCGGTGTTACACGTGATCCAGCTTATATAGAGGCTGGGTTACATGATGCACTGGCCAATCACAGCCATGCCATTAGTAGGCATGGCTGTGATGGCTTCTAAGGGCATACAGCTTAAAAGCTTGTTGATTGGCTGCCCTGCAACCTTTCAACAAGCTTTATTTGTGGCAGGCACAGCACTATAAAGTGCCTTTTGCGCTGTGGCATTAGAAGAATTTTGATATCTCTGACTTTTAGTCTAACCAGACTGTCTATTACTCTGTAATTCCTCTAGCGCCGTTCTATGGAAACAGTAGGTTTAAAGAGCACACCAAATGCTTGAAATAACTTCTTTATCTTTTCTACATATATAACACTGCCGCCTCCGCAGCAGATAGTCCATGTACATAACACGTGTTGAAAAGATATCACAAAATGGCAGTATGCATAAGATGGTGGTTCAACTGTTCAATCTTGTCATTCAACATAAAATGGTGGATATATTTCTCTCGAGTATCTGTACTGTCGCTTTAAGTTGTTTAAGCACTTTATGATCTCTCTGAGAGGTATATCTGAGGTCTAATTAATAGCTCCTACTTGCTGAATTTGAATTTGGATTGTGAACTTTGTAGTTTGGAATTGGTGGAACTGTAAGTAAACACACATATAACTGGTTCAGTATACAGTTCTAATCACTATATTACCAGTGGGAACATTAATAACTGTTTTAAAATACCTATTTTGGCCTCTCTGCTTCAATAAAACACAGCTCTTAGTGGAGTGAATGTCTGTTCAGCTTCTCTCTCTGGTGAATAATAATTTCTAGCAGCTCCTGCTAGGGAATTTCCCACACAGGCTGTGTGTGAGGCTGGCTGTGATTGGCCAAGATTCCTGCTGTGTGTGAGGCTGGCTGTGATTTGTCTAGACTCCTGCCCAGCAACAACAGTTTAACTCTATGCTTTCTGTTGTTTCTGCTGTGTCATTGAGCTTACTCCACATCCATATAATGAATCTTAAAGGCATATTATCTTTTTTGCTCCTCTGAACACAATATATATAACAGTTATATGACATCCAAACATGAAGTCACTATAAATAACTCTGACCTTGTTTTTAACACACAAACATAGGAACTGTATTAAGGCAATTGGCAGGTCTAGCTGTATAAACATATAAGCTATATAAGCAACCTAGGACAGGTCTTAGCTGGCCAGCTACACTCCCACCAAAATTACCTATAATTCTATGTTCTTAGCGGTAGGACTTGAACATGAATTTGAGAATTTTCCATCTGGTTCTCAACTTCCAAGTGTCTTTTATCACTCTCAAGTAGAACAACTAACTTATGTATAGGACATTCCAACTTGAGTGGAGTAGTGAGACGTTTTCCTTTTTTGTCAAGTTTTGAGTCTCCTATTTTTAACAACACTCTTCTTACTAGTTTGTCTTCATCCTTTTGAACTTCTAGAACTTTGGCCTAACACTATGTCACCAACATTTCTTCCGGGTGTTTACCATTTACTTCTTAGCATAAGATTGCGTAAGTACTCTTTTTTCTCCATCTATTCCAAAACTGATCAGATAGATATTGAACTCTTCGCCATCTCCTTTTAGCATATAAATCCTCTTTGGTAAACTTGCCAGGTTGTGGCTGTAAGTAATCAGACTTAAGCTGAAGTAGATGGTTGGGAGTTAAATGGTCCAAACTTGTTGGATAGTTGATGTTATCAATAGATGTTAACAATAGACATTACTTCATAGAATAGGGTTTTAAGTGAAGCATCATCTATTCTTCCGGCGTTCCTTTTCAACACTGAACTTAACACATTTCTTACAGTTCTGATTTGTCTTTCCCAAACTCCTCCTGTATGGCTTGCATGTGGAGCATTCATGTGAAAATCACATTGTTTCTCTAACAAATACTCAGTTACTTTTTTTATCGATCTCTTTTAGAGCTTTCTTTAATTCATTCTTTGCTCCGACAAAATTAGATCCTTGATCAGATCAAAGCTATCTGACAGTACCTCTAATGGCTGTGAAACATCTCAAGGCGTTGATGAATGTGTCAGTTGACATATCCTCTAACATTTCCAGGTGAATTGCTCTAAAGCTCAGACATGTAAATATTAGTCCATATCTCTTGTACTCCTTGCGGTTCTGTTTGGTGATGAATGGGCCTAAACAATCCATTCCGCTATAAAGAAATTGTGGTGATGGGTTTACACGATCTGCCAGTAAATCTGCCATTCTTTGTTCTTCGGTAGGTCTACGTGCCTTTCTGAAGTCTACACATTTACTTATATGCTTTGTTATAACTTTGCTTCCTCTCACTATTCAGTAACCACCTTCTCTCAAGAAGCTTTTGGGTAAAGCTTCTTCCTTGATGCAAGGATTTGTTGTGGAAGTGATCAATAATCATTCTTGCGAAGGTAGAATTTTTGGGTAGAATTGCTGGATGCTTCACTCTGCTAGGTAACGATGCATTTTCCAATCTCCCTCCCACCTTCAGTATACCATCCTGCAGAACAAGATTAAGCTTGTACAATAGGTGGTTGTTTGGAAGCCTTTTAGGTTCTTGACTAAGTCTCCAACTCTTCACTGTAGAATCTATGTTGAATTAGTCTTATGACTATTTCTTCAGCTTTCATTCTTTCCTCTACATTCAACAATTTTTTCTTTCTGATTCCCTTTGCCAAACATTGAATTTGAGCTACTACATTTATGACCGTATTCCATTTAGAAAATCTGGCTAGTCTTTCAAGTATGTCATATTGACACTTGGCAGCAGTGCTCAATGTTTGTACAACTTTTACTGGGCATGATTTCCTTTTCCCAAAGGAACTCTGGGCTTGTGAACCAATTTGAATTTTTTAATTCTGTTACATTCAGGCCTCTTGAAGCATGATCTGCTGGGTTATGCTTTGTGTCAATGTGATGCCAATGTTCTAGATTTGTTATTTCCCGAATTTTCTCAACTCTGTTGGTGACAAAGATATGGAATCTTCAAGTTTCGTTGTTTATGTATTCCAGGACAACTAGTGAGTCTGTCCAAAAATATTCTTCATCTATTTTCAACTCCAATTCTTCTCTCAGAAAGTTCCTTACTGATGCTGAAACAACAGCTGCTGTCAGTTCAAGTCTTGGTATTGTCTGAATACTGGTAGGTGCAACTCAGGCCTTCCCCATAACCAGAGCACAGTGTATCTTTTCTTCTCCTATCACTCTGATGTAGGAGCACTGACCATATCCATAACTACTGGCATCTGAAAAGTGATGAAGTTCTATTTTCTTGTACTTTCCGAAATCATTAGGTACAAAACATCTGGGTATCCGAACTTCTCTCAAGTTTTGCAAGTCTCTTATCTAACTCTCCCACCTTGGCCTCAAATTTTCAGGTATGGACTCGTCCCATCCCAACTTCTGTCTGCATAATTTTTGTAGTATTTATTTTGCTCTGAGGATTACTGTGGCCAAGAATTCCAATGGATCATATATAGAAGACACTGCAGAGAGAATGGTGCATCTAGTTGCAACTTTTTCTTCAATAGATACTTCAAAGAAGAACTTGTCATTCTCTACATTCCATCCAAATCCAAGCACGTTCTGAACTGGAAGATGATCATCTACATTCTTCATTGTTGCTGCAAGTTCAGAGTCACTGATGGATTCCAGTACCTCTCTGTTGTTTGAGATACATTTGTGAAGGCGCAGGTTTCCTCTTGCGCATAACTCTTGGCTTTCTTTCACTAGTTTGATTGCAGATTCTGTGGACTCTAGACTTATGAGACCATCATCTACATAAAAGTTTTTCTTCAGAAAATTTGCTGCTGATGGGCAATCCTTTTCATTCTGATTGGCCAGGTACTTCATACCATAATTGCCGCAACCTGGAGATGATACTGCTCCAAACAAGTGTACTTTCATTCTGTATTCTGCTGGCTCTGTATCTGTATCTCCATCCTCCCACCATAGAAACCTCAGGAAGTCTCTATCTTCATTTTTCACATGAAACTGGTGGAACATCTTTTCAACGTCACTAGGGTTGAGCAAACTTTAGGGTTTTTTGTACCCGGACCCGAACATTTTTTCGTAAAAGTTTGGGTTCGAGTTCGGTGTTCGGCGATTTAATGGTGCTTGTTGAAAGGCTGCAGGGCAGCCAATCAACAAGCGTTTAACTAGTGTGCTCTTAGAAGCCATCACAGCCATGCCTACTAATGGCATGGCTGTGATTGGCCAAGTGCAGCATGTGACCCAGCCTCTATATAAGCTAGAGTCACATGGCGCTGCATGTCACTCTGCTCTTACTAGTTGTAGGGATAGGATTCTGTTGCTGTGAGGGAGAGATTAGGAAAGACTCTGATATATGCACTTGGTGTAAAGTCAGCGATCTACAGCGTTTTTTGTTTTGGGGGTGCAATGCAACATTTTTGTACCCTGCCCTGAGCCCGGTGAGACTGAAAAAAATCTTTTATTCCGTCTGTTAGTTAGGTGGGCGTCGGTGGCCATTTTGTGCAACAGCAGTGCACTAGCACTGCATATGTGCCAGGGACAATCATTTAATCCTCTATAGGTGGGCAAGCACTCAGGCAAATAGAGCTACGTGGAGGATGTCACCTGGTATACAAATATATTCAAATAGTTGCTTAAAATATAATAAAAAATTTATGAAAATTAAAATTGAGGGGCAAATAAAATGTAAAGGTATTGGAATTCGCAATAAAAATTTATCAAACAACAGCCATATATATAGTGTCAAAAGGCACTGCCTGATTGTTCAGTAACGCATATATACTTATGCAGGCATAGATGGTCGGGTTCCCTTCAAAGAATAAATCTGGCTTTTTTCAAGAAGTTGCAAGTCCAGAAAGTTTATAGTAGTACATAGACATCCATATATAGCGTTTTCCAGGATTACAACCATCACGTAGTTTGTACAGTCATCAGAGGGTATATGGCCACACCATGTATGTATCATCCGGGCTATAATTGCTCACTTAGTGAGCACTTACGCCTCCATCAGTGAGAACGGTCATCGGAGTATCCGTGTCTTTTCGTGCGCTCTGTAAGCGGACAGATGGGAGGTGGTAGAGCCGGAGTTCCGGGTCGTCGCTCTGTATGCTCTGTGTGTAGATCTCACGAGGTCGGGGGTAGAGAATCACGTACCTCCGTTGGTCTCGCGATACTTGCAGTGTTCGCTGTGGAGAGACTAATATTACAGTCTCGCAACCAATTCTGTTTGTTCATAGAGATCTTTATCGCATGGCCATGCTATATGTAATCCTCGAGTCTTAAAAACATTGGTATAGAGAACCAGACGCATTTCAAGGTATTACTAACCTCTTCCTCAGTGGCTATATTCCAAATGCTCAGACCCCATTATTTATACTCTAATTGGTGATTGGTGATGAACAAAACATGGAGTGTTGGATTCCAAGGAAAGCTAGATAAAGTTCATTGCAATTTTGCTGCGTTATTAATGCGTTTTTTTCAGGGAATGCGTTTTTTGACCATGACTGCTGTTTCAGGCATATAGACATTTTCTATATCTTAAAAATCTCAAAGTGTATAAAGAACGTCTGATATCATAAAAAATTTTGAGAAATAGAATTAAAAACAAAGATAAAAAAATAAAGTGATGATGGTCACTTGTCATATGGCTGAAAACATATACTAAATTAAATCACAATGTCCAAAATAACATATACTGAAGGTTTTGCTTTTGCTAGATGTAAATCATTTAATCCTGTTCTTGAAGTTCAGTGGCCGACATATAACCATTTTTAAAGTGCACCTGCACTACATATCTGGGGGGAAGGGAAAATAATACCGTCTATGAGTTCAGGGACCCAGGGGGTGACATATCCCCATTTTTTTCTGTAAAGTACCCCTGTGCTGCATTTCTGAGAGTGAAATATAATCAGTTAAATCCATCTGTTCCATTGTGGGGTGACATATTAATTTTTTTTGTTGTAAAGTACCTCTGAGGCCTGCACTGCATATGTGACAGGCAGGCACATATATTCAGCAAATCCATCTGTTCCATTGTAGGGGTGATATATCCACTATTTTTTAAGTAAAAAAAACCCTGTAGTGAAATATAATCTCAGTTAAATCCATCTGTTTCATTTTTGTTTAAAGAACCCCTTTTTTGGGGGCAATAAAGTACCTTTTTGCCCTGTACTGCATTTATGACAGTCTAATAGAACCGCCAAATACTGCAGTTACACTTTTTGATGATAAATTCCATTTTTTTTTGCTATAAAGTACATTTGCGGCCTACGCTGCATTCCTGTCAGTCAAATAAAACCATTAAATACAGCTGTTACATTTTTGGGCTTCAAATTCCCATTTTTGGGTGTAAGGTACCTCTGAGGCCTGCACATGTGACAGGCAGGCACATAAATTAAGCAAATCCATCTGTTCCATTGTAGGGGTGACATATCCACAATTTTTTATGTTAAAAAACCAAAACATTTTGGAGCAATAAAGTACCTGTTTGCTCTGTGCTGCATTTCTGGTAGTTAAAGAAATACAGTTAAATCCATCTGTTCCATTGTGTGTGAGAAAAAAAACTTTTTTTTGGCAATAAAGTACCTTTGGGCAATAAGTTTAAACAAACTCGTCTGTTCCATTGTTGGGTGACATTAACCCATTTTTCCCGTCCAAAACCCCCTGCTCTGCCTAGGTGATAGGGACCTAAATTTCTAAAATTTGTCTGTTCCATTGTTGGGTGACATTAACCCATTTTGGCCATCAAAAAAACCCTGCTCTGCAGTGTTCATAAGGAACTTAATTTAGTAAAAATGTCTGTTACTTCGGTGGGTGACCACAAAAAATAAGGAGATCGTCAAACAAGGGACATGGAACTGGTCGTGGTGCTGCTGGTGTTGGTGGAGCTCCTGTTGCAGGGAGAGGACGTGGTCGATCTGTGCCAGCTACACGTCCAAGTGAAACACCTTCCTCAAGTGCGAGTAGGCGACAGAACCTTTAGCGTTATTTGGTAGGGCCGAATGCGGCTCTACGAATGGTGAGGCCAGAACAAGTACAGGCGATAGTAGATTGGGTGGCTGACAGTGCCTCCAGTTCCTTCACATTGTCTCCCACCCAGTCCCCTGCTGAAAGATCAGAGTTAGAACCTGCAGCCCTTGGCCATCAGTCCTTCACCTCACCCCCTTGCAAATCAGCCAAGCAGTCTGAGCCCCAAGGCATGCAGCAGTCTCTTATGCTTTTTTATGACTCTTCTGGCACGGTTTCCCAGGGCCATCCACCTAGCCCTGCCCCAAAAGTGGAAGAGATTGAGTGCACCGATGCCCAACCACTTATGTTTCAGGATGAGTACATGGGAGGACCACCGCAGCACGACTCGGATGATGACGAAATATAGGTGCCAACTGCTGCGGCTTTCTGCAGTCTGCAGACCGACAAGGAGGGCAGGGGTGAAGACTGGGTTGAAGATGATGTGGAGGACGATGAGGTCCTCGACCCCACATGGAATCAAGGTCATGCGAGTGACCTGTGTGGTTCGGAGGAAGAGGCAGTGGTCGCACAGAGCCACCAGCACAGCAAAAGAGGGAGCAGGGTGTAAAAGCGGAGCGGCCATCCCCTAGACAGTATGCCTGCTACTGCCCACCGCACCAAGGGACCGAGCACACCAAAGCCAGCTCCAAGGAGTTCCATGGCGTGGCAGTTCTTCAGACAATATGCTGACGACAAGACACAAGTGGTTTGCACGAGATTCAGAGCCTGAAGCGAGGCATAAACATTCTAAACCTGAGCACAACCTGCATGCCCAGGCATATAAGTGCAAAGCACGAGCTGCAGTGGAGTAGACACCTCAAAAACCAAGAAAGGTCTCTGGCTCCTGCTTCCTCTTCTGCTGCAGTCTCGGCCTCTTCATCCCCCTCTGGAGTGACAGTGGCACCTGCCACCCCGCAAACAGAGGATGTGGCACCAACGCCACCACCTCGGTCACCAAGCATCTAAACTATGTCCCATGGAAGCGTTTAGCTGTCTATCTCCCAAACACTGGAGCGAAAGAGGAAGTACCCCCCCCACCCACCCGCGATACCTGGCCCTGAATGCCAGCATTTCCAAATTCCTGGCCTTTGAAATGCTGTCATTCCGTCTGGTGGACACGGACAGTTTTAAAAATCTGATGGTGGTGGCTGTCCCACAGTACGTTGTGCCCAGCCACCACTACTTTTCCAGGCAAGCCATCCCTTCCCTGAACAACCAAGTGGGGGACAAAATCAGGTGTGCACTGCGCAACGCCATCTGTGGCAAGGTCCACATAATTATGGCTACGTGGACCAGTAAGCATGGTCAGGGACTTTATATCTCCCTAACGGCACACTGAGTAAATGCAGTGGCGGCTGGGCCTGAGGCAGATAGCAGTTTGGCGCATGTCCTTCCAATATCGAGGATTGCAGGGCGTTTCTCTTTGCCAGAGAATACCGATACTTTCTTTCCTTCCTCAGTATCTTTAAGTATTGAGGATTTATCTTTCTTTGTACGTTCTTCATGTAGTGGTGTAGGATGGTGTCCTTTGCAAACGTTGCATGTGGACTTTTTCTTACACTCCTTAGTAACATGGCCTTTTCTTAGACATCCGAAACACAGTTGGTTATCCAGTACAAATTGTTTCTTTTCTTCTGGGGACTTCTGCTTCAATTGTTGGCACTTGTGTATGGAATGGTTCTCTCGATAGAACATACATTTGAAGGTAGTCTGAAGATTTGTCGGTTCTGTCTCTCTAATGATCCCAGTAGTGACTTTGAACTTGCTCTCGTAGGTATCTACCTTAGGACCTTTAGCTGCTGTGTTGGTTGCAAAGCTCGTTCCTCTGGCACGTCTTATCTGTCTTGCAGGCCTTTCTTCTAAGGATTTTAAGACGTAAGATGATGTTACTGGATTACATGCTATTCGTGCTTCCTCATTGATGAACTCAAGCAACTCTTTAAAACTTGGGAGGTCCTTACCTAGATCTAACTGTTCAGTCACATAGCGATTCCATCTAGAAGCCACTTCTTCAGGTAGCTTAGTTAGCATCCTGTGGTTTTCTAGATAGTTGTTCAGTACTTCCAGTCCTTGAACATGTGGGATGGCATTGCTGCATGTTTGCAGAAAGTCACCATACTTTTGGTGTCTGAAGTGTTCTTTAGGACCTATTTTAGGCCAGTTATTCAGTTTCTCTTTAAAGGCTCTTTGTACTAAGAAAGGATGACCATATCTTGCATTAAACTTTTCCCAAGCTTGCTTGTGGGCTTCTATAGAAGTTCCCTTCAAGAACTTCCTTGGCTTCGCCACCAACATATCTCTGAAGGTAGAATAACTTGTCGACTGGACTGAAGCAATGATGCTCAATGATCATTTCAAAGCTTGCCTTCCACTCTATGAACTTCAGTACGTCTCCTGAAAATACAGTAGGTTCCGGAACGGGAAGTCTAGAGAGGACTGTTCTCTGTGGTCTTGCTGGGACAATGGATGTAACATTCTCCTGACCGTTGCAGTGACATCTAGGAATAGAATCATCCAGTTCTATTTTCTCATTTAGTTCTGAATTAGTGGAGTCCTCTTCTTATTTTTTTCTGTTACAGATAGAAGGTAAGTTAACCCACCTTTTTCCTAACACTGGACTAGGTCTCTCTTTGTCTTTCTGAGCAGGGATGGAAGGATAATGACTTATTTCCTTACTAAGAGCTGAAGATTTCCTTTTATTCTCCTGGGCGTATGGAGGAAAATAGGAGTCGGTTTCTTCATATAGTATAGATTTGAACCTAAGACTACTCTGATTTATATCCTCTTCGTGTACTCTAAATTCTGGCTTCTATGATCTTAACGTCTTTTTGCCTTTCCAAACTTTTCATCTGTTAGTGCTGTGCCTCGATTTCAGCTTCCTTTTCAGCCTCCAGTTGGCGCTGTGCCTCGATGGCAGCTTCCATCTCAATTTCTGCTCTCTTGACAGCAAGTTGTTCAGCTAATTCCTTTCTTTTGGCTGAAGTACTTGAGGTTCCACCTAAGGACCTAGCATAGTCTCTCATGAAGAGCTCGTTATCCTTCTTGCTTTAACTTCATCATAGTTTTCTGCAGATGATAGTTCTCTCATAAGCTTTACTAAATCTTTAGTGACTGCAGTACATGTGTCCATGTTCCTTACAATGTCCTGGGAAGGTGTTGTAAGCGACCACAGGTTGACATATGCTGCCATAAGCTCTGATTCAGATTCTTCTACCATCTCTACCATATCACTCAAGTTCCTTTTTATACTTTCTTGTTTTAGCTTTCCTCGAATGCCTCTAATGTATAATTTCCACTTCTCATACATTCTGGCGAACTTTTTTCCTTTTAGTGCTGCTTCTTGCTCCAAATTTTCCAGCATCTTTTGGGTCCGTTTTCTGGCATGCGATGAACGACTTATTTCATCTGTTTGGCCTATATTTGTTTGAGGCAAGACTAATGCTGCATCAGACTCTTCTAACTCAGACAGGTTCTGTTACTCTTCCTCCTCTACTCTATCTATCTTTTCATCCTCTAACAGTGGCATAGTAATATCAGGTTCAGACATTTTACTTTAAATGCAATACTGAAAATCAATATGAATATTAAAGAACCTTTCACTTTAAATGCAATACTGACAAATGCAGAAATAAATTACTTTCTCTGTAAATGCAATAGCAATAGATGCAGGCAATAAATGACTTTCACTTTAAATACTTTAAAGTCCGTGTAATACAAACTGTCCTTTGTTTTACTTTATTCCTAAACACGAAAATGTCTCTTTATGCCAAAGCCTATATGCAATAAAGGAAAGCTTTGACCTTATTCTGAAGAGCAGGATACTGTGATCTGTAGGTTGCTGGAACAAATGTGAGTCTCAAAGGAGACTTGTCTTTTCTTGATGTGATGCAATGCTCTGTGCTGACTTGCGATGCACTGCGCTGACTTGCAATGATCTGTGCTGACTTGCGATGATCTGTGCTTAGATATGCTGTCTTGCGATTCACTGGCTTGTATAGGCTGACTTGCGATGTGCTGGCTTGGATATGCTGCTACAGGCTTTCGGCCTAGTGGCGGGAAACTAGCTGGCTGCAGTACGTGTTCTCTCCGTGGATAGCTGTGCGGGCACTCTAGCTCTGGCCTCCCACCATGTGTCTCTTTCTCTCTCTAGAGATCGCAGGAGGGTTGGCGCTCTTTCTCTGACTATTTTGCCTTTGCCGTTCTGCCACTTTAAGAGTCGGCTGCAGTTTGTCTAATACACACGTTCTATGGCTTCTATAGTAGCTCCGCTGAGGTGTCTTTGCTTGCTCACTCAGGGAACAGTTGCTGCGCGGCGGTATATGCTGGCGCTCCGCTGATCTAATGCAATCTTTTCTGTGCAAGTTGAGGAGCGCTATCGCTTCGCCCTCTGAGGGTAATAGTTTCACTGTGGCAGGCACAGCACTATGAAATGCCTTTTGCGCTGTGGCATTAGAAGAATTTTGATATCTCTGACTTTTAGTCTAACCAGACTGTCTATTACTCTGTAATTCCTCTAGCGCCGTTCTATGGAAACAGTAAGTTTAAAGAGCACACCAAATGCTTGAAATAACTTCTTTATTAACTTCAACTTTTCTACATATATAACACTGCCGCCTCCGCAGCAGATAGTCCATGTACATAAAACGTGTTGAAAAGATATGGCAATATGCATAAGATGGTGGTTCAACTGTTCAATCTTGTCATTCAACATACAATGGTGGATATATTTCTTTCTTGAGTATCTGTACTCTCACTTTAAGTTATTTAAGCACTTTATGATCTCTCTGAGAGGTATATCTGAGGTCTAACTAATAGTTCTACTTGCTGAATTTGGTCGCAATTTGCAGTATGCAGTTAGCAGTAACTATTTGCAGATTGGTTTAGTATGATCTGGTATGGTTGTATGCAATTTGGATTGCAATATGGAATTTGAATTTGGATTGTGAACTTTGTAGTTTGCAATTAGTGAAAAAGTAAGTAAACACACATATAACTGGTTCAGTATACAGTTCTAATCACTATATTACCAGTAGGAACATTATATAACTGTTTTAAAATACATATTTTGGCCTCTCTGATTCCATAAAACACAGCTCTTAGTGGAGTGAATGTCTGTTTAGCTTCTCTCTCTGGTGAATAATAATTTCTAGCAGCTCCTGCTAGGGAATTTCCCACAGAATTCCCCCTTAGACAGTTCCTCTAAACAGTGCTGGCCAAAGAGTGTCCTCATGAACAGTACCAAAGGGTCCCCATAAACTGTTTCAGGCAAAGAGTGTCCGCTTAATTAAACTCCTCTGCCAAAGTGCACACCACCACTTTCACCTGGTCCTGGAGCAATAAGAATGGACAGAGAAATACATGGTCTACCTAATGATGAACACACCACTGTGGATTATTGACTTCCCTGTAGGGAATCCTCAGATCACAACATCATAGTAGTCTCTAATATCAAGTGAAACACTTGCAAGTAACTGGAATGAAGGTTCTGATTCAGACGGCAATCTCATGATCATTTATTGCATAAGGTCAGAATGTTCAATCAGCAAGGATTAACAGAGCAGGACAATAGGGTAAATGTTCAGGTCAAACACAGGAATCAGAAACTATCAATAATAAAAACACACTTCACAAACTAATAGGAGTCAAAAGACTTAGTTTCACTGATTAACCTATTATTGCATTCCCCCCTGCCTACATCCGGATTTAATTGTAAGCCATGGTGATAATGCAAGGCACAGAAACTGTGAATGCACAAACACATGCTGGTGAAGGATTGTGATATGCAGTCATTTTTAGACCCTTTGTAAGCCTTTGTAAGCTTTCTTGAAATGCTCTTGGTGACAGACTGCTTGTCCATGTGTCCCCTTTGTAAATTCTCTTGAAATGCCCCTGGTGACCAATTTCAGCTTGTCGGTCACAACTATGTTGCTTCCTGGCAAAACATGGGCAAGTGCTGGGGCCATGTGCACCTAATGGAGCCTCTCCCATTGGGCAGGTGTAGCACGGCACTGTCTTTACCTATCATTTATACATTTTGTAGGCCACCGTCCCATTTAGGCCCGTGTCCTATAAGACACTGGACACATGCTGTTGACATCAGTACTCTGGCACAGCCAGCAAGATGCAAAAATATGCTAATATTGAGGATGAAGACTGGGATTTATGTCCCCACTTATCCCTTGGTTCAACTTGATGGACGTTTGTCTTTTTAAAACCATATTAACTATGTAACTATTAACTATGTAACTGTCATGGGAACTGGTTTAGGTGAGTAGATTATTTTTTTTCAGAGGGGCAATAAGGGGTATACTATTATTGCGATGGGGTAAAAAAAGAGGCATTGTTACTCACAGGGACATAATAGGGGCCCTAATGCTGGTTTGGATGCAATAAAGGTTTCACTATTACTGAGAAAGACATAAAGTGGGCCCTATTACTGAGTGGAGGCATTAAAAGGGGCATTATTACTGACAGGTGCATAAAGGGGACTGTATCAATGAGTGATAGCAATAAAGGGGACATTATTACTGAGAGTGGCAAAAAAGGGGTCCCTATTACTGAGTGCTTGCAATATTGGGGGCATTATTACTGAGAGGGGCATAAAGGGAGCACTATTACAAATTGGAGGTATTATTACTGAAAATGGTATAACAGGGGCACTATTACTGAGACAACTATAGAGACAAGTCATGGTCAGGAGCAGCCATAATGGCAGCCTTGGTCAGATTGAGAGGAGAAGGGAAAGAGAACATCTCTAAGCGGGAACATCACCTGTGCGTCACAGGATGTAACTGTATTATTATCTCTAATACGGTCTACAGAGCACTGTGTAGCACTAGTATCTACCGTTAGAAGTCACTATATACTTGTAATATTAGACTTTGTATAGTGTGTTCTATTCAGTAACAATATGATGATATTCAGTGACTATGTGGTGATTATATGTGGCCATGGACTGGCAGAATTATTCAGCCCTTATATAGTGGTATGTTAGTCTTGCTCCCTTTCCCCATAACTCCCTCATAGATTAGACAGACACCTTATCAAATAGTCACAGAGACTCAATGTTTGACTGGTGGTGGTGCGGTAGTGCAGCCTTTGTGTCTGAATGGACTATAACCAGGGATCGAGGAGCAACAGAAAAGAGTCAAGCAGCCTACAGTATAGGGAGTTAGCCCCTTTCACTGGCCCAGGCCACCCATGATGTTATCTTTATCACATTTCCTCCAAAAGACCACTAAAGATCTTATCATTAAACCTGTCACTTCTCTATATACCAGAAATGTTATCATTAACCGTTTCATTACAGTAGACTATCAGAGATGCTATCTTATAGCTTTTTACTTCACTAGCTCACCAATAATGTTATTATTAACCCCCTCGCTGTCATAGTCCACCAGGGTTGTTATTATTTATGCTTCTATTACCTTAAATGACCAAGAATATTATAATTTTCCTTTACACTGACCTAGACCACCAGGGATATGACCTGCATTTTGTCTTTTAAACAAGAAAATATGTAAGTAACATGATTGCTGTACATGCTTTCCAAATGCTGTTTTGTTCTTAGTTATCCTTGTCTACCCTTGCCTCTTTTACTCTATTAAAATGCAAGCTGATAGGCCAGGGGTAGGCAACCTCCGGCACTCCAGCTGTTGAGAAACTACAACCCCCAGCATGCATACTTGTTCTGCTCTTCTAAGAACTCACATCGAAATGAATGGAGCATGCTGGGAATTGTAGTTTCACAACAGCTGGAGTGCCGAAGGTTGCTGATCCCTGTGATAGGCTGTAGGGTGCTGCTACTGCTGCTATCAGTGACATTGGCACTTATTGGTATTCCTCTTTATATAGACGGTTGTGTCATGTGACAAAACCTCGTTTCATTAGCTTTACTGTATTACTGTACACTGAATCAGACATTGTTTAAGGTTCAGGGGATGAATATATATAGTTATATATTACAATACAATGAATATAATACAATAATATAATTAGAGATGAGCACATTTTTGAAAAGTTCGATTCAGCTGATTCGACGAATTTTACAAGAAAATTAGCTTTGTGACGAATTACTTTGTCACGAAGCACATTTTTTGTAAGTAGCGGGTGCAATGACAGGGAGCTGCGATAGCACCGCCCCCGTCATTGACCCCTCAGATGCCGCGTTCATACATGATCTCGGCATCTGAGTGTAAAAACTGTGTAAAATGAACATAAAAAAAAATTACATCAAACTTATCACCTCCATTTGCTCACGACGGGCTGCCGCCATCTTGCTTGAAGATCTGGCGCGAAATCTCGCACTGGCGCCAGATTACATCATCGCTCCGGCTTTGGTGACATCATAGGATTCGATTAGCTTATCTATAAATATAATAATAATCTAATATACAGGGAGTGCAGAATTATTAGGCAAATGAGAATTTTGACCACATCATCCTCTTTATGCATGTTGTCTTACTCCAAGCTGTATAGGCTCGAAAGCCTACTACCAATTAAGCATATTAGGTGATGTGCATCTCTGTAATGAGAAGTGGTGTGGTCTAATGACATCAACACCCTATATTAGGTGTGCATAATTATTAGGCAACTTCCTTTCCTTTGGCAAAATGGGTCAAAAGAAGGACTTGACAGGCTCAGAAAAGTCAAAAATAGTGAGATATCTTGCAGAGGGATGCAGCACTCTTAAAATTGCAAAGCTTCTGAAGCGTGATCATCGAACAATCAAGCGTTTCATTCAAAATAGTCAACAGGGTCGCAAGAAGCGTGTGGAAAAACCAAGGCGCAAAATAACTGCCCATGAACTGAGAAAAGTCAAGCGTGCAGCTGCCAAGATGCCACTTGCCACCAGTTTGGCCATATTTCAGAGCTGCAACATCACTGGAGTGCCCAAAAGCACAAGGTGTGCAATACTCAGAGACATGGCCAAGGTAAGAAAGGCTGAAAGGCGACCACCACTGAACAAGACACACAAGCTGAAACGTCAAGACTGGGCCAAGAAATATCTCAAGACTGATGGGCCAGATGGATGGGCCCGTGGCTGGATTGGTAAAGGGCAGAGAGCTCCAGTCCGACTCAGACGCCAGCAAGGTGGAGGTGGAGTACTGGTTTGGGCTGGTATCATCAAAGATGAGCTTGTGGGGCCTTTTCGGGTTGAGGATGGAGTCAAGCTCAACTCCCAGTCCTACTGCCAGTTTCTGGAAGACACCTTCTTCAAGCAGTGGTACAGGAAGAAGTCTGCATCCTTAAAAAAAAACATGATTTTCATGCAGGACAATGCTCCATCACACGCGTCCAAGTACTCCACAGCGTGGCTGGCAAGAAAGGGTATAAAAGAAGAAAATCTAATGACATGGCCTCCTTGTTCACCTGATCTGAACCCCATTGAGAACCTATGGTCCATCATCAAATGTGAGATTTACAAGGAGGGAAAACAGTACACTTCTCTGAACAGTGTCTGGGAGGCTGTGGTTGCTGCTGCACGCAATGTTGATGGTGAACAGATCAAAACACTGACAGAATCCATGGATGGCAGGCTTTTGAGTGTCCTTGCAAAGAAAGGTGGCTATATTGGTCACTGATTTGTTTTTGTTTTGTTTTTGAATGTCAGAAATGTATATTTGTGAATGTTGAGATGTTATATTGGTTTCACTGGTAAAAATAAATAATTGAAATGGGTATATATTTGTTTTTTGTTAAGTTGCCTAATAATTATGCACAGTAATAGTCACCTGCACACACAGATATTCCCCTAAAATAGCTAAAACTAAAAACAAACTAAAAACTACTTCCAAAAATATTCAGCTTTGATATTAATGAGTTTTTTGGGTTCATTGAGAACATGGTTGTTGTTCAATAATAAAATTAATCCTCAAAAATACAACTTGCCTAATAATTCTGCACTCCCTGTATAATAACCAATAATGAAATAATAATATAATACAATACAATGAAAGTAATACCTACTCTTGACTATGTATGCATTGAATAGCTGACACATGATTGGCTGATTATTTACATTGTATTAACAAGTAGCTTTAACTAGATGAGTAGCCACTGAAGGACCCCACATGCATTAGACTATTGTCGGGGGATTGGTTGACAATAAATCACAAATGGGTTGCTCCCCACTCTTTCCCAACAGATGATGTGTGGGAGGAAAGGAGGATCAGATGCACTGAATTTCAGATGCCTGGCAGTGGCTTTCTCCCTTCTCCAGAATGAAAATACATGCAAGCTCAGTCAAGCCTAGCATGTAAGTATATAGGGGAGTCTGGGGATTTTTGTACTAAAATGTTTTACTGACAGCTACTGAAGGTGTATGGCAGGCACCCTCAAACTGCGGCCCTCCAGCTGTTGTAAAACTACAACTCCCACAATGCCCTGCTGTAGGCTGATACCTGTAGGCTGTTCGGGCATGCTGGGAGTTGTAGTTTTGCAACAGCTGGAGGGCCGCAGTTTGAGGATGCCTGGTGTATGGGCATGTTTAGTGTCCAATTCATCCATGTGAATAGTGTTTTACAGTACGTCTTCATAAATATAAATTGAACTTTTGAGGTATTGTTTGATGAATCTACAACTTCATTTTAGGGTACTGCATGAACAGTAGTAAGTCCATAACAGTTTGGAGAATTATGGAGAATTCATATTTTGTTTTATGCATTGTTTTTTTTCCACATTTTGCTGGTTATTGGGAGTAGGTTTCTTTTTTGTACAGACCTTTGCTATTGCTCATGTCCATAAATCTACATATGATTAGGAGCCTGCTCTCCATAAAACTTCCTCTCTTGATTCTAGATCTCGTCTCACATAATTTGTTTATACAGTATGATAAAATATATTTGTATTTCCTCAATGTCTTTTGTACTATTATATTTTGAACCTGAATTCGTAGGTCATGTAAAAACACATACTTCCTCTTCCTCTTAACTCTTAAGCATACAGTTAACAGAATAAGGCATGCTGTAGATATCTTCCTCATCAAGGAAATTATAGTTTGACATTTCTTGTAGTTAATCAGTTGTTACAAATTTAACCCAAATGCACACTACTAATAAATAGATATCTTATATAAATTTACAGTACAGATAATTACAGAATCAAGGGAAAATGTAGGAACAGCAGTATGTTTCATTACAAAAGTAATAAAGTTATATATCTCTCTACACATTTATTACCTAGGTTCAACATGTTAAAACCTAAAAATTAAAGAGGTTTTTCGGATGGCTTTTTTTCAGGATAGGCCATCAATTTCAGATCAGTGGGGGTCTGGCACCCCACTTATCAGCTGCTTTGGGCAGCCACTGGCAGCGGAAACTATAAAGTGAATGGAGCCAGAAGCACAAGGTTCCATCCACTGTGTACTGGCCAAGTTAGATTACTGCAGCTCAGCTCCCATTCAAATGAATGGAATTGACCTGCAGTATACCAACACTGAACCATTCATAATACAGATAATTTCCTCCTTTACTAACAGCCACTGTTCAGGAGTGACATAGACCAAAGGGAATAGGAGAGAAAAAAAGAGAGAGAGGACAGCGCCTCATGTGTGGTACTGCTTACAATATTGATGTGTATGCATATAAAATTTGCTTACTAGAGATTGTTGTAGGGCTCTTGCTGGTGTATATCCCGACCAAAGGAACCACTATTGACTACACAGCCTACTTGTCCTTTTCATGGTTTTAGGATTCAAGGTGTTAATCATAGATTTATACTGTCTATTTCCTTATTGGCACTGAACAACTCACTACAGCTATAAAATTGTTATTTTGCACTGCTGTGAGTTATACTGAGTTATACCATTTGTAGTTAAAATATATAAAATGCAGTGTAGCACTTGTGTTTTATTACCAAATGTGCTGAATGTTTATTACCTAGGCCTTTATATGCCTGAGGATATGTCCAATGGTGCAGGAAGCCATGTCTACCCTCAGCTTGGCCAAATGCATGCACCATTGAGCCATACCTTAAGGTTTACCTAACCTTTTAACAACCGTAATTAATAGTACTGTAACAGGGTTCCGAAGGTGCACTCGGTCCCCCATTGCCCGCAGAACTGTTGGTTAGCTTTGGGAATGAGGATCTGTGTTTGACCTCATTCCCAGGGCGGCTTTACTGCTGGGTGGCTCCCGGCTCCTAGTCTGCCTTGAGCGCCGAGCTGATCACTCGGTGCTCAACTGGTTGGTCTGTCGGTCATGTGACGCTGGCCACGTCACATGACCCTCACTCCCCACTATAAATACAGGCAGCCTGCTAGCCACAGGTTGCCTGTTAATTTCTAGGTTCCTGGCTATTTGTTGGACTACTAAATACTCACCTGATTCCGTTCCCTGACAATCCTTTGCCTGCTCCTCCTGTACTGCGCATACATCCTGGTATTGTGACCTCGGCTCCCACCTGACTACTCTCTTAGGACTCCTCTTGTACTTCTTTACTCTCCTGGTATTTGATCCCGGCTTCTCCTGACCATTCTTTGCTTAACCCTTTGAACTGCGTAGCTCTCTTGGTTCTGACCCGTTCATGTTCTGTATTTTGTCTTGTCTGTCTTCCCTGCACGTATCCTAAGTTAGGGACTGTCGTCCAGTTGTCCCCTGTCATCAGGACTCGTGAGGCAAGTAGGCAGGGCCAGGAGTGAGGGTGGAGTGCAGTGATCCTTCCCCCTGTGTGTGTGTGGACATGACCGTTACAAGTACAGTGTGTCTACATGAGGAATAACATTAGTAACTAATATTCTTAGCAGTTTTCCCCTGTGCATGCTGAATGTCTAACTTGCAGTTCTCCTAGATCTGATGTATGCAGACTGGCTCTCAGCCGTTGCACACAGACAGTGTGCAGCCTTGGCCTGTCTGTTATGTCTCACACAGCTCCTGCTCACTAGTCCCCCTCACCTCTCCATACATTTAGACTGATATTATAATGATTCTGTAAACTGCTCCCATCCTGGATGGATTCAAAGCATATTTCAATGAAAAAAGCTATCAACAGGGTTGTAAAGAGCTAATAACATGACAAGCAGACATTTTTCTCTGATAAGACATATTACAAATTTTCTTATGGTTGCTTGTACTATTGATTTATGTAAAGTTGTGTGAAAAGTTAGTGACCAAACATTTATTTAATTTTTTATACTTTGGCCAAAAATGTTCTCTTTTTTTATTTTAATAATTTTGTATTGAGAATGTACAAATTACAAAAACTGTTATATACAATAGTATTTGTATAGTATTTGTATAATAAAATACAAATAGAAATAAGAAATAAAAAAACAAAAGGCAAGGTATCCCATAAATCTGCTACGAGGAGGATCTTGTCTAGTCTAGTTTTTAATCTTAGCAGAAGGTGAGGGTCCATAAATTGTTGTCTGAAGAATGCCATCCAAAGCACTAGCAGCAAACGATTGCTTGGAATAATGTCCATGGGAGCCAGTTAGCAGAAGGCAATTTCTTTCCAAAGAAACTAGCAGAGAAAAGGCATTCCAACTCATATGTATGAGAGACTGAGTGTATAACTTCCTTTAGGGTAGGAGGACTCTGTGATTTCCATCTTCTGGGTATGACAAAACAGGCAGCGAAGATAATATGGCTCAGCACTACTTATTTGTCTCTAAAATGCACAAGGGCAATGCCACAGAAGGATAAATTACATGGTTGGATACAGTGCTCATAAGAGCAATTATGGTGGACCAAAAGGCATGAATGCCTAGGCAAAGCCACCACATATGGAAGTTAGTTCCTCTATGCTTGCAGTCTCTCCAGCATGACTCTGAGTAGGAACTCTTTATTTTAGCGAAAACATTAAAAAAATTTCCCAATTACTTACTCCATGGGACATTCATTTAGTCCATGAAAGAGCCTGTTGCCAATTTTCTAAAGAAAAATGCTTGTCTAAATCTCTTTGCAAGGCTAGCATATGTGAAGTCTTAGAACTTAAGGTCTAAAGGAAAAATGAATGGCAAAATGTGGCTATACCATCTTTAAAGGGGTTATCTAACATCATACAACAGCCCCCCCCCCCCATGTCCCGGGCCCCTCACAGGGAATATACTTACCCCGTTCCCTGCGCAGCTCTGGGTCCCCACACCGCCGCTGCTGCTTCTCCCCATGCCCAGATGAAAACATCCGGTGTCGGGGGGGAACAGACAATGGTTCATTTCCGCATGAACCTTTCTAGCATTGCGGGTGACGCTAGAGAGGTTCATTCCTTTCCCCGTCTGCCATTGGCTGCTCCCCCACCGACACCAGATGTGTACAGGGAGAAGCAGCATCGGCGGTGCAGGGACCAGGAGCGGCGCAGGGAGAGGGGTAAGTATATTCCGTGTGAGGGGCCCGACACATGGAGGGGCTGTTGTATGATGTTGGATAACCTTTTTAACTTTCGGAGATAATGAAAAATAAGTATGACCCACCTTAGCTAAATTGAGAGTGTGTACATCTGTGCCTTGGAACACATGCTGTAGTCTTAAATAAAATAAATAAATATATCATTATCTGGAATCTGGAATTGACCCCTGTGAAGTCCCATTGGTGGTCTTGAATGGTTTTAAAATACTACCAGATGTGAGCACCCTGGTCAAGGGGGAGGAATATAGGGCCAAGATAGCTGTCTTTATCAAGAACTTGTCTAAATCCGAACTTATCTAGAACTGCCCGCCTAAACCCTAATGGACTCGATCAAATGCTTTTTTCATGTCAAGTAAAAGCATAGGAGAAGGCATCCGACTGGCCTTAGCCAACCTGATTATATCCGAATATCTCTTAGTGCCGTCAGGTGCTTGCCGCTGTGGGATAAAGACCACCTGGTTTGGGGAAAATAGTTCTGCCAAGACCTGGAATAAGCGGTTAGATAATACCTTAGCATAGATTTTGACATCAGCAAGATACAGTAGGACGAAAACCCACTGGCAGAGTTGCCTCTTTGCCAGATTTGGCTAGTGTTACTATAAGTGCCTCCAACATATCTGAGGGGAATAAGCAAACCTCCAGTACTTAATTGAACAAGGACGTCAAATGGGGGACAAAGATAAAACTGTACTATTTATAATACCCGTTCAAAAACCCATCCGGATCAGCTGACTTAAAGGGGTTTTGCCACTTTAGCAAATAGCATTTATTATGCAGAGAAAGTTTCCATGGTTACAACCACCCTGCTTGCACACAAGAGAAAAAAGTACCAGTTTACGTGAGCTCCCATGGTCCAGGCCACCAGAAAGGCTGGCATTTTTTCTTATAGTGTGCAAGCACGAGCACCACTGCTGGATTGCAGGGTGGTTGTAACCATGGAAACGAGCAGTGTATAATGTGATGGAAAAATGAACAAAGCCAGCAAAGGAGACAATATGGATAATAACAATACATTAGTGCCTTGTATTAACTTTCTCTACATGATAAATGGATGCGGACAGCACACATATAACATTCACTTTTTTTGCGTCCCCATAGAAATGAATGGGTCCGCATTTGATCCGTAAAAAATGCAAACCGAAAATACGTTCATGTGAATGAGGCCTAAATGTGTATGCATATGTACATAGCTCTGAGTCACTGATAGTTGACCTGGGGCGGTCTTAAAGGGCTGTCTCACTTCAGCAAGTGGCATTTAACATGTAGAGAAAGTTAATACAAGGCACTTACTAATGTATTATTACTATGCATATTGCTTCCTTTGCTGGTTTGGTTCATTTTTCCATCACATTATACACTGCTAGTTTCCATGGTTACAACCACCCAGCAGTGGTGGCTTTGCTTGCACACTATAAGAAAAAATGCCGGCGTCTCTGGTGGCCGGGACCATGGGAGCTCACGTAAGCTGGTGCTTTTTCCTATAGTGTACAAGCACAGCCACCGCTGCTGGACTGCAGGGTGGTCGTAACCATGGAAAATTTCCCTGCATAATAAATGCTATTTGCTGAAGTGGCAAAACCCCTTTAAAGGCCTTTAGACTGGTTATTGCTCAATAGACTTCGGGGAAGAGATAGCGTCTCTAGGTGATCTTGAGGTAAGATTGGAAAGTAAAACTTACCAAGAAATGCAGAAATCTCTGTGGGAGTGGGCTGTGGGTAGTACCTTCAGCTTTAAGATTTTAAAGAGAAGAGTAGCGCAAAGCGAATTGGTCAGCTACAGGTATCTATTGAGGATGATGAATGTTATTCCCATGCTCATCTAATACATAGAAGATCTTACCTTTACATATATATGAGTATAGTTATTTGGCTAACATACCCCTGAGCGGTTATCATGTGCATAAAAGTTCATTTGCATGTTTTTGAAAGTATAATCGTACTTCTGGGACAGGTGAGATCTAAATGCTGTACATACTCTAGACAGAACAGATGTCACACTATCAGAGGGGTGGTCTTTATTTTTTATTCTCAAATAAGCAAATTTGGGCTAATAATGCATTGAGCTCCCATTCTTGTTTCTTTTTAGTTTGAGAGCAAACATTTATACAAATGCTTCTCATAAAGACCTTTTGAGCAGCCCATACAGAGAACATGCTAGAAACGGAGTAAAGATTGGAGTCAATGTACATACATAATACATAATTCAGATTGAAGAATGTTCTGGTGTTCAGGATGAGATAACAGAAGTGGAAGTAGAGCACCAGGGGCAAGGATTCACCACAGCGTGTGCCTGTTAAATCCCTAGCAAGGGGCACTGTGCTGGCCCTGTAAGACCAAGCCATCCCCATGTATAACATGGTAATCTAAGGCATTTCCCCTTAGTACTACCACACAGTACAATACAATACAAAAATCAGGTTAGCCTGACATAACCTAAACCTAAGAAGAGAATAAGCACCATGCGTAGGATGCATTAATGGTGACAAGGGGTAGGAGAACAGGATTTACTATATTGAGTTGGCTCCTTACTAAACTATAAAATATTGCAAAATCACATATTACCAGCAGCTTAAGAGTGGTGGTCATTCTTTCCCACTATCGTCCAGTCTTGAGTAACTCAGAGAGCTCCCATTTAGAGCAGAGGCAATAGGCGCAGCTTGAAGATTCCATTTCTTTAAGAGAAGAAGGCCTTCATCCACCGAGCTGACAGTATTGGAGTTTGACAGGAAACCCCCATTTGTATTTTATGTTGTCTTTGCAGACGAAGGAGGTTATTGGTGCAAATTTGTGATGTGGCGGAGTTGAAGCGTTGTTGGGGATCTAGTAACAAAAGCACGGTTTTGTAAGTATCAAGGATAATTCCCTTCTTTCTGCATTCTGCTAGCAATTGATCCTTTATATGATAAAAGTGTAGATATGCCAATCCATCCCTAAGCATGTTATCAGGGGCCAACTTTGGTTTCGGAAGCCTGTTCACTCTGGCTCTTATAAAATCCAGAAAAAAACCAGAAGGTAACAGCATTTGAAATAGTTGGAGTAGATATTTTGACATATATGCATGTGAGACACTATCAGGAATTTTAAGTTATTCTGCCACGATCTGTCTTCTAGCTTGACCACTTTTTCACGTAGGCGGGAGACCACCAGAATACAGTGTAAATCCACTAACTCATTGTGTGCCATCTTCTGCTTTATATGTGCTGTACAGGATCCAAGGTGGTCAACATTAGATTGTAATTGCTGAACGACTTTTTTCAAGTCTTTTGACATATACTTTTGCAAAGACCTTAGCACGTCTTTCAACAGGCTTGTCATGACTGGGCCTTCTGGCTCTTGAAATGTATAAAGCCCTGCAGGGAATGTCCTGGCAGAAGAAGAGAGATCTTCTCCAGAACTGCATCCCGTTTTTCTGGACAGGGCCTTTCTGTTAGGAGAGGGGTTAAAAGAAAGAAGAAAGAGGAGCGTCCTTTTTAACTGAATCTTTAGATGATTGCCCTGAAGGAGAACTAGAGGGGGTAAAGTAGCCCCCGACAATCTGGGTTTCCTGCCACAAGAATGTGGAGGAGAGATCTTCCTCTGCATTCATAGGGCGACCACGTGCGTCTTCCCTATCTTGGGAAGGGACATGGAAGGGACAGAAAAATGTTCTGTCCCCACATGAAGGTGAATGAAGGTGTAACTGATAATGCCTTTGTGACTGTCCTACCTTCGTATCCAAGCAGTGGAGCAGACCGGACCGGCAGATGCTCAGGTTAGATGGATCCAGACGTAGACATGAGGATGCAATCAAACGTGGTTTATTTGATCCAGAGCAGTGACATACAATGATGCAATACAGGAATGCAGTAGATGCTGTCATGTGGATGTCTTTTCTGAGGCTAACTGCTGAGGCTACTGCTGGTCAAAAACTGATGCCTTCACAAGCCAAGGTGTGTGTCTCCAGTCACAAAGAATGCAGCACTGAAAAAGGCTACAGGAAGTGACCAGGCCCAAGGCTGCTAAAACCAAGCCCAGAGAAAAAACTTTATTTAACAAGAACGAAGGCGTGCAGCATACAAATTCCGGCCAGCAGATGGCAGCAGAGAACAATAGACTTAAACAACATAGGTAAAACAAGAAATAATACAGTGCAGAAATTCAATATGAAAGGAACAGCACACTCCCCGTCTGAAATTCACTTAGGGGATTTCACTATGACGAATGTCCATAAAATATAAACAACCTGTAAAAGAAAACATGTTAGAATGCAAACATAGATAGTCCTGTTTTCCAACGTGGAATGGAGAAGATCTGCGAAGCTAGATACAGTCCTGTTCACCCAGCAGGGACGTTCTCGATGGGTAATATTAAAATTAGTTAATTAGTTAATTGGTCTTGAGAATGTTTTAAGCTCGCCTTTCCTGAAGATCTTCAACTCCACCTTCCGGACCTTGCCATCCTTGCTAGGGAAAACCTTTGAAATTAGTCCGATAGGCCAGTCAATCCTTTCGGTTTGTTGCTCTTTCATCAATACAAGGTCTCCTTCCTTCAAGTTTGGTTTGTTGTGTTGCCATTTTCTTCTTCCTTGAAGAATACTGAGGTACTCCTTTCGCCACCTGTTCCAGAAGTAATCTGCTAGGTATTGTACACGTTTCCAGTGTTTTTGATAGATGTTGGCATGAGTAAATTCTCCACTAGGTATTAGCGTACTCTCAGTTTTTTGGGTAAGTAGAATAGCCGGAGTCAGTATGGCTGGAGTTTCAGGATCCATAGACACTGGCACAAGGGGTCTTGAATTGATAATGGCCGAAACTTCGGCAAGAAGGGTGACTAGAGTCTCATGTGTGAGTCTTGACGAGTTTACATCCATCAGCATAGAATTTAAGATGTTGCGTGAGATGCCGATCATTCTCTCCCAGGAGCCTCCCATTTTTGCTCTTTCTCGGAGGGAAGTGGGGTATCCCAATCCTTGACTGTTTCAGAAAACTGTCTCAGTAGAGATTTACCTTGTATGGTAATGGGCGCTACAAATCCCAGCGGATCAAATAGGCTGTTTACCACTGATAGGACGCCTCGCTTTGTGAATGGCTTGTCTGCACAACTTATCTGAAAACCGAAGGAGTCAGCCGAGAGATCCCATCTGAGGCCCAAGCTCCTCTGCACAGGTGGACTGTCCAGTCCCAAGTTAATGTCCTTGAAACCTGGTGCATGATCGCCTGATTCGAAGGCCCTCATAACGGCCAGGCTGTTTGAAGCAATTTTGTGTAGTCTAAGTTTAGCTTGGTACAACATACTTTGAGTCCTTTTGAGCAGATCGATAGCCGCTTCTTCAGTCGGTAGTGATTTGAGTCCATCGTCTACATAGAAGTCCTTTTCTACAAAGTCTCTGGCGTCTTTACCGTACTTGGATTCTCCCTCTAATGCAGTTCGCCGAAGGCCGTAAGTTGCCACGGCAGGTGAAGGGCTGTTTCCAAATACGTGTACCCTCATTCGATATTCTGCCATCTCTGCGTTGGTGTCGTTATTCTTGTACCACAGAAACCTGAGGAAATTCCGGTGGTCCTCTCTGACTACGAAACAGTGGAACATCTGTTCAATGTCGGCGGTGATGGCAACGAGCTCTTTTCTGAACCTCATCAGCACTCCAACTAGGTTATTCGTCAGATTAGGACCTGTGAGGAGGACATCATTAAGAGATACACCTTGATGTTTGGCACTTGAGTCGAAAACAACCCTAATTTGATTAGGTTTCCGTGGGTGATACACTCCAAATGAAGGCAAGTACCAGCACTCGTCATTCTTCCCTAAGGATGGAGCTGGTTCGGCATGGTTGTTGCGGAATATTTTGTCGATAAAGGCAACGATGTGTTCTCTCATCTCAGGCTTACTGTTCATGGTACGCTGAAGAGAGTTAAATCTAGAGAGAGCTTGTTCCCTATTGTTCGGGAGTCTCACCCTGGCAGCTCGGAAGGGTAATGGGGAAACCCAGTGATTGGTTTCGTCTTTAAGGAACTCGTTGTCCATTATCTTGATAAATTCTCTGTCCTCTACTGACAAAGCTACCTTATCATCGTCCTTGCTTGTGTGAAAGACCAATCTTCCCAAGTTGTCAGCAAAGGGAGGAATGTCGTCAGGTGGTTGTATGAGGTCTGGAGGCTTCTCTTTCACCTCATAGTGATGAGGGCAAGGCTTAATGCAAGTTGTGCGTCCATCTCCGCGCACGTACGTTTTGAAAGAGCGGATTCTTGGTTGATCCAAGCATACATTTCCTATGACCACCCATCCCAAGTCCAGTCTCTGGGCGTATGGTGCATAGTCGGGACCATTACACTGTTGACGCACCTTGTGTACCCTTAGATTGTCTCTGCCAAGCAGGAGTAGAATCTCGGCGTTGTTGTCCATAGGTGGGATAACGTTGGCTAGGTGCCTTAGGTGTGGATGGTGAAATGCAGCTTCCGGGGTAGGAATTTCATCCCTATGGTTGGGTATTTGATCGCATTCGATCAGCGTCGGTAGAGGTATTTCCGTATTTCCACTGACGGAACAAGCGATGAATCCTTGTGCCCTCCTGCCGCTAGTCTCTATGCGACCCGAGCAGGTGTTTAAGATGTAGGGTTCTGACGGTCCATTTATACCGAAGGCTTCAAAGAATTTAAGTCCTGCTAGAGAGCGGTTGCTTTGGTCGTCAATGATGGCATACATTTTTACTGCCTTTTCTGGTAGCCCCTCCGGGTAGACCTTGACTAGGCATATGCGGGCACAACATTTCTCACTCTGGCCCTCCCCACATACGTCCAAGCATGAGCAGGAAACAGCAGTGGCTGTGTTAGCGTTGTTCTGGGGCTCCCCGCCATTACTCTGAGCAGGACTGGTGGTGACAGCAGCAGGTGAGTCCCTTGTGAGTGTAGTTGGGTGCATAGCTGAGGCATGTCTTTCACTATGACACTCCTCACACTTGATAATGGATTTACAGTCCTTAGCCATGTGCTCCAATGAAGCGCAGCATCTGAAACATACCCCAAGCTCGGTGAGGACTTTCTTGCGCTCCTGTATGGTTTTGGATCTAAATCCTCTGCATTTGTTCAGCCAGGGGCGTAGCTAGAAATGACTGGGCCCCATAGCAAAAAAAAATGTATGCCCCCCCCCTCCTGGATCTCTCACCTCCACATACCTCTCGGACCTCGCCGCCACATCCGCAGCTCCTCATGCACTTGCGACGGTTACGCGTAGGACTGAGCACAGACAGTTGGTCACTGGCAACGCAAGTCTAAATGTCTGTGTATTAAAGAAGATTGTTAAATTGTACAGGGGTCTGTAACACAAGAAGGTGAAAGTACATATCGTGGGGTGTGTATGTGTATTAGACAGAAGGTAGGGATATGTATCTTGTGTAGTTTGGGTATTAGGGAGAGTAAGGGGTATATATCTAGTGCTGATACACGTGTAGGTGAAGAGCCGCTCTGACATTATTCGTCTCTTTCATATTATAAGCTCCCCTTGTATATAATTTACTTACAGTTCTGAAGACTCAGGGGTTCTGGCAGGCTTGGCCTCAGGGGTGCTGGCAGGCTTGGCCTCAGGGGTGCTGGCAGGCTTGGCCTCAGGGGTGCTGGCAGGCTTGGCCTCAGGGGTGCTGACAGGCTTGGCCTCAGGGGTGCTGGCAGTTTTGGCCTCAGGGGTGCTGGCAGGCTTGGCCTCAGGGGTGCTGGCAGGCTTGGCCTCAGGGGTGCTGGCAGGCTTGGCCTCAGGGGTGCTGGCAGGCTTGGCCTCAGGGGTGCTGGCAGGCTTGGCCTCAGGGGTGCTGGCAGGCTTGGCCTCAGGGGTGCTGGCAGGCTTGGCCTCAGGGGTGCTGGCAGGCTTGGCCTCAGGGGTGCTGGCAGGCTTGGCCTCAGGGGTGCTGGCTCGCTTGGCCGGGCAGAAGGAGTGTGGGAGACTGTGAGGCCTTTTTTTCTCCAAGCTGCTCTGGAAAAAAAAATAATTCCATTACACCTCAGGTCAGACCACCAATCAGACCCCCAATGTTAATCAGACCTCAGCTAACAGCCCCAATAAGATCCCCAATGTAAATAAGACCCCAATAAGACCTCAGATCACACCTCAGCTCCCAATATGGATGACCCCCAATCAGACCAATCAGAGCCCCATGCCTCATAGCAGCCCCCAGTGCCTCTCCATCAGCCCCCAGTGCCTCTCATCAGCCCCCAGTGCCTCTCACCAGCCCCCAGTACCCTCTCCATCAGCCCCAGTGCCTCTCCATCAGCCCCCAGTGCCTCTCCATCAGCCCCCAGTGCCTCTCCATCAGCCCCCAGTGCCTCTCCATCAGCCCCCAGTGCCTCTCCATCATCCCCAGTGCCTCTCCATCAGCCCCCAGTGCCTCTCCATCAGCCCCCAGTGCCTCTCCACCAGCTCCCATACCATCTCCATCAGCCCCCAGTGCCCCCTCCCCGGTATTAAAATCATTGGTGGGCAGTGCACCCCCCCTCGGTATAAAAATCATTGGTGGGCAGTGCACCCCCCCTCGGTATTAAAATCATTGGTGGGCAGTGTGCCCTCCCCTGTATTAAAATCATTGGTGGGCAGTGTACCCCCCCCCCCCTCGGTATTAAAAACATTGGTGGGCAGTGTGCCCTCCACCCCCCTCCCCTGTATTAAAATCATTGGTGGGCAGTGCACCCTCCCCCCCATCGGTATTAAAATCATTGGTGGGCAGTGTGCCCCCCCTCCCCTGTATTAAAATCATTGGTGGGCAGTGCGGACCCCCCCCCCCCCATTGTTGGCAGCGGCAGTTCCGATCGGAGTCCCAGCAGTGTAATGCTGGGGCTCCGATTGGTTACCATGGCAGCCAGGACGCTACTGAAGTCCTGGCTGCCATGGCCAGTTACTCTGCAGCATATTTACATGCGCTGTGGCCGCCTGGCGCTCCTTCTTCTTGTAGCTCGTCACAGGTCTGTGCGGCGCATTACTTATGCTTATGCTTCAGTAGCGTCCTGGCTGCCATGGTAACCGATCGGAGCCCCAGCATTACACTGCTGGGACTCCGATCGGAACTGCCGCTGCCACCAATGAGGGGGGGGGGGGGGGGGGGGCTATCGCACCGCCACTTGAATTTTATTTTTTTTAAATCCTCAGCCCAGGCCCAGGCCCCCAGTGGCGTAGGGCCCCATAGCCATTGCTTTGGCTGCTATGGCGATTCCTACGCCACTGTGTTCAGCGAGTGTGGTTTTTTTATGAATGGGACATTCACGATTGAAGGTCTTGTCTCCTGATGAGGTAGTGTACTGTCTACCAGTGGGTACTGCAGATGATGGTAGGTTAGTCTTTCTAACATTCACGCTGCTCTTAAAGTCTCTGTGTTTATGCACAATACTTTCATACCTTGATGATGGTGTCACTGAGGCTGTAGTATTGAACTCCAGGAAGTCGAGGCTGGGGTCATTCCTCATCTGGGACTGTTCATCGATGAACCTACAGAAATGAATAAATGGGGGAAAAGTGACATCATGCACTCTTTTGTACCTTGAGACTGATGCCGCCCACTTCTCTTGCAGGCTGTATGGTAACTTCACGACAATTGGGTTCACCCCATGGGCTGTATCTAGGTAGCACAGCCCGGACAGACGAGGGTCTCTTTTGGCAAGCTCCAGTTCCATGAGCAAATCACTTAAATCCTGAAGCTTATGGACATCCTTGAGACTGATCTTGGGGACGTTCTGCAGTCTCCTGAATAGTGCCCTCTCTATTGCTTCTGCGCTGCCAAAGGTGCGTTCGAGTCTCTGCCAGGCTGCAGCGAGACCTGCTTCTGCTTGTCCCACATAGACAGTTCTAAGGCTCTTGATGCGATTTGTGGAGCCTGGGCCCAGCCATTTGATCAAGAGGTCGAGCTCCTGCTCTGCGGTTAGGTTGAGGTTGGCGATGGCAGCTTTGAAGGTTGCCTTCCAGGCTCTGTAGCTCTCCGCACGGTCATCCAATTTTGAGAGACTGGTGTTAATTAGCTCTCTGCTCACCATAAACCTGGCAAACTCAGACATATCTGATTTCTCACTGCTTATTGCCATGACAACTTGTGATACCCCTGGGGCGTATAGGCTGCGTGGCGTGAAAGGGTGAGATGCTTCCGGGTAGAATGATGTTGCTGCAGGGTTGAGCTGTGGTCTAGCCTCTGTAGATTCTGATGACTGCTGCTTGAGCTGTGGAGGTAGGCCAGGAAACACCTGGTAGCCATCTTGCTGTAATAACTGCCCTTGAGAGAGCGCGTCTGGGCGACTGTTATTGGATTGCTCGGGTGCTGTGGGTGTCACTGGCCCTGCAGGTAGAGCTGACTTGGAGGTTTCAGTGTTGTTGGCTTGGACAGTGCTGCACACTGGGGGTGTTGCAGATAACTGTTTCAGTACGTAGTCGCTGGTGCGATCAACTGGATCGTCTATCTCCTCTGGTGGTAAGCAGACTGAATCAAGGCCTTGGCTCAATGCTTGCTCAAGTAGTCTTACTCTTGCTAATGCGATTTCCTCTTCCCTCTCTGATTCGAGGATCTTTATTCGAGCCTCTGCTTCCACTTCTGCCCTCTTGGCTTCTACCTCCGCTTCTGCCCTCTTGGCTTCTGCCTCTGCCCTCTTGGCTTCTGCCTCCGCTTCTGCCCTCTTGGCTTCTGCCTCCGCTTCTGCCCTCTTGGCCGCCGCCGTCTGTGCTTCTGTTCTCGCAAGGACTTCTTTTTCGGTGAAGGAACGCCTCACTTTGGATAGCTCTGCATTTATGCGGGCCTCTAGTAATCTGTCGCTCAGGTTGGAGCTTCTAGAGCATGATGATCTGTAGGACCGTGAGGAATGTTTGGACGAATGTGATCTGTGTGATCTAGTTTCTTGCAAATGAGAGATGCGGAGTTCCACTTTATCTTTAGCATCCAGCACCATGGTGTCTCTTTGTCTGTCTATTGATTCTGCCTTGCACAATTCTGACGGGGCTTCTTCAATATTAGAGTCTTTTAGAAAGGTTATATACCTTGTGGACAGTTTCTTGTACCTTTCATGGGCTGCGTCCAGCCGCCCGACGGCAACTTGTAAACTGGTGGCATCGCCTGAGGAGGACTTAAGTCCTGATATGAGGGAGGAAATTCGTTCCCATAGCTCTTCCAGGTTGTCACATAGCTCATCTTTCCTGGTGTGATAATTTTCTGTGATCTTTATAGTTGGTTTGAGAGAGCGCCTTGGTCGCGTGACTTGGTCTGCTGGAAGTGTGGGTTCTACCTCCAGCTCTTCATAATGATCAGTATCAGGTTGCATTTGCTTTGTTTCATCACTGGGGAACTGTACGAGGTCCTTTTTGGCCATTTTGATTTAAGGTGTGCTGTCTCTTTAAGAAAATGAACTTTTGAATTGGGGGCTGAAAATTGCAGTGCGGCTCAGATGAGGCACCCCGATGAGTTTCCCAAAGTCCTTTTAGTGAATTGCGGGGTTTTGGTATAAGGGAGGCCCCGCGTGCGTGAACAGTTCTTATATCATGCGAGCAAGGGTTAACATCGGATGTATAAAGTGGCTTGGCGAGTAGTGGAGGACTTCCAGGCGAGAATATATCTACTGCGGACACGCCGTGCTTCCCCTTAGGCTTATGGGACATGCACTGTTGCCGGGCATATTTGCTGGGAGTGGGCCTGTTGCAGGGGAGGTTCCTGAGTGTGGCACTGGGCTCTCAGGGAACCTGTAGCCGGGCATTGGACATTCAGACGGATATTGACTGGGGTATAAGGCTTTAAGGCAGTTTTTGACAGTTCTGTCCCCACATGAAGGCGAATGAAGGTGTAACTGATAATGGCTTTGTGACTGTCCTACCTTCGTATCCAAGCAGTGGAGCAGACCGGACCGGCAGATGCTCAGGTTAGATGGATCCAGACGTAGACATGAGGATGCAATCAAACGTGGTTTATTTGATCCAGACATACAGTGATGCAATACAGGAATGCAATAGATGCTGTCATGTGGATGTCTTTCCTGAGGCTAACTGCTGAGGCAACTGCTGGTCAAAAACTGATGCCTTCACAAGCCAAGGTGTGTGTCTCCAGTCACAAAGAAATGCAGCACTGAAAAAGGCTACAGGAAGTGACCAGGCCCAAGGCTGCTAAAACCACGCCCAGATAAAACTTTATAGACAACGAACGAGGCGTGCAGCATACAAATTCCGGCCAGCAGATGGCAGCAGAGAACAATAGACTTAAACAACATAGGTAAAACAAGAAATAATACAGTGCAGAAATTCAATATGAAAGGAACAGCACAAAAAAGTCTGTGAGTCTTCGAGTTTTTCCTCCTAGCTATCATTTCAGTTGCAAGAGGGAGCTTTTAGGAATGGGGTGATAATATCAGTGACACTGTAGGTGCGCTGTGAGAGGTGGTGGAGCACAATAGGCAGCAGAGTTTCAGAGAAGTGCAGTCATCAAGTGCAGCAGCTAAGCCCCCTTTATCTGTTTTTTTAGGACACAGATAGGGCAGCAAGTTGGTTTTACAGGACTATAATGTTAATGGCCTATCCTTATCAGATCAGTGGAAGTTGACTGCTGGAAACCAGCAACAGGCAGCTAACTAAAAAAGTGCTGCACCCCTTCCTTGTTTACCAGGCGGACCACTGTTCACCTGGCATCAACTCTGCCTTGTGTAGAAGGCAGATCAGTTTTATTCAACAGAATGAGATTAGGCTGAAATACATGGCCGCTATCAAAGCCACTATCAAATCGACATCATTGCCTGGTAAACAGTCTTGGAAAAATGGTACAAAAACAGATCCAGTGTCTTAACATTAGTAATATTGAAAAAAAATAAGGAAAATGCAAAAGTTATTTAATATAATTAGTTTAAACAGACACATTAAAGGTACACATTGAGCGCTGTGTTCAGCAATTTTTTGAGATGGGGGTTGATAATTTCAGACACTGTCAGCCCTGACTCTTTAATCAGTGCTAACAAGTAAACAGCAGCACGTTTAGCAAATGAAAACCTTATTACGAATGGGCATAATGTACATAGTGGTGTCACACTACAGGGGTAGTACTCACAATGATGTCACGCAATAAGGATAATGCTTACAAAAATATATTTTCTTCCATATGTCGTTAGTACAAATGTCCTCCACCTCCAACATGCATGTTCTGGTGATTGGGCATACATATTTATTTCAATAGGGACAGGGGAGTAAGGATACTTCAGGTACCTTTTATCTTTCAATGAAAGCGGTTTTCTGGGAATAATTACTTTTTATCTAATGACGCAGCCTACCTCCTGAAACAGAAAATTCATACTTACCTGCTCCCTGTCACTCCAGTCCTCCTGCTGCCTCTGCTGTGTATTTGTTCCAGTCCCTGGAGTGCATCTGTGCTGCATGGGCATTGTCACATGCTCTGCTGCAGCCTGGTTTCAGTGGTGATGGGCCAATTGTGGCCAGGACACTGCTGAAGCCTGTCATTGGATGCAGCAGAATATGTGACCATGCCCATGCAGCGGTAAATATAAACATTCCAGGACCCGGAACTGTTGGCATTAGATGAAAAGGCTGTGGGCATTAGATGATAAGTAATTATTCCCAGACAACCCCTTTAAGCAGGCAGGTTGAACTCCAATTTGTCTGATTCATACAGCTCTGCATAAGCATGATACATACCTCCCAACCGTCCCGGATCCAGTGGAACAATCCCTGATTACAGTGGCTGTTCTGCTGTCCCGATACAGGGGAGGTATGTCCCGCTTTCTGGTATCTGTCTCTGCGTCCATAGGAAGCAGAGACAGTTGCCTGTATTATGATGAAGCTGAGAGCCAGCATCAGCTCCCTGCTTCATCATCCCTCTCCCCTGCCAACTCTCCACACCTCTGGTCTGTGCGGGGGGCGGGGGCGGCCGGCAGTTAGCCTCGGCTCCTCCTCCTTCACAGACTAGAACAACCAATGTTCTGCTGCTGGTGCTAGGAAGAAGGTAAGTATGTGGTGTTTATTTTTTTTTAACTTTCTGTGAGCGGCACATTGTGGGCATATTACTGGGGGGCACAATGTGGGAATATTACTGGGGGGCACAATGTGGGAATATTACTGGGGGGCACAATGTGGGCATATTACTGGGGGCACAATGTGGGCATATTACTAGGGGGCACAATGTAGGCATATTACTGGGGGGCACAATGCGGCCATATTAATGGGGGGCACCTTGTAGGCATATTACTGGGGGCACAATGTGGGCATATTACTGGGGGGCATAATGTGGGCATATTAATGGGGGGCACAACTTGGCATAATTCTGTGAAGACACAATATGGGCATAAATACTGTGCAGTGGCATTAAGAGGGAATAATTACTATTTGGGGGCATTAAGGGGACTGGGTGGGATTAGGTGTATAGTTATATTTTGGGTGGAGTTAGAGGCGTGGCCTAGTGCAGAAACAATTTGCTGCCTCTTTGTTCATTTACAAATTTGGGAGGTATGATGATATATATATATATATATATTTATTTGAATTTTTTATTTTTTGTGGATCCCTCGACAATCTTATATTTATGGTTCCTGCTCAATAGTCGAGCTGTCTAGTTGTTCTTTTTTTTGTCATCTGTGTTTTTATTGTTTTGGATAGCTAAGAGAAGATATCCAATATAGTCATGACAAAATACAAATACAAACAAACCCCAATCGGGGTCATGAATATCAATGAATAACATGACACATTAAAGATACAGCATATGACTAGTATTACATCATACTGAGTTACATATCCTGATGACATCATATAGGGTAACAAACTTGTTTTATATCCATAGACTAGAGTAGAGAGTTAGTATGCATTTAGGAGAGGATATGCTAGGCTAATGAGGGAGGGGGGGGAGGATGACAGGAGCATTTCAGGAAGCTATTTCAGGACACTATTTCACTAGGTATTAGGAGGAAAGATTGGCACGTGTTTCTCTGCAGTGTGATGATTTCAGCCAAGCGTCCCAAATTTTGAGGAACTTATGATGGGTGAGACATGATCTACTGGACATCTCTTCAAACCTACAAATTTGATGTAACTTTTTGAGCCTTTCGTTAGTAGTGGGGGGAGCAGTATTTAGCCATTTCAAGGGAATTAGAGATTTGGCTGCTGCTAAAAAATGATTAATCAAGGCCAAGGAGTGTTGGCGTGTGTCCGATAACGGAGACCCAAGTAAAACCAGAGCTGGATTCAACATTAGTTGTGTACCCAAAATTTATTTTGCTATACGTTCAATTTCAGACCAAAAGGGTCGTATAATCGGGCAGTCCCACAATATATGAGTATGCGTCCCAACCTGAGAGTTACACCTCCAACATTGGTTAGTGGGGGAGAGGCCATGTGCATAAAGAAACTCAGGAGTTTTATACCAACGAGCAAGAATTTTGTAGTGTGTTTCTTGTAAACGTACACATCTTGAGTGACCATGGGAATTCTGGAAGATTTGATTTATTTCTATCTCAGTGAAAGAAAGACCCAATTCCTTTTCCCAGGACAAAATGTACCCAGGGCCACTCAAGTGTTTTACTCCTCTCATCACCGATAACACTTTAGAAAGCCTACCAAACTTGGAGACCGTAGATGATAGATCTGATTCAAATTCAGTAAGCTCCCTGAAGGGATAGTTGGCTTGTAGAAAGTCTGCACAGCATCTATTGAAGTGTGAACTATGCAGAAACGTGAGAGTGAAGTTTGGAAGCAATTCTTGTAGTTCTATACAGCTGGGAATCCCTCCGCTCGGGAATAAGTTTGAGATTGTTACGTGTGCTAGTTGATCCCACATGGGTTTGAAGGTCAAAGATTCTCTGCCAACGACCACAGGTATTAGGCTGGAAGGCAATAATGGCGAGATTTTAGGAGCTAGAGAAGGTGAGAGTGAGGCCCAGGTGTTAGAAGCCCCTTTAAAAAGCAGGTTATTGTCAAGTGGGTTATACTTATTACGCACTTTAGAGGGAATCCACATATCACGCAATAAATCCCCTTTATAAGCCCTTGCTGACCATTGGAAAATGTTCTGCGGTTCAGAGAAGCCAGTCAAATTGATCCATCTTCTCAATTGAATCGCCTTATATAATGTTTGCACATCTGGCAAACCTATACCTCCTTTTCCCGAAGGCCTAACTAGGAGTTCATGTGCCAAACGAGGGCGTTTCTGTTTCCATATATAACTCGAGAACAATGATCTTAATTTTGCAAAGAAGACTTGTGGTAATGCAATCGGTAACATTTGCATCTTATATAAGACCTTGGGAAGGATATATGTTTGAATGACATTTTTCCTGCCAAACCATGAGATCAGAGGAATATCATAGCCTGAGAGGATTTTTTGGATTTCCGTAAGGAGCGGGCAAAAGTTCATGTCATATAGTTTATGTATGGACGAGGGGATATGTACACCTAGGTATTTGAGGGAAGAAGGGGACCACACAAAAGGCGAGATACCCTTGACTCTCAAAAGATTTTGTTTGTTGAGGGATATATTTAGTAACTCCGATTTCGTGACATTCACCTTGAAGTTTGACACCTCCCCAAAAACCCCAAACTGATCAACCAGACAGGGCAGTCCCACCTCTGGCTCAGGCAGTAGAAACAGTAAATCGTCCGCAAAGGCCAAAACTTTAAGTTCCCCTTCAGGAGTAGGAAAGCCCTTAATGTGCGAATGTTGTCTTACTCTTTGAAGCAACGTTTCCATTACCAGTACAAATAAAGTGGGGGAGAGAGGACAGCCCTGCCTGGTACCGTTCGCTATCTTAAAGGGAGGCGACAAATAATCATTAACCAGAAGAGAGGCCGATGGATGAGAGTAGAGCGAAAAAATCGCTTCTATGAAGGCAATTGGAAAGCCAAACTTTATGAGAGTAGAGTGCATAAAGATCCATGTAACTCTATCAAAGGCCTTCTCGGCATCTACTCCGAGAAGGACCAATGATTTAGCTTCTGTATGTGCTTGATGTATCGCTGTGAGTAGTTTAGTCGTATTGGTCCTCCCCTCCCTCCCCGGGACAAAACCCGATTGTTCTTCACCTATCAGGTGAGGCAGGAGCTTCTTTATTCTTAAGGACAAAAGCTTAGCCCAGATTTTCAGGTCTAAATTTAGAAGTGATATGGGACTATAACTCCCACATTCTTCTGGGTCCTTCCCTTCTTTTGCTATAAGGGTAATATGCGCCTCTTGAGACTGCTTAGGCAATGGGTCGCCTCTAAATAGTGAGGAGCAGAGATCTAAAAGATGAGGCATGAGTACATCTTGGAATTTTTTGTAATAAAGCAAAGGGAGCCCATCCGGACCGGGGCTTTTTCCTGGGGGGAAGGAGGCGAGGACCATAGATACTTCTTTGTGTGTGATAGGAGTGAGAAGAGAATTTATCATAGCTTGGTCTAGCTTTGGCAGGGAAATGTCTTGTAAGAAGTTTTCTGTCAAGATTTTCTTCTGATTTTCGCTGTGTGTCGTATTTGCTTTATCTATATTATATAGTGCTGAGTAATACTTGTGGAACACTCCTGCCATCTCTGGAAGAGACGAGTTTGCCTTACCCGTGTGGTCCCTAATTTTATGAATGTGTTGCTTAGCTTTCTCCTTCTTTAGCAAAGCAGACATAAGCTTCCCACCTTTGTTTCCATGGGCATATATCTTATGTCTAAAATGCAGGTAAGCCTTGGCAGATTTATTTTGTAGATGAGTGAGGAGCTCTTCTCTCAAAACTCTCAGTTTCTCTTGCGTTACACGTAAGCTGGAATTTTTATGTTCCTTCTCTAGAATGGTTATCTGTTCTAGCAGCTCGTCTGTGACTTTTTGCCTTTTCCTTTTTTAATTTAGATCCCCAAGAGATAAATATGCCCCTAACAAAAGCCTTGTGAGACTCCCAAATTATTGGGCTCTTTGGGCCTGAGTTTTTGTTTAGTTCGAAGAAGATGGAAAGTTGCTTTTGTATATCCGTAGATGCTTTAGTGTTTTCTAGAATCTGTTCATTAAGGCGCCATCTCCACGTTGTGGGAACAACATCAACTAAGGTAAGGGATAAGTGGACCGGTGCATGGTCTGATATAGTTATAACCGAAATACCTGTGGTCGTTACCCGTGATAGCAGAGATGCATGGACCATTAGATAATCTAACCTTTGATGCGAATTATGGACTGAAGAGAAATATGAGTAGTCCCGAGCAGAGGGATTCCGTAGCCGCCAGATGTCCGAAAGAGAAAGTTCAGAAAATTTAGAACGTAATTTAGCTAATGCACGTTGAGAAACACCAGACTTATTAGTTGAGGAGTCCAGCGAGGGGTTCAAAAATACATTCAAGTCTCCTCCCAAAATTATCGGGCCATCTGCAAATAGTTTAAGTTTGTCTAAGGCGTCTATAAGCCAAGGAACCTGCCCATGGTTGGGGGCATACAAATTTGCCAAAGTAAGCTTGGTATTATATATTTGAACCCTCAGAAATAGTATTCTACCTTCTAGGTCTGTGAACTGTTGCAGAATTTTGATAGGGATAGATTTGTGTACTGCTATAGATGCGCCCTTAGAGGCTGAGGTAGCATGGCATGAATGATACCAATTTGTAAAGTATTTGGAGGGTAGCTTGGGGATTTTGTTTTTCTTAAAATGAGTCTCTTGCAAGAAGAGAATGGAGGCTTTAATTTTCCTGAGCATGTCCAGTATATGATGTCTTTTATTAGGGGTATTTAAGCCCCTTACATTGAAGGTTGCACATCTGATTTCGCTCATAGTCCTGAATACTCCTTATACCTAGTACAGGCAGTGGGGGGGTAATAATAATAATAATAGTAGCGTGAGAATAAGAAATTCACCAGCCTCAGCACACAGGTAGTGTGAAGGCCAATAAGAATGACAAAAGAGGATGAGATGGGTGAGAGGGGTAAAGTAAAAGATGAGCTTCAAATCTTTGAAGCCAATAAATGGGTTATTGTGTGAGTAAGTACTCCGGGGTAGGGGTAACAAAGTGTTCAAATTGTGAACAAGTCTTGACCTGTGGTGTACAGGCACATAAAATTATGCATAACAAAAAGCAACTCGCCAATTAGTGTAAACCTTGACTATAGCATCAGCATCAATCCAGGGAAATAAAAAACATCTGGACTGGATTTGGGAAGGGGGGTGATCACTTTGCTTCCGAAATAGAGATTATATATATCTATTACATTTTGCAAACATATTCATTTACCTGTCTAGTTACTTGCAATCTGTTAACTAGAATTATCTATCATGTCTGGACTTGGAGTAAATGAGTAAAACTATAAGGTAAGCCAGTAAAAAACAAACAAAATGTGGGAGGGGGGGTTGGGGGAAATATCTGAGACATAGAAAACAGTAATTCCAATATAGTCACGATGTTTCGTCTGCTCCACCAATAGGGGGGAATCATAACCTTGATCTTCAGGTCATTCGCTTCATACCAGCGAGCTATTACCCTATATTTTGCTACTATCGCTCAATGGTATTATGCAATTTTAGGGGGATGGGGCAAACGAAACCTCATTTCATTCAAGTACTCTATTTTAACCACATAATAAGAGATATCCTTATACTCAGGTGCTATCATTAATCAAGTTGATCCAAAGTTCTATTCTTGTGAACTCCTGTATAGTGAGGCCAGTAACGGTCTGCATATAATCTAGAGAAAAAAACATAAAAGGAGAAAGTAAGGATGAGGGAGGGGGGGGACAGAGAAGGAGAGAGGGGTAACTCAAATCCATTAAATAAACAAATGGCGAGCTGGAAATTCGCCTTAGGAAAACTTCTAAACGGTGTGAACAGTTCCCACTTGCGATGGATAGGACGAAACTTCGTCAGCGACGATAAAGCTACATGTGACTACATGTGACTCGAATCCGACTCAGGATAAAATCAACGTAGTGAGTTCCTGGGTTCAGCGAGGAGGTGAGTTGTTATGAGTTGATGATCTCTTGGTTCTCTGGGGTTTCGGACGAGATGAAGTATGCCAGTCCTCTAACTGTGGTAAAGGAGGTAATCGCACTAAATCCGCTGCAGGCGACCATGACGGAACCTCTACTGGTTCTATACCTAGAATAGACCATGCGGTTTCCAGATCAGCTGGGGTTTTTATAATGATCCGCTTATCATTCTTTAGTATAGAGATCCCAAATGGAAATAGCCAAGCGTATTGGAGGTTTTTTTCTCGCAACTTGTCTAGCAGCGGGCGCAGCATACGCCGTTTCTGGAGAGTAGAGGGAGCAATGTCCTGGTAAAGGGAAATCTCGACTCCTTCATAGGAGGTAGGGCTCTTTTCTCTAGCCCAACGTAGGATTGCCGCTGTATCCACAAATGATAGCAGACCACATATTATGTCGCGTGGTGGTTCGTTGGGTTTTGGTTTCGAGCGGAGGGCCCTGTGTATCCGCTCAATTACAACCTCCATGGCATGATCCGGTCCCAAGAGCCCAGCAAATATTTCTTGTGCCACTTTAGGGAGGGCCTCATTAGCCCAGGATTCCGGTAGCCCTTTAATTCTAATATTTTTTCGACGGCTTCTGTTCTCTTGGTCTTCTATTAATGTGTACGCCGTATTCACATGAGCTTCCAACTGCTCTGTTCTGGCTGCCAGACCTGATGCATGAGCAGTGAGCTCCGAGCACGTCGACTCTAGGGCCTCCGTTCGGAAACGAGGGCATGTAAGTCCGTCTTAATATCAGCTAAGTTGTCTCTTACCGGTCTCAGTGCCTGGGCTAAGGTTCTCTTAAGTACTGCCGCGGTGAGCGTTTCATCTGATCGTCTTCACTGCTGGAGTGATGTTCCTCCTCAGAATCTCTCTGTTCAGTGGGCTCCGGCGCCATCTTAGCCTGCGAGGCGGGAGAGTGCGTATGTCTCTTTGCAAAGAGTTTCGTTACCGCTGCTTGGTTCATCTTTGATCTGGCGATTCCTTCACCTTCCCTCGGCTGGTATCTCCCTATTTTACCCATAATTTAGGCGATTTGATGGGGTATTTCAATGCTAGTGCAAGTACGTGGCAGGAGAGAGCTCTCTCAGGCTGCAATCCAGTCCGCGGTCAAGCTCCGCCCCCCGAGCTGTCTAGTTGTTCTTGTCACAGGAACTAATACCTTTTTTTGCTCTTCCTGACAGAATAACTACGCTGTATTCACAACTGGATTTCTTTGAAACATACTGTTTATTGAAAGTTAGCAAGCCAACAAAACAATTACATGTCATGTCAGTAGATGCATAAGAAAGACATATCAAAGCGTGCAGCGGTATTTGTCCAGCTGCCTCTCAGCCTATTTGCGGCAGGATCTCCCGCCGGTCCCCATTATAGTTAATTGGGCCAGGTGGACTTCAGGCAGCGCATTGTAGCGCCTGCCGGAACAAGTAACGCCAGTATGACACAGGGCTAAGTTTTGTCATTTCGCAAAAAGCAAGGTAAAACAAAAGTAAACAGAAGCATACAAAAATATCAAAACACTGTCATATAGTGTGTAACTCACTTACTTAGATAAGACATTCCTAGCAAAATTAGTACTAGGGTCCATTCACACATCCGCAATTCCGCTCCGCATTTTGCGGAACGGAATTACAAAACCATTTATTTCTATGGGGCCGCATGATGTGCCGCCCGGATCCGCAATTCCGATCCCGAAAATAAATAGAACATGTCCTATTCTTGTCCGCAATAGCGGACAAGAATAGGCATATTCTATTAGTGCCGGCAATGTGCGGTCTGCTAAATGCGGAACGCACATTGCCAGTTTCCGTGTTTTGCGGATCTGCGGATCCGCAAAACACACACAGATGTATGAATGGACCCTTAGTGGGTGCCCACATTAACCTACCATTAATAATGCGCATTGGCAAAGGATAAAAAGAAAATGCCAAAAGAAAAAACATAGCAAAGAGATAGATTATTACTAAACCCATCAGGGTACACTAATATCAGGATATTTGTCGATCCACTTATGCCAATTAGAGATTAAGAATTGTAGGTACCTTTACTTGACACAATAGTGCCTTCCATTGCACAGTCGTAGCTAATCTGGTGAATAATGTCATTAATATGTGTAATCTGTGTCCAACCTTAGTGTTTATCACTAAATATTGTTAAAACATGAAATACTAAAAGACGATCTTCCCTAGGTATATCTTGCAACCCAATGTTAAGCAAGCAAAAAGCAGAGGCCTTAGGGGAAGGATACCAGAAAGTCCCAACTAGGAGAGACCAAATATCCTCCCACAAAGAAGTCTGATCTCTATGTATTAGTAATGGAAGGACATCCACTAACCAGTATCTTGGCATAACGCTTCAAGTCAGTATCGAGCAAAGAGATCAGGTAAAAGTTCCATGGTCAGTTGGGAACTTACTATATAGGAAACTCCCCAGCAGCCATTTTCTGCAGTTTTTTGCAGTTCTGAGAGAGAGAGAGAGAGAGAGCAGTGTCATTGCTGTGCTCTGTGCTTTGCTCAGTCATCTGGATCCTTATTCAATTACATGTGTAAGGTATGTATCCACTGGACTCTGGGGTCGAGTTGAGGGTGGACCATAGGAGCAAAACGCAACCAGTGTTTGTTTCAAACCAATAGGTTTTTTATTTTTGTTATCGTGACAACGCGTTTCGGGGTTCTGTGGACCCCTTTTTCAAGTCGGTGAAAATGCTGCTGATGGAAAGTGCGCTGCTCCCAGCATCTGGACGCCGCACGTGCCAGAAGCTGGGAGAAGCGCACTTTGCATCAGCAGCATTTTCACCGACTTGAAAAAGGGGTCCACAGAACCCCGAAACACGTTGTCACGATAACAAAAATATAAAAAAACCTATTGGTTTGAAACAAACTCTGTTTGCGTTTTGCGCCTATGGTCCACCCTCCACTCAACCCCAGAGTCCAGTGGATACAAACCTCACACACTGACCCAGACGGCGACCTGGCCCCCGCCAAAGGTGAACACGGATGTAATCAGCAGCACCAACCAGCAACACCTAAACCACTCCTACTCGCCTCCAGTACAGTTGCACCAAACATTAGGTGCAACAACAACAGGTGAGCAGTACCACTCTTCCTGTATTTGGAGGCTTGTTCTGAACCTACTCACCCTATGAGCGCGTTTTTTCCTCCTTTGGCCACTTTTTTCTATTCAATTACATTAGATAGTTAGCTCATATATATAATGCAGATAGTTGGTGGGAGACAGTCAGTGTAGGTTAGATACTGATATAGTGTAGCTGATAGGTTCCAGTGCAGGGTGTTAGGTAGTGTGATAGAAATTACTGTGCTGTGATAGGGATTAGTGTCTTTGTCTTTCGTCTTTGAAAAAAAAAAAGTCATTTGCTGTATGTTTTTCTGTGCTGTGATAGGGATTACTGTGCTGTGATGTAGCAAAAGTAAACCACACCTGTATTGCGCGCAATACACGCATATTACATTGACGATTTTGCATTCAAGAAAATAATGACTGGAGATCACGAATTCTAGAACTTGCAAATTTATGGCGAATATTAGGCCAAAAATTCACGAAATATAGCGAAAATGAATTTTGCCTATGCTGCTCATCACTAATAAGGAACTAAATTGTTTATAGTAATCATTAGATTGACCATCAGGTCCAGGGGCATTATTATCTTTCAAAGAAGCTATCGCTGTAAGAATATCAGTAATGGAGCATTAAAAGGATAATGCTGATAATTGATTGGAAGACAAGGTAGGTACATTCACTGAGTTAAGGAAATTTGGGATTTCTTCTACATCAGGTTGTGGGGTTTAACTGTAAATTATATAAAGAGTAGTAAAACTGTTTAATGGAATTAGCAATTTCTAGTGGGTTAAATATCTTCCCTCTGACGTCAAGTAGAAAGGGAATCTTAGATTAGGCTGTAGAGATTTTAAGCGAGAGGCCAATAGGGAACTAGTTTAATTATTATGACCATAGTACATGGATCTGAGTCTCTGAAGAGGTAAATCATACTTATGTGAATTCAGTAAATGCAATCTGTGTTGTTGTTTTATTCCTGAGCTCTAACTGGGCAGTATTTATGTTTATTCAGTTAACTAAGTTTAATTATGGAATCAGAAAGTTGGAGAAATAAGTTCTTCCTCCCTTTTTTATCTTTAGAGGCCAGGCTAATGTAGTGACCTCTAATAAAGGCTTTGTGGCCACACCATATGGAATCTATGCTAACCTCATCATTATCATTAAAAAAGAAGAATTCTTGAATGCAATGTGTAGATTGAGGAAGGTATCCAGAGGAATGAAGAATGTGGTTGTCGATTCTCCAATAGTTACAAGTGGGATAATTAAACTGCTCTGAGATGGTAATATGAACAGGGGCATGATCAGACCAGCTTCTAAAGTTAATCTCAGAAGTAACTACTTTTTGCATGGTTCTATGATTCATAAAAAAAAAAAAATCAGATCTAGAATATGTCAAATGAATATGTGAAAAGAAACTATCGTCTCTCTCAGTAGAATGCTTAAGACGTCAAACCTTCTATTTGAGTAAGATGAAAAAGTTCGAAGAGATGATTCTTTTGGGCGTTGCAGAAGAATCTAAGGCTGGCACCACATAAGGGAATTAAAATCCTCCATTACCAGAAGAGACCCTTTTTCAGATTGTTTTCATACTAAAAAAGTTTAAAAAAATGTGTTTGACTTGTCTCTTATTGGGAGCGTATAAAGCTACCAAAGTATAGTGCACATTATTAATCTCACAAATCAAAACCACAAAATGGCCTCCATCTTCTATACGAGAATCTAGAAGTTTAAAAGCTAAGGTATCTCAAACAGCTACAGTAATCCTTCTCTTTTTCAAGTCTAAAGTACCTGAGAAAATATGAGGAAAGTCTCTGAATATCAGCTTTAATTATATGTGTCTCCTGTATACATAGTACATCAGTCTTTTCCATCATGGTGTCTCACCACAATTGTGACTGTTTTAAGGAGCTATTTAGACCCTTGGCATTAATAGTATAAAGTTGAAATACCATTTGTATAATAAAGAACATCTCCTAAGAATAACTGATCATCACAGACTTGAGCATACCTTATGAGCAGGCATAGCAGTTTTTTAATACAAAAGCTAGAACATCCTTTATTATGTCAAGAAATTAAAACCCCAAAGTGAGCAAAACTGAGCAACTACTTGCACTGTTAATTAGTGCCCACCTATTCAAGTCACTTGAACACCGAAATTCGGCATCATAGTGGAGGGGTGTAAAAAAAGTTATAACACATTAATGGCCTACAAGGCCTTGTAAGAGTAAGAGTAAGAGAAACATGATGTAAAAGAATAGAAACTATAAACTGAAATATACCTAGCATATGAGACTACTAATAGCCCATTCAATTGTCCTGAGAATTTCTCTGAGGTACTGTGTCCCATTTTTCATCCAGACAAGACTGGGATGCAAGTTTGGAGGAGGCCCGAGATCCAGTGGACAGTAGCAGGTTCCAGCTGGAAATAAGGTGCATGCCGTCTGCCGAAATGGAGGTCCCCATCTATAGGGTAACTTATGGGCCCTTAGGATCCTGGTAGCATTTTGAAACCAATGTAGCAGCTGAGAGATCAGTGGAAAGAGAAACAGATTAAAACCTGTCAGGCAGAGCAGGATTATTCCAAACTGCAGAGTTCAAGAAAATCTGCTGCACTCAAATAATATGATGCAATTAAAGGGTTAATTTATTGTACATATAACATCCAAAGTTCTGATCCAGATACATATATAAGAGAATAAGGGGCAGTAACGTAATATAAAAAACTAAGGTTTATTAGAATTAATTAAGATCCCTAATGGGGAAGACAAGCCCCTACCAGACAAACAAGACAGACATCATTATGGGGCCCAAGGGTGAGTCCCAAAAAGATAGGTCACTCAAGCAGAGCTGGCCAACAGTGAACACAAAAAAAAAAAATAGATCTTTGGCAAATGCCGTTGATCTTGATTATGCCAGAAGGCAGGATACAGGGTAGATCTTACAGGTATGCCAGTCAGGACAGGTATAGTCCAAAAGACAGGAGGTGGAGGAGCTTCTCGTGTTCTGAAGAGCGTCCTCTGGTGGGTTTCACGCGGCCAGACGCTGATACACAGGCGGCAAGTTAACCTGTACTGCCGCCCCATATGGGATTCGCCACACGCGCTCCATATTAAAAAGCTGTATTTGGGCTGATTTGGACTCCATTAGTCCTATCAGGTCTGTGCAACCCACAGGGTTTCCCTTGTTTATCCCTCCTTCCCACCTAGATCATCATATTGGGCTGGGAGCGCTGCTTGTTTAGGCACATGTCACACACGCTCCACGATTACAACTGTACCTGGGCTGATTTCGACTATACCGGCCTAGTCAGGCCTGTACAACTTACAGGCCCGTCCCTTCCCTTTGATCTAGATACATGATTATATGGTGATAGGAGCAGAGACATCATCCTCCACTCATGACCCCTGTCCCCTGAAGAGTTAGGGGGTCTCTCTTTTAATAAAGTGGAGGTATCTTCCATATTCTGATATATTCCTGAGATAACGAAACGCGTAGGGACTCCGATATATATATATCTTCCACACCCATTCCTTCCATCCCACCCTGGTTACCCCTATTACCATCAGGACCATCTCATTGCTCCTTTAGGGCTATCTAGGGTGACGTAATAGGGTTAGGTTCCGGACGTGGCCACCCCTTGCGGGGACAGGACCTTGTGTTAGGCTGATACCATAGGGATTTACAGGCCAAGCAGGGCATCAACAGGGATAGACTTTCCCTGCAGCCCCTTGGAACCCAGGTGTCACCCACCAGAGGACGCTCTTCAGAAAACGAGACGCTCCTCCACCTCCTGTCTTTTGGACTATACCTGTCCTGACTGGCATACCGGTAAGATCTACCCTGTATCCTGCCTTCTGGCATAATCAAGATCAACGGCATTTGCCAAAGATCTATTTTTTTTTTTGTGTTCACTGTTGGCCAGCTTTGCTTGAGTGACCTATCTTTTGGGGACTCACCCTTGGGCCCCATAATGATGTCTGTCTTGTTTGTCTGGTAGGGGCTTGTCTTCCCCATTAGGGATCTTAATTAATTCTAATAAACCTTAGTTTTTTATATTACGTTACTGCCCTTTATTCTCTTTCACATTCTCTGTTACAGAGCAGTACATCACGGAGAGTGCCCTTGCACCCTCTCTTTTCAGGGACCACCCATATTTTTTCGCCAGATACATATATAAGTAGAATTGTCCATAAAGTCATCGGATGTTTCGATCCACCAGGACCTTCTTCAGCGGTGTTATCTGTTATGTGGCTGTATTGCGCTGGGGATGGCTAGCACCAATCATTTAACGAGTTGCGCAGACCCCACAGTTTAAATATTCCAAGCAGCAGACATTAGGTTCTCCTTGACATGGTAAAATGTGATACACGCCACAACATCACTTGGTACTTCAGAAGGGAGCCTTTTAGGTTTTAGGATTCTATGAACCCGATCAATGAAGAGTTCATTTTAAGGTGTATCTGGAAGCAAAACTGTAATGAAATCAATCAAACAGTCATGTAATTGTCCAGGTTTAACTGCCTCAGGAATACCGCGGAAGCGGATATTGTTGCGGCGGGAGCGCTCCTCCAAATCTATTACTTTAGCTTTAAGAGCAATCAACTTCTCATCTCTATCATTAGTAGTGTCAATTAAGTCATTGTGTGCCTTAGTAAATTCAGACATCTTGTTCTCCAAATGTGTAGTGCGGGTGCCAATAGTAGTGTGAGTTAATTTTGTAAAGGAAGCAACATGGTGAGAAAATCAACTTGCAGTAAAGGTCTTAGATCCCCCAATAAGCACCTTTAGAAATGATACAGTAATCATTTTATCAGCTGCATTGGAGCTATGAGAGGAATGCTGATGTGCTTGTTTTATAGCTGGACAGTCACCACAGTCCCCTTTGCTATGTGATACAGGAGAATGACCTACCACATTAGCTGAATGGACGGCCATATGAGAGCTTTCAAGACCACTAAATAACATATTGGGAGAGTGGGTAGTATAGCCAGCAGTATGTGGAGATATAGAGGTAGCAGCTAGAGGAGCAGGCTGCCCAGAGCGAGGTAAATGAGCTGGTGAGCAGTAAAGGGAGCCACGGCAGGAGAGAGTATCGCATTAGCTCACTCACCAGAGCACCGTAATTAGTTTCCGCCGCCATTTTGAGACAAGACTGTCACCAGGAAAAACTCTGTAAGTTCAATTGAAGCAGCCTTCATGTTTCCTGAAGCCAGGGTACTTGCCCAATATGATATAGGGATCACCGAAGGTTGTAGTGAGCTGTGAGCCACTGAATCAGGCCTGGAGCACCGAAGCAGAAAGAAAAAGCAGCCTACTCCATGCGCCGCCTGCCACGTCCCCGACAACTGGCTTTCTTGATCCCAAAGAACGAATATGCTGTCATTACCACAGTTTCAAACATTTATTTAAGATAGGGACAATGTCATATAATTGATCCTTTTGATCATCAGTACTTTGTGGCTTATTCTATTTGCATACTATTCCTCCTTTCCTTCAGTGTATAGTTTAAGGAAATACAATTATATTTCCCGTCTTTAGAATTTCAGCAGTGTGCACAATACTATTGAGTAAAGAGACATAGCAAGGGCTTTTCAAATTGATGTGTACAAGGAAACACCTTGAAGGTGCACATGGGGAAGAAAATCATTAAAAGCCAGTGGCTATTTAAGTAGACCTGTTCAGGCGGTTTGTGTACTTAGTACATTTTTTGTGATATTTTGCTTTGTTGTACTATTGTGCTGAAAATAATTAGCAGAAATATGACATGGAAGACAATAAAATGTGCAATACAAGCATTACCAGGATGCTGAGTGCAAAATTATTATAGGATAACATAATCAGTATGTATGGTTTTATTCAAATTGTTAATAAAATTTTCACAGGAAATTGGAGGAAAAATATTTTTAGATGGGTAAACCTGTTACTGTCTTAGAAATATGCCATATTCTAATCTTTGTGGCGCATACAGATGAGAAGTGAAGCTGTGCACTTATAAGGGAGGCAGATTTCTAAAAAGGCATTTGCCTGTACATATGACTGTGTCTCGCCAACAAAGCAGTTGTCCAGCATTTCTGTCATTCTGATGCTGTTGTGAGCAGCATTCTGGTCTGACATATAATTACTTATTGCGGAAAAAAAAAACTGAACTGTAGTGAAAAGCAACATGTCCAAGAAAATGGAGCAAAATGTCTCCAACTATGTTGCAAATCGAGTTGGTTCACAAGATACAAGAACACAGATTGGGCTGTAATGACAAGCTGGCATTCAAGGACAGTGACTGGTCGTACGTCTCTTTAGCCCCATCCAGTGGCGTACCGCCAATATAGGCAGACCACGCCGTTGCTATGGGGCCCGCAGCACAGAGGGGCCCGGAGCACACAGAAGGCCCCGCCCCCTTAGTTTATTTTAGACAGTACACAGACTTGTGGTGCAGGCGCAGCGGGCCCTCAGCACTTGCGTTTGATCGGCGGCACCTGCACCCCAGACCCCCCCCCTCCTTCCCCAGCGTCTGCAGTCTTGTCTGACCTGCCTCTTAATTCATCCGGCCGGGCTGTGGGCGTGTTTTGGTTCACACTGGCCAATCAGCCCAAGGAGGCAGCTGCTGATTGGCAAGTGTATTGCAGGCAGCAGGAGCTGCAAGGCGCTGCTCATACATACAGAGTGCTTGAGCATGCAAGGCAAGTAGGCGACGAACACGGCCCCCTGCAAAGCCATGCTGAAAAAGTCATCTGCCACTGCCCTGCCGTTTCCCGGCGACAGCAAGTGCAGTGACACTAGTGAGTGAAGGCCAGACTGAAGGACTGCCCGCTCCTGACCAGACACGGACGCTGGTCTGTTGATTGATTGGTTGGTGGTTGTGTTGTCTATGGGAAGGGATAATGCCAGCAAGAGAACTCCTAGGGAGGGAGGGGAGGCTCATAGAGGACAGTGTGCTTTCCTCCTACACTGTCCTCTATGAGCCTCCCCCCATGAGTCCCCCCAACCCCTAATGCCCCCCCAAAATGCCCAGGGGGGTGGAGTAATAGGAGGAAAGCACACTGTCCTCTATGAGCCCCCCAACCCCTAATGCCCCCCAAAATGCCCAGGGGGCAGAGAAGTAGGAGGAAAGCACACTGTCCTGAGAATTTTGGGGGGCATTAGGGGTTGGAGGGGCTCATAGAGGACTCAGGAAACCCCTTGCTGCTGATGCTAAGTGTGCACATAGCCACCAATCACATTCCCCCAAGCCACCCATCCCCCAACACATCAGTCACCTTTGGGAGGGGGGGGGGGGATATGATTGGTGACTATGTGCACACTCAGCATCAGCAGCAAAGAGTTAAAGGGGTTTGGGGTAAGAGAAGTGATGACAAAATGGCGCTGGCAGCAAAGGGGTTAAGATGTGGGGGATGGGCTGGCTTTAGCACAGTGGACACAGGCAGGAGGAGCGATGTGTATGCGGGCTCCGACCCTGCACTCGTTCAGCTATGCTCGCATACATATCGCGCCCTGTGTCCACTGTCCTGTGCCCACTCTGCTAAAACCTGACATAGCCCATCTATGCCCGGCTTTACCAAAGCAGACAGGTACAGTAGGTGTTTGTGAGATTGTGCTTTTAGCACGACAGCGTCGCGCTGATACTCGGAAACATGGTGCCGAGATCTCGCACTCACTGGAATAGTGACAGCACATCCCAGCAAGCGCGTCATAGAAGCGACGGGAGATCCGACTTGGATTCCCGCCAATTCTACACGTGTGCGGCGTTTGTTATGAATCCTGAGGGGGAAGTCCCCGCCGGATTTTAAATAAAAATCCGGCATGGGTCCCCACCTCAGGAGCATACCGGGCCCTTAGGTCTGTTATGGGTTGTAAGGAGAGCCCCCCCTACGCCGAAAAAAACGGCGTAGGGGGTCCCCCTACAATCCATACCAGACCCGTATCCAAAGCACGCTACCCGGCCAGCCAGGAAGGGAGTGGGGACGAGCGAGCGCCCCCCCCCCCCTCCTGAGCCGTACCAGGCTGCATGCCCTCAACATGGGGGGGTTGGGTGCTCTGGGGCAGGGGGCACACTGCGGCCCCCCCACCTCAGAGCACCCTGTCCCCATGTTGATGAGGACAGGGCCCCTTCCCGACAACCCTGGCCGTTGGTTGTCGGGGTATGCGGGCGGGAGGCTTATCGGAATCTGGGAGCCCCCTTTAATAAGGGGGCCCCCAGATACCGGCCCCCCACCCTAAGTGAATGAGTATGGGGTACATCGTACCCCTACCCATTCACCTGCAAGAAAAGTGGTAAAAACACAAATAAACCACACAGTGTATTAAAATATTTTATTTTTCTGCTCCGGAGGCCGCCCCCTGTCTTCTTTATTAGCTCTTTTACCAGGGGGGGCTCTTCTTCTTCCGCTATCCCGACGGGTCTTCTCCGCTATCCGGGGGGTCTTCTCAACTCTCCGGGGTTCTCCTTCTGTCTTCTCCGCTATCCGGGGGGGTCTTCTCAACTCTCCGGGGTTCTCCTTCTGGGCCCTGTCCTCTCCGGCCAGGGTTGTCGGGAAGGGGCCCTGTCCTCATCAACATGGGGACAGGGTGCTCTGAGGTGGGGGGGCCGCAGTGTGCCCCCTGCCCCAGAGCACCCAACCCCCCCATGTTGAGGGCATGCAGCCTGGTACGGCTCAGGAGGGGGGGGGGGGGGGCGCTCGCTCGTCCCCACTCCCTTCCTGGCTGGCCGGGTAGCGTGCTTTGGATACGGGTCTGGTATGGATTGTAGGGGGACCCCCTACACCATTTTTTTCGGCGTAGGGGGGGCTCTCCTTACAACCCATAACAGACCTAAGGGCCCGGTATGCTCCTGAGGTGGGGACCCATGCCGGATTTTTATTTAAAATCCGGCGGGGACTTCCCCCTCAGGATTCATAACAAACGCCGCACACGTGTAGAATTGGCGGGAATCCAAGTCGGATCTCCCGTCGCTTCTATGACTGCTCTGTCTCCATCGCGGCAAGCCAGCTCGGCGCTGGCTCCCGCGATGGGGCTCGTAGGTGCTCAATCTCGCCGAGAAAGAGAGCGAGATTGACACAAAATCGGGTTCACCTACTGTATGTATGTGTGTGTGTCTGCGTTTGTGTCACCATCACCATGCCCACAATGTTCCTATGTCTTGACGCAGCTGCATCAGGACGTTCTGCGCGGAGCAAGAAGATGGAAGAGGAGGCAGCGCCGCCAGCATGGATTCCGTGGAAGAGACACAGGGAGGAACACTAAGGACACAGGTAAAACTACCACATGATCTACTCTAGTGTTATCTGTGGTTTTACATAGGACTGCAGGTAACACTACCACATTATCATCACTAGTGTTATCTGTGGTTTTACATAGGACTGCAGGTAACACTACTACATTTTCGGTAATCAGAGAGCCATCACTGTGTTATCTGTATTCAGAGAGCTATCACTGTGTTATCTGTGGTGTTACATAGGACTACAGGTGGCCTCTACTACATTATCTGTACTCAGAGAGTTATCACTGTGTTATTTGCAATGTTACATAGGACTGCAGATAAAACTTTTATGGAATATCCACAGTAGTCCCATAGATTCAGATACCACAGGGTTTTGTTCCTACGACATTCCCTTTGCCGCAAAAATGACCTGTGCCCTTCATTCTCTGGGTCAGTACGAATACGTACGAATGTATGTATACATTTCCTAATTGGCAAATGGGGGGGTGGCAGGGGAGGAGCCAGGACAGGAGGTGGGATGGACCAGGGGTGGGTAGTGGGCGGGGTTAGGGGGCCCAATTCAGATTCTTGCTATGGGGCCCAGTGATTTCTATGTACGCCCCTGGCCCCATCAATCCCTATATGAGAGACGAACGTGCTATGTGACGCGGTGCACCATAACAGGCCCCTGACTGGCAAGGTAGAAACCGCTATGCACGCAATCAACCAGTCACCTACAGAGTATATAAAAGGACAGAACTGTCTGTAGGAACAGTAATGGATCACAAATTTCCAAAATAATGTCAGGATTTCTAGATGTGTTGTGGGGTGTAAGAAGTCCACAAAATAAAATTCTTAATAAAGCCCTTAGTGTACTGGTGAGGAACAACTCAATCATTAGAGATCCTCCAAATAAAAAAAAATATCATGCCAATATCATGATACAGTAATGTGAATGGAATTAACAGCTTTGTGTGGCAGGACATAGTCATAAAAAAATGAAATAATGGAAATTAAGAAAACAAATCAGAAAAGGTAAAATTTGTTCCAATGTCTGAAAAAAAAAATTTGCTCCACAACCCACCCTAAATGGATCCCTCCCTCCCTGGAAAACCCACAAACTAAACAGAAAATTAATGAATTGACTTCCTGAAAAGACACCCCACCCACCCTTTTAGGTATTAAATAAAATTAATAATTAATAACAGTATGGTATGTCTCAAAACAAGGGTAATTGCAGAGACATGGTTGTGATGGGCAACTGGGACAGTAAAATCGGGTGTCCCTCCTCCTTTCATGTTTGTTACAAACCCGACATCATTTCTGAGGATATGTCTTGCTGGCAGTGGCAGGGACGGAGTGAGGGAAGTGGTGTTCTGAAAGCCTTCAAACATCCTCAGATTCGAAGGCTTGTCCAGGTGCGGGGGTCTTAAACAGGAGACCCTCAACCACCTTCTCCTGGAACTCGAGGAAGTTGAGGGTTCCTTGGGCCTTTTTAAATAAAACAAAACTATTATAGGTAGAAATCTGAATGAGGTAGATTGCTACCTTTTTATACCAGGCCCTGTTTTTTCGCTTCACCAGGTAGGGTTAAAGCGCCTGGTCCGAGAGGTCTACACCTCCCATAAATTTATTATGATCTGTCACACAGACCAGTTTGTGTTTGTCAGCAGTAGCCACCCTCTCTCTAACTGCTACTGTGCATGCATGGTGGTCAGCATGTAGACATCCTTCCTGTCCTTCCACTTCACTGCAAGCAGCTGGTCACTTGCGAAGGATGTTCCTCTCTCCAAACCCTTGGACACCAGCAGTTGTGGCTATCCCACTCTATTTTTACAGACTGTCCCACAAGTTCCTGTGTTTGCAGCATAGAGGGATTTAAAAAGGGGTATGCTGGTATAAAAATTATCAGTGTACACGTTGAACCCTTTGTCTAGGAATGGCGCCAATAGATCCCACACAATTTTTCCAGATGTCCCAATATTTTCGGAACAGCTTGGGGGGTTAAGTTGGGAGTCTCTGCCCTCATACTGTATACAGACAGACCGCAGTTGTAGCCGGTTGTGCTCTTGCACACTTATATAATTTTACCCTATATCTGGCACGCTTGGAGGGAATAAACTGACGGAAGGAAAGGCAGCCTTTGAAACTAAAAAGGGATTCATCGACAAATAGATTTTTATCAGGGGTATATAATTTTAAGAATAAATCCTTAAGGAGGGAAATAAGGGGTCTCGATTTATTTAGGCGGTGTAGGAAGGCGCAAGGATCCGTCATTGACGGAAGGTACGTGTCACCTGAGGTTCCTGGCCTCGGTGAGATAAGAACCGGTAATTTTGTGTGTCGCAGCTAGTGCTCGTTGACACTGTTTTACTTAGGGCTGTTTCACACGAGTGGATGCCGTGCGTGACATCCGCTCCGTGAATGACAGCCAAGACCCGATGCAGACTGCAGAAGCACGGAGCATTAACATGACTGATAATGCTCCGTGCCTCACTGTGATCTCTTTATTACGAAATCACAGTGACAACTTTATCTCACTGTGATTTCGTAGTAAAGAGATCACAGAGAGGCACGGAGCATTATCAGTCATGTTAATGCTCTGTGCTTCTGCAGTCTGCATCGGGTCTTGGCTGTCATTCACGGAGCGGATGTCACGCACGGCATCCGCTCGTGTGAAACAGCCCTTAGTGTGGCTGTAAAGCCAATCCGGGCCGGTTCTTATTGGGAGCAGTCAAAGAGCAGGGTGGATGGCTGTTCCCCACGTCCAGGCCAGGTTTTGGGCTGGGAATAAGAACTCAGCCAGCAGTCACAGCTGTGTGTGGATTACCCTGCATTTTCATAGTGGATCTGTGAAGCACTGAGGTTTTTGGGTTCCAACCAGTTGGTAGCGTGCTGGAGAGCCGCATGCTGAAAATCAGGCGCCCTAAAGCCTGCGTGGACGGCTGTGGATTGCCCTGGACAAAACAGTCCGCCAGGTGACACATTTGTGCTGTGGACTTTATGTGGTGTCAATTAACACCAGGACTCTGCACAGAGTTATTTTTGCTTTGTTGCTTTTTGCGTGAATAAACACTGAACTTTTGCTTTATTACCGTGTTCTTGCCTCTGTACAGCGTCCGCTTAGGCTACTTTCACACTAGCGTCGGGGTTCTGCTTGTAAGCTCCGTTTGAAGAGTCTCACAAGCGGCCCGAACGCATCCATCTGGCAGCGTTCAGCCTCCGCTCCGCTCAGCAAGCGGACACCTGAACGCTGCTTGCAGCGTTCGGGTGTCAGCCTGGCCGTGCGGAGGCAAAAGGATCCGTCCAGACTTACAATGTAAGTCAATGGGGACGGATCCGTTTGAATTTGACACTATATGGCTCAATTTTCAAACTAATCCGTCCCCCATTGACTTTCAATGTAAAGTCTGGACGGATCCGTCTGAAGCTACTTTCACACTTAGAATTTTTTCTACAATATAATGCAGACGGATCCGTTCTGAACGGATCCCAAGTCTGCATTATATGAGCGGATCCGTCTGGGCAGACCCCAGACGGATCCGCTCTGAACGCAAGTGTGAAAGTAGCCTTACCCTGCCTACCAGAGCAAATCCCTACAATTGGTGGCTTGGAGCGGGCAAGCGCATAGAGGCTGGCGAGAACGCTGAAATATTTTTGGTTTGCACTTTTGGGCAGGGTGTTATGCAGCGTACTCAAGTTAGGTTTAGAAATGTTCCTGGGTGTTGTAGTGCAATAGACACTAACCTGAGACGGCTGACTCTCTGCAAGGGCAGGTGATGATGAGAAATGTTCGTGACGCCAGTGCCAATTAAACGGTGGCACGCCGTTTGCTGATAGCAGGAATAACTGAGGAACCACGTGATGTTAAAACAGAATTCAAACTTTAGTAGTCATCATTTAGGGACATTGACGGAAGCGCAGTTCCTTTGAAGACAGTTGATTTTCAATACAGTTGATGCAGGCAATATATATATATATATAGCAAGGTGACTTTAGAGTGTTAAACACAGGACTTGCAGTACAGGCAGCTTGCACTCTATTCCTGACTGATCCTGGAACATAGAAACTCTTCTCCAAGGTCCAATGCCCTAGCTCTGGCGTATATCCTTGGTTTTATCTCTATCAAGTACCTCCTCTGTTGTCTTGAGTACCTCTTGCTTTTCTTGACTTGCCTCTGTCTCTCTCTCAGTTTCCTCAGGCTCATTAACTGTAGTGTTCCTGCTTCTGCGTATATGAATTCAGGAGGGGAACCTTCTCCTTGGATCTGGAACCCGGTTACAGGGACTGCATTACCCTCTCCTAGTCTGCAGGCTTCAGGCCTGGACTTGATTCTGACATTGTCTAATCTCTGGTTAGACTAGACTATCAACCTTAGACTGCCTTTCCCTTCCCTGACTGGGCCTTATATAAACTAGGGCTCTCTAGCTCCCTCTTGTGACTAAGAGCTGGAATGACACCCCTAGCAGGCCTGCACATGCAAATTTCACAGTAACAGGGAAGTACATAGCATTACATTATGAAGATGACTCATACCAACCTCCCCATAAATAAGGGGAAACGACAGCACAACAAGTGACCCTTCTGTAGTGACGGGCATTACAGTTCCCGTACACTACATACCCCGCCGCTTTGACCACTGAGGAAGGGGTGTAGACGCCCCGAAACGCGTCTGGTAAACAGAGGAGAAAAAGCGCCCACCGAATACACCGGACCCCCCTATGGACTGCATGGCCATGCATGAATGAATTTCCTGGCAAAGTCAATACAGACACAGTTTTCAGCGTAGACCGCTGACCAGGATCCCGCGATACTGTGACGTCACCCGCCTGATACTTGCGGCGGAAGATACTCGGACGGCCGGCACCGCTCGCCTCGAGGAGACGCCACACAGCGGGACATATCACTAAGGAACCAGGTAGGAACTGGTAATTACAAGCCTGGAACATTGCCCTTACTGTCTTAATAGGAGTGAATTCTCCTAATAGGAATTATTACACAAGGAGTCCGCTTAGAAGTGCATTATATGAGGAACTTTTAAAGACGCTTCTACCCACTCTATCCACAGCTACTGACATTTTTGCTATAAGTGTTACAGAGTGTGGTTACGAACTTTCTACCCCGACCACAGCAAGTGGAAATTATATTTGGTACCATATTGCAACAATTTTATATATTTTATGTCAATTGTATTTTAATAAGAATGCATCAGTATTTAATGTATTAGTGTTCAACCCTATCTGACCAATCAGGTCCTAGTAAAACGTATTCCATATGATACAGATGTTGTGAGTGCTCACTCCCCCTTTTTTTACTCTCAAGCTTTTACTATTATTGGGACCGGGCACCCAATTTAGAGTCAGCAGCACCCATCATAGCTATTAGGTGTGAGCCACCCACCCACATATATACACTTAAGCTGAGTACGACCTCGTACTCCATCAGGGCCCGCCCAACTGGAATTTTCACCTGAAATAGAAAAAGAGACATGCAGGCATACATATATGTAATTCATCTGCATTTACATTCATATCAGGTCCAATTGGCAAAGGTGAAGGGTGGTGACAAGGGGCGTCGTTCTCTTCTCTCAGGATAGTGAATGGAACTGGGGCGCTGACCTGGCACAGCGTGACATTAATACCAGGATAGTCCATATGTGCAAATGGTCCTTAATAGAACAGCAAGAAATGGTAAAACAGTATAAAAGTTCTTGGAGGCTCAAAGAACAAATATGAGTCCGTACCCAGGTTACTTTCCTATAAATCACAGAGGCTCTCATGCGGTGGAGTCCATCTCTGGGCACATTTCCTTTAAAAAAAAAGTAAGAATCTCAGAGGCTCAGGTTCTTTTGAGTCTATCTCTGGGCACGGTTCCTTAGTATCAAGTTGCACAATATAAAACAAGTGCTGTAATACCCCTGATCAACCTGAAAAGGGGGTTAAGGGTAAAAGGTGCAACAAAGGAACAGGCACAACTTGGCGTGGGATAGCAAAAGCAGGCAGGAGGTCCTGGAAACAAACTTGGCTTCGTTGACTTTAATACTTCAGTGGTTAACACCTACCACTGAGCCGTGGATAAACTGGCAGCAGCAACAAACGACCAAGAAACATAGGACTCCTGTCCTGGAAGGGTTAAGCTTTCAACATCATTCTTTAGCAAAATAAATCAAAGGCCTAGCAGGCTGATTCACAGTGGCATGTCATAATCACCTGGCTCTGCTGGCAAATACGGCCTGTAGTAGTCCTCTGCAGGAGGATGTGCCCACATTACAGTGTTAGGGGGCAGCTGCAAAGTGAAGGGACCCCTAATAGGTATTGGCCCCATAGGCCTAGGGGTAAACACTCTTGTGGACCGTACCGGTCCCGGCATAACTACTGTAGGCTGTAGTGGACTTGGTACCGCCGCCGCAAGCGGTCCGGTGGGCTCTGTGCAGCAATTCGCAGCAATAGGGGGTCTTCTTTGGGACCTGGACGGAGCATCATTAGTAGAAGGTGGTTTACGGGTGGTGACAGGCACCCTTACCTCGTCTCCTTTAGGTGGCGTCTGGATCCTGGCGGTGGCAATCTTGCGCAGCTCCCGCAACTTTTCCTCCAGCCGGACGATCTGGTCACCGATGCTTTCCGTGTCGGAATCGTTGTCCTCTGCTGGCGTCGCCGGCGCAGGTACAGTCAACGATGCGTCGGACGCGGCCGCGTCAGGCTCCGGTGGCACATCGGGTCTCCTTCCCTTACGGATATTCTCCAGGGTAACACGGAGTCCCTTGAGATTTTCCAAGTCCTGGATTGTCTTCTCCCGACGAGGCAGCTCGGGGGAAGGGTAGGGGCTCACCCATTTTTCCAACACGGTTGGCTGCCAGAAGACATTAGGCCCAATGAAGGAGCCTCGCTCCTGGAAGGCGTGGTGGGCCTGTTCTGGAGAGCGTTCAGGTTCCCGCTCGCAGCCAGAGTAGTCTTCTTCTGCCTCCCAGTCCTCAGGTTCTCGCTTGGGAGGGGTCACAGCAGTCGCATATGGGCCTCTCAGGCTCTCGGCAGGGGTGAACTCCACCTCCTCTCCCTCGCGGAGGCTATGCTGATACGAAGGGAGGTAGTCTCTCTTAACAGATCTCCTGTTGACGTATAAGTCTCTGCCAGTTAGGTAGTCTTGTATGAACCCGTAGCCACGGGTTTTGTCAAAGGACACCACCAACCCCTTTCTCCTTTCCAGGCGGGGTTGGGTACTGGTGTGGCGCTCGTGAATAGTCTTGGTTAATTCCTCATAGTATATTTTAGTTTTTGTGTTCCTCTTTATAGCAGCCTCCCGGATTTCTGCCATCAATGAGGACCACTTGAAAGAGGGCTGAAAGAAGTCTCTCCAAGAGCCATAATGGAGCTCCGGTTCTTTCCCCAGTGGCGGGCAGGCGGGTCTCTCCGGTCCCGGAGAGTAGGCCGGTGGAGCCTCCTCTGGCTCGACACCAACGACATCCGTCTTCAATAGCTCAGGCGCAGACATAGTAGCAGAGCAGTCCTCACTCTCCAACATGCTCGATCCTTCTCTGGAGAGCGACAGGGTGGCGCCAATAAGATCAGCCAGATCCTCCCATTGCACTGGGAGGCCGCCCCCCAAGTATTCCAGTATACGGAAGGCGGAGTCCATGCTGGCAGACATGCAAATGTCCAGACAGGCTATAGCGCCTGACCTTGAACCCTTTCCATCTTTTTCATCAAAAAGGTGCCAACTTTTCCCGCAATTTCGGGATGAAGATGACGCAGCAGTAAATTCAGCAAGCTCAGCGGCCATCTTTAGCAAAATCCGCTGTCTATTCACTGACAGCAAGCAGGATGATAAAAAGTCCATAAAACCACACTCCGGTGTGGCGATTTCTTTCCTCTTGATAGCGCAACACTGCACAGCGCTTTTTGGAGGTTTTAGGCACACTTTGGGTATGTTTTTCAGTCCACAAAGTCCACTTTAATAAAACAGGCAATTTGTCACTTTGGTCACAGGGCAACTGTATAAGGCACAAAGTTCACGCTTCTTGCACTAGAAAGCGTGCGGATCCTGTTCGTGATGCCAAAGAGAGGTGCAGCGTACTCAAGTTAGGTTTAGAAATGTTCCTGGGTGTTGTAGTGCAATAGACACTAACCTGAGACGGCTGACTCTCTGCAAGGGCAGGTGATGATGAGAAATGTTCGTGACGCCAGTGCCAATTAAACGGTGGCACGCCGTTTGCTGATAGCAGGAATAACTGAGGAACCACGTGATGTTAAAACAGAATTCAAACTTTAGTAGTCATCATTTAGGGACATTGACGGAAGCGCAGTTCCTTTGAAGACAGTTGATTTTCAATACAGTTGATGCAGGCAATATATATATATATATAGCAAGGTGACTTTAGAGTGTTAAACACAGGACTTGCAGTACAGGCAGCTTGCACTCTATTCCTGACTGATCCTGGAACATAGAAACTCTTCTCCAAGGTCCAATGCCCTAGCTCTGGCGTATATCCTTGGTTTTATCTCTATCAAGTACCTCCTCTGTTGTCTTGAGTACCTCTTGCTTTTCTTGACTTGCCTCTGTCTCTCTCTCAGTTTCCTCAGGCTCATTAACTGTAGTGTTCCTGCTTCTGCGTATATGAATTCAGGAGGGGAACCTTCTCCTTGGATCTGGAACCCGGTTACAGGGACTGCATTACCCTCTCCTAGTCTGCAGGCTTCAGGCCTGGACTTGACTCTGACATTGTCTAATCTCTGGTTAGACTAGACTATCAACCTTAGACTGCCTTTCCCTTCCCTGACTGGGCCTTATATAAACTAGGGCTCTCTAGCTCCCTCTTGTGACTAAGAGCTGGAATGACACCCCTAGCAGGCCTGCACATGCAAATTTCACAGTAACAGGGAAGTACATAGCATTACATTATGAAGATGACTCATACCAACCTCCCCATAAATAAGGGGAAACGACAGCACAACAAGTGACCCTTCTGTAGTGACGGGCATTACAGTTCCCGTACACTACAGTTATGTCAGTTATCAAGCCAGCTAAATTCAAACCTGTGTCACACGACAAAATGGAAGCTGTTGTGAAGGCCCTCATGGAAGCTAATTTGCAGAAGTGAGAGACCAACCTGCACCAGCGAGAGGCTAACAAGCAGCAGCAAGAAACCAACCAGTTTCTGCTACAACACGTGATGGCTTTGCAGTCAGCAGGAGCAACCCCAAGCGTCCACGATGCCCGGAAAGCAGTCCATGCAGCGATCCCTAAGATGACACCCACAGATGACATCGAAACTTACCTGCCAATGTATGAGAAACCGGCCGACTACCCAAAGGTAAAGGGTGAGATTTTGGCAAGACTGGGGGTGAATGTGCTGGTCTGGGCCCAGCGGGTGCATCAGTGGGGGTTCAACCCGGCTGAGCCCATGAGACTCCAGTATTATAACCTGCTCAACCTTTTGCAAAAGTGGCTGCAGCCTGACGTGCTGAGCCCCACTGCTATGCTGGACCGGTTGTTAGCAGATATGTTCTGGAGGGCTCTGCAACCCCCTTTACAGCAATGCATTGGCCTAGTCTTTCCAGGTAATGCGCTTGAGATGGTCGACTTGGTGGAGCGCTATGAGGCGACCCAAAACTTACAGGGAGGTTCCTTTGGGAGGGGGGCAGTCAAATCCTGTAACTCTCCACCCTGGCGACTGGTGCCCCCCAAACTCACCCGGGATGTAACCCCTGTGGACCCCGCTCCAATAATCTGCTGGCGGTGTCAGGAGCCTGGCAATGTTCGAGCTGACTGTCCACATCAGGGGGAACCCATGGACACGAACTATGGCTTCTGTCAGTCATTGTATGCCACGAAACTGTGTGCAGTGGGTGCTCCAGAGTCTCTGAACCACCTGTGCCAGGTTGAGGTGAGAGAATCTCTAGCGGAGGCTCTGTTGGACTCAGAGAGTCTGGTGACCCTGGTAAGGGCTTCCCTGGTACGCTCCGCTGAGTACATCGGCCTTAAGGTCGGAGTCATGTGTATACGTGGGGACTTAAAAGACTACCCTACTGCTATAGTGTCTCTGTCCACGGTTTCCGGCAGGTGGACCCACGAGGTGGCTGTCGCAACCAACCTACACTATGAACTCATAATAGGGAGAGACTTCCCGGGCTTCCCGGCACTGTGGCCTGTTCCGAGAGTAACTGATACCCATGAGACAGGTGTAACCCTAGCAGAGTGGCCCGGCTCAGGGGGGAGACCAGAACCCTGGGAACCTGAGTCCGAAGGGCCAGCTGTAGGGGTGACCACCACTTCGGTGGAAGAGGGGGAAACAACCCTGCTAAGTGTAATGGTGGGAGACACGGAGGACTTGCCGCTGCGGTCTGAGCTGGCAGACCTCAATGTCTCCGGGGATAATTTTGGTACTGCACAACAACGGGATCCAACCTTATCCCGAGCCTGGGAAAATGTACTAATAATAGATGGTGAAGCACAACAACCAGGGGCAGAGTCGGTGTTCCCCCGTTTTGTGGTTCATCATGATATGTTGTATTGGGTAAATCAGCTGTGAGGTGAATCCATTGAACAGTTGGTGGTGCCCCAAGCTTATCGCAAACCCGTGTTAGAGATAACCCACCAGCATGTTCTCGGGGGTCATCTGGGAATGCAGAAAACACAGGACCGGATACTACAACGGTTTTACTGACCCAGTGTGTTTAAAGAGGTGGATGAGTTCTGTAAGTCTTGCCCGACCTGCCAAGCAACTAGCCCCCAGCACCTTTTTCACAGTCCCTTGGTACCTCTCCCGATCATTAAGGTACCGTTTGAGCGAATCGCTATGGACCTAGTAGGCCCAGTACCAAAGTCCGCTAGGGGACACCAACACATCTTGGTTGTCCTTGATTACGCCACTCTGTACCCGGAGGCAGTGCCACTGCGACATACATCGGCGAGACTTATAGCTAAGGATCTAATGGAGATGTTCTCCCGAGTGGGGCTTCCAAAAGAGGTTCTGACTGACCAGGGGACCCCTTTTATGTCCAAGGTCATGAGGGAACTCTGTAATTTGGTGTATATTAAACAGTTACGGACATCCGTGTACCATCCACAAACGGACGGTCTGGTGGAAAGGTTTAATAAAACTCTAAAAACCATGTTGAAAAGGGTGGTGTCCAAAGATGGGAAGGATTGGGACATTCTTTTGCCCTATCATGTTCGCAGTGCGAGAGGTGCCCCAGGCCTCTACTGGGTTCTCGCCCTTTGAATTGCTATATGGCAGATATCCTTGTGGCTTGTTGGACGTAGCCAAAGAGGCGTGGGAACAACAACCCACTCTAGCGGAGGCTCTGTTGGACTCAGGGAGTCTGGTGACCCTGGTAAGGGCTTCCCTGGTACGCTCCGCTCAGTACACCGGCCTTAAGGTCGGAGTCATGTGTATACATGGGGACTTAAAAGACTACCCTACTGCTATAGTGTCTCTGTCCACGGTTTCCGGCAGGTGGACCCACGAGGTGGCTGTCGCAACCAACCTACACTATGAACTCATAATAGGGAGAGACTTCCCGGGCTTCCCGGCACTGTGGCCTGTTCCGAGAGTAACTGATACCCATGAGACTGGTGTAACCCTAGCAGAGTGGCCCGGCTCAGGGGGGAGACCAGAACCCTGGGAACCTGAGTCCGAAGGGCCAGCTGTAGGGGTGACCACCACTTCGGTGGAAGAGGGGGAAACAACCCTGCTAAGTGTAATGGTGGGAGACATGGAGGACTTGCCGCTGGGGTCTGAGCTGGCAGACCTCAATGTCTCCGGGGATAATTTTGGTACTGCACAACAACGGGATCCAACCTTATCCCGAGCCTGGGAAAATGTACTAATAATAGATGGTGAACCACAACAACCAGGGGCAGAGTCGGTGTTCCCCCGTTTTGTGGTTCATCATGATATGTTGTATTGGGTAAATCAGCTGTGAGGTGAATCCATTGAACAGTTGGTGGTGCCCCAAGCTTATCGCAAACCCGTGTTAGAGATAACCCACCAGCATGTTCTCGGGGGTCATCTGGGAATGCAGAAAACACAGGACCGGATACTACAACGGTTTTACTGACCCAGTGTGTTTAAAGAGGTGGATGAGTTCTGTAAGTCTTGCCCGACCTGCCAAGCAACTAGCCCCCAGCACCTTTTTCACAGTCCCTTGGTACCTCTCCCGATCATTGAGGTACCGTTTGAGCGAATCGCTATGGACCTAGTATGCCCACTACCAAAGTCCGCTAGGGGACACCAACACATCTTGGTTGTCCTTGATTACGCCACTCTGTACCCGGAGGCAGTGCCACTGCGACATACATCGGCGAGACTTATAGCTAAGGATCTAATGGAGATGTTCTCCCGAGTGGGGCTTCCAAAAGAGGTTCTGACTGACCAGGGGACCCCTTTTATGTCCAAGGTCATGAGGGAACTCTGTAATTTGGTGTATATTAAACAGTTACGGACATCCGTGTACCATCCACAAACGGACGGTCTGGTGGAAAGGTTTAATAAAACTCTAAAAACCATGTTGAAAAGGGTGGTGTCCAAAGATGGGAAGGATTGGGACATTCTTTTGCCCTATCATGTTCGCAGTGCGAGAGGTGCCCCAGGCCTCTACTGGGTTCTCGCCCTTTGAATTGCTATATGGCAGATATCCTTGTGGCTTGTTGGACGTAGCCAAAGAGGCGTGGGAACAACAACCCACTCTAGCGGAGGCTCTGTTGGACTCAGGGAGTCTGGTGACCCTGGTAAGGGCTTCCCTGGTACGCTCCGCTCAGTACACCGGCCTTAAGGTCGGAGTCATGTGTATACATGGGGACTTAAAAGACTACCCTACTGCTATAGTGTCTCTGTCCACGGTTTCCGGCAGGTGGACCCACGAGGTGGCTGTCGCAACCAACCTACACTATGAACTCATAATAGGGAGAGACTTCCCGGGCTTCCCGGCACTGTGGCCTGTTCCGAGAGTAACTGATACCCATGAGACTGGTGTAACCCTAGCAGAGTGGCCCGGCTCAGGGGGGAGACCAGAACCCTGGGAACCTGAGTCCGAAGGGCCAGCTGTAGGGGTGACCACCACTTCGGTGGAAAAGGGGGAAACAACCCTGCTAAGTGTAATGGTGGGAGACACGGAGGACTTGCCGCTGGGGTCTGAGCTGGCAGACCTCAATGTCTCCGGGGATAATTTTGGTACTGCACAACAACGGGATCCAACCTTATCCCGAGCCTGGGAAAATGTACTAATAATAGATGGTGAACCACAACAACCAGGGGCAGAGTCGGTGTTCCCCCGTTTTGTGGTTCATCATGATATGTTGTATTGGGTAAATCAGCTGTGAGGTGAATCCATTGAACAGTTGGTGGTGCCCCAAGCTTATCGCAAACCCGTGTTAGAGATAACCCACCAGCATGTTCTCGGGGGTCATCTGGGAATGCAGAAAACACAGGACCGGATACTACAACGGTTTTACTGACCCAGTGTGTTTAAAGAGGTGGATGAGTTCTGTAAGTCTTGCCCGACCTGCCAAGCAACTAGCCCCCAGCACCTTTTTCACAGTCCCTTGGTACCTCTCCCGATCATTGAGGTACCGTTTGAGCGAATCGCTATGGACCTAGTATGCCCAGTACCAAAGTCCGCTAGGGGACACCAACACATCTTGGTTGTCCTTGATTACGCCACTCTGTACCCGGAGGCAGTGCCACTGCGACATACATCGGCGAGACTTATAGCTAAGGATCTAATGGAGATGTTCTCCCGAGTGGGGCTTCCAAAAGAGGTTCTGACTGACCAGGGGACCCCTTTTATGTCCAAGGTCATGAGGGAACTCTGTAATTTGGTGTATATTAAACAGTTACGGACATCCGTGTACCATCCACAAACGGACGGTCTGGTGGAAAGGTTTAATAAAACTCTAAAAACCATGTTGAAAAGGGTGGTGTCCAAAGATGGGAAGGATTGGGACATTCTTTTGCCCTATCATGTTCGCAGTGCGAGAGGTGCCCCAGGCCTCTACTGGGTTCTCGCCCTTTGAATTGCTATATGGCAGATATCCTTGTGGCTTGTTGGACGTAGCCAAAGAGGCGTGGGAACAACAACCCACTCTAGCGGAGGCTCTGTTGGACTCAGGGAGTCTGGTGACCCTGGTAAGGGCTTCCTTGGTACGCTCCGCTGAGTACACCGGCCTTAAGGTCGGAGTCATGTGTATACGTGGGGACTTAAAAGACTACCCTACTGCTATAGTGTCTCTGTCCACGGTTTCCGGCAGGTGGACCCACGAGGTGGCTGTCGCAACCAACCTACACTATGAACTCATAATAGGGAGAGACTTCCCGGGCTTCCCGGCACTGTGGCCTGTTCCGAGAGTAACTGATACCCATGAGACAGGTGTAACCCTAGCAGAGTGGCCCGGCTCAGGGGGGAGACCAGAACCCTGGGAACCTGAGTCCGAAGGGCCAGCTGTAGGGGTGACCACCACTTCGGTGGAAGAGGGGGAAACAACCCTGCTAAGTGTAATGGTGGGAGACACGGAGGACTTGCCGCTGCGGTCTGAGCTGGCAGACCTCAATGTCTCCGGGGATAATTTTGGTACTGCACAACAACGGGATCCAACCTTATCCCGAGCCTGGGAAAATGTACTAATAATAGATGGTGAACCACAACAACCAGGGGCAGAGTCGGTGTTCCCCCGTTTTGTGGTTCATCATGATATGTTGTATTGGGTAAATCAGCTGTGAGGTGAATCCATTGAACAGTTGGTGGTGCCCCAAGCTTATCGCAAACCCGTGTTAGAGATAACCCACCAGCATGTTCTCAGGGGTCATCTGGGAATGCAGAAAACACAGGACCGGATACTACAACGGTTTTACTGACCCAGTGTGTTTAAAGAGGTGGATGAGTTCTGTAAGTCTTGCCCGACCTGCCAAGCAACTAGCCCCCAGCACCTTTTTCACAGTCCCTTGGTACCTCTCCCGATCATTGAGGTACCGTTTGAGCGAATCGCTATGGACCTAGTAGGCCCAGTACCAAAGTCCGCTAGGGGACACCAACACATCTTGGTTGTCCTTGATTACGCCACTCTGTACCCGGAGGCAGTGCCACTGCGACATACATCGGCGAGACTTATAGCTAAGGATCTAATGGAGATGTTCTCCCGAGTGGGGCTTCCAAAAGAGGTTCTGACTGACCAGGGGACCCCTTTTATGTCCAAGGTCATGAGGGAACTCTGTAATTTGGTGTATATTAAACAGTTACGGACATCTGTGTACCATCCACAAACGGACGGTCTGGTGGAAAGGTTTAATAAAACTCTAAAAACCATGTTGAAAAGGGTGGTGTCCAAAGATGGGAAGGATTGGGACATTCTTTTGCCCTATCATGTTCGCAGTGCGAGAGGTGCCCCAGGCCTCTACTGGGTTCTCGCCCTTTGAATTGCTATATGGCAGATATCCTTGTAGCTTGTTGGACGTAGCCAAAGAGGCGTGGGAACAACAACCCACTCCACATAAAAGCGTCCTTGAATATGTTACCAAGATGCAACAGCGAATAGAGACCGTTTTGCCTCTTGTCCGGGAGCATATGAAGGCCGCTCAGCGAGCTTAGAGTCGGATCTATAGGCAGGCTCGGGTCCGGATCTTTAACCCGGGCGATTGGGTTTTGGTTCTGGTGCCGACCGTGGACAGTCAGTTTCTAGGCAGGTGGCAGGGGCCCTACGATGTACGGGAAAAAATTGGAGAGGGGCCACCAGAGGGGCTGTACCAAAATAAGATGCTACCCTTTGGCCTGCATGGCGCCCCCGCCACCTTTTAACGTCTAATGGATATTGTTCTTTGTCCACATCGGCGGTACGCCTCGGCTTACCTAGACGCTATTATCATTTACAGTACCGACTGGGAAAATCACCTGACCAAAGTACAGGCCGTAGTGGACTCCCTTCGAAAGGCGGGACTAACAGCTAACCCAAAGAAATGTGCGATAGGGTTAGAGGAGACTAAATACCTTGGGTATGTCATTGGGCGCAGAGTCATCAAACCCCAAGTAAGCAAAATAGGGGTGATACGGAATTGGCCCCGACCTGCCACCTCTAGACAAGTAAAGTCGTTCCTGGGAATGGTGGGCTATTATATGAGGTTTGTCCCCCATTTTGCCCCTTTAACTGCTCCAGTGACAGGGCTCTTAAAGGGACGCTGGAATGACCAGGCGGAAGAGGCTTTCTCCGCTTTGAAGTCGGCCCTGTGTTGGTCCCCGGTTATAGTGACAACCGACTTCAAGAGGGAATTTGTGATACAGACCGATGCCTCTGAAGTAGGCATCAGTGCGGTACTGTCTCAGGAAGTCAACGGGGAGGAGCACCCCATTGTCTTCCTCAGCCGTAAGCTCACTCCAGCGGAGACCCCGTACAGTATAGTGGAGAGAGCGTGCCTGGCCATCAAGTGGGCACTCGAGTCTCTCTGCTATTATCTGTTGGGGAGAAAGTTCAGTCTGGTGACTGACCACTCCCCTCTCAAGTGGATGAGCCAGGCCAAAGAGAGGAATGCTCGGGTCACCAGGTGGTTCTTGTTTCTAGTTTACAGTAGAACACAGGGCAGGCCGGTTACAGGGAAACACTGATGCCCTGTCCCGAGTACACTGTCTGGTGTGTGTTCACCCCCTCAGGGTTGAACAAAGGGGGGAGATATGTAGGAAGGCGCAAGGGTCTGTCATTGACGGAAGGTACGTGTCACCGAGGTTCCTGGCCTCTGTGAGATAAGAACAGGTAATTTTGTGTGTCAGTGGCAGCTAGTGCTCGCTGACACTGTTTTACTTAGTGTGGCTGTAAAGCCAATCTGGGCCGGTTCTTATTGGGAGCAGCCAAAGAGCAGAGTGGGTGGCTGTTCCCCACATCCAGGCCAGGGTATGGGCTGGGAATAAAAACCCAGCCAGCAGTTACAGCTGAGTGTGGATTACCCTGCATTTTCATAGTGGATCTGTGAAGCACTGAGGTTTTTGGGTTCCAACCAGTTGGTAGCGTGCTGGAGAGCCGCACGCTGAAAATCAGGCGCCCTAAAGCCTGCGGTGGACGGCTGTGGATTGCCCTGGACAAAACAGTCCGCCAGGTGACGTTTGTGCTGTGGACTTTATGTGGTGTCAATTAACACCAGGAATCTGCACAGTGTTATTTTTGCTTTGTTGCTTTTTTGTGTGAATAAACACTAAACTTTTGCTTTATTACCATGTTCTTGCCTCTGTACTGCATCCGCTTACCCTGCCTACCAGAGCAAATCCCTAAAGCGATCATAGGTTGGGTCAGTTCTGCGGGGGATTTGGGAATTATCTGAAAAGTGCATAAACCGCGTTAGGGCTTCATAGCGGTTTCGGGACATAACTACTACAAACACAGGGGTTGAGTGGACAGTACTCAGCCCAATAGGATCCAACAGATGGCTTTTTTACAATGCCCATGTCCATGGTAAGCCCCAAATTGTTTTATTTATATCAGGGACATTTGGGGGGTCCACCGTCTTATATAAATAGACGTGGGCTTTTGTACAGCAAATTGTGTGGCGGACAGATTAGTCTGCTGCAAAATTAATTCAAGGACTTTATCGTTAACAAATAAATTAAAGAAATCATAAGGTGTAAAATTGGTGACGTCCACATTAATTTGGGGAGTAGATAAAAATTGGCGTACTTGGAGGTAAAATGATGAAGCAGGAACCCACGTAGTAGAAGGTAGTGATGGACGAACATCGACCGGTGCGTTTCGCAAACGCGCGTTTGCGGCGGGCCCCTTTCACTTTAATGGCAGGCAAACCTGAAAAACCTTCAGGTCATATTTGCAGCCACCAAATACTTACTAGAAGTGCACAAATAGTCTCACAACATGGACAGTGACATACCAGAGGAGGATCAATGGCAAAAATTCCCCCAAAACGATGTATTTTAATCAGGGGCCATTTTTATGCGTTTTAAAGGGAAGCTCTCAAAAATGTGCCCTGCTGTAGCCTAGAAGAATTTTATTATAGGCCACGGGAATATGGGACACAAACACAGAAATATAGTGGCAAATCTGGGGGAGCTGCTCAACCCCTAACACTGTAGCGTGTTTTTCATTGGGGGAGCAGCCCCACCGCATGTGGACCGCAGCAAACGACTGTCCCCAGCAAAAAAATTGCATACGGTGGAGGATGTCGGCGCGGTCCACATGCATCCTACACAAAACGGAGCATTGTGTGGATGAAAATATAATCATATAAATCACAGAAAAAATGCACCAAACGGATATGCCACTGACTATACTGGCTAGTCATAAATGCAGATATTAAAAGCTGAGACTTTTGCCAATATATTCCTGTCAGGAAAATATCGGAGCCCATGATGCACCACGTCACGTTCACTCAGCATGGCAAGGGGTCCTACCACTAAGCTACCTATGGTGTGAACAAGGTCTGAAGGTGATGTAATCCAGCTCACAGCCAGGCTTCCACACAACCGCCTAGCAGGACCACTAGTGCAATGTGAACAAAGCAAGTCTGTACGCCACACCCATATCAGACCATGTGATTGAGGTTTCCAGGTGCAAAAGAGAGCTCCCCCAGATTTGCCACTATATTTCTGTGTTTGTGTCTTGTTTTATATGTAGTGTATGTGCCTTTACCTGGCATTCAAACACTCTCTTTTGCACCTGGTAACTTCCATCACACGGTCTAATATGGGTGATGCTTACAGTCTTGGCTTTGTTCACATTGCACTAGTGGTCCTGCTAGGCGGTTGTGTGGAAGCTTGGCTGTGAGCTGGATTACATCACCTTCAGACCTTGTTCACACCATAGGTAGCGTAGTGGTAGGACCCTTGCCATGCTGAGTGACCGTGACGTGATGCATGATGGGCTCCGATATTTTCCTGACAGGAATATATTGGCAAAAGTCTCAGCTTTTAATATCTGCATTTATGACTAGCCAGTATAGTCAGTGGCATATCCGTTTGGTGCATTTTTTCTGTGATTCACGGGAATATGGGCCCACAAAATTAGGCATTCACCAGACAGAAAAGCACAAGTGATTATGTGGCTGGAGGTATATTAGACGGTAAGTGGATAACAATTTTACTGTAGGCCAGTGGAGTACAGGCCCCAAACATTAGGCATTGACCGGACAGAAAAGAACAAGTGATTATATGGCTGGAGGTATAATAGACGGCTGAAGGTAATATGGCTGAAGGTATTTTATTCGGTCGGTGGATAACAACTTTACTGCAGGCCAGTGGAGTACAGTCCACAAAAATTATGCATTCACTGGACAGAAAAGAACAAGTGATTATGTGGCTGGAGGTACATTAGACGGTCAGTGGATAACAATTTTACTGTAGGCCAGTGGAGTACAGGCCCCGCGGGCCCCATAGACTTGAATGGCAGGCGAACCTGAAAAACCTTCATGTCATATTTGCAGCCACCAAATAATTACAAGAAGTACACAAATAGTCCCACAACATGGACAGTGACATACCAGATGTATTATTAGAATTTGCGATCTCCATTCATTATTTATTTTCAATGCAAAATATCGGCAATGTAATTTTCGCATATGCGCATGTGCAAAATTGGTGCGGCGTTCTACAGCAACTGGTTTTTACCAGACCGAAGTTGGATGCGATCAGAAAAGATGGTTGGCAACAATTTTCGCAACGTTGAGGAAGAACTTCTCACTTTAAGTAATTTGACATTAAAGCAGTGTATTTGATTACATTTCACATGCATGTTAGAACAATCGCTGTATATGCAGATTGAATGTTTAAAAAAAAGCGCCATTGCGAAAATCCCTAATGAAGCGATTTTTTTTTCCGCGGTACACACAACTTCACATTTTATAAGGTCTCACGAGATATTAGTGATTGGTGCACTAAGTATTGTTGCGAGAACTTGCCAGTACAGCCCCCAAAAATTAGCCAATAGGCATTCACCTGACAGCAAACAACTTTTTAGGATTCTGTGGCTGGAGGTATATTAGTCGGTCAGTGGATAACATCTTTACTGCAGGCCAGTGGAGTACAGGCCCCAAACATTAGGCATTCACCGGAAAGAAAAGAACAAGTAAATTTGTGGCTGGAGGTACATTAGTCAGTAAGTGGATAACAATTTTACTATTATCACCTACACAGCTCAAAAAGCATCCACACAGAGAGCAATTCTAGTTAATTAATTCTTTTATTGGATATCCAACAAAATGGTATATCAATTAAAACATATACAAAAAACAGCACATACTGGGAACACTACGGTGTTACAAATAATTGTATAAAAACAGAGTGAGCTCCAGACCAATAAGTATCCCCCCATACGCAAATAAAGCAGTGTCAGCTTAGTGGGGCGCATGTAGCAATAGTAGCACCCAGGACATGCATAATCTTGGTCTGGAGCTTACTCTGTTTTTATACAATTATTTGTAACACCGTAGTGTTCCCAGTAAGTGCTGTTTTTTGTATATGTTTTAATTGATATACCATTTTGTTGGATATCCAATAAAGGAATTAATTAACTAGAATTGCTCTCTGTGTGGATGCTTTTTGAGCTGTGTAGGTGATAATACGAATAACTCCATGCGAGATATTTATGATACGTTTGTTTTGGTGTTTTAAAATAATTTTACTGTAGACCAGTGGAGTACAGGCCCCAAACAGGCATTCACCGGATAGAAAAGAACAAGTGATTATGTGGCTGGAGGTATATTAGTGTGAGAGAAGGATTTATTATTTTATACGCATATATAATTCGAACATTCTGTAGTACACATTTTTGTCCACTAGATGGCCGCAAACCATATGTATGAGAAGGTCAATAAGGGAGGGGGAAGAGGGGATTACATTACAGTCTTCAAATACACCTATAGACTCAGTGAAACCACTCCTATCAGGTTAAGGAGCCAATAGTCTCTTCTTAAGGAACACCCCTTTTGTGATGTCATGTCTGCTATTTAAGTGAATGTACTGTGAATAAAACTCGCTCGCCTGCTCTTCCACCAGGGCTGAGGGAAGATGAGAAGATGCTTTCATGAAACCACCTACTGTGTCTGGTCTCATTATAAAGCTGTATGGCATGCACATACTTATACTTCTAATTGATTTGACACCACACAAAGAAGAAGGAGAAGCGCATGAATTGCGCTAACAAAATGGCACCGAGCGTGGGGCATATAGCTTGCGTAACTTCCGATTCAAACGCCACGAGAGCGACTTAAACGGAACCATCAGACGAGATCACATGCCGGCAAGGTAAGAAAGCTTTATTTCTTACAAATCTCCTCTGTAACTTCCGCTTTTGTGGGTTCTCAAGAGTTGAATTGGTGTTATCGCGATAAAAGGGTTCAAGTTATAGCTGATCTGTCCGTTAGAAAGAACCTGTTGAAATATTCCTTCTTTGTGTGGTGGGACATGCTGGAACTAAACGGAAGTTGTTAGACAGCTGAGCCGGATATCCTGTGACGTAGAATTGGTTCCCAGTCAAGGTTCTGACGAGAACTTTGGGAAAAGGGTTAATACCAATTGTCTCATAGGCAATTGGAAGTTATTAAGATTTTGTATCCCGGTGAATTGACTAGGGGTCTTCACTTTGAGAGATTGTGGGTTCAATACTATTATTTCATTTGAGCTTTGTGCAACTGCGCTTAAGTTTGTGGGTTCGGTGGCGATTACTTATAGTAATCGGATTCCGTTTGATCTTTGTGCAACTACGCTTAAGTTTGCGGGTTTGATAAGTAGCAATTGTTTGATCTTCGTGCAACTACAATAATGGGAAATTCTAATGTTGCAGGACAGAGTGAAAAGAGATATTAACAGCGGCTCAGTTGATGAGAGAAAAAGAAAGGAAAAGTTAGAAATAAAAGTTGAAAGCATTCTGTCATACTAAGTAGCAGCGATTTCCGGTATTATCCGTAAATATGCAGTTTTGTGTAAAAGTTCCCCCTAGATGTTGCAAATGCAGTAGGAGATAGATTAAATTAAAGTTGTGGAAAACTGTAGATGGAAAGTTGAAAGTAATTGCTATAGTAAAATGGAGGATTTGGGTGTGGTAAGGGAACAAAGAGAGTTGGCCATGCGGCATTCCCTTCCCCCCACCACATGTGTTGTAACTAAGTAATCCTGGGTCTTGTGGTCCATCAAAGAAGAATACTATTGCTTTTTCTGTCAACCCCTCCTCTACACCAGGTGCTGGAATGTGCTAATCAGCACCACCCACTGTGCCTTCTGCTCCCTCTAGCCCTTCCCCACCCCCCAAAAACTCTTTCCTTAGGCCCTTATGGGGGATGAGTGTGTGTGCAAGTAACATGTTGTTTGTTTGTGGATCTCAAAGACAGGACACAATTATATCCAGTGATGTCCGAAAATAACCCTTCCCAATTGTATGTCCCATCAGTTAAAAATGTACCTGCAGTAATTGCCCCTATGATGCCTACTAGAAATATTCCAGTCCAGTCTACTCAATCTAGATTGCACCCATTCTAAGTCCTTATTCAGGTATGAGTGAAAGTGTAGGGATATCTGCATCATTATATGATATATGACACATACTATACCCAGTAGTAACATCAATTTTGCCATGATGAATAGAATTCCCAATTCAGAGGACTTACTTATGCTGCTTTATAGAAAATTAGTTAAAATATGGAGAGTTTTCTCATATTATTTATGAGATTTGGAAAATTGAGTCCAATGTAGAGCTGGGTATTTAATGCATAGTGAAGATCATTGAGTCTGGAAGGAAGTGTTTAGATCATCAGTCAGTCACATTGTCCTCAGGACACAGAGTGTGGAGAAAGTTTTCACTAGACTCCAGGAAAGTTGGGTGGATTTGGATTTTTGAGCTTATTTTATCTATGCATGAGAAAATCCTAAGTACTGCCTTTGTGTATGATCTTGAGAATCATCTAGAAAGGTCTAGTGTTGGCTAGGCTTGAGAGAAGTTCATTTTGTCCCTATTTTGTCATATTGTTAAAGTTAAATCAAACAAAGACCTAAGGCGGGCGTGGCTGCCTATCAGTTCCTCCCCACAAGGGGGGGAGGAAGACTTTGTATGTACTCGCCCACTTCCTCGCCTGTGGGAGGAAGACAAATGTTCAGCCCCTTCAAATGAAACACCCATAGGAAATTAACAACCCAGAATCAAATACTGGATCCCTGTTATCTATACAGTCCTTAGGATCTAATTACATTGCCTCATAGCAAACATGTTCCATGATCTCTCATGACTGAGGGTAGTATCACATGTGTAGGAGCATCTAGTAATGCAATTCCTACTCCTCTCACCAATTAATCACCGTCTTAAGGGTGTGCAAAATTAGATCCGATCACTCTGCTGCATCTGGAAGGGGGGAGGTTGGGAGTAGTAAATACAAATACTTTTTCCCACCTCTGTAAATAAAAATATAAAAATTCTAATTTAATATCTCCAATTAATAACCACATTTTTGAGTTTCTGGTAGATCATTTCAGGTTCCTGGAAGATGGATCATTTCGGACAGGATATGCTGTACCTACTTAATCTGATGTTGTCAAGAAAGAACCACTCCGTCCAGCAATGGTAGTGCAGGAGACAGAGCTGAAGTGAAGACACTCGCTGAGGTTGGTAAGATGGCTGAGGGTAAGACTACTAACATCCAGTTATGCCTTCGGTATCACTCATTATTATGGTCTAATCTGGTGAAGCAGAGATTTTGTTGGATCCATGGCTAAGCCCATCAATAATGAATGCTGAGTGTATGAAAGATGTTTGATGCCCTGATACTGCCTGAGAAGGTAGAGGTTACATTATTACCTGAAGTCTACCCTAAGTGGAAATCTGTGTGATACAGGATGGCTTAAGGCCAGTGGACTTCCAAAAAGTTTGCCTTTTTCAGATACAGGCTTCAGAGGATGAAAGGAAACATCAAAGGATAAAGGTAGAAGTGAAAATAGGACTCTGGAGAGTTGGTAATAAACTCTTCCTTCAGAGGGCACTCTACCTAAAGAGGATGGATTTAGAACATGGGCAAATCGAGAGAGAGAAGGTGTGATTGGGTTCTGTGGTGGATGACTCCTGGGTTCAACAATGCTGCCACTAGGTGAATGCTGTAATAATGATAGGAGAACTATGGGAGTTCCAGGAAGGCATATGCCAAGGTCATCTTACCCATTTCAGAGACTGCGGATTGACTACATTCAGAACAAAAGTGGAACAGTGTGAATATGTCTGTGTCTATATTGATCTCTTTCCAGGATATTCGGAGATTTGGCCTGTAGCAAAGGCTACAGCTAAAAGATACTGACTGAGGTGAGAGTACCTATCCCTGGGGTTTTTCTCCATCCGATATACATCTAACCGGAAGATAGGCCTAAGTCCTCATGAAGTACTCTTTGGGAATGCTCCTGGATTAGGTGTCTATTTCCCCAATAGTTCCAGATGCAGCATAGTAGTTTTCCAAAATGATGTTGTCTGTCGCACAATTTATTGTCTAATGTGTATTTCCAAGTTTTAGTTGTTTCCTAGAATCCAGACTGTATAGAAGCGATTCATTCTTCACAATCAGGAGATTGGATAGTGGTGAAACAAGAGACGGGCGGAAAGTCCTAGAGCTACGGTTTGAAGACCTACATCAAGTCCTGATAACCGCCGCCACTGCTGTCGAATTGCAAGGCGTATTGCAATCAAGTGTCAGGACTATAAGAGCCATAATGTTGTTTCATGCCTTATTGTTTGTTCCATATTGTACAAAGGGGAAATCACAGTCAAATCAAATTCCAACGGTGATATATTATCAAGATGAGTCAGGAACAACGAAGTTGACTTTTGCAGTATAGTGGACTGTAAGACAGATGACAGATAGGACACTTGGTTTTGGTCTGATAAGTACATCTGTGTGACGGGGACTGACCCAGTCTATGGTAATTGTATTTAAATATGACCATACCAACTGTGGATATTGGAAATTAACAGAATGGAGTACTAATCTGAAGTGTTGTGAATACAAACTAATGGAAACTACCTCTAGAGTCAGTAAAGGTGAAGGTTTGTCGCAAAGAATGACAATCCTGAAGGGAACCCCACCAAACAGTTGTAAACATGATGAGTGTAATCCTCTGTTCCTGTCCATTAGAAATCCTATCCAACAGGATTTGGGGATATATGTGTTAGGAGCATGTGTAAGTGACAAAGATCCCCTAGGCAAATTTAGAATGTTGGTAAGAGAGAGAAACCTCAAAGTTCAGTAGAATCTGTGGCTCCTACATCCTTACCTATAATTGGCGTTAAATATTTGGCCAATTTAAAAATATATATATATAATGACAAACTGACCTTAGAGACAGGATTTATACAGGAAAGCCCTTTGGTGTTTTCCCTCCAGGATATTGTTCTTACATAATTCAGCTGAAGAAGAGTGAAGTAGTGACTCTAACGTTTACTCTGACAGTTGGTTTATCAACCAAAATGATCAAAACGCAGATATCTGGTGATTGTGTGGAGATTTGAAACTCCAACCCAGGATGCAGGTGGAATGAAGTGGTCAATGTGCCCTGATTAAGTCCTGATCGGGTACTGATGCCATTTGTTCTATTCTCACCTCCTGAGTGGGATCAAATCAGAAAACAATGTCCGGTCACGACTAAGGAGGTCACTGCCTACATCCTTTGACTCACATGGATACATTGATGCCATAGGAATCTGTAGAAGAGTTTCTGATTAATTTAAAGCAAAAAGTCAGATAGTTGCAGGATTCGAGTCATTAACTCCCATGATTAGTAAAAATAAAAAAATAAAAATTTTTTTTTTTGATTGGATTAACATATCTATTGTCATCAACAGAGATTTGTGAATTATATATGTGATGCTGTTGAGGGAATGGTGGAACAACTGAGCTCTTTTCCAGTGATGACTCCACAGAACCGACTGGTCCTTGACAGCAGAAAAAGGAGGGGTCTACAAGAACGGCTGCATCTACATTCCGGACAACACTGCCCCTGATGGAAGGATCACCAAGGATCTGAAGAAACTGATGGAAGGATCACCAAGGATCTAAAGAAACTGATGGACTTTATCAAATGAACTGACGGGAAAAATTCTGAAATTAATATCATGGCCAGAATAATGTTTTGGGAACTGGTTCGGCGACTACAATGTTATTAGAATTTGGTTTTAACAGGCTGTCATATAGTTCTACATTTTAGGAAAATTGTTTTGGAAAATGTATAATACATCCATGCCCACACTATGTATATGTGCTGTGCCCCTGTCAAAGACAAAGATTATTCCATCCTGAAGTAAATAAAACCTTGTTGATGGTTGCGGGGTAAATAGGACAAGGTGAAGGCAAACCCGAAAGGGAGTTGAGGGGACCTGGTGAAGCAATAAGGAAAGTCCAGCTCTTCGCTGTTTAGGGCGTTGGGAGAGTACCTCACTTTGCCTGTTCACCTCTGGTCTATTGCCCGCAAAAGGAGGGATTTGTGAGAGAAGGATTTATTATTTTATACGCATATATAATTCGAACATTCTGTAGTACACATTTTTGTCCACTAGATGGCCGCAAACCATATGTATGAGAAGGTCAATAAGGGAGGGGGAAGAGGGGATTACATTACAGTCTTCAAATACACCTATAGACTCAGTGAAACCACTCCTATCAGGTTAAGGAGCCAATAGTCTCTTCTTAAGGAACACCCCTTTTGTGATGTCATGTCTGCTATTTAAGTGAATGTACTGTGAATAAAACTCGCTCGCCTGCTCTTCCACCAGGGCTGAGGGAAGATGAGAAGATGCTTTCATGAAACCACCTACTGTGTCTGGTCTCATTATAAAGCTGTATGGCATGCACATACTTATAGTTCTAATTGATTTGACACCACACAAAGAAGAAGGAGAAGCGCATGAATTGGGCTAACATTAGTCACAGAAAAAAAATGCACCAAACGGATATGCCACTGACTATACTGGCTAGTCATAAATGCAGATATTAAAAGCTGAGACTTTCGCCAATATATTCCTGTCAGGAAAATATTGGAGCCCTTCATGCACCACGTCACGGTCACTCAGCATGGCAAGGGGTCCTACCACGACGCTAACTATGGTGTGAACAAGGTCTGAAGCCACACCCTCTACCGACATCCTCCACCGTATGCATTTTTTGCTGGGGATAGTCGTTTGCTGCGGTCCACATGCGGTGGGGCTGCTCCCCCAATGAAAAACACGCTACAGTGTTAGGGGTTGAGCAGCTCCTCCAGTATTGCCACTATATTTCTGTGTTTTTGTCTTGTCTTATATGTAGTGTATGTGCCTTTACCTGGCATTCAAACACTCTTTTGCACCTGGTGACCTCCATCACAGGGTCTGATATGGGTGTGGCTTACAGTCTTGCTTTGTTCACATTGCACTAGTTGTCCTGCTAGGCGTTTGTGTGGAAGCCTGGCTGTGAGCTGGATTACATCACCTTCAGACCTTGTTCACACCATAGTTAGCGTAGTGGTAGGACCCTTTGCCATGCTGAGTGACCGTGACGTGGTGCATGAAGGGCTCCGATATTCTCCTGACAGGAATATATTGGCGAAAGTCTCAGCTTTTAATATCTGCATTCATGACTAGCCAGTATAGTCAGTGGCATATCCGTTTGGTGCATTTTTTCTGTGATTTATATGATTGTATTTACATCCGCACAATGCTCCGTTTTGTGTAGGATGCTCTTGTGGTGCATGTGGACCGCGCCAACATCCTCCACCGTATGCATTTTTTGCTGGGGATAGTCGTTTGCTGAGGTCCACATGCGGTGGCGCTGCTCCCCCAATGAAAAACACGCTACAGTGTTAGGGGTTGAGCAGCTCCTCCAGTATTGCCACTATATTTCTGTGGTTTTGGAGGTATATTAGGCAGTAAGTGGATAACAATTTTACTGTAGGCCAGTGGAGTAGTGATGGACGAACATTGGCCGGGATGGTTCGCGAACGCGAATGCGCGTTTGCGCTCAAATGTTCGTGAACTGTGTGTTCGCAGCGGGCCCCATGAACTTGAATGGCAGGCGAACCTGAAAAACCTTCATGTCATATTTGCAGCCACCAAATAATTACTAGAAGTGAACAAATAGTCCCACAAAATGGACAGTGACGGACCAGATGTATTATTCGAATTTGCGATCTCCATTCATTATTTTATTCAATGCAAAATATCGGCAATGTAATTTTCGCGCATGCGCATGTGCAAAATAGGCGCGGCCTACTACAGCAACTGGTTTCCACCAGACCGAATTTGGATGTGATCAGAAAAGATGGTTGGCAACAATTTTCGCAACGTTGAGGAAGAACTTCTCACTGTAAGTAATTTGACATTAAAGCAGTGTATTTGCTTACATTTCACATGCATGTTAGAACAATCGCTGTATATACAGATTGAGTGTTTAAAAAAAAGCGCCATTGCAAAAATCCCAAATGATGCGATTTTTAATTTTTTTTGCGGTACACACAATTTAACATTTTATATGGTCTCATGAGATATTAGTGATTGGTGCACTAAGTATTGTTGTGAGAACTTGCCACTCCAGTACAGGCCCCAAAAATTTGCCAATAGGCATTCACCTGACAGCAAACAACTTTGTAGGATTCTGTGGCTGAAGGGACATAAGGCGGTCACAGAAAAAAAAGGTAACTGTCGGTACAGGCCACAAAAATTAGGCATTTAACGTACATAAAAGGCCTTTTATGCTGCTGTATTTACCTAAGACAGGGACCATGATTTGTTCTGGGAGGTGGCAGATATTTGTGGGCTGTCATGAGGAAATTCAATCAAATGTGGTCAACTCGTCACATGTGTTGAATTCCTCCGAAATCCATGCCTCATTCATTTTTTTGAAATGTGAGGTAGTCCACACTGGCGTGCGCTTATCGGTCACGACCCCCCCCCCCCCACGTCCTTTCGGAACAGTAGAAATTATTGGTTCCAATAGTGTTTGTCACTCTGTGTAGATGCAGTAACGCAGCAAAACCACAAACAAATGCTGCACTACCCAAATGCACTATATAGAAAGTATATTATTGGTATATAACACCCCTGCTTTAATCATTTTTTTTGGGGGGGGAACTGGTAAATCACACCAGTAGAAATTATTTGTTCCAATAGTGTTTGTCACTCTGTCTAGATGCGTTAATGCAGCAAAACCTCAAACAAATGCTGCACTACCCAAATGCACTATATAGAAAGTATATTATTGGTATATAACACCCCTGCTTCAATAAAAAAAAATTGGTGGGCAACTGGTAAATCACACGAGTAGAAATTATTGGTTCCAATAGCGTTTGTCACTCTGTGTAGATGCGGTAATGCAGCAAAACCGCAAACAAATGCTGCACTACCCAAATGCACTATATAGAAAGTATATTATTGGTATATAACACCCTTGCTTCAATCATTTTATTGGGGGGGCAACTGGTAAATCACACCAATAGAAATTATTTGTTCCAATAGCGTTTGTCACTCTGTGTAGCTGCGGTTACACAGCAAAACTGCAAACAAATGCTGCACTACCTAAATGCACTATATAGAAAGGTATATTATTGGTATATACGTAACACCCCTGCTTCAATCATTTTTTTTGGGGTGGCAACTAGTAAATCACACCAGTAGAAATTATTGGTTCCAATAGCGTTTGTCACTCTGTATAGATGCGGTAACGCAGCAAAACCGCGAACAAATGCTGCACTATCTAAATGCACTATATAGAAAGTATATTATTGGTATATAACACCCCTGCCTCAATCAGTTTTTTTGGGGGCCAGCTGGTAAATCACACCAGTAGAAATTATTTGTTCCAATAGCATTTGGCACTCTATGTAGATGCGGTAACACAGCAGAACCGCAGACAACTGCTGCACAATACAAATGCACTATAATATACTATCTATGTTAGAAAGTATATTATGAGTATATTACACCCCTCAGTATATCACACCCATGGATAGCACACCTATACCAGTCCTTAAAATGACTTTTGTGTCCCTATTAGCTAGCGTTTGGTGTCCCTAACAGTCTGTCCTTACTCCACACAGCAACCTCTCCCTACACTGGCAAAAGACTGAATGTAAAATGGCGGCCAGATCAGGTTTATTTATAAGGTAGGGGGTATGTCCATGTGCTGAAACATCTCAATTGGCTGTCCTGTACCACCTGATGGATATGTCATGGGTCAAAGTTCTTCACAAAGTAAAAGAATATGGCGGGCGCGAATATCGCCATATGTTCGCATCTTCGGCGAATCGCAAACGACCACTGGTCGAACTGCAAGGTCATCTCTACAGTGGAGTACAGGCTCCAAAAATTATGCATTCATTGGACAGAAAAGAACAAGTGATTATGTGGCTGGAGGTACATTAGATGGTCAGTGGATAACAATTTTACTGCAGGCCATTGGAGTACAGGCCCCAAACATTAGACATTCAACGGACAGAAAAGAACAAGTGATTATGTGGCTGGAGGTACAGTATATTAGGTGGTCAGTGGATAACAATTTTACTATAGGCCAGTGGAGTACAGGCCCCAAAAATTATTCATTCACTGGACAGAAAAAAACAAGTGATTATGTGGCTGGAGGTATATTAGACGGTCAGTGGATAACAATTTTACTGCAGGCCAGTGGAGTATAGGCCCCCAAACATTAGGATTTCACTGGACAGAAAAGAACAAGTGATTATGTGGCTGGAGATACATTAGACGGTCAGTGGATAACAATTTTACTGCAGGACAGTGGAGTACAGACCCTAAAGATTAGGTATTCACCTGACAGAAAAGGCCTTTTATACCGCTGTATATACATAAGGCAAGGAACATTCTTTTTTCTGGGTGGTGCCTGATATTGGTGCTGGCATGAGGAAATTCAATTACACGTGGTCGTCACAGGTGTTGAAATCCTCCGAGATCCATGCCTCATTCATTTTTAGAAATGTGAGGTAGTCCACACTGTCGTGAGCTAGACGAATGCGCTTATCGGTCACGATCCCCCCTGCTGCGCTGAACGTACTTTCGGACAGGACAGTCGACGAGGGGCAAGCCAAGAGTTCCATGGCAAATTGTGCCAGCTATGGCCACAGGTCAAGTCTGCACACCCAGTAGTCCAGGGGTTCTTCGCTTCTCAGAGCGTCCACATCGGTTATTAACCCGATGTAGTTGGACACCTGTCGGTCTAGTCGTTCCCTGAGGCTGGATCCGGAGGATGGCTGTCGATGGGTTGGCTTCAAGTATGATCTCATAACTGAAGTGACCAACACATCTTCAAACCACCCTCTTCCTGCAGACGCGGTAGGATTTGTACCCGCACCTGTTTTGCTGTGGTTTGAAATACAGCAAAATAGAGCATCTCTCGCAGCAAGGCCTGGAAATGCTGGATTCTGAAAGCTCTCTGTGATGCTGGTAACATGTTCGCCATTTTGTGTTTGTACCGGGGGTCTAAGTACGTTGCCACCCAGTACTGGTCCTTGCCCTTTATGCTTTTTATACGGTGGCCCCTCTTCAAACACTGGAGAATGGAGGCCTCCTTTTGCACTAAATTGGAAGGCCTCCTGGATGCCGGGGTATTTGGCAATGAATAGCTGCACGACTAAGTTCAGGACGTGTGCCATGCACAGCACGTATGTCATTTTGCCCTGTTTAAGTGCGCTCAGCAGATTGGCACCGTTGTCGCACACCACTTTACCAACTGTCAAATTGAGCAGGGTTAGCCACTGATCGTCCTGTGACCGCAGAGCTGAAAGCAGTGCAGGACCAGTGTGGCTCTTGGCTTCCAGGCACAACAGCCGCAGCACAGCATGGCAACGTCTCACCTGGCACGTCGAATAGGTTCTGGCGAGCTTGGGGGGCCAAGCGGAAGAAGCAGTAGCAGTGGAAAAGGAGGAGTCCGCCGAGGAGGAGACAGAGGATGCAGTAGGAGGAGGAGGGGAAGAAGAGGCAGGCCTGCATGCAATTAGTGGCGGTAACACCAAATTCACACGGGTGCCACGGGTTACATGCTTGACGGCCGTCAGAAGGTTCACCCAGTGAGCAGTAAAAGTTATGTACCTTCCCTGCCCGTGTTTGCTAGACCACGTGTCTGTGCTCAGATGTATCTTGGCACCGACACTGTGTGGCAGAGATATATTCAATTGCCGCTGAATGTGGCCATATAGCTCTGGGATGTCCTTCTGGGAGAAATATTTCCTTCCAGGGACATTCCATTGCTGTGTGCCAATGGCCACAAATTTTTTAAAGGCCTCTGAGTACACCAGTTTATATGGAAGTAGTTGGCGGGCTAGCAAGTACGACAAGCCAGCAGTCAGCCGTTGGACAAGAGGGTCATCCGGCGTCATCAACTTTTTACGCTCAAACATTTGGGCCACGGAAGCCTGCTTTCTGCCAGATGAAAGCGACGCCGGCACGGTGGAAGGTGGAGGACAAATGGGAGGAGAAGGAGAAGAGGCAGGATGTGGAGAGACAGGAGTGTGGCTTTGTGGGTTCTGACGGCAATGCTCCCACTGGGCTCGGTGATGGGAGGCCAGGTGCCTTCTTAAGGCGGTCGTCCCTAGGTGAGTGTTGGGCTTACCGCGACTTATGCGTTGAAAGCACAGGGTGCAGATGGCAACACTATTGTCAGCAGCTGACACGTTAAAAAAAAGCCCACACTGTGGAGCCATGTGCCGGCATCCTGGGAGCGCAAGATGTGACTGTGCATGGTGGATGGCTCACTCCAGATACATTTGCAGTCTGCTTTTTGCCTCCTGTGCACTGCGAGTTCTACCTGCTTCTCCTCCTTATCTGCTGCTCCGTCTGTCCCTCTGAACTCCCCTCCTCTTCCTCTCTTGAGGGCACCCACGTGACGTCCATCGACATGTCATCATTGTCACGTTCACCACCACTGACATTAGAGATCTCGGAGTAGGTAGCAACAGCGGGTACCACCCTCCTTGGGCTGATCTGGTTACTGTCATCAAACCGCTGGGTGGTGGCCGTTGCTACCTTCTCTTCCTCATCCGATGCATGGATTCATCCGAAGAATGGCTGCACATCGGTAAGGTCTGGGAAAGGATGGGACAATAATTCCTCTGACTCGAGTGGAGGGGCTATGATGGTGGTGGTGTTGTTGTTGGTGTCTTTGGGGGTGCACACAGCAGAGAGTGATGAGGGTGCAGAAGCGGAAGGCTGAGTGAGCCACTCAATCAACTCTGGTGCGTCCTTTGACGTAATCGCACGCACATTCTCCAACTTCCCACTCAGGCTACGGCCTGGTGCACATGCCCGACCCCTACCACCCCTGCGAAACTGCCTGCCTCTTCCTCTGCCTGTCATTTTCAAAATGACCCTGTACCAAAGTCCCTAAAGAAGAGCAGAATTTGTGGAAGCAGGTATATCGCAGGCCTCAATCAGAATTTTGTGGAAACAGGTATATAGAACCCCTGAATCAATATTTGGTTGAAGCAGGTATATCGCATCCCTTAATCAGTATTTTGTGGAAGCCGGTGTATCGCAGGCTTCAATCAATATTTGGTGAAAGCAGGTATATCGCACCCCTCAATCAGTATTTTGTGGAAACAGGTATATAGAACACTTGAATCAATATTTGGTGGAAGCAGGTATATCGCACCTCTCAATCTGTATTTTGTAGAAGCAGGTATATCAAACCCCTTAATCAGTATTTTGTGGAAGCAGGTATATCAAACCCCTGAATCAAAATTTGGTTTAAGCAGGTATATTGCACCCCTCAATCAGTATTTTGTGGAAGCCGGGGTATCGCAGGTCTCAATCAATATTTGGTGGAAGCAGGTATATCTCACCCCTCAATCAGTATTTTGTGCCTTTGTCACCCCCTGACGAAGGCACGCCGAAACGCGCGTTGGGGTAGCGCCATCCTGGTTGGTCCACTCCTGGTCAGATTTTTTGGTGAGTCACATCTGCTATTCCACTTCCCGGTCCCCTTCCATTTGGATGTCCATTTATCTGTCAGGGTTTCCCTGCTGGCCGGGTGTGTATGTCCATGTTAATGTGGGCCCTGCAGTTACTTTTAGACTTGCCTTTTTTCACCTATACTCATTGTTCATCTGCGGGTAATTTATTTTCTTACAACATATTTATCCCGCCGATCTTATATATCAACAATTTATGACCGGAGTGCCCCTCCCTGGCTGGCGCCGTTCTTCCCTCTCCCTGCTCCTTTTTTGTTCCCTGCCTTACTGCATCTCTTGTATGTAACTTTGATGTTCTGTTATGTCATAATAAAATATTTATTATATTGACTATTTGGCATTTTGAGCTCCATTTTATTTGTTGTTCTGATTTTGTGGAAGCAGGTATATAGAACCACTTAATCAGTATTTTGTAGAAGCAAGGATATCGCTCCCCTCAATTAGTATTTTGTGGAAGCAGGTATATCAAACCCCTCAATCAGTATTTTGTGGAAGCCGGTGTATCGCAGGCCTAAATCAATATTTGGTGGAAGCAGGTATATCGCACCCCTCAATTAGTATTTTGTAGAAACAGGTATATAGAACCCATTAATCAATATTTTGTAGTTGCAGGTATATCCCACCCCTCAATAATATTTTTGTGGAAACAGGTATATAGAACACCTGAATCAATATTTGGTGGAAGCAGGTATATCGCACCCCTCAATCAGTATTTTGTGGAAGCTGGTATATTGCAGGCCTCAATCAATATTTGGAGGAAGCAGGTATATCGCACCCCTCAATCAGTATTTTGTGAAAACAGGTATATAGAACACCTGAATCAATATTTGGTGGAAGCAGGAATATTGCACCCCTCAATCTGTATTTTGTGGAAGTAGGTATATTAAACCCCTTAATCAGTAGTTTGTGGAAGCAAGTATATCGCACCCCTCAATTAGTATATTGTGGAAGCAGGTATATCAAACCTCTTAATCAGTATTTTGTGGAAGCAGGTATGTTACACCCCTCGATCTGTATTTTGTGTAAACAGGTATACAGAACACCTGAATCAATATTTTGTGGAAGCTGGTATATCGCACCCCTCAATCAGTATTTTGTGGAAGCAGGTATATAGAACCCCTTAATCAGTGTGGCGAAACCAACCTCGCCACTGGGTGCTGGAGAAGCCTGGTTGCCAGCCTCTTTCCCCAGGATTATGGGCCCTTTCATCAGCCCATGCTAAACTTAAACCCCATGGCGATTTGACTGTGTTTGTGGCATCTGAGCGCTGTTCGGATATATTGAGCGCTCAGATCCAAGCCATCTGGGGATAAGTTGAATGTGGGGGTTCTGTTCAGGTCGATAGGAGTTATGTATTTTTGTGTAGTTTTGCTGTTGTGAATAGAGGTATTTTCTGTACCTAGTTGGCTTACCACACCCAGTTAAGCTAATTATCTCACACAGCCTAACTCTGAAAAAACTGGTTTTGGGCAGAAAAGCCATGCTTCCTTTGTTCACAAAGGACTTTTACTAACTTTTGAACCCCTGGTCTAATTCGTGCCATTTTTGGATATGTTAAATGTCTATGTTTACTGTAATGGTTGTGACATTGTATATTTGAATAGTGATTTCTGTCCTATTGTCTCCACGTGTGTATTGGCGATTTCCCTTTGTCCTGAGAGATAATTGAATTACTCCTCGGTTGTCTCCAGGACAGAAGAAATTGTGTAGCACTGTGTATTCTCCTACCTGTGATAATTACATTAACCCATTGTGTAAGGTAATTGTATCACAGGCAGAGGGGAGAATTTTGTGTGAGAGTGTCTGAGTGTATTGTACATGTTTACTGGTTGTTTTACAAAACCCTGTGGGTGGTACTAATGTGTAACAATGTTATACAAGAACAATAAACACACAGCTCTGGCTGCCGACTGCTTGACCCTCAACACAGAGCCTCATCTCGTTCTTGGGTGGATTCACTGTATGCTGTTAGAGACTGATTGCTAGGAGTGTAAGCCACTTGGGTGCGTTTCCTATTTGTCTGCTAGCAGCTATTTGTGAGGTTCCGTTCGGGAGTTTGGAGTATTCCCTTGTATGCTGTTACAATCAGTATTTTGTAGAAGCAGTTATATCCCACCCCTCAATCAGTATTTTGTGGAAATAGGTATATCGAACACCTGAATCAATATTTGGTGGAAGCAGGTATATCGCACCCCTAAATCAGTATTTTGTGGAATCAGGTATATAGAACCCCTTAATCAGTATTTTGTAGAAGCAGGAATATCCCACCCCTCAATCAGTATTTTGTGGAACCAGGTATATAGAACACCTGAATCAATATTTGGTGGAAGCAGGTATATCGCACCCCTCAATCTGTATTTTGTGGAAGCGGGTATATCAAACCCCTTAATCAGTATTTTGTGGAAGCAGATATGTTGCACCCCTCAATCAATATTTTGTGGAAGCCGGTGTTTTGCAGGCCTCAATCAGTATTTTGTGAAAACAGGTATATAGAACCCCTGATTCAATATTTGGTGGAAGCAGGTATAACGCACCTCTAAATCAGTATTTTTGTGTAAGAAGATATAGAGAACACCTTAATCAGTATTTTTTAGAAGCAGGTATATCCCACCCCTCAATCTGTATTTTGTCTAAACAGGTATATAGAACTCCTGAATCAATATTTGGTGGAAGCAGGTATATCGCACCCCTCAGTCTGTATTTTGTGGAAGCTGGTATATTGCAGGCCTCAATCAGTATTTTGTGAAAACAGGTATATAGAACCCCTGATTCAGTATCTTGTGGAAACCGGTGTATCGCAGGCTTCAATCAATATTTGGTGGAAGCAGGTATATCACACCCCTCTAAGTATTTTGCGGAAGCAGGTATATAGAACCCCTTAATCAGTATTTTTTAGAAGCATGTATATCCCACTCTCAATCAGTATTTTGTGGAAATAGGTATATCGAACACCTGAATCAATATTTGGTGGAAGCAGGTATATCGCACCCCTAAATCAGTATTTTGTGGAATCAGGTATATAGAACCCCTTAATCAGTATTTTGTGGAAGCTGGTATATCGCACCCCTCAATCAGTATTTTGCGGAAGCAGGTATATAGAAACCCTTAATCAGTATTTTGTAGAAGCAGGTATATCCCACTCTCAATCAGTATTTTGTGGAAACGGGTATATGAACACCTGAATCAATATTTGGTGGAAGCAGGTATATCGCACCCCTCAATCTGTATTTTGTGGAAGCAGGTATATCAAACCCCTTAATCAATATTTTGTCGAAGCAGGTATATCGCACCCCTTGATCTGTATTTTGTGGAAGCAGGTATATCGCACCTCTCAATCATTATTTTGTGGAAGCCGGTGTATCGCACGCCTCAATAAATATTCGGTGGAAGCAGATATATCGCACCCCTCAATCAGCATTTTGTGGAAACAGGTATATAGAACCACTGAATCAATATTTGGTTGAAGCAGTTATATCGCACCCCTCAATCAGTATTTTGTGGAAGCCGGGGTATCGCAGGCCATAATCAATATTTAGTGGAAGCAGGTATATCGCACCCCTTAATCAGTATTTTGTGGAAGCATGTATATAGAACCCATTAACCCCTTTAGGACACAGCCATATTTCACCTTAAGGACCAGGCAATTTTTTGCAAATATGACCAGTGTTATCTGCATAATGCAGGCATTCCGCATGGCCTCAAACCGGGAGCGTGTCATGGCCGTACTGTAAAGTGGGGTCTGGTAGAGGACATCCCCACTCCAGTAATGCCTGACACTAGGTTTCTTGACTAGGCCCATGTGCAGCACGAGGCCCCAAAATGTCCTCATCTCGGCTGCACTGACCGGGGTCCAGCCACCGGGCCTAGCCAAAAAGGAGCCCGGGTGTTGAGCAACAAACTGTTGGGCCTACAGGTTTGTTTGCTCCACCATTAGATTTACTAAGTGGTCACTGAAAAAAAGACTAAAATAGTCGTATTCAGTGAAGCCCACTGTGGAAATCTGGATTCCTGGTTGGCCTACAAAATCAGGAATTAAGGGCTCAAAATGCTCTGGGGTACACCAGACAAGTTCACCGGCAGGGGGCTCCGGTGGATTTAACTGGTGGGCCGGAAAACTAATACGAGCCCCAGAGCTGCTCATACTAGGGTGGGCCTCAGGGTCCCTAGCATGGCGGTCCCCTTGCTCCGCTGCCTTGGGGGCTAATCATCATCGCTAGATGATGAGGAGGACGCAGATGACAAAAGGAAAGTGGGGTCATCCTCGTCCTCACTGGGACTCTCGGAGTCGGAGGCAAGCTGGGCGTACGCCTCCTCGGCCGAGAACATCCGGCGGGCCATAGGGGAGTGTGTGTCTGCGTGTGTGTGTGCGTGCGTGTAAATCTTTATTCAGTGTGCGTGTGTGTGTTTGGGGGCATGGGTGTTTGTGAACTTAGCCAAAACGTAACAGACAAAAAAAATAAATGACTAACTAAAAAAAAAGGGCAAAATATTTGAAAAAAAATAAAAAAATTATTCAAAATTGCTGATCAACCGTCCGAAGTTGATCAGCTGTGGTGTGTGCGATGCACTAACAGTGGCCGGATGATAAGAGTGCCGGCCACAGTCAGCGTACGCACGAAAAAAATAAAAAATAACTGCCTGCGCAATAGTGGAAATAGTTATATAGAACCCCTGAATTGATATTTGGTGAAAGCAGGTATATCGCACCCCGCAATAATTTTTTTTGTGGAAGCAGGTATCGCGCACTCCTCAATCAGTTTTTTTGGGGGCAACAGGTAAATTACACCGTTGCTAATAGTTGTTCCGATAAGGCTTGTCCCTCTATATACCTACAGTATTGCAGCATAACCGCACACAACTGCTGCACAATACAAATGCACTATAATATACTTTCTATATTAGAAAGTATTTTATAGGTATATCACACCCCTCAATCAGTTTTTTTGGGGGGCAACAGGTATATCACACCAGTTGCAATTAGTTATTCCAATAGCGTTTATCCCTCTATATAGCTGTGGTATCACAGCAGAACCGCACTCAGTTGCTGCACAATACAAATGCACTATATTATAAGTATATCATACCCCTCAGTATATCACACCTATCAATAGTACACCTATATCAGTCCTTAAAAGGACTTTTGTGGCCATATTAGCTAGCATTTGGTTTCCTCAACAGTCTGTCCCTGCTCCACAAAGCAACCTCTCCTTACACTGGCAAAACACAGAATGTAAAATGGCTGCTAGATTGGGTTCTTTTATAGGGTGGGGGTGTGTCCATGTGCTGAAACGTCTCAATTGGCTGTCCTGTCCCACCTGATGGATGTATCATGGGTCAAAGTTCGGTGCAATGCAAAAGAATATGGCGCATGCTAACATCGCCATATGTTCGGCGAATCACAAATGAGCAAAGTTCGCCACAAAACAACCCCCGCGAACCGCAAGGTCATCTCTAGTAGAAGGAACGGGAATGCTGGGTGGAGAATGAGATGAGGTGGCGATTTCTACCACCACAGGGAAATGGGTTCTGGTGATGGAGCGGAACTAGAGTCCCCACTATCGGAAAATATTTCCGCCTCTGAAGCGGTGTTGGATTAAGAGTTTTCAGAGCATAGAAATTCATATGCCTGCTCAGCACTTTATAATCTTTGAGGCATTTTTTTAAATAAAAAGCTCCGAAAGAAAAAAAATATTATATATCCCACCCTAAAAATTTTAAGTAAATGTTCGCTAGCGTCAGTAGCGTCCACTGATCAACAATTATGGATGGACCCTAACAGATGCCCACTGACCGACTAACAGATGCCCACTGACCGACTGACAGATGGACAGTGACAGATGGCCTTTGACCGCCAGTGAAAGATGGACAAAGGGTCCCACTAACTGACCGACCCTAATAGACGCCTAATGACGGACGCCCACTGACCGACTGTAAGAGGCGCTTAGTGACGGACGCCCACTACCCGCCAGTTGTGGACAGACCGTTTATAAATTGATTTTTCTTTTTTTCCAAAGTAAATCGCACAGCCAGGATAGAAGTCTGATCTCTCTCTCCTCACAGAACAACTGCACTGAGGGGAGAGAGAAGCACAGCCCATATCCTGGCTGTGTTAGTAAATATAATGAATGTGATCTCCATGATAGGTTTATCACGGAGACCACATGATCGGGGACCAATAGTAATGGTCCCTAATAGTTACTGTGCTGAAGGCAGATCTTCAGCACAGTAACCAGTGCGCATGTCTGCGCCATTTTTTTTTCTCTATGGGGGCTCCTGCCCTTTATTATAATGTTTGGGGGCCATATTGCCCCGATCGGGGTGCTGGGGGACCCGATCAGGGCATAATTCAACACTCTCTCTCCTCTCCTGAGAGAGAACTACTGCAAAGGCGGTGGCTGGCATATAGTCTGCGCATGCGCAGGACCGCTGCCACCATCTTTGTTAAGGTACTGGGAGGTGGGTTGAGGATCGGGACCCAGCTTTTCCTTATGGGGAAGTTGAGGGACCCGATCCTCGCACCGGCTCTGCTGCCGGCATTTTCGGTGATCGCCATGATACACTGTATGACGGCGATCACGTGATCAGAGACTGCCTGTCACAGGCACATCGCGCAGACAGTCCACGGTACTGCTCCTGCGTGAGATTTCACATAGCGGAGGGGGGCAGCGGCAAAGAGTTCAGGTGTGGGCAGTTACTTATGCTGGAAGAGGTGTGCTTGGGCTCTAAAGGAAGGCAGGCTTGGCACTGTAGGGGGGAGTTACTGGGCTCCAGAGAAGGATAATAATGCTCCTCTGGGCACCTTGGACACTCATTTGCATAACATAAAAAATTTGATTTTATCACTAATGAAACCATGAAACAAAAAATGAAGACTACAGCAAGAAATAAGGTATTTTATTGTACATGGCAGTAGAAACACTTTAATATGCTCAAACCAGGTGACAGATTCCCTTTAAAGGGAACCTGTCACCAGTTTTATGGTGTCCTAACTAAGGGCAACATAAATAAGTGATTGATTCTCTTAGCACAATGCTGGGTCACTTTCTTTAATTGACCCAGTCAATTTGCCAACATCTTGTATTGGAAAGCTCCAGCTGATAATGATGAGTCATGAATATTTATGAGCTCCTGACTCTCCCCACCTACCTGCTGCTGATTGACATTTTTTTTCCATATGAATCAGCAGCAGGTGGGCAGGGGAGTGGCTATAGCTCTGAATAAAAACGCTGGATTCACTGACATCACGCTGGACTCAAATCAGCTCATTAGCATGCGGCATGTGGCATCTTTGTGTGTATATTATGAGGTAACTATCTGTCACACCAGTAAGTGAATACATCTAAGGTACTTTTTAGTAGTTAATGATTGTATATAATTAGTTAGATTATAATCAAATATCCACATGACAGGTTCCCTTTAAGTCTTCTCAAGAAGAGAACAAACTCAAAGATCTTACCAAAGAATGACCTCTGCACAAGAAACCACATTCTTTACTAAAATGCAGAGCCTTCAGGGAGAAGTCTTTAGAGGACCGCAAAGAATTCCTCAAAGAAAACAACATCTGCCTTAGGTGCTGCACTACAACACTGCACTTCGCAAGGAATTGTAAAGTCAGTGTGACATGCACAGAATGCGGTAGCACAGAACACAACACAGCTTTATACCCTGGACCACCCTCTCACGTATCATCCCAAGCAAAGGAGCATGACGGGAAGCAGACACTAACAGACACCACAATAGTCACTTCTCACTGTACAGAGATCTGTAAAGGACTTGCAGGAGGGAAGTCCTGCTCAGTAGAGTTGAGCGAACACCTGGATGTTCGGGTTCGAGAAGTTCGGCCGAACTTCCCGGAAATGTTCGGGTTCGGAATCCGAACCTGACCCGAACTTCGTCCCGAACCAGAACCCCATTGAAGTTAATGGGGACCCAAACTTTTCGGCACTAAAAAGGCTGTAAAACAGCCCAGGAAAGAGCTATAGGGCTGCAAAAGGCAGCAACATGTAGGTAAATCCCCTGCAAACAAATGTGGATAGGGAAATGAATTAAAATAAAAATAAAAAAAATAATATCCCATAGAAGAGAATCTGGCTTCACGTCAGCAGAGAATCAGTCTCTTCATGCCATAGCAGAGAATCTGGCTTCATGTCATAGCAGAGAATCAGGCTTCACGTCACCCACCACTGGAACAGGCCACTGTCACATATTTAGGCCCAGGCAGAGGAGAAAGGTCCCGTAACAGAGAATCTGGCTTCATGTCAGCACAGAATCAGTCTTCATGTCATAGCAGAGAATCAGGCTTCACGTCACCCACCACTGGAACAGGCCACTGTCACATATTTAGGCCCAGGCACCCAGGCAGAGGAGAGAGGTCCCGTAACAGAGAATCTGGCTTCATGTCAGCACAGAATCAGTCTTCATGTCATAGCAGAGAATCAGGCTTCACGTCACCCACCACTGGAACAGGCCACTGTCACATATTTAGGCCCCGGCACCCAGACAGAGGAGAGAGGTCCCGTAACAGAGAATCTGGCTTCATGTCAGCACAGAATCAGTCTTCATGTCATAGCAGAGAATCAGGCTTCACGTCACCCACCACTGGAACAGGCCACTGTCACATATTTAGGCCCAGGCACCCAGGCAGAGGAGAGAGGTCCCCTAACAGAGAATCTGCCTTCATGTCAGCACAGAATCAGTCTTCATGTCATAGCAGAGAATCAGGCTTCACGTCACCCACCACTGGAACAGGCCACTGTCACATTAGGGTTGCCACCCGTCCGGGATTCACCCGGACAGTCCGGGATTGTAATCCTGTGCCCGGGTACAAGCCTTTCTTAGACCCGGGCACAGGATTATTCATTCAAACTGCAGTGTGGTCCGACCGACCGAGACTCCGATCGCATATTTAAGCTGTCACTCCGGGTGATCAGCTGAGCGCAGCGCTCCCGAGCCTCCCCCCCTCCTCCCTCCTCCCTCCTCCAGTCTACACACTACAGTGATGCCAGGCAGCGCTGTGTTCACTCACTGTTCAGTCTCCTCCCCTCGCTCCTCCCCTGCCTCCTAGTCCCTCCCTCTCTCTGATAAGGAAGTGATGACATCAGAGAGAGAGAGGCAGGGAGCTCCGTGGGAGAAATCATTCTTCTTCTCCTCTCCAGCCCAGCTCCAGCAGCCTGCCCATGTAGTGGCCAGCCCAGTGCCCACTGTGCCCTGCCTGCAGACAACCTGACCAAGACAGTCCTGACTCTGAGTCCTGACACCTGTCCTAGTCTGTCACTCACTTCTAAAAAGGTATACATATAAAACATTTGAATTGTGTAATTGTATGTAACAGTGTGGGCTTCTGTCACCCCACTAAACTCTTTTTTTTGCCTTCTTATAATCCCTATACTGCGATATATGAATACATAATGTTATTAATCATTTTGGTTCAGTAGATAATGAATAAAACGGACTTTTATAATATGTAAATTACCTGTCTACCAGCAAGTAGGGCGGTTACTTGCTGGTATCCGCCGCATCCTCCTTTCATAATGACGCCCCCTCCTCATGTTGAGTGACAGGGCCAGCGAACGCCATCTTTCTCTGGCTGGCCCTGTCTGCTATCAAGATCTCGCGCCTGCGCCGTAACGGTCTTCAGTCGGCGCAGGTGCACTGAGAGGAGGACGCTCGCTCGGCCGCTCCATCCTCAGTGCGCCTGCGCCGGGTGTAGATGTGACGTCATCGGTGTAGGCGCACTGAGGAAGGAGCGGCCGAGCGAGTGTCCTCCTCTCAGTGCACCTGCGCCGACTGAAGACCGTTACGGCGCAGGCGCGAGATCTTGATAGCAGACAGGGCCAGCCAGAGGACGATCGCGTTCGCTGGCCCTGTCAATCAGCATGAGGAGGGGGCGTCATTATGATAGGAGTTTCCCTTCAGGGACCCTTTGGACCCGGGATTTAAATTATTAGGGTTCAGATAGCCATACGGCTAATGGTTTCCCGTTTAAGGTCAGATATAAAATATAACATTTATTAAGTATTCTTTAAAATGAACGGGAAGATAGAAAAGAAAAGGTATCTAAAATTAAAGTGCTCTAGTGCTTGGTGACAGTATACACTTCTTTTGTCAATGGTTACTGCTTTTATTTGCAGTCTTTCCCATAGTGTATCTCAGTTCTGAGGAGTAGATCCTATTATGTTTCCCTTCTCCGTTCTAATAGGATTGTGACGAGATGTGAACTCTCTGTCAGCCCTGCAGCGGGGTGAATGGAGTACGTATAACTCTATCCCTAAGTTCCTCATTAAGGACTGAGTATAACTGTTCAAATCGGTTAGCCCATAGGAGAATGCGGCGGATACCAGCAAGTAGCCGCCCTACTTGCTGGTAGCAAGGTAATTTACATATTATAAAAGTCTGTTTTATTCATTATCTACTAAACCAAAATGACTAATAACATTATGTATTCATATATCGCAGTATAGGGATTATAAGAAGCAAAAAAAAAAAAAAAAGAGTTTAGTGGGGTGACAGAAGCCCTTTAAACAGGTTTCTGAATCTGTCAATCATCAGAAAAAACATTACGTTATGTAGCTGACTGATATAGCGATGTGCTAATGTCAGCACTACATAACAGTGTGTTTTATTACTCGCTGCCGCCGTTCTCTTAAAATAAAGACTTATAATATGCTAATGAGCCTCTAGGTGCTATGAGGGCGTTCCTGCAGCACCTAGAGGCTCCGTCTATTCACCCTTTGGCAGTGGCACGCCCATGTCCAGTTGATTGACGTCCGAGTTCTCCTCTTCATCCCGTAAATCCCGAGGCTGCGGTGAATACTAAATGGGGACAGCGCAGGCGTGGGATCAGGGGCGTAACGATTGCGGTGCGACAGCGACCAGGGGTGGAGACGGGACATGGTTGGAGGCGGGACATGGGCGTGGCTGGAGGTGGGGCCTGGAAGGGGGACCTCCCTCCCTTCTGTTCGGGTTTGGCTTGAAGAAAAGGTGGCAACCCTATGTCACATATTTAGGCCCAGGCACCCAGGCAGAGGAGAGAGGTCCCGTAACTGAGAATCTGGCTTCATGTCAGCACAAAATCAGTCTTCATGTCATAGCAGAGAATCAGGCTTCACGTCACCCACCACTGGAACAGGCCACTGTCATATATTTAGGCCCAGGCACCCAGGCAGAGGAGAGAGGTCACGTAACAGAGAATCTGGCTTCATGTCAGCACAGAATCAGTCTTCATGTCATAGCAGAGAATCAGGCTTCACGTCACCCACCACTGGAACAGGCCACTGTCACATATTTAGGCCCCGGCACCCAGACAGAGAAGAGAGGTCCCGGAACAGAGAATCTGGCCTTATGTCAGCACAGAATCAGTCTTCATGTCATAGCAGAGAATCAGGCTTCACGTCACCCACCACTGGAACAGGCCACTGTCACATATTTAGGCCCAGGCACCCAGACAGAGGAGAGGTTCATTCAACTTCGGGTTGCCCCGCAATATAATGGTAAAATGAAAATAAAAATAGGATTGAATGAGGAAGTGCCCTGGAGTACAATAATATATTGTTAAGGGGAGGTAGTTAATGTCTAATCTGCACAAGGGATGGACAGGTCCTGTGGGATCCATGCCTGGTTCATTTTTATGAACGTCAGCTTGTCCACATTGGCTGTAGACAGGCGGCTGCGTTTGTCTGTAATGACGCACCCTGCCGTGCTGAATACACGTTCAGACAAAACGTTGGCCGCCGGGCAGGCCAGCACCTCCAAGGCATAAAAGGCTAGCTCTGGCCACGTGGACAATTTGGAGACCCAGAAGTTGAATGGGGCCGAACCATCAGTCAGTACGTGGAGGGGTGTGCACAGGTACTGTTCCACCATGTTAGTGAAATGTTGCCTCCTGCTAACACGTTCCGTATCAGGTGGTGGTGCAGTTAGCTGTGGCGTGGTGACAAAAGTTTTCCACATCTCTGCCATGCTAACCCTGCCCTCAGAGGAGCTGGCCGTGACACAGCTGCGTTGGCGACCTCTTGCTCCTCCTCTGCCTTCGCCTTGGGCTTCCACTGGTTCCCCTGTGACATTTGGGAATGCTCTCAGTAGCGCGTCTACCAACGTGCGCTTGTACTCGCGCATCTTCCTATCACGCTCCAGTGTAGGAAGTAAGGTGGGCACATTGTCTTTGTACCGGGGATCCAGCAGGGTGGCAACCCAGTAGTCCGCACACGTTAAAATGTGGGCAACTCTGCTGTCGTTGCGCAGGCACTGCAGCATGTAGTCGCTCATGTGTGCCAGGCATCCCAGAGGTAAGGACAAGCTGTCCTCTGTGGGAGGCGTATCGTCATCGTCCTGTGTTTCCCCCCAGCCACGCACCAGTGATGGGCCCGAGCTGCTTTGGGTGCCACCCCGCTGTGAACATGCTTCATCCTCATCCTCCTCCACCTCCTCCTCATCCTCGTCCTCCTCGTCCTCCAGTAGTGGGCCCTGTCTGGCCACATTTGTACCTGGCCTCTGCTGTTGCAAAAAACCTCCCTCTGAGTCACTTCGAAGAGACTGGCCTGAAAGTGCTATAAATGACCCCTCTTGCTCCTCTTCCTCCTGGGCCACCTCCTCTTCCATCATCGCCCTAAGTGTTTTCTCAAGGAGACATAGAAGTGGTATTGTAACGCTGATAACGGCGTCATCGCCACTGGCCATGTTGGTGGAGTACTCGAAACAGCGCAACAGGGCACACAGGTCTCGCATGGAGGCCCAGTCATTAGTGGTGAAGTGGGTCTGATCCACAGTGCGACTGACCCGTGCGTGCTGCAGCTGAAACTCCACTATGGCCTGCTGCTGCTCGCACAGTCTGTCCAGCATGTGCAAGGTGGAGTTCCACCTGGTGGGCACTTCGCATATGAGGCGGTGAGCGGGAAGGCCGAAGTTACGCTGTAGCGCAGACAGGCGAGCAGCGGCAGGGTGTGAACGCCGGAAGCGCGAACAGACGGCCCGCACTTTATGCAGCAGCTCTGACATGTCGGGGTAGTTGTGAATGAACTTCTGCACCACCAAATTCAGCACATGCGCCAGGCAAGGGATGTGCGTCAAACCGGCTAGTCCCAGAGCTGCAACGAGATTTCGCCCATTATCGCACACCACCAGGCCAGGCTTGAGGCTCACCGGCAGCAACCACTCGTCGGTCTGTTGTTCTATACCCCGCCACAACTCCTGTGCGGTGTGGGGCCTGTCCCCCAAACATATGAGTTTCAGAACGGCCTGCTGACGTTTACCCCGGGCTGTGCTGAAGTTGGTGGTGAAGGTGTGTGGCTGACTGGATGAGCAGGTGGAAGAAGAGGAGGAGGAAGCTGATTAGGAGGAGGAGGAGAAAGGAGGCAAAGAATGTTGCCCTGTGATCCTTGGCGGCGGAAGGACGTGCGCCAAACAGCTCTCCGCCTGGGGCCCAGCCGCCACTACATTTACCCAGTGTGCAGTTAGGGAGATATAGCGTCCCTGGCCGTGCTTACTGGTCCACCTATCTGTGGTTAGGTGGACCTTGCCACAGATGGCGTTGCGCAGTGCACACTTGATTTTATCGGATACTTGGTTGTGCAGGGAAGGCACGGCTCTCTTGGAGAAGTAGTGCCGGCTGGGAACAACATACTGTGGGACAGCAATCGACATGAGCTGTTTGAAGCTGTCTGTGTCCACCAGCCTAAATGACAGCATTTCATAGGCCAGTAGTTTAGAAATGCTGGCATTCAGGGCCAGGGATCGAGGGTGGCTAGGTGGGAATTTACGCTTTCTCTCAAATGTTTGTGAGATTGAGAGCTGAACACTGCCGTGTGACATGGTTGAGATGCTTGGTGACGCAGGTGGTGGTGTTGGTGGTACATCCCATGTTTGCTGGGCGGCAGGTGCCAACGTCCCTCCAGAGGCGGAGGAAGAGGCAGAGGCGGCGGCAGCAGCAGAAGAGGCCGAGGCGGCAGCAGCAGAAGAGGTAGCAGGGGGAGCCTGAGTGACTTCCTTGTTTTTAAGGTGTTTACTCCACTGCAGTTCATGCTTTGCATGCAGGTGCCTGGTCATGCAGGTTGTGCTAAGGTTCAGAACGTTAATGCCTCGCTTCAGGCTCTGATGGCACAGCGTGCAAACCACTCGGGTCTTGTCGTCAGCACATTGTTTGAAGAAGTGCCATGCCAGGGAACTCCTTGAAGCTGCCTTTGGGGTGCTCGGTCCCAGATGGCGGCGGTCAGTAGCAGGTGGAGTCTCTTGGCGGCGGGTGTTCTGATTTTGCCCACTGCTCCCTCTTTTGCTACGCTGTTGGCTCGGTCTCACCACTGCCTCTTCCTCTGAACTGTGAAAGTCAGTGGCACGACCTTCATTCCATGTGGGGTCTAGGACCTCATCGTCCCCTGCATCGTCTTCCACCCAGTCTTGATCCCTGACCTCCTGTTCAGTCTGCACACTGCAGAAAGACGCAGCAGTTGGCACCTGTGTTTCCTCATCATCAGAGACGTGCTGAGGTGGTATTCCCATGTCCTCATCATCAGGAAACATAATTGGTTGTGCGTTAGTGCATTCTATCTCTTCCACCCCTGGGGAATGGCTAGGTGGATGCCCTTGGGAAACCCTGCCAGCAGAGTCTTCAAACAGCATAAGAGACTGCTGCATAACTTGAGGCTCAGACAGTTTCCCTGATATGCATGGGGGTGATGTGACAGACTGATGGGCTTGGTTTTCATGCGCCATCTGTGCGCTTTCTGCAGAAGACTGGGTGGGAGATAATGTGAACGTGCTGGATGCACTGTCGGCCACCCAATTGACTAATGCCTGTACCTGCTCAGGCCTTACCATCCTTAGAACGGCATTGGGCCTCACCAAATATCCCTGTAAATTCTGGCGGCTACTGGGACCTGAGGTAGTTGGTACACTAGGACGTGTGGCTGTGGCAGAACGGCCATGTCCTCTCCCAGCACCAGAGGGTCCACTAACACCACCACGACTATGTCCGCGTCCGCGTCCCTTACTATATGTTTTCCTCATTGTTACCGTTCACCACAATAAGAAAGATATTATTCGGGCCAATGTATTGAATTAAAATTCAGTCCTTTTTTTACAGACACCTAACACTATCTGGCTATCTATTTAGGTACCGTATTACACTAATACAGGCACACCAGTAATGACAGATTTAGCTGAATATAAATGCGAGGCCTATTTTTTAGGCGCTGGGTGACAGGTATACGTTTAATCACAGAATTAGACTTGGATCTGCACTGTAGCGTGTGTGTGAAGTTCTTGAGAATTACCCTATCAGCACCTTAAATCTAATATACCCTTTTAGGGATAGATTTAAAGTAGGCCTGATACAGCAGAAACCACTAATTTTGAGAATTGCAAATTTGGGAATTGTTTTTCAACCCAGAACAAAAACTGTGCTTTGACGGTCACAAACAATAACTTGACCAGCTAAAACAGTACAGATTTGGTTGAATATAAATGTGAGGCCTATTTTTTAGGCGCTGAGTGACAGGCTCAACTTGCCCCTGATGTAGTATATGTCCAAAAAATAACCACACTATTGATGGTTAAATGCACTTGGGTGACACAAGCTCAGCTTGCCCCTGATGTAGTATATGGCCATAAAATAACCACACTATTGATGGTTAAATGCACTTGATGAAAGCTTGACCCTGATGTAGGATATAGCAAAAAATAACCACACTATTGATGGTTAAATGCACTTGGGTGACACAAGCTCAGCCTGCACCTGATGTAGTATATGGCCAAAAAATAACCACACTATTGATGGTTAAATGCACTTGGTGGACAGGCTCAGCTTGCCCCTGATGTAGTATATGGCCAAAAAATAACCACACTATTGATGGTTAAATGCACTTGATGAAAGCTTGACCCTGATGTAGGATATAGCAAAAAATAACCACACTATTGATGGTTAAATGTACTTGGTGGTAGCTTGTGCTGGCGCACCACAAGCCACAAAATGGCCGCCGATCACCCCAGAAAAAAGTGATATAAAAACGCTCTGGGCAGCCTAAAAATAGTGAGCAATTGAATATCAGCACTTCAATGATCCACAGCTGTATCTATAACAATGTAACACTGCGCGTCAACCTCTAGCGGTAAATATTTAACACAGCTTATCTCCACCCTCCTATCTATCACGCCGATGTGTAAAACAGCGTTGACACCTATATATGTCTCAGTGCCTACCTTGACATAGGTGTCCGTGCTGCTGTTACGTATCTCGTGCTGGTCTTCGCTTGGTAATTTGCTGAATGAAGCAAATAGGGAGAGCGGGTCCCAGGGAAGGTGGCTGTAGCATGAACTATTAAACAATATTAAAGTTTTGGGAGTATGCCCCGGCCGGTGGCGTTATACTCCAGTTACCTTTCACTTGAGCTCACGTATGAGCGGGTGACGTCACCATTAGTGAGCTACGGATGGCAGTGAGGGTCTAACCTCCCAACGCGTTTCGAGTACAAGCGGTACTCTTCGTCAGGGAACGTTACATTCACTGTACATATGCTCGCTATTTATAGACCATGCCACATGTCCATCTTCCCTAGGTGCGTTTCTTAATCAAAGCCGAACACCTCTATTTCTGAGTTCAGACCTCTTGGTAGCAGTGTATCTAGATTAAATATCCACTCAGTCTCCCTTTTAGATTGTTTTTTTATATAATCTCCACCACGGGCATCTATTTCCACTTTCTCCACACCCATAAATGACATACCTTCTAAATGTCCTCCGTGTACCTCCATAAAGTGTCTAGATAAGGGATGTCCTAATGATTTTTTCTTTATATTGTATATATGTTCACTTATACGTTTTTTTAGTTTTCTTTTTGTACGTCCGATATACAACTTGTTACAGGGGCATTTGATAACATAGATTACGCCTTCTGTATTACACAAAATGTGTCCCCTTATTTTTTGTTCAAAGTTACCTTCATGGTTTTTTATACTTAATACTTTAACTGTATTCTTTACTGTATTTTTACACGGTGCGCATCTTTTGCACGGAAAAAAACCTTGTGGCAGGTTTGTTATAATATTATTATTCTTTTTCATTATTAATCCCGCCCCCTTACTGGTTGAAGCGATTTTGTTACCTATATTAGCTGCCTTTTTATATATAAAAACAGGTGCTGATGGTATCAGGTTACCTACAATCCTGTCTTCCCTCAAAATGTCCCAGTATTTCCTTACAATTTTTCTCAGGATATATGTTTGTGTATTGTACGGGACTATAATGGGTGGTATTTTGTCTTTTATTTCTGATGCCTTTTGTTTCGCACCGGGGTTCGCTAATTTATATGTTGGACATTGGGAGGCGGACTGCATACACCCCAATGGCGAGCTCCGGGCGGGCCTCGTCCTCTGGCGGCGCTTCATAGACGACGTCATTTTTATTTGGGATAAAGGGGAACATGCATTGCATGCATTTTTAGAGGATATTAATAAAAATTAATAAAAATGATTTTTACTTGGATTTTACTTTAACATATAGCAAACATGAAATTATTTTTTTGGATCTTACTATTTTTGCCACAGAAGACCATATAAACACTAAAACCTACTCCAAACCTACTGACTCAAATAGCTATATCAACAGAGAGAGCTGCCATCTACCAAGATGGTTAGATAATATACCCAGGAGTCCGTTTTTTGCGTTTAAGAAGAAATTGCACCGAAGTAAAAGAATATGAGAAGGAAGCAGAAATATTAGGAAATAAATTTGAAGCAAAGGGATACAATGGGGATAAAATAGAAACTCAGAAAAAAGAAGTCAAAATGATAGAGAGAGAAAAATTAATAATACAGAAGAAAGAGAATGAAAATAAAAAGAAACAAAAGGCATCAGAAATAAAAGACAAAATACCGCCCATACACAAACATATATCCTGAGAAAAATTGTAAGGAAATACTGGGACATTTTGAGGGAAGACAGGATTGTAGGTAACCTGATACCATCAGCACCTGTTTTTATATATAAAAAGGCAGCTAATATAGGTAACAAAATCGCTTCAACCAGTAAGGGGGCGGGATTAATAATGAAAAAGAAGTATAATATTATAACAAACCTGCCGCAAGGTTTTTTTCCGTGCAAAAGATGCGCACCGTGTAAAAATACAGTAAAGAATACAGTTAAAGTATTAAGTATAAAAAACCATGAAGGTAACTTTGAACAAAAAATAAGGGGACACATTTCGTGTAATACAGAAGGCGTAATCTATGTTATCAAATGCCCCTGTAACAAGTTGTATATCGGACGTACAAAAAGAAAACTAAAAAAACGTATAAGTGAACATATATACAATATAAAGAAAAAATCATTAGGACATCCCTTATCTAGACACTTTATGGAGGTACACGGAGGACATTTAGAGGGTATGTCATTTATGGGTGTGGAGAAAGTGGAAATAGATGCCCGTGGTGGAGATTATATAAAAAAACAATCTAAAAGGGAGACTGAGTGGATATTTAATCTAGATACACTGCTACCAAGAGGTCTGAACTCAGAAATAGAGGTGTTCGGCTTTGATTAAGAAACGCACCTAGGGAAGATGGACATGTGGCATGGTCTATAAATAGTGAGCATATGTACAGTGAATGTAACGTTCCCTGACGAAGAGTACCGCTTGTACTCGAAACGCGTTGGGAGGTTAGACCCTCACTGCCATCCGTAGCTCACTAATGGTGACGTCACCCGCTCATACGTGAGCTCAAGTGAAAGGTAACGGGAGTATAACGCCACCGGCCGGGGCATACTCCCAAAACTTTAATATTGTTTAATAGTTCATGCTACAGCCACCTTCCCTGGGACCCGCTCTCCCTATTTGCTTCATTCAGAGACCAGCACGAGATACGTAACAGCAGCACGGACACCTATGTCAAGGTAGGCACTGAGACATATATAGGTGTCAACGCTGTTTTACACATCGGCGTGATAGATAGGAGGGTGGAGATAAGCTGTGTTAAATATTTACCGCTAGAGGTTGACGCGCAGTGTTACATTGTTATAGATATATTCGTGTCTTGTATGGCCGGTCCGTACTAAGTCTTGTATAGCAGGTTCGGGACTGCTATTACACTGCAGCATCATTTCATGTGTTGAAGCGCCAGTTGATAAGATCCACAGCTGTAGATCGATCACTGAATGAAGTCTTTTGGAGGAGTTAATCACTGCCTAATCTCGCCCTAACGTCGCAGCTGCAACCTCTCCCTACGCTTGTATCAGCAGAGTGACGTGCAGCGCTACGTGACCCAAGCTTATATAGAGGCTGGGTCACATGCTGCACTGGCTAATCACAGCCATGCCAATAGTAGGCAAGGCTGTGATGGCCTCTTGGGGCAAGTAGTATGACGCTTGTTGATTGGCTGCTTTGCAGCCTTTCAAAAAGCGCCAAGAAAGCGCCGAACACCGAACCCAAACCCGGACTTTTACGAAAATGTTCGGGTTCGGGTCCGTGACACGGACACCCCAAAATTCGGTACGAACCCGAACTATACAGTTCAGGTTCGCTCATCCCTACTGCTCAGAAATCTGCCTTGTCAGAATTTATCAGGTAGGTCACCGAGATAAGGCAATCAAGGTATATGCAATCTTAGATGATCAAAGCAATAGGTCTTTAGCTAAATCCCCCTTCTTCGACACCTTCAACATCATAGGGCCCAGTTCTCCCTACTCCTTAACCAGGGGCGTACATAGAAATCACTGGGCCCCATAGCAAAAATCTGAATTGGGCCCCTTAACCCCGCCCACTACCCACCATGGACCCTCCTACTTCCTGACCTGGCTCCTCCCATGCCACACCCCCATTAAATACATTTATACATGACCTACAGAAACTGTTAGGGATAAACATTTTTATTTTATTATTAACCAACTTTGTTCAGTAACGTATAAAATGTGCATGTATTTTCCAATAAGGATTTGTTCTGTGAAATTTTTTGTAATTATGTATACGGAACTATATGGGGGCTCAAATTTTGCGGGGCGATCTGAACTTTCCATTGATACCATTCTGGGGTGTTTATGACTTTTTGATCACTTTTTATTTAATTTATTGTGGAAAAGGAAGTGACCAAAAACAGCTAATCCACCTTTTGGACTTTTTTTCTGTTTTGCTGTTTGCCATATGGGGAATATTTTTATATATTTTCATACAATGGGCGTGTCACTTGCCAGGCTTGCCAGAGTGTGCACAGGACAGTGGACACAGATGGGCCATGTCACTTGCCAGGCTTTAGCAGAGTGGGCACAGGACAGTGGACACAGGGCGCAATATGTATGCCACACAACTGAGCGAGTGCAGGGCAGGAGCACATACACATCACTCCTCCTGCCTCTGTCCACTGTGCTAAAGCCGGACGTAAGTCATCCCCCACATCTTAACCTAACTTGCTACCTGCACCATTTTGTCATCACTTCTCTTAGGGCTCTTTCACACTTGCGTTCTTTTCTTCCGGCATAGAGTTCCGTCGTCGGGGCTCTATGCCGGAATAATCCTGATCAGTTTTATCCTAATGCATTCTGAATGGAGAGAAATCCGTTCAGGATGCATCAGGATGTCTTCAGTTCCGGACCGGAACGTTTTTTGGCCGGAGAAAATACCGCAACATGCTGCGCTTTTTGCTCCGGTCAAAAATCCTGAACACTTGCCGCAAGACCGGATCCGGAATTAATGCCCATTGAAAGGCATTAATCCGGATCTGGCCTTAAGCTAAACGCCGTTTCGGCGCATTACCGGATCCGACGTTTAGCTTTTTCTGAATGGTTACCATGGCTGCCGGGACGCTAAACTCCTGTTTGCCATGGTAAAGTGTAGTGGGGAGCGGGGGAGCAGTATACTTACCATCCGTGCGGCTCCCGGGGCGCTTCAGAGTGACGTCAGGGCGCCCCAAGCGCATGGATGATGTGATCACATGGACACGTCATCCATGCGCATGGGGCGCTCTGACGTCATTCTGGAGCGCCCTGGGAGCCGCACGGACTGTAAGTATACTGCTCCCCCGCTCCCCACTACTACTATGGCAACCAGGACTTTAATAGCGTCCTGGCTGCCATAGTAACACTGAACGCATTTTGAAGACGGATCCGTCTTCAAATGCTTTCAGTTCACTTGCGGTGTTACGGATCAGGCGGGCACTTCCGGCAAATGGAGTGCACGACGGATCCGGACAACGCAAGTGTGAAAGAGGCCTTACCCCAAACCCCTTTAACTCCTTGGAGGAGGAAAGCACACTGTCCTCTATGAGCCCCCCCCCAACCCCTAATGCCCCCCAAAAAAATCTCAGGACACAGTGTGCTTTCTTCCTACTTTTCCCCCATGGGCATTTTGGGTCTCATAGAGGACAACAGGACTCACTGGAGTGGGATTGAAGCATGTCCCACCACCCTGTCCTGGCTGTCCCCGCCCCCACCCCTCCTCTCTCTTGCTGCCTGGCAGTGGCCTGTCAGAGTGTCAGGTCAAATCTGATTCTGACATTATCAAGAAGACAATAGACACACATCGACTCGAACTCGATCATACCTAGAGTCGACTCTCTGCAGTGCTGTCAGTCTGCAATCTCTCTGTGCGGCGTCTCGACTCTCAGGCAGCCAGAGCCAGGCAGTGACACGGCAGCCTCAGGAAGGAGTCAGTTAGGACAGGACTGGACGGATGGTTCTTCAGGCCAGCCAGGGACACACACTGGCGAGACGGCCGATGGGCCGGCGAACCAATTCTACCGCCTGTCTGAGTCTGATTCCGCAGCGCCAGCAGACAGGATAGGATCAGCAGGTCAGGAGGAGGTCAGCCGGACAGGATCTGATCAAACTTCGGCGCCTTAAAGGGGAGGGGCGGCTGCGCGATTGCGGAAGAATAGTTAGCAATAGCTCATATTTATAAGAGCAGCCGCACATAGCGCTATAGGCCCCCGCAATGAGTGGGCGGGGCCAAACAGTGTGGGCGGGGCCTTCGCTGCGCTTCGGGCCCCCCAGTGCCGCGGGCCCCATAGCAATGGCGTGGTCTTCCTCTATGGGCGGTACGCCACTGTCCTTAACCACCTCAGCCCCCAGTGCTTAAACACCCTGAAAGACCAGGCCACTTTTTACACTTCTGACCTGCACTACTTTCACCGTTTATTGCTCGGTCATGCAACTTACCACCCAAATGAATTTTACCTCCTTTTCTTCTCACTAATAGAGCTTTCATTTGGTGGTATTTCATTGCTGCTGACATTTTTACTTTTTTTGTTATTAATCGAAATATAACGATTTTTTTGCAAAAAAATGACATTTTTCACTTTCAGTTGTAAAATTTTGCAAAAAAAACGACATCCATATATAAATTGTGGTCTAAATTTATTGTTCTACATGTCCTTGATAAAAAAAAATGTTTGGGTAAAAAAAAAATGGTTTGGGTAAAAGTTATAGCGTTTACAAACTATGGTACAAAAATGTGAATTTCCGCTTTTTGAAGCAGCTCTGACTTTCTGAGCACCTGTCATGTTTCCTGAGGTTCTACAATGCCCAGACAGTACAAACACCCCACAAATGACCCCATTTCAGAAAGTAGACACCCTAAGGTATTCGCTGATGGGCATAGTGAGTTCATAGAACTTTTTATTTTTTGTCAAAAGTTAGCGGAAAATGATTTATTTTTTTAGATTTTTTTTTCTTACAAAGTCTCATATTCCACTAACTTGTGACAAAAAATAAAAACTTCCATGAACTCACTATGCCCATCAGCGAATACCTTGGGGTGTCTTCTTTCCAAAATGGGGTCACTTGTGGGGTAGTTATACTGCCCTGGCATTCTAGGGGCCCAAATGTGTGGTAAGGAGTTTGAAATCAAATTCTGTAAAAAATGACCAGTGAAATCCGAAAGGTGCTCTTTAGAATATGGGCCCCTTTGCCAACCTAGGCTGCAAAAAAGTGCCACACATGTGGTATCGCCGTACTCAGGAGAAGTTGGTGAATGTGTTTTGGGGTGTCATTTTACATATACCCATGCTGGGTGAGATAAATATCTTGGTCAAATGCCAACTTTGTATAAAAAAATGGGAAAAGTTGTCTTTTGCCAAGATATTTCTCTCACCCAGCATGGGTATATGTAAAATGACACCCCAAAACACATTCCCCAACTTCTCCTGAGTATGGAGATACCACATGTGTGACACTTTTTTGCAACCTAGGTGGGCAAAGGGGCCCATATTCCAAAGAGCACCTTTCGGATTTCACTGGTCATTTTTTACACATTTTGATTTCAAACTTCTTACCACACATTTGGGCCCCTAGAATGCCAGGGCAGTATAACTACCCCACAAGTGACCCCATTTTGGAAAGAAGACACCCCCAGGTATTTCGTGATGGGCATAGTGAGTTCATGGAAGTTTTTATTTTTTGTCACAAGTTAGTGGAATATGAGACTTTGTAAGGAAAAAAAAAAAAAAAAAAAAATCATCATTTTCCGCTAACTTGTGACAAAAAATATAAAATTCTAGGGACTCGCCATGCCCCTCACGGAATACCTTGGGGTGTCTTCTTTCCAAAATGGGGTCACTTGTGGGGTAGTTATACTGCCCTGGCATTTTCCAGGGGCCCTAATGTGTGGTAAGTAGGTAAATGACCTGTGAAATCCGAAAGGTGCTCTTTGGAATGTGGGCCCCTTTGCCCACCTAGGCTGCAAAAAAGTGTCACACATGTGGTATCGCCGTATTCAGGAGAAGTTGGGAAATGTGTTTTTGGGGTGTCTTTTTACATATACTCATGCTGGGTGAGAGAAATATCTCGGCAAAAGACAACTTTTCCCATTTTTTTATACAAAGTTGGCATTTGACCAAGATATTTATCTCACCCAGCATGGGTATATGTAAAATGACACCCCAAAACACATTGCCCAACTTCTCCTGAGTACGGCGATACCAGATGTGTGACACTTTTTTGCAGCCTAGATGCGCAAAGGGGCCCACATTCCTTTTAGGAGGGTATTTTTAGACATTTAGATCCCAGACTTCTTCTCACGCTTTAGGGCCCCTAGAATGCCAGGGCAGTATAAATACCCCACATGTGACCCCATTTTGGAAAGAAGACACCCCAAGGTATTCAATGAGGGGAATGGCGAGTTCATAGAAATTTATTTTTTTTGGCACAAGTTAGCGGAAATTGATTTTATTTATTTTTTTCTCACAAAGTCTCCCTTTCCGCTAACTTGGGACAAAAATTTCAATCTTTCATGGACTCAATATGCCCCTCACGGAATACCTTGGGGTGTCTTCTTTCCGAAATGGGGTCACATGTGGGGTATTTATACTGCCCTGGCATTCTAGGGGCCCTAAAGCGTGAGAAGAAGTCTGAAATATAAATCTCTAAAAAATTTTACGCATTTGGATTCCGTGAGGGGTATGTTGAGTTCATGTGAGATTTTATTTTTTTACACAAGTTAGTGGAATATGAGACTTTGTAAGAAAAAAATAATAATTTCCGCTAACTTGGGCCAAAAAAATGTCTGAATGGAGACTTACAGGGGGGTGATCAATGACAGGGGGGTGATCAATGACAGGGGGGTTATCAATGACAGGGGGGTGATCAGGGAGTCTATATGGGGTGATCACCCCCCCTGGAAGGCTCCAGGGAGACGCCTGTATGTGTTTTGCGGATCCGATCCATCTATCAGTGGATCCGTAAAAATCATGCGGACGTCTGAATGGAGCTTTACAGGGGGGTGATCAATGACAGGGGGGTAATCAATGACAGGGGGGTGATCAGGGAGTCTATATGGGGTGATCACCACAGTCATTGATCACGCCCCTGTAAGGCTCCATTCAGACGTCCATATGCGTTTTGCGGATCCGATCCATCTATCAGTGGATCCGTAAAAATCATGCGGACGTCTGAATGGAGCTTTACAGGGGGGTAATCAATGACAGGGGGGTAAAAAAATGACAGGGGGGTGATCAGGGAGTCTATATGGGGTGATCACCACAGTCATTGATCACGCCCCTGTAAGGCTCCATTCAGACGTCCGTATGCGTTTTGCGGATCCGATCCATCTATCAGTGGATCCGTAAAAATCATGCGGACGTCTGAATGGAGCTTTACAGGGGGGTAATCAATGACAGGGGGGTGATCAGGGAGTCTATATGGGGTGATCACCACAGTCATTGATCACGCCCCTGTAAGGCTCCATTCAGACGTCCGTATGCGTTTTGCGGATCCGATCCATCTATCAGTGGATCCGTAAAAATCATGCGGACATCTGAATGGAGCTTTACAGGGGGGTAATCAATGACAGGGGGGTAATCAATGACAGGGGGGTGATCAGGGAGTCTATATGGGGTGATCACCACAGTCATTGATCACGCCCCTGTAAGGCTCCATTCAGACGTCCGTATGCGTTTTGCGGATACGATCCATCTATCAGTGGATCCGTAAAAATCATGCGGACATCTGAATGGAGCTTTACAGGGGGGTAATCAATGACAGGGGGGTAATCAATGACAGGGGGGTGATCAGGGAGTCTATATGGGGTGATCACCACAGTCATTGATCACGCCCCTGTAAGGCTCCATTCAGACGTCCGTATGCGTTTTGCGGATCCGATCCATCTATCAGTGGATCCGTAAAAATCATGCGGACGTCTGAATGGAGCTTTACAGGGGGGTGATCAATGACAGGGGGGTAATCAATGACAGGGGGGTGATCAGGGAGTCTATATGGGGTGATCACCACAGTCATTGATCACGCCCCTGTAAGGCTCCATTCAGACGTCCATATGCGTTTTGCGGATCCGATCCAGCTATCAGTGGATCCGTAAAAATCATGCGGACGTCTGAATGGAGCTTTACAGGGGGGTAATCAATGACAGGGGGGTAAAAAAATGACAGGGGGGTGATCAGGGAGTCTATATGGGGTGATCACCACAGTCATTGATCACGCCCCTGTAAGGCTCCATTCAGACGTCCATATGCGTTTTGCGGATCCGATCCATCTATCAGTGGATCCGTAAAAATCATGCGGACATCTGAATGGAGCTTTACAGGGGGGTAATCAATGACAGGGGGGTAATCAATGACAGGGGGGTGATCAGGGAGTCTATATGGGGTGATCACCACAGTCATTGATCACGCCCCTGTAAGGCTCCATTCAGACGTCCGTATGCGTTTTGCGGATCCGATCCATCTATCAGTGGATCCGTAAAAATCATGCGGACGTCTGAATGGAGCTTTACAGGGGGGTGATCAATGACAGGGGGGTAATCAATGACAGGGGGGTGATCAGGGAGTCTATATGGGGTGATCACCACAGTCATTGATCACGCCCCTGTAAGGCTCCATTCAGACGTCCATATGCGTTTTGCGGATCCGATCCATCTATCAGTGGATCCGTAAAAATCATGCGGACGTCTGAATGGAGCTTTACAGGGGGGTAATCAATGACAGGGGGGTAAAAAAATGACAGGGGGGTGATCAGGGAGTCTATATGGGGTGATCACCACAGTCATTGATCACGCCCCTGTAAGGCTCCATTCAGACGTCCGTATGCGTTTTGCGGATCCGATCCATCTATCAGTGGATCCGTAAAAATCATGCGGACATCTGAATGGAGCTTTACAGGGGGGTAATCAATGACAGGGGGGTAATCAATGACAGGGGGGTGATCAGGGAGTCTATATGGGGTGATCACCACAGTCATTGATCACGCCCCTGTAAGGCTCCATTCAGACGTCCGTATGCGTTTTGCGGATACGATCCATCTATCAGTGGATCCGTAAAAATCATGCGGACATCTGAATGGAGCTTTACAGGGGGGTAATCAATGACAGGGGGGTAATCAATGACAGGGGGGTGATCAGGGAGTCTATATGGGGTGATCACCACAGTCATTGATCACGCCCCTGTAAGGCTCCATTCAGACGTCCGTATGCGTTTTGCGGATCCGATCCATCTATCAGTGGATCCGTAAAAATCATGCGGACGTCTGAATGGAGCTTTACAGGGGGGTGATCAATGACAGGGGGGTAATCAATGACAGGGGGGTGATCAGGGAGTCTATATGGGGTGATCACCACAGTCATTGATCACGCCCCTGTAAGGCTCCATTCAGACGTCCATATGCGTTTTGCGGATCCGATCCATCTATCAGTGGATCCGTAAAAATCATGCGGACGTCTGAATGGAGCTTTACAGGGGGGTAATCAATGACAGGGGGGTAAAAAATTGACAGGGGGGTGATCAGGGAGTCTATATGGGGTGATCACCACAGTCATTGATCACGCCCCTGTAAGGCTCCATTCAGACGTCCGTATGCGTTTTGCGGATCCGATCCATCTATCAGTGGATCCGTAAAAATCATGCGGACGTCTGAATGGAGCTTTACAGGGGGGTGATCAATGACAGGGGGGTAATCAATGACAAGGGGGTGATCAGGGAGTCTATATGGGGTGATCACCACAGTCATTGATCACGCCCCTGTAAGGCTCCATTCAGACGTCCGTATGCGTTTTGCGGATACGATCCATCTATCAGTGGATCCGTAAAAATCATGCGGACATCTGAATGGAGCTTTACAGGGGGGTAATCAATGACAGGGGGGTAATCAATGACAGGGGGGTGATCAGGGAGTCTATATGGGGTGATCACCACAGTCATTAATCACGCCCCTGTAAGGCTCCATTCAGACGTCCGTATGCGTTTTGCGGATCCGATCCATCTATCAGTGGATCCGTAAAAATCATGCTGACGTCTGAATGGAGCTTTACAGGGGGGTGATCAATGACAGGGGGGTAATCAATGACAGGGGGGTGATCAGGGAGTCTATATGGGGTGATCACCACAGTCATTGATCACGCCCCTGTAAGGCTCCATTCAGACGTCCATATGCGTTTTGCGGATCCGATCCATCTATCAGTGGATCCGTAAAAATCATGCGGACGTCTGAATGGAGCTTTACAGGGGGGTAATCAATGACAGGGGGGTAAAAAAATGACAGGGGGGTGATCAGGGAGTCTATATGGGGTGATCACCACAGTCATTGATCACGCCCCTGTAAGGCTCCATTCAGACGTCCGTATGCGTTTTGCGGATCCGATCCATCTATCAGTGGATCCGTAAAAATCACGCGGACATCTGAATGGAGCTTTACAGGGGGGTAATCAATGACAGGGGGGTAATCAATGACAGGGGGGTGATCAGGGAGTCTATATGGGGTGATCACCACAGTCATTGATCACGCCCCTGTAAGGCTCCATTCAGACGTCCGTATGCGTTTTGCGGATACGATCCATCTATCAGTGGATCCGTAAAAATCATGCGGACATCTGAATGGAGCTTTACAGGGGGGTAATCAATGACAGGGGGGTAATCAATGACAGGGGGGTGATCAGGGAGTCTATATGGGGTGATCACCACAGTCATTGATCACGCCCCTGTAAGGCTCCATTCAGACGTCCGTATGCGTTTTGCGGATACGATCCATCTATCAGTGGATCCGTAAAAATCATGCGGACGTCTGAATGGAGCTTTACAGGGGGGTGATCAATGACAGGGGGGTAATCAATGACAGGGGGGTGATCAGGGAGTCTATATGGGGTGATCACCACAGTCATTGATCACGCCCCTGTAAGGCTCCATTCAGACGTCCATATGCGTTTTGCGGATCCGATCCATCTATCAGTGGATCCCTAAAAATCATGCGGACGTCTGAATGGAGCTTTACAGGGGGGTAATCAATGACAGGGGGGTAAAAAATTGACAGGGGGGTGATCAGGGAGTCTATATGGGGTGATCACCACAGTCATTGATCACGCCCCTGTAAGGCTCCATTCAGACGTCCGTATGCGTTTTGCGGATCCGATCCATCTATCAGTGGATCCGTAAAAATCATGCGGACGTCTGAATGGAGCTTTACAGGGGGGTGATCAATGACAGGGGGGTAATCAATGACAGGGGGGTGATCAGGGAGTCTATATGGGGTGATCACCACAGTCATTGATCACGCCCCTGTAAGGCTCCATTCAGACGTCCGTATGCGTTTTGCGGATACGATCCATCTATCAGTGGATCCGTAAAAATCATGCGGACATCTGAATGGAGCTTTACAGGGGGGTAATCAATGACAGGGGGGTAATCAATGACAGGGGGGTGATCAGGGAGTCTATATGGGGTGATCACCACAGTCATTAATCACGCCCCTGTAAGGCTCCATTCAGACGTCCGTATGCGTTTTGCGGATCCGATCCATCTATCAGTGGATCCGTAAAAATCATGCTGACGTCTGAATGGAGCTTTACAGGGGGGTGATCAATGACAGGGGGGTAATCAATGACAGGGGGGTGATCAGGGAGTCTATATGGGGTGATCACCACAGTCATTGATCACGCCCCTGTAAGGCTCCATTCAGACGTCCATATGCGTTTTGCGGATCCGATCCATCTATCAGTGGATCCGTAAAAATCATGCGGACGTCTGAATGGAGCTTTACAGGGGGGTAATCAATGACAGGGGGGTAAAAAAATGACAGGGGGGTGATCAGGGAGTCTATATGGGGTGATCACCACAGTCATTGATCACGCCCCTGTAAGGCTCCATTCAGACGTCCGTATGCGTTTTGCGGATCCGATCCATCTATCAGTGGATCCGTAAAAATCATGCGGACGTCTGAATGGAGCTTTACAGGGGGGTAATCAATGACAGGGGGGTGATCAGGGAGTCTATATGGGGTGATCACCACAGTCATTGATCACGCCCCTGTAAGGCTCCATTCAGACGTCCGTATGCGTTTTGCGGATCCGATCCATCTATCAGTGGGTCCGTAAAAATCATGCGGACATCTGAATGGAGCTTTACAGGGGGGTAATCAATGACAGGGGGGTAATCAATGACAGGGGGGTGATCAGGGAGTCTATATGGGGTGATCACCACAGTCATTGATCACGCCCCTGTAAGGCTCCATTCAGACGTCCGTATGCGTTTTGCGGATCCGATCCATCTATCAGTGGATCCGTAAAAATCATGCGGACGTCTGAATGGAGCTTTACAGGGGGGTGATCAATGACAGGGGGGTAATCAATGACAGGGGGGTGATCAGGGAGTCTATATGGGGTGATCACCACAGTCATTGATCACGCCTCTGTAAGGCTCCATTCAGACGTCCGTATGCGTTTTGCGGATACGATCCATCTATCAGTGGATCCGTAAAAATCATGCGGACATCTGAATGGAGCTTTACAGGGGGGTAATCAATGACAGGGGGGAAATCAATGACAGGGGGGTGATCAGGGAGTCTATATGGGGTGATCACCACAGTCATTGATCACGCCCCTGTAAGGCTCCATTCAGACGTCCGTATGCGTTTTGCGGATCCGATCCATCTATCAGTGGATCCGTAAAAATCATGCGGACGTCTGAATGGAGCTTTACAGGGGGGTAATCAATGACAGGGGGGTGATCAGGGAGTCTATATGGGGTGATCACCACAGTCATTGATCACGCCCCTGTAAGGCTCCATTCAGACGTCCGTATGCGTTTTGCGGATCCGATCCATCTATCAGTGGATCCGTAAAAATCATGCGGACGTCTGAATAGAGCTTTACAGGGGGGTAATCAATGACAGGGGGGTGATCAGGGAGTCTATATGGGGTGATCAGGGGTGATCAAGGGTGAATAAGGGGTTAATAAGTGACAGGGGGGGGTGTAGTGTAGTGGTGCTTGGTGCAACATATTACTGAGCTACCTGTGTCCTCTGGTGGTCGATCCAAACAAAGGGGACCACCAGAGGACCAGGTAGCAGGTATATTAGACGCTGTTATCAAAACAGCGTCTAATATACCTGTTAGGGGTTAAAAAAATCAAATCTCCAGCCTGCCTGCGAACGATCGCCGCTGGCAGGCTGGAGATCCACTCGCTTACCTTCCGATCCTGTGAACGCGCGCGCCTGTGTGCGCACGTTCACAGGAAATCTCGCGTCTCGCGAGAGGACGCACCGGCACGTCCAGGAGGAATGAATCAACCACCTCCAGGACGCGTCTGTGCGTACAGCGGTCCGGAGGTGGTTAAAGGGGTTGTCCGAGTTATGAAAAAAAATAATATAGCACTGAAAATCTGATATATAACTGAGCTAAGCAAGTTTTATGCAAAAAAAAAAAATATTTTTCCTCATTTCCCTGGTTCTTTTCTGGCCCTTTGTTTACATGCAATAAAAACAATCTCTGCCCCTCCCCCTGCTCTGGTAAGGGAGTGAATACAAGAGCTGCTCTGAGTGACATGTCTGCCTGCAGGGAGACTCTGCAGCATGTTGTATGTGTAGGACTACAAGTCCCAGCTGTATAATGACACTGCTAAGGGAGTGAATACAAGAGCTGCCCTGAGTGCTGGGAGACTCTGCAGCATGTTGTATGTGTAGGACTACATGTCCCACCTGTATAATGACACTGCTAATACACACAGGATCTTCCCCCTACCTTTTTGTGTAATGCTCTCTCTAGTATGTCAGATCATGTGCCCAGAATTGTCTCTCACTGCCTGCAGAGCTGTGCAGCTGAAGGGGTTAAAAATCCTAGCAGAGAGACGGCAGTGAAGGGGGCGTGGCCAGCATAGTGACGTCTCGTTTACAGGCTTGTAAATGACCTTTATCAGAGCAGGGAGAGAAGCTGACATCACAGGTCATGTGACCCTCAGTGAAATCTGAGAAACCAGCCACCGGAGATAAAGTGAGTGAATTGGAAAAGCTGTTACATTTGCTTAGTTAGGAACATAGAAAGAACAAAAAAAATAACTTGGATAACCCCTTTAAGGACATGAGCAGGTACCGTTAACACAGCGGGAAGGAAAGCAACTGGGTACAAGGTAGAGTCCGTGGATGGTCAGACCTACTTGTCCCTGCCAACCATACTGGAGTGCAATCACATACCTGACAACCACTCTGAGATACCTACACCAAAGGTGGCAGCATACCACCCCCACCTAAGGAGTATAGCTCTCCTGATACCGGAACTGGACCAAGAAGCCCCAATAGACTTACTCCATGGAAGAGACATACTAGGAGTTCACAAGGCTAGAGGATAGATTAACGGTCCCCAGAATGCTCCATACACCCAGATACTTGACCTAGGATGGGTCATCATAGGCGACGTCTGTCAGGACAGGGATGGGAAAACTCGGCCCTCCAGCTGTTTTAAAACTACAAATCCCATCATGTCCTGCTGTAGGCTGATAGCTGTAGGCAGACTTGGAATGATGGGATTTGTAGTTTTACAACAGCTGGAGGGCTGAGTTTGTCTATCCCTGGTCTAGGAGGAGCACACAAGCTGATCTCAGTCAACAGTATGCTCACCAACACACTTGAGAATGGATGTCCTTCCCTATTCCAGCCATGTCACATAATTTTCCTGGTAAAAGAATTGTCACACAGTGCTCCTATGCCTTGTCCGTTCTCAGATACCTCCTATGAAGACCATGCCTGCGATGGTGAGCCAGATCACTTAGGGTGCACAGTCTTCCACAGGACAAGAGAAGACAACAGGGTCACAATGTCCATAGAAGACAGGCTGTTATTGGATATCATGGATCAAGGAATAGTAAAAGACAAGTCAAAAAGATGGGTCGCACCTTTACCGTTTAATCCCCGGAGACAACGCTTACCTAACAACAAAGAACTTGTCTACAGTCGATTTATCTCCCTCAAACAAACCACAGAGGACACCAGGGACAAGAGAACATTTCTTTACCTTCATGGAAAGAATATTCCAGAACAACCATGCAGAAATTACACCCATGCTCCAAGACTCTGAGGAGTGTTGGTACTTACCCATATTCGGTATGTATCATGCTAAAAAACCAGGGCAGATACGAGTAGTATTCGACTCGAGCGCCAGGTGCGAAGGCATCTCGCTAAATGATGTCTTACTGTCTGGTCCAGACCTCAACAACAGACTTTTGAAGGTACTTCTTCGATTCCGCAGAGATTCCGTAGCATTTTTGGCCGACATACAACATATGTTCCATTGCTTCCTCGTCAAGGAAGAACACAGAAAATACTTGAGGTTCTTCTGGTACTTCAACAAAGACCCCAATGAAGTACCGAATGAGAGTGCTCATCTTCGGAAACAGTCCTTCCCCTGCAGTCGTTATCTACGGTCTCAGGCATTCAGTCCGAGAGGGTGAAGCAAAGTATGGGTCAGATGTCAGATCCTTTGTGGAAAAAGATTTCTACGTGGACTGCTTGAAATCCACACCCATGAATGAGACCGCAATCAGTCTCCTGAAAAGGGCCCAAGAAATGCTCGCTCTATCTAATTTGAGGTTGCACAAAATCGGCTGTGATTTAATAGAGGCCTTCTAACCCCAAGACCATTCAAGTGATCTAAAAGACTTGGATCTCAGCACCAATTCCCTTCCCATACAGTGGAGCCTTGGTTTGCTCTGGGATTTAAAGGCAGACACTATCGCCTTCCAAATCATCAAGGAAGAAAAGCCCTTCACACGCAGAGGAATTATTTCCACCATAATCAGCTTATATGATCCTCTAGGATTCGTAGCGCCTGTTACCATCCATGGAGAAAAAGGACCTGTGGACAGGTTTGAAGAAATCTCTCGAAGCTTTGACCAGCCTTCATGTGGCACGACCATATGCTTCTGTGCCATCTACTGAAGTCAAGATGCAAAGACTATATATCTTCTGCGATGCTTCAGTCAAGGCAATTGCTGCCATAGCATACCTAAAGACCATTGATGTCAAAGAACAATGCCATATAGGGTTTGTCATGAGTCGGACCAAACTAGCGCCACTCCGCAAACACACGATTCCCAGACCGGAGCTCTCTGCTGCTATGGTTGCAGTGGAGTTGGCTGAACTTATAACAACAGGAATGAACCTGGAAATTCAGGAAGTTGAGTTTTACTCGAACAGCAAGGTAATGCTAGGATATATTTGCAACGAAACCAGACACTTTTATGTCTATGTCTGCAATCGGGTGCTACGAATCAGGAGATCCACTTGTCCTAAACAGTGGCAATATGTACCTACACAGCATCGTTCAACGTCTTGCAGTACCAGAGCCAACACGTTTGAATTGGTAGACCCAGATGCAGATGAAGAAATCTGACCTGATGTATCTGTTCTACGTACAGTGACTTCGGACCACCAACTCAAATCTCATAGTTTTGATAGCTTCTCCACCTGGATGTCGCTCGTTCGTGCTATAGCCTGTCTATTTCATATAGCTCAGTCTTACAAATCGACATTACCTGTGAGCCAGAAGCCCTGCAAAGGTTGGCATCACTGCGAACACACCTTTATCGCTGCTAATTTAGAAAAGGCCAAAAACATAATAATTCGCATTATGCAACATGAATGTTATGCTAACGAAATAGACTATCTCAGCAAAGGTTAGTGCTTTGAAGTCTCCAAGGATAGCGCTTTGAAGAAGCTTAATCTCATCATTGACCAAAATGGGACCAAAATGGGTTGATCAGAATAGGGGGTCATCTTCAAGAAGCCCAAGTGGAATTCGTGGAGAAACATCCTGTAATAATTCCCGGACATCACCACATCACGACCCTGCTCATGCGACATCACCATGTTCAAGTGAAACACCAGGGCCGATTGTTTACCGAAGGGAATCTACGAGCTGCCTTACTATGGATAGTTGGAGCAAAAAGGTGTGTGAGCAAGCTCATCTTCAACTGCGTTACCTGTTGCAAACTTCGTGTCATGTTCCAGAACCCAAAGATGGCCAGTCTCCCAACTGAGAGACTCATACAGATCCTTCTTTAACCAATGTTGGTCTGGAGGTATTTGGTCCTTGGTCAGTGGCTACACGGCACACTAGAGGTATTCACGCTAGTGCAAAGCGCTGGGCAGACATGTTTACTTGTATGTCCAGCAGAGCTGTCTATATAGACGTGATCAAATCCATGAACACTTCAAGTTTCAAAAACGCACTTCGACAGTTTATTGCCATTAGAGGGACCGGGAAGCATATTGGTTCGGACAGAGGCACAAATTTTGTTGGAGGAGTGAAAGAACTTCAAATTCCTTCCAACTTGGACACTGCCAATGTGGAAAGATACTTAAATGAGCAAGGATGCACCTGGACCTTTAATCCGCCTCATTCTTCTCACATGGGCAGCATCTGGGAAAGGATGATAGGGATAGCAAAGAAAATCTTGAATTCAATCTTCTTGCAAGTGGGGAGTACGAGACTCACACACATGAAAGTTTGACCACATTCTTGGCAGAAGTCTCAGCTATCATGAATGCAAGACCGTTGGCTACCCTTTCCAGTGACCCTGAAGATTTGACTATCCTCACTTCCTGCCATGTTACTCACACAGAAGACCAGCACCCTAAATGCTCCTCTTGGAGAATTTAATGACAAAGACTAGTGTTGATCGAGCATGCTCGGCCGAACACCAGTCTCCTCCCCGCACATTCGTGTTCGGCTCAGTGTTAAGCCTCATGCACACGTCCGTGGAACACGGACCGTGAGATACCGGCCTGGATTCCTGCTGACAGCATGCGCGCACGGCGTCATTGACTGCTATGACGCCGTGCGCTTCGTGCCGCCTCTGCTGTACAGTAATACACTTGCTTAGATCATACCAGTGTATTACTGTACAGCAGCGGCGGCACGAAGCGCACGGCGTCATAGCAACCAATGACGCAGTGCGCTCCTGCCCTCAGCAGGAATCCAGGCCGGTATCTCACGGTCCGTGTTCCACGGACGTGTGCATGTGGCTTTAGTCAGGGAGAGCTGTGCTGAAGAAGGGAAAGATAGTGTAGGGAGTGATTTTTTATTTATTTAAGTAGAAAAACTTGTCAGAGACCCAAAAATCATTTTAAGGACTATTGTTGTGTGTGGTAGCAGCAATATATATTTTTAGCGCAACCTGTGCTAAATTGCTAAAACTTTACAGACTCAAAGTCCTTTTAAGGACCATTGTGTGTGGCTGCAATATCTATTTTTTGTGCTAAATAGCGTGCAATAGTTAGGCCGCTGCAGACAGCGACATTATCTGTGTTACATCTCCTGTTTAACATGTGCGCATCCCAAATATATCAGTGACATCCAGTGTACTTTTCCGTAGACGGTGTCCGCTGCGGACAGTGACATTAGCTGCACTATATCTCCTGTGTAACGTGTGCACATCCAAAAAATATCAGTAACATCCAGTGTACTTTTTAAGTAGACGGTGTCCGCTGCGGACAATGACATTACCTGGGGTACATCTCCTGTGTAACGTTTCCACATCCCAAATACCTGTAACATTCCCTGTAATTTTTATTTTAGCTGCAGCTGACATCAGCGACATTATCTGCAGTATTTCTCCTGTGTAACATTTTGGGCATCCCAAAAATATCAGTGACATCCAGTGTACTTTTTCCGAAGACTGTGTCCGCTGTGGACAGTGATATTATCTGCAGTATTTCTCCTGTGTAACGTGTGCACATCAAGAAATATCAGTGACATCCAGTGTACTTTTTCCGTAGACGGTGTCCGCTGCGGACAGTGACATTACCTGGGGTACATCTCCTGTATAACGTTTCCACATCCCAAATACCTGTGACATTCCCTGTAATTTTATATTAGCCGCTGCTGACATCAGCGACATTATCTGAGTTATTTCTTCTGTGTAACGTTTCCACATCCCAAATACCTTTTTACATTTTTTTGCGCAAACACTTACAAATCCTACACTACTGTACGTGTGACATACTTTCAAGCATATACAGTATAACATTTAATATGAAGAAGGCGAGCAGTAAGGGACAGGGAAGTGGCTGTGATGTTGATGGTGCATGCAGAGGCCGTGGCCCTGGGCGCGATGAAACTGTGCCTGCTGCCAGAGTACAAGAAAAACAATCATCCACGATACCTAGTATGGGAATTTTCTCTGGTAGGCAAGGTAAGCGGACGCAGTACAGAGGCAAAAACCATTTGGTAAAGCAAAACTTCAGTGTTTATTCACACATAAGGAAAAAACAAAAGATCAGTTCGCAGTCGTGGTGTCAGTTCACACAATGGAAAGTCCAAAGAACAAAACAATCACCTTGTTAGCAGTTTTTTCACCAGCGGTCCACAACAGGTTTTAGGGCCCTGTTTCCAAGTATGCGGCTCTCAGCCCTCCAGCACGGCACAAAGCCTCAGATCCCAAAAACAGACTCACTGCGCTCCCGTGTCAGAGAGGAGTAATCCACACCACCTTTTAAACCTGACAAGTCCCGGCCTGGAACGTGGGGAGTAGCGACCCACCCAGCACTTTGGCTACTCATGGTAAAAGCCGTCCCGGATCAGCTTTACAGCCATACTAAACAGCTGAAGTGTGAGACTGCAATCTGCAATACTGACACTTGAGAGAAACCGGCTCTTACCTCACCAAGGCCAGGAACCTCAGTGACACATACCGACCATCAACGACGGCCCCATGTTCCTTCCTACACTAGCTTCATGTCCCAGTTGCAGGGCAGCGCAGGACAATGCTCTCGAAGTCAGACCAGTGCAAGCAGGTGGTCGGTTGGATTGCAGCAGATAATGCTTCCAGTCGGTTAAGCACCACCCTGTCTTCCACCAAGTCCAGTCTCAGTAGCCAAGAGCATGGTCAACACAATTCTAACCCTGATCCTCCTACTCCCTCCATGGAGAGTCTTGCCAAACAAGTGATCCCACACTCGGATATTCAGAGGAGCTCTTTTTAGCACCATTCCTTCCTTTGGGCCTCTCGACAAACCTGCTTGAAGAGGGACAGATCTTGTGCCCTGATTTCCAAACTCTTTATCATCCACAGTCACAAGAAGATGATGGTGGGGAACTGCAATTAGTGTTTCACGAGGTGGATAATGATGATGAGATACAGTTGCCTAGATGTGCACTATATGAAACAGAGTTTTTTTTTATCCCAGTGTCTGAAAAAAGTATTTCTGGACTTGCAGACATGCAGCTATCCTGTGCTGGTGCACTATCTTTGCATAAAATGGCTGCCGATCATGTATTGACTAACTGAAGGAAAAAAAGTTTGTTTTCAGTAGTAGTTGGCTCAGGGCAGGCTTAAAACAAATGTGCACTGCACCCACAAAACACGTTTGCTGTAGATCACTGAGTAAAGAAGCAGTTCTTCATAAGATTCCTTCCTGATCTCTCCCTCACAGCAGCTGCAGCCTATCCCTACACTAATCCGAGCAGAGTGACGGGCGGCGCTACGTGACTCCAGCTTAAATACAGGCTGGGTCACATGCTGCAGTTGGCCAATCACAGCCATGCCAATAATAGGCATGGCTGTGATGGCCTCTTGGGGCAAGTAGCATGACGCTTGTTGATTGGCTGCTTTGCAGCCTTTCAAAAAGCGCCATAGAAATCGCCAAACACCAAACCCGAACCCGAACTTTTACTAGTCATAAGATGTAAATCCATGGACGCAATTTTCTTGGCATCAGCTTCATAGCGTCTTTTTAGATCAGTTTGAGTAGGAGTGGATAAAAACGTTGGTTCACTCACCAACCCTTGTAGAATTCTTTCCCCATCTGCTCTGGTATATGTGAAAACATCGGGGGGATCCATAATAATGAACCACAAAGTAAATGGAAAAAGGGTGCACGCTGTAGTAGTCCAAATATCTAAAACAAAAAATCAAGCAGCAGCACTAGTCCAATAGACCACGGGTGCAAAATCCTCCAAACCGCAGGCTCTGCAGTCAATGTAAGATAATATATAAATCCAAAAACGAGGCAGCACTCCAAAAATAAAGTGTAGAAAGCGGACCCTTTATTGACCCCTCTGCAACGTTTCAACCGCTCAATGCAGTCTTTATCAAGCATATAAAATGGTGTCTCACAGGGGTATATATATACCCAAAATGCATAGCAGCAAATTAAGTGACAATTAAACAATCATATACTATAAGGCCCCTTTCACACGAGCGAGTATTCCGCGCGGATGCGATGTGGGAGGTGAACGCATTGCACCCGCACTGAATACCGACCCATTCATTTCTATGGGGCTGTGCACATGAGCTGTGATTTTCACGCATCACTTTTGCGTTGCGTGAAAATCGCAGCATGCTCCTCTTTGTGCGTTTTTCACGTAACGCAGGCCCCATAGAAATGAATGGGGTTGCGTGAAAATCGCAAGCATCCGCAAGCAAGTGCGGATGCGGTGCGATTTTCACGCACGGTTGCTAGGAGACGATCGGGATGGAGACCCGATCATTATTATTTTCCCTTATAACATGGTTATAAGGGAAAATAATAGCATTCTGAATACAGAATGCATAGTAAAACAGCGCTGGAGGGGTTAAAAAAATAAATAAATCATTTAACTCACCTTAATCCACTTGCTCGCGTAGCCGGCATCTCCGTCTGTCTCTTTTTTACTGTATAGGACCTGTGGTGAGCATTAACTATAGTTCAAGGACCTGGGATGACGTCACTCTGGTCATCACATGGTACGTCACATGATCTTTTACAATGGTGATTCACGTCACATGATCTTTTACCATGGTGATTCACCATGGTAAAAGATCATGTGACGTACCATGTGATGACCAGAGTGACGTCATCCCAGGTCCTTGAACTATAGTTAATGCTCACCACAGGTCCTATACAGTAAAAGAGACAGACGGAGATGCCGGCTACACGAGCAAGTGGATTAAGGTGAGTTAAATGATTTTTTATTTTTTTTTAACCCCTCCAGCGCTGTTTTACTATGCATTCTGTATTCAGAATGCTATTATTTTCCATTATAACCTTGTTATAAGGGAAAATAATACTATTTACAGGACACCGATCCCAAGCCCGAACTTCTGTGAAGAAGTTCGGGTTTGGGTACCAAACACGCGCGATTTTTATCACGCGAGTGCAAAACGCATTACAATGTTTTGCACTCGCGCGGAAAAATCGCGGGTGTTCCCGCAACGCACACGCACATTTTTCCGCAACGCCCGTGTGAAAGAGGCCTAGTAGTGTATAAAAATTGTATAAAAGCTTTAAAAAGTGAAAATACAATCACATGTAAGGCGCAAATATAGCGCTAATGAAAATGTGCAAAATGTGCAAATTATTATTAAGAAACATAATTAATTCATACAACATATAGTGTGTAAATTATACCCAATCAATCACATGTGCACGTGTTAATACTAGCAACAGCTGTTGTAGATATACATAAAAAGAACTTACACAGCGGGAACAAATGTGCGGCGCCAAGATCTGCGTCCTATAAACTGCGCATGTCCAGCAGCCCAGCAACCACACTCCATACTACCGGGATCAGGAGACGCCAACACGGCCACATGATCAATCACATGAGTGACCACATGACCCGGGCAGACATCGCTAGACCACGCAGGAAGGAGCGCCTGGATACGCCAAGCTAGCGCCAATAGGTCACAACCACCGGTGTAAAACCAGCGTCGTAGCCATGGCAACACTGACCACAACATGCAGGCAAAGCGACAACCATTGAGGCAACTGGACATAGCAGTCACACATAAAGGAAGGAGGAAACATTAGGCACAAAAAGGAAAAGGTCCAACGACCAGTAGATACAATTAGTTATAAATGAATGACTCAAATAAGTAAAGACATAAATACTACCGCTGTACTAGAGATATATGTTGTGGAGTTATCATGGCCCAATAGTTTTTATATACAGAAATAGAAACAAAAAGAGAAAGAAACCCATATATGCTGCATGGCTATAACACCATCCATGGTCCTCATCACAGATATGTAAAAGAGGTTAGATAAGGGTAAAACGGAGGGGGCCCTGTGGCTGTATCATTATGTATGATCATCACCACGAGCCTGTCATGGGGCAGAGACGCAGGACACATCCATGCCGAAATAAACTTAAGCCCCTACCCCAAAAATCTCCATGTATAGTCAGGTCCATAAATATTGGGACATCGACACAGTTCTAACATATTTGGCTCTATACACCACCACAATGGATTTGAAATGAAACGAACAAGATGTGCTTTAACTGCAGACTGTCAGCTTTAATTTGAGGGTATTTACATCCAAAGCAGGTGAACGGTGCAGAAATTACAGCAGTTTGCATATGTGCCTCCCACTTGTTAAGGAACCAAAAGTAATGGGACATAATAATAATCATAAATCAAACTTTCACGTTTTAATACTTGGTTGCAAATCCTTTGCAGTCAATTACAGCCTGAAGTCTGGAACGCATAGACATCACCAGACGCTGGGTTTCATTCCTGGTGATGCTCTGCCAGGCCTCTACTGCAACTGTCTTTAGTTCCTGCTTGTTCTTGGGGCATTTTCCCTTCAGTTTTGTCTTCAGCAAGTGAAATGCATGCTCAATCGGATTCAGGTCAGGTGATTGACTTGGCCATTGCATAACATTCCACTTCTTTCCCTTAAAAAACTCTTTGGTTGCTTTTGCAGTATGCTTTGGGTCATTGTCCATCTGCACTGTGAAGCGCCGTCCAATGACTTCTGAAGCATTTGGCTGACTATGAGCAGATAATATTGCCCGAAACACTTCAGAATTCATCCTGCTGCTTTTTTCAATACAGGATGAAATACAAGAGAACCAGTTCCATTGGCAGCCATACATGCCCACGCCATGACACTACCACCACCATGCTTCACTGATGAGGTGGTATGCTTAGGATCATGAGCAGTTCCTTTCCTTCTCCATATTCATCTCTTCCCATCACTCTGGTACAAGTTGATCTTGGTCTCATCTGTCCATAGGATGTTGTTCCAGATCTGTGAAGGCTTTTTTAGATGTCGTTTGGCAAACTCTAATTTGGCCTTCCTGTTTTTGAGGCTCACCAATGGTTTACATCTTGTGGTGAACCCTCTGTATTCACTCTGGTGAAGTCTTCTCTTAAATGTTGACTTTGACACACATACACCTACCTCCTGGAGAGTGTTCTTGATCTGGCCAACTGTTGTGAAGGGTGTTTTCTTCACTAGGGAAAGAATTCTTCGGTCATCCACCACAGATGTTTTCTGTGGTCTTCCGGGTCTTTTGGTGTTGCTGAGCTCACCGGTGTGTTCCTTCTTTTTAAGAATGTTCCAAACAGTTGTTTTGGCCACGCCTAATGTTTTTGCTATCTCTCTGATGGGTTTGTTGTGTTTTTTCAGCCTAATGATGGCTTGCTTCACTGATAGTGACAGCTCTTTGGATCTCATCTTGAGAGTTGACAGCAACAGATTCAAAATGCAAATAGCACACTTGAAATGAACTCTGGACCTTTTTTCTGCTCATTGTAATTGGGATAATGAGGGAATAACACACACCTGGCCATGGAACAGCTGAGAAGCCAATTGTCCCATTACTTTTGGTCCCTTAACAAGTGGGAAGCACATATGCAAACTGTTGTAATTCCTGCACCGTTCACCTGATTTGGATGTAAATACCCTCAAATTAAAGCTGACAGTCTACAGTTAAAGCATATCTTGTTCGTTTCATTTTAAATCCATTGTGGTGGTGTATAGAGCCAAAAATATTAGAATTGTGTCGATGTCCCAATATTTATGGACCTGACTGTACATGCGGCCAACAATATAATCAAAGCAGAATATCATTGTGCCCAATGAGTCCCCCCTCCCTTTAATGATACAGCATATGGAAACTGACACACAAGATCTTGAGGACGCCATTGATGAAGGTGGTGATGAAATTCAATTTGTTTCAGTTAGTTAAAACCATTCTAGGAGAGAGTTTCAGGCATTCAGGCTTACTGGGTGAGAAAGGATGCTTCAGAGCATCTTTATTGAGGCTCCTGGAGTAATGCTTTTCCCAAATCCTGTTAGTGAGAATTTTTGCTGGGTTTTGAAGGGTTTTACTATCTGAAGAATTTTTTCTGTTGCATTTTTTTTGACTAAAGAATCCAATTTCTTTACTCTTAACAATGAGCAAATCTAGATATACTATGGAATCTCTAGAATACTAATGTGTAAAACTAAGCCCTAATTATTAAAGTGCTCTATGGAAGCTTTTGCCTTCATTTTGTTGCTTTCCCAAATGAAGATCAGTTCATCAATGTATCTCCGGTATGGTATAATCTGGTTACTGAATGATGGATTATTCTGGATATAGATGCTCTCAAAAAGTCCCATTCACAAATTTGCATATGAAAGCATATATCTTTCCCTAAAAACCCAGAGCTGTGCAAGTTAGTTTTCCTTCCATAAAGAAAAGAACACTAAGCCTATCTTATGACAGCAGATATAAGATATCCTAATTTGCACATATTTTTCTCAGTAATGCAGAGTACCAGTAACAGACAATAATAAAATAAATTTGTAAAAATACTACTCATGCATAGTACCTGGTCTCCCTAATGAGAAAGAGCACCCCAAGGCCACCCAGCTAAGGGTACTTTCACACTTGCGTTGTTTGATTCCGGCAGGCAGTTCCGTTGCCTGAACTGCCTGCCTGATCAGGCAAACTGTATGCAAACGCATATAATTTTTTCTGACTGATCAGGCATTTTTCATCAGGATGTCTTCAGTTCAGTCATTTTGACTGATCAGGCAAACAGAAAACCGTAGCATGCTATGGTTTTATCTCCGGCGAAAAAAACTGAAGACTTGCCTGAATGCCCAAAAAAATTTGAAAAAAATAAATACCGGATCCGTTTTGCCTGATGACACCGGAAAAACGGATCCCGTTTTGCGATGCATTTTTCTGACTGATCAGGCATATTTCAGACTGATCAGGATCCTGATCAGTCTGAAAAATGCCTGATCAGTCAGAAAAATGCATTGCAATACCGGATCCGTTTTTCCGGTGTCATCAGGCAAAGCGAAGCGAAGGGCATTCCCTCAACTGGACAACCATGTATCCCCACAGAGCTAGTAAGCACTTACTGGGTACCAGGCCATATGCTGCGTCTCACAACAGCCCAAGTTATGTAACACAAAAATGGTAATACCATGTGTCGCACACCCCAATAGGGGATTATATATCGTGGCACAGTTGTATCAGGAAGTAGTCCCTGGACATTTGTGAGATCCACAGCCTGCACCCCTGGTAACCATAAACAACATGTATATAGATAGTATGATAATGGTATACTCACAGCCTAGTCTATATCATAGGCCTAATATGGATACTGTATATGGCAGTGTCTTAATAGACACACCTAACCGGGGACGTACCTGAAGACATGATCTAGCCCGGAGAGGTAAGCAAGACCTCGAAGCGCGTTTCACCTCAGCGGCTTCGTCAGGAATATCCATATACAGTATCCATATTAGGCCTATGATATAGACTAGGCTGTGAGTATACCATTATCATACTATCTACGTACATGTTGTTTATGGTTACCAGGGGCACAGGCTGTGGATCTCACAAATGTCCAGGGACTACTTCCTGATACAACTGTACCACGGTATATAATCCCCTATTGGGGTGTGCGACACATGGTATTACCATTTTTGTGTTACATAACTTGGGCTGTTGTGAGACGCAGCATATGGCCTGGTACCCAGTAAGTGCTTACTAGCTCTGTGGGGATACATGGTTGTCCAGTTGAGGGAATGCCCTTCGCTTCTCTGTATACTTTTTCTATCTTGTCTTTTTTCCTTCATATTTTTATACATATCATGTAATAAAGTTGATATTATTTTTGATATATTATTTCCACTGGCTTTTTTTGTTATGACATTCTGATTAGGGGAAGCTGACTGGAAAGGCGATGACCATGTTGCAGCTGATATTCCACTACTGCCCTCTGCTGCTCTCAAAGCCTGGCCAACATGTGGAACATGGAGTTCCAGCGCGTGCTCACTTCGCACAACAGTCGGTGAGCAAGCAATTTAAAGCGCTGCTGCAGCGTTGACAGACCGGCTGAAACTGTCGATGACTTGCGGAAATGTGCACATATGCGGCGCACCTTCACCAGTAGCTCAGGCAAATTGGGGTAGGGTTTGAGAAACCGCTGAACCACTAAGTTTAAGACGTGGGCTAGGCATGGGATGTGTGTGAGCTTGCCGATCTCCAAAGCCGCCACCAAGTTACGGCCATTATCACACACAACCATGCCTGGTTGTAGGTTGAGTGGCGAGAGCCACAGCTCAGTCTGGTCTCTTATCCCCTGCAACAGCTCTGCGGCGGTGTGCTGTTTGTCCCCTAAGCATATCAGCTTCAGCACGGCCTGTTGACGCTTCCCCACTGCAGTGCTACACTGCTTCCAGCTACCATCTGATGGCTGACTGGTGCTACACGCGGATAATTCGGAGGTGGAAGTGGAGGAGGAGGCGGAGGAAGAGAAGTGGGCGTTTGAGCCACTAATGTAGGTGCTGGCAGAAACCCTGATGGAATTAGGGCCCGCAATAATTGGCGTCAATAGCACCTGTACCATCCCAGGGTACGACTCGCTCCCGGCCTCCACAATGTTCACCCAGTGTGCCGTCAGGGAAATATAGCGTCCCTGGCCAAATGCACTTGTCCATGTGTCTGTGGTTAAGTGGATCTTCCCAGTAACTGTGTTGGTTAGGGCATGTGTGATGTTTCAGGACACATGTTGGTGTAAGGCAGGCACGGCACACCTTGAAAAATAGTGGCGGCTGGGGACAGAGTACTGCAGAACGGCCGCCGACATCAGGCTGCGGAAGGCCTCAATGTCCACAAGCCTAAATGGCAACATCTCCAGGGCCAGTAATTTTGAAAGGTGTGCATTTAGTGCTATGGCCTGTGGGTGGGTGGCTGGGTATTTGCGCTTGCGTTCAAATGCCTTGGGTAATTATATTTGGACGCTGCGCTGGGATAGGGAAGTGGATGTGGTCGCCGATGCAGAGCGGGAGGTATCCTTGCCTGCGCCTTCGACAAGCGATTGGCCAGCACGTGCCATAAGGGAAGAGGAGGCAGTGGTGTGACCTGCAGACACAGATTGTGGACCCAGGCGTTCATCCCACTTATTACGGTGCTTGGATGCCATGTGGTGGATCATGCTGGTGGTGGTGAGGTTGCTAGTGTTCACGCCACGGCTCACGCCCCAGCTCATTTTGGTGTGGCACAGGTTTCAAACTACTATTTTTTTGTCGTCCGCACTTTCCTCAAAAAACCGCCAGACTGCTGAACACCTACCCCTTGGCAAGGGAGATTTTCCGCAAGGGGGTGCTCCATGGAACAGTTGCGGGCCTGTGTGGTGTGACCTGCCTCCTCCCTTTTGCCACCCCACTGCCTCTTCCAACCTGTTGCGGTGCTGCAGATCCCTCCCCCTCTGTACTGCTGTCCTTGTTTGGCTTTCCACCTTCCAAGGTTGGGTCAGTGACTTCATCATCCACCACCTTCACTTCCTCAATCTGATCATCCTCTTGATTTGCTGACCTAACCACAACCTCAGTGATTGACAACTGTGTCTCATCCTCTTCATCAAGCTCTTGAGACAGTAATTGCGGTTGACTCATTGGCAACTGTGTCTCATCATCATCCACCTCATTAAACACTAATTGCCATTCCCCACCGTCATGTTCTTGTGACTGTGGATGCTCAAGAGGTTGGGAATCAGGGCACAAGATGTCCCTCTTCAAGCGTGCTTGGCGAGAGGGCCAAATCAAGTAATGGCGATGAAAAGAGCTCCTCAGAATATCAGAGTGTGGGATTACTTGTTTGGCCAGACCCTCCATGGTGGGAGGAAGAAGGATTATGGTGAGGATTCCGTTGACCAGACTCTTTGCTACTGAGACTGGAATTAGTGGAAGACAGGGTGGTTCTTAACCGACTCGAAGCATTATCTGCTGCAATCCAACCGACCACCTAGTCGCACTGGTGTGACTTCAAGAGTTTTGTCCTGCGACGCCCCGCAAACTGGGACATGAAGATAGGTATCGTGGATGATTGTTTTTCTTGTGCTCTGGCAGCAGGCACAGTTTCAACGTGCTGCCCAGGGCCACGGCCTCTGCGTGAACCATCAGCATTATGGCCACCTCCCCGTCCCTTAATGCTCGCCTTCTTCATATTAAATGTTATATTCATGCTTGACACACAAGATGTGGCACGGATGTCACAGTTCACAGCAAGCACAGTATATGGGAAAAGTATGGAAAAATGAAAATAGATTTTACTTATATTTTTTCTATCTCTGGCCCTGACACACAGAAGGTATTGCACAGATGTCACAAGTCACTGCAGATACCCTGTATAGAAAAAGTATTGAAAATTATGGAAAAAAATATACTAGTTTTCACTTATATTTTTTTATCTCTTGTCCGGACTCACAGAAGGTATTGCACAGATGTCACAAGTAACTGCAGACACCCTCTATAAAAAAAAGTATTGAAAAGTATGGAAAAAATATACTAGTTTTCACTTATATTTTTCCTATCTCTGGCCCTGACACACATAAAGTATTGCACAGATGTCACAAGTCACTGCAGACACCCTCTATAGAAAAAGTATTGAAAAGTATGGAAAAAAATTACTAGTTTTCACTTATATGTTTTCTATCTCTTCTCCTGACACACAGAAGGTATTGCACAGGTGTCACAAATCACTGCAGACACCCTCTATAGAAAAAGTATGGAAAAAATATACTAGATTTCACTTATATTTTTCCTATCTCTGGCCCTGACACACAGAAGGTATAGCACAGATGTCACAAGTCACTGCAGACAACCTCTATAGAAAAAGTATTGAAAGGTATGGAAAAAATATACTAGTTTTCAGTTATATTTTTTTATCTCTTGTCCTGACTCACAGAAGGTATTGCACAGATGTCACAAGTAACTCCAGACACCCTCTATAGAAAAAGTATTAAAAAGTATGGAAAAAATATACTAGTTTTCACTTATATTTTTCATATCTCTGGCCCTGACACACATAAAGTATTGCACATATGTCACAAGTCCCTGCAGACACCCTCTATAGAAAAAGTATTGAAAATTATGGAAAAAATATACTAGTTTTCACTTATATGTTTTCTATCTCTTCTCCTGACCCACAGAAGGTATTGCACAGATGTCACAAATCACAGCAGACACTCTCTATAGAAAAAATATGGAAAAGTATGGAAAAAATATACTTGTTTTCACTTATATTTTTCCTATCTCTGGCCCTGACACACAGAAGGTATTGCACAGATGTCACAAGTCACTGCAGACACCCTCTGTAGAAAAAGTATTGAAAAGTATGGAAAAAATATACTAGTTTTCACTTATATTTTTTTCTATCTCTTCTCCTGACACACAGAAGGTATTGCACAGATGTCACAAATCACTGCAGACACCCTCTATAGAAAAAGTATGGAAAAGTATGGAAAAAAAAACTAGTTTTCACTTATATTTTTCCTATCTCTGGCCCTGACACACAGAAGGTATTGCACAGATGTCACAAGTCACTGTAGACACCGTCTATAGAAAAAGTATGGAAAAAATATACTAGTTTTCACTTATAATTTTCCTATCTCTTGTCCTGACACACAGAAGGTATTGCACAGATGTCACAAGTCACTGCAGATACCCTCTATAGAAAAATTATTGAAAACTATAGAAAAAATATACTAGTTTTCACTTATATTTTTCCTATCTCTGGCCCTGACACACAGAAGGTATTGCACAGATGTCACAAGTCACTGCAGACACCCTCTATAAAAAAAAGTATTAAAAAGTATAGAAAAAATATACTAGTTTTCACTTATATTTTTCCCATCTCTGGCCCTGACACACAGAAGGTATTGCACAGATGTCACAAGTCACTGCAGACACCGTCTATAGAAAAAGTATGGAAAAAATATACTAGTTTTCACTTATATTTTTCCTATCTCTGGCCCTGACACACCGAAGGTATTGCATAGATGTCACAAGTCACTGCAGACACCCTTTATAGAAAAAGTATTGAAAGTATAGAAAAAAAAAAATTGATGGCTATATTATATTGCTGCCACCACACACAATAGTCCTTAAAAGGACTTTTGGGTCTTTGAATTGTTTTTCAACTAAATAGATTGCGATCACACTCCTTACACTATCTGTCCCTTCCTAAGCACAGCTCTCCCTGACTAATAATGAGCCGAACATGCGCCATCGGGTGCTATATAGCACCCGATCACGTGTTTCAGCCAGCCAATCACTGTAATGCCAGTAACCAACAAGGCTACGGCATTACAGTGATGCATAGCAGCCGCAAAACGTGCGGGAAGGAGACTAGAGCATCGCGCTCGAGCACATGCGGTACTCAGCCGAGTACCGACATGTGCCGAGCATAGCGATGCTCGAACCGAACAGCAGCTCAACACTAGTATACATGTATAAGTGGTCACATATCTCTAAAAACTGCTTGATAAGGCTCTAAATTGTATTCCTCAACTCCAGTCCTGAGGGCACACGTGCCGGTCATGGCATCAGAAACATCCCACTGATTAAATGCCTGTGGTAAGTCCTGATACACTGACACTAATTATAGCACCTGATCAATACCAAGGAAATCCAGAAAATATTTCAGGTGGGCTGTGAGAAATGGAGTTGAGGAGCACTGCTCTAAATCGACTAGGTATAGAAGATAAATGGCTGTCCATATAATGTGAAGAGAGCTTGAGTCTCCCAGAATGGGAGTCACTTCTACAGAGGGACTCTCTGTTCTTGCTCATGGGACGAAGGTCCTGAGAAGTTTTTTTTTTCTCCATTTAACTGTAGGTTGGTTCTTTAAAATTGATTTCACTAGTGATACTCCCCAGCATTGTATACTTCCATACATGTGAACAGGGTTGGTTCTGCAGCATATGCACCAATTTCTCCAAGCCCCATTAAGATGACTAGGATTGCAAAAAGGTTTGCTTTTTTTATTTTTATTAATTATTGGATGTGCAGTCTGTTTGTATAGTCTTTCTGGTATTTATTGTACTACAGTCATGGCCAAAAGTTTTGAGAATTACATAAATATTGGAAATTGGAAAAGTTGCTGCTTAAGTTTTTATAATAGCAAATTGCCTATACGCCAGAATGTTATGAAGATGAATTGCATAGTCCTTCTTTGCCATGAAAATTAACTTAATCCCCAAAAAAACTTTCCACTGCATTTCATTGCTGTCATTAAAGGACCTGCTGAGATCATTTCAGTAATCGTCTTGTTAACTCAGGTGAGAATGTTGACGAGCACAAGGCTGGAGATCATTATGTCAGGCTGATTGGGTTAAAATGGCAGACTTGACATGTTAAAAGGAGGGTGATGCTTGAAATCATTGTTCTTCCATTGTTAACCATGGTGACCTGCAAAGAAACGCGTGCAGCCATCATTGCGTTGCATAAAAATGGCTTCACAGGCAAGGATATTGTGGCTACTAAGATTGCACCTCAATCAACAATTTATAAGATCATCATGAACTTCAAGGAAAGAGGTTCAATTCTTGTTAAGAAGGCTTCAGGGCGTCCAAGAAAGTCCAGCAAGTGCCAGGATTGTCTCCTAAAGAGGATTCAGCTGCGGGATCGGAGTGCCACCAGTTCAGAGCTTGCTCAGGAATGGCAGCAGGCAGGTGTGAGCGCATCTGCACGCACAGTAATGCGAAGACTTTTGGAAGATGGCCTGGTGTCAAGCAGGGCAGCAAAGAAGCCACTTCTCTCCAAAAAAAACACCAGGGACAGATTGATCTTCTGCAGAAAGTATGGTGATTGGACTGCTGAGGACTGGGGCAAAGTCATATTCTCCGATGAAGCCTCTTTCCGATTGTTTGGGGTATCTGGAAAAAGGCTTGTCCGGAGAAGAAAAGGTGAGCGCTACCATCAGTACTGTGTCATGCCAACAGTAAAGCATCCTGAGACCATTCATGTGTGGGGTTGCTTCTCATCCAAGGGAGTGGGCTCACTCACAATTTTGCCCAAAAACACAGCCATGAATAAAGAATGGTACCAAAACACCCTCCAACAGCAACTTCTTCCAACAACAGTTTGGTGAAGAACAATGCATTTTCCAGCACGATGGAGCACCGTGCCATAAGGCAAAAGTGATAACTAAGTGGCTCGGGGACCAAAACGTTAACATTTTGGGTCCATGGCCTGGAAACTCCCTAGATCTTAATCCCATTGAGAACTTGTGGTCAATCCTCAAGAGGCGGGTGGACAAACAAAAATTTCACTACATCACAGAAACAACTGAAACAAAGATCTAAAAGCAGTTTAGCAGCAAACTTTGTGAAAACTAATATTTGTGTCATTCTCAAAACTTTTGGCCACGACTGTACATTGTGTCTGGTACCGCAGCTCAGCCCCGAAAACTTGAATATAGCTAAGCTTCAATACCAGACACTGCCTATGGACAAGAAGGATGCTCTTTCTGGATAAAGCAGATCATTTTTCTAATCCACAACCTCTTTAGAAATAAAATATATGAAAGTGGTATAGTTAAAAATTATGGAACAAATAGGACAATCTGTTGTGAACGTTTCTGTACTAACAATTTAAAGAATGAAATGGTAATTGAATAAATTTCCTTGTTCTAGCACAGTATACTTTAAGTACTGTTGTGAGAGAACTGACACATACAGTACATAACAGCAGAACGTGATATGATACCTAAGGCAGTAGAAACAATAGCTAAATGGGCAACTACATGTCATTGCAGGAAGCACAAAAGAAATGCAAACCACTGATTATCGTGTGAAGAAAACAAGGAAGCAGATAATATAATTTGCTTAACTTGGGGAAGAGAATGCCTTTTATTGGTTTATAATTTGAATAATGTAATACAGATCGTGTGAGCAAATGTACATTTTCTTTTCCTGAAATATAATTCTAGCTATTATTGAGCATACAAGTTTCTAGTTTTAACTTGTTAGTGTTTTATTTTGTATATCATTCTTCGAAAAATAAAAACTATTTGTACTCTTCCATGTGTTTCCTTTTATTGCATATTGGTACCAATGAAAGGTTAAAGTTTTAAAGGATCTGTTCAGGCTACATACAGTTGCAAGAAAAAGTATGTGAAACCCTTTGGAATGATATGGATTTCTGCACAAATTGGTCATAAAATGTGATCTGATCTTCATCTAAGTCACAACAATAGACAATCACAGTCTGCTTAAACTAATAACACACAAAGAATTAAATGTTGCCATGTTTTTATTGAACACACCATGTAAACATTTACAGTGCAGGTGGAAAAAGTATGTGAACCCTTAGATTTAATAACTGGTTGAACCTCCTTTGGCAGCAATAACTTCAAACAAACATTTTCTGTAGTTGCAGATCAGACGTGCACAACGGTCAGGAGTAATTCTTGACCATTCTTCTTTACAGAACTGTTTCAATTCAGCAATATTCTTGGAATGTCTGGTGTGAATCGCTTTCTTGAGGTCATGCCACAGCATCTCAATCGGGTTGAGGTCAGAACTCTGACTGGGCCACTCCAGAAGGCGTATTTTCTTCTGTTTAAGCCATTCTGTTGTTGATTTACTTCTATGCTTTGGGTCGTTGTCCTGTTGCAACACCCATCTTCTGTTGAGCTTCAGCTGGTGGACAGATGGCCTTAAGTTCTCCTGCAAAATGTCTTGATAAACTTGTAAATTAATTTTTCCTTCGATGATAGCAATCCATCCAGGCCCTGACGCAGCAAAGCAGCCCCAAACCATGATGCCCCCACCACCATACTTCACAGTTGGGATGAGGTTTTGATGTTGGTGTGCTGTGCCTCTTTTTCTCCACACATAGTGTTGTCTGTTTCTTCCAAACAACTCAACTTTGGTTTCATCTGTCCACAGAATATTTTGCCAGTACTGCTGTGGAACATCCAGGTGCTCTTGTGCAAACTGTAAATGTGCAGCAATGGTTTTTTTTGGACAGCAGTGGCTTCCTCTGTGGTATCCTCCAATGAAATCCATTCATGTTTCGTGTTTTACGTATCGTAGATTCACTAACAGGGATTTTAGCATATGCCAGAAACTTCTGTAAGTCTTTATTCTTCTTCACCTCATTGAGCAGTCTGCGCTGTGCTCTTGCAGTCATCTTTACAGGACGGCCACTCCTAGGGAGAGTAGCAGCAGTGCTGAACTTTCTCCATTTATAGACAATTTGTCTTGCCATGGACTGATGAACAGCAAGGCTTTTGGAGATACTTTTATAACCCTTTCCAGCTTTATGCAAGTCAACAATTCTTAATTGTAGGTCTTCTGAGAGCTCTTTTGTGTATGGCATCATTCACATCAGGCAATACTTGTGAAAAGCAAACCCAGAACTGGTGTGTGTTTTTTATAGGGCAGGGCAGCTGTAACCAACACCTCCAATCTCATCTCATTGATTGGACTCCAGTTGGCTGACACCTTACTCTAATTAGCTCTTGGAGATGTCATTAGTCTAGGGGTTCACATACTTTATCCACCTGCACTGTGAATCTTTAGATGCTGTGTTCAATAAAAACATGGTAACATTTAATTCTTTGTGTTATTAGTTTAAGCAGACTGTGATTGTCTATTGTTGTGACTTAGATGAAGATCAGATCATATTTTATGACCAATTTGTTTAGAAATCCATATCATTCCAAAGGGTTTCACATACTTTTTCTTGCAACTGTATATTGATAACTAGAGATGTCCTGAACTATTCGCCGGCGAACAGTTCCCGGCGAACATAGCTTGTTCGCGTTCGCCACGGCGGGCGAACATATGCGATGTTCGATCTGCCCCCTATACATCATCATTGAGCAAACTTTGACCCTGTACCTCACAGTCAGCAGACACATTCCAGCCAATCAGCATACCCTCCCTCCCAGACCCTCCCACCTCCTATCAAAAAGCAAGGACAGCATCCATCTTAGATTCATTCGGAAGCTGCAGTGTCACAAATTTGACTAAGTTGTAATCGCAATGCGATTAATACAGGTTATATTAATCGCATTGCGAATTCAACTTCGAGCTGGGTTCCTAATGGTTGTATTGCTAGAATATAACGAAGATTGAGAATATAGTGCTATATTCGTTATATTCGTCAATTCTAGCAATACAACCATTAGGAACTTAGCTCTAAGTTGAATTCGCAATGCGATTAATGCAGGTTATATTAATCGCTTTGCAAATTCAACTTACCACACTCTGCGTCAACTACGTAATTTTCCATGGGAGTTTTGCTATGGATCCCCCTCCGGCATGCCACAGTCCAGGTGTTAGTCCCCTTGAAACAACTTTTCCATCACTATTGTGGCCAGAAAGAGTCCCTGTGGGTTTTAAAATTCGCCTGTCTATTGAAGTCTATGGCGGTTCGCCCGTTCGCGAACATTCGCGTTCGCCGTTTGCTAACATAAAATTTTATGTTCGCGACATCTCTATTGATAACCTGTCCTCAGGGTAGATCATCAATATCAAATCAGTGGTGGTGTAACATCTGGCACCCCCACAATTAGCTGTTTCGGTCAGTCGCAGCATAGCAAACTATACAATGTACAGAGTGGAAGCAGAAGGCTCTATATGCTACATAGTTTATGGCACTGGAGTACTACAGCACAGCTCCAAGTTGTCCCTGGTGGCTACCTAAAATAGCTGATTGGTGGGTATGCTGGGTGTCAGAACCCCACGGTTCTGATATTGATGACCTATCCTGAAGATAGGTCATCAGTATCTGTAGCCTGGACAACTCCTTTTAACCCCTTCCCACACAGTGCCATACATACACTGCACAGGGTGGGTTTTTAAAGACGCGCCCACTGCACTCACAAGCAGCGGACACCAGAGACTAATGTATGTGATCAGTGATAACATCGTTCATGCACATTTAACCCTCAACTGCCGTAGTAAAATGTGATTTGAGAATCTTGGAGCAAAAAAAAACAGGAGTGGGTTCTCCTGGGCCTGCACCAACTTCCCCTGGCAGGGGAGAGTATGCAGCAGCCTTGGTCAAAGTAACATAGTAACATAGTTTATAAGGCTGAAAAAAAACATCTGTCCATCCAGTTCAGTCTGTTATGCTGCAAGTTGAACCAGAGGAAGTCAAAAAAATAAAATCTCTGTGAGGTAGAAGCCAAATTTTAAGGGAAAAAATTCCTTCCTAACTCCGAGTAACGTCAGAATACTCCCTGGATGAACGATCCATCTCTAGTAACTATAATCTATAATATTATTACCCTCCAGAAATACATACAGGGCCCTCTTGAACTCTTTTAGTGAATTTATCATCACCACTTACTCAGGCAGACAGTTCCATAATCACTGTAGTGCACCCATTCCATGGTCTGGAGTGATTTGTGAAGTGGCCGGACTATGTTCTCATTACGGGCATCTATGCCCCTTTTGATGCAACCCATTATCTTATAGGCCTTAGCAGCAGCTACCTGACACTGGTTTCTATGGCTTAGTTTGCTGTTCACTAAAATTCCTAGGTGCTTTTCCATGTCAGTGTTACCCAGTGTTTTACCATTTAGTATGTACGGTGACTTGCATTATTCCTTCCCATGTGCATAACCTTACATTTGTCAGTGTTAAACCTCATCTGCCACTTATCTGCCCAAGCCTTCGATCTATCCAGATCCATCTGTAGCAGTATACTGTTCCGTGTTAATTACTTTACACAGTTGTGTTGTAGCGGACCGTTCAGCACACAACACCGTTCCGACGATATTCTCCTTTCCATGCACAGGCAGCTACTTCAAGCACCAGTCTGCCGAACTGCAAACTACACGAATCCTGGAAACCGCGGAACAGGAAAAGCGTACAATCGGCTTACACTCCTGGCAATCAGCATACAATCCAATTCCCCCAAGAACGAGACGACACTTCGCTTGAGGGTTAAGCAGAACTGACTGTCCTGGGGCATACAGCCTCTTTTATTCACAATCCACAAACATAGTACTGCCCACAGGGTTTTGAAATACAACCAATCAATCCGTACAATACACACAGACACTCCCACACAAAATCCTCCCCTCTGCCGGTGATGATTACTGAACACAATGGCGAATATAATTATCAAAGGCAGAGAAATACAGTTTTATAAAACATATCACAGGAACCCCAAAACATGCAATAACCCCATAACAAGTATATCCTCAGAACCGGGGGATCTGGGTGAACAACATATCCAAAATTCACCCACATCCGTTCAGTAGTTTGGAAGATACAGTTTAATGCAGATTCCACAGAACATATACAGGCTGTATAAAAAATAATTACTGTATAATGTGTCCCCTGTTGTATAGTTTAAAACTACTGCCCGATGTCTTTGTGCACCAAATACCGGCGAGATGAGACCGTGTAGAAAAGTCTAAATAGTGTCTGTGAGTTAAAATGGCCGCCATCCATTGTTCTCACCATGTGCCCCTGATACATGAAATGGTGGCCATCCAGTAACTCCACAGTATGTCCCCAGATGGTTCTTAAAGGGCCGTAATCCAGAGGCAGGAGGCAGGCAAACAGCCCCCTCCAAAACACAGTGGTGAAGTGGCTTTCGCCACAAGTGTCATCTGCAAAAATTAATATTTTACTGTGCAACCCCTCTACAAGATTATTAATAAATATATTGAAGAGAATAGGGCCTAATACAGACCCCTGAGGCACCCCACTAGTGATGGTGACCCAATATGAGTGTGTACCATTAATAACCACTAGTGATGAGTGAAGTTTTCTAAAATTCGGTTTGGTTGCTTCGCTGAACTTCGACAAGAACTTTGATTCTTTACTAATTACTTTGTAACAAATTGTATGGAGCAGGCACAATGATGGGAAGCGGCAATCACACAGCCCCCTGTCATTTAACCCCTCAGATGCTGCGTTCAACATTAATTGCAGCATCTGAGAGTCACATTCAGCCTATCGGGGGCTAATTAGGGGTTAAAAAAATACATACTCACCTCATCCATTTGATCACAGAGAGGCCGTCGCGGCCATCTTGATTGAAGAAAACGCTACAATTCTCGCACACGCTGGCATAATGACGTCACCATGTCATCATGTTGGGCAGGTGTGGTAAAATCATCAATTGATGACATCACCAAGGCCCACAGCGTGATGACATAGTGAGTCTTCTTCAATCAAGATGTCCATGATGGCCTCTCCGTGACGTGATCAAATGGATAAGGTATGTTTTTTTTTATGGCTATTTCAGGAAAATTGATTTGTTACCACAAAGTGGCAAGAAATTCGGATTTGTGGTGAATTTTATTTTTCCTGAAATTCGGATCGAATTCCACTTTATTAAAGGGGTTATCCAAGATCTATAATGCCCCTCCATATGCCTATGCCTCTCACACAGGTTGTACATGCAGTGGCCGGGTTTGGGGTGGCCTCAAAGCTACGCTAGGTCCCCCGAACACCGTCAAGGTGTCACCATGTGTTGATGCTCTCCGGAAGGGATGGTAAGGTGTGGTCCACCCCAATGGGAAATAAGTCCAGAGAGTTAGGGTCTGCAGTAAACCAGACTGCTTCTTTACTGGAGGAATTCAGGTACAAAACAATACAGGGATGGCTTCTCCAGTCTCCCCCCTGGCGGAAGAAGGGTTTGATGCTGAGGAAAGGCCTGAGTTAGCTGTCCCTCTTTTTTCTTCAGAAGGCTGGTACCCTGGTCCAAGGCTGGTGCTCCAGGGTCTGTGGCAGCGTATCCCCATCTCAGCGTCTTCTTCTGGTCACTTAGTAGTCTGGCAGAGTCTTCTCTTCCAAGCACTGTTCCCTAGCTGCAGCACACTAGAGGCTCTTACTGCTCTCCTTATATACAGTTTTTGCTAGACTAGAACCTTCTAGTGGGAGGGGTGCAGTGGAGAAACTCAGCAGAAACAGGTACATTGTTTCAGCTCCCGTTTGGTATACACTTACATTAAAGCTTCAATGATACTCAATGGCAATGACACAGCAGTTTTTCCAGACAAAAACAAGTTTCCAGACATAACAACATAGCTAAAACCAGACATTTAAAAGGTCAGGCTGTCTGCTTTTGGTGGTAAACAAGTCTGGGTTTTTCCCTCCAAAATAGGGTGGTAAACAAGTCTGGGTTTTTCCCTCCAAAACAAGGTGGTTAACAAGTCTGAGTTTTTTCCCTCAAAAACATGGTATTCTTTAAACCCTATTGCAGATGTCGAAAATTACCAGCTTCTCAATCAAAGCCCTAACATTATCAGTATTCATTAACCCTTTCCACAGAGCCATGTACAGTGAGGAACAGAATTATTTGAACACCTTGCGATTTTGCAAGTTCTCCCACTTAGAAATCATGGAGGGGTCTGAAATTCACATTGTAAGTGCATTCCTACTCTTAGAGACAGAATAAAAATAAAAAAAATCAGGAAATCACATTGTATGATTTTTAAAGAATTTATTTGTCTTGCACTGCTGAACACCTGAGAAAATCAGTGTTAATATTTGGTACAGAAGCCTTTGTTTGCAATTAGAGGTCACACGTTTCCTGTAGTTCTTGAAGAGGTTTGCATACACTGCAACAGGGATTTTGGCCCACTCCTCCACACACATCTCTTCTAGATCTGTCAGGTTTCGGGGCTGTCGCTGAGCAACACAGAGTTTCAGCTCCCTCCAAAGATGTTCTATTGGATTTAGGTCTGGAGACTGCCTAGGCCATTACAGAACCTTGATATTCTTCTTACGGAGCCACTCCTTGGTTATCCTGGCTATGTGCTTCGGGTCGTTGTCATGTTGGAAGACCCAGCCATGACCCATCTTCAATGCTCTGACTGAGGGAAGGAGGTTGTTGCTCAAAATCTCACAATAAATGGCCCCATTCATCCTCTCCTTAATACAGTGCAGTTGTCCTGTCCCCTTCGCAGAAAAGCACCCCAAAGCATGATGGACCATGGTACCACCCCCATGCTTCACAGTAGGGATGGTGTTCTTGGGATGCAACTCATCCTTCTTTTTCCTCCAAACACGACGAGTGAAGTTTAGACCAAAAAGTTCAACTTTAATCTCATCTGACCACATGACTTTCTCCCATGCCTCCTCTGGATCATCCAGATGGTCATTTTCAAACTTCAGACGGGCCTGGACATGTGATTACTTGAGCAGGAGAACCTTCCGCGCAATGTATGATTTGAAACCATGACTGCGTAGTGGTCTACCGACAGTGACCTTTGAAACTGTGGTCCCAGCTCTCTTCATGTCATTGACCAGCTCCTCCCTTGTAGTTCCGGGCTGATTCCTCACCTTTCTTATCATCAGTGATACCCCACGAGGTGAGATCTTGTATGGAGCCCCAGTCCGAGGGAGACTGACAGTCGTCTTTAGCCTCTTCAATTTTTAAAAAATTGCTCCAACAGTTGATCTATTTTCACCAAGCTGCTTGGCAATTGCCCCGTAGCCCTTTCCAGCCTTGTGGAGGTCCACAATTTTGTCTCTGGTGTCTTTTGACAGCTCTTTGGTCTTGCCCATGGTAGTAGTTGGCGTATGACTGACTGTGGGGTGGACAGGTGTCTTTAAAGAGCTCAGACAGGTGCTACTAAGTTAGTTTAATGAGTGGAGTAGAGGTGGACCTTTTAAAGGCACAGTAAGGGTACTTTCACACTAGCAGCAGGACGAATCCCACAGGCTGTTTACCCTGTTGGTTCCGTCCTGCCACTTTTTTGCCATGCCGCCGGACTGCCGCTCCATCCCCATTGACTATAATGGAGACGGGGCGGAGCTCCGGCGCAGTATGGCAGTGCGCGGTGAGAGGCCACCGGACTAAAAAGTCGGACATGCAGTACTTTTAGTCCGGCGGCCTTTCGCCATGCACTGCCGTGCTGCCCCGGAGCTCCGCCCCCGTCCCCATTATAGTCAATGGGGACGGAGCGGCAGTCCGGCGGTACGGCAAAGTAGCGGCAGGATGTATCCGACAAGGTGAACAGCCTATCGGATCCGTCCTGCCGCTAGTGTGAAAGTACCCTAACAGGTCTTTGAGAGCCAGAATTCTTGCTGTTTCTCAGGTGTTCAAATACTTATGTTCAGCAGTGCAAGACAAATCAATTCTTTAAAAATGATACAATGTGATCTCCTGATTTTTTTTTTTTTAATTCTGTCTCTCAGAGTGGTAACGCACCTACAATGTGAATTTCAGACCCCTCCATGATTTCTAAGTGGGAGAACTTGCAAATTCGCAGGGTGTTCAAATACTTTAATTACAGTGATAATGAACAGGATATATATCACAACATATATATAAAATGCAGTTACACAGTAAAAAACAGTACAAGTTAACCCTTTTAGGTGAAATAAAGTAAGAAGTTTTAACTTTGCATAGGGGAAATAGGCAAATTTCCAAAAATGTCCAAATGTCAAAGTACTCCCTGCTCTAGGGCACTACATACTTACTTCGCCCATCCGCGTCTCTTCTGATGCCGACACTGCCAACGTTGCATCTCCTTGTCGCTCAGATGAAAGCATCTGGAGTTGGGGGGGCAGCCAATATCAGACCGCGATGGGAATGAGCCTCACTAACATCACCCACGATGCTAGAGAGGCTCGTTTCTGTCCAATCTTCTCACCCAACACAGCTGCACCTTCCCCATTGAGGTGCAGCCCATGGCTATGATAGAGCCTGTAGCCGACAAAGAAGTTAGCCCAGTTCTCCAGGAACCCATTTGAAATTACAACTTGTCCCACAAAAAAACAAGCTCTCATATGGCTATGTGAACAGAAAAATACAAAAGTTATGAAAAGTCAAGAAATGAAAAACAAAAACGCAAAAATGAAAAACCCTCTGGGGGCGAAGGGGTTAAACTTTAGTTGTTTCACACAGGATTTTCAGAATTTGCTGCAATGTACTGTAGTTTCAAAATGCCCCTTCTATAAAAAGTAAAAAAATGACACCTTTTGAAATACGAAAAAACATACTAGATTAGGCAAGTAAAGAATAACAGCCACAGTAAAAAGTGTCAACTCTCAACCTTTTAAGCAACCATGACGTGCTGTGTGCTCCCGTGCGCACGATCAATGTCACTCCGGGACATATGGCCCGCTCACAGACCATATATCTCGGAGGGCATACGGTCAAATTATCACATTTGATGTCTTCTAGTGGGAGAAAAGTGGTAAAAAACACACACACAAGAAATAAGAAGAGAAGCAGATAAAAGAGATATCCTTTCCTTGTTTAAAACCATAGGAAAACCTATTTATTCATAAGAAAGTGTGATATTAATGTGCAACCATTGCTGGCATCATTGGCAAAAAGAACCAAAAAAAAAACGGTGAAACTTTTGGAGCACTTTAACCGTTATTGTTGGTGGCCTTATTATTATAATTTTTTTAACCAAAGAAACCAAATTTGATCATGTTTGATGGAACTGATAAAAACAGATACAGACTGAGCACAATGGTGTTATGGAAAAAAAACTGTGGATTGTTGAGACCATGTCCAAAAATTAGGCCTCAACAGGGACAGATCCCTACCCCTGTTTATACACATTTTAATATCAGAATAAACAGTGGTTCGTTCTGCACAAGTGTCTAAAAATTATGCTTTAACAGGGGCAGAATGCCAGCCCGTATTTATACACCCAAATATTATCAGAAGAAAGATTGTCTCATTCTGTAAAATCATCCAAAAATTATGTTTTAATGGGGGCAGAATGCCTGCCTGCATTTACGCACATACACACCCCAAAACTGTTTGTATCAGGCCGCAAATTCACCCCAAAAGCAAGTATGAGTCCAGTTGGTGGAGCGATATTTCTGGTAGTACCGTAGTAGTTATGACGATAAACAATTGCAATAACGCCGCAGACAAATTTTTACGCTAAAAAAAGGTATTGGCTACAATGAATTTGGGTTGAGTTGGTGGAGTGATTTGTGTGGTTTATTCCGATAACCAACAACACTCCTCCCATATGGCAATAATACAGCTGCCAGGTTTGATCCATCCAGCAAGTTCGGCCCATCAGGTTTTAACCATAATACAAGGAGTTATTTGACCTCAGGTGTTCCGTATCCAACTTCCTGGAGGGTCAAGTGGCGTTTAGCACTAAGGCTAGGTCTACAGGACCACATTTGTCGCGCAACATTTTGTCCCACCAATGTCACGCGACAATTTTTATAATGATAGTCTATGGTGTCGCACTGCGACATACCACATGCTGTGACTGCGACGCGACAGTTTGTGTGCAGGAGGCCTTAGGCCCCTTTCACATGGGCGAGTATTCCGCGTGGATGCAATGCGTGAGATGAACGCATTGCACCCGCACTGAATACCGACCCATTCATTTCTATGGGGCTGTTCACATGAGCGGTGATTTTCACGCATCACTTGTGCGTTGTGTGAAAATCGCAGCATGCTCTATATTCTGTGTTTTTCACGCAACGCAGACCCCATAGAAGTGAATGGGGTTGCGTGAAAATCGCAAGCATCCGCAAGCAAGTGCGGATGCGGTGCGATTTTCACGCATGGTTGCTAGGAGACGACATTGTAATGCGTTTTGCACTCGCGTGAGAAAAATCACGCATGTTTGGTACCCAAACCCGTTCGGGCTTGGGATCGGTGTTCTGTAGATTGTATTATTTTCCCTTATAACATGGTTATAAGGGAAAATAATAGCATTCTGAATACAGAATGCATAGTAAAATAGCGCTGGAGGGGTTAAAAAAATTATAATAATAATTTAACTCACCTCAATCCACTTGCTCGCGCAGCCCGGCATCTCCTTCTGTCTCCTTTACTGAACAGGACCTGTGGTGACGTCACTCCGGTCATCACATGATCCGTCACGTGATCTTTTACCATGGTGATGGATCATGTGATGACCGGAGTGACGTCACCAGAGGTCCTGTTCAGCAGAGGAGACAGAAGGAGATGCCGGGCTGCGCGAGCAAGTGGACTAAGGTGAGTTAAATTTTTTTTATTTTTTTTTAACCCCTCCAGCGCTATTTTACTATGCATTCTGTATTCAGAATGCTATTATTTTCCCTTATAACCATGTTATAAGGGAAAATAATACAATCTACAGAACACCGATCCCAAGCCCGAACTTCTGTGAAGAAGTTCGGGTTTGGGTACCAAACATGCATGATTTTTCTCACGCGAGTGCAAAACGCATTACGATGTTTTGCACTCGCGCGGAAAAATCACGGGTGTTCCCGTAACGCACCCGCACATTTTCCCGCAACGCCCGTCTGAAAGAGGCCTTAGTCTCTCTGAAAAGACCAAGGATGTTGAAGCTACAATTCTTATTTTGGACAGCAGGTGGCAGGCCAACATAAGAAATGAGCAATTCTGTACAAATAATGGGTCTAAAAGTCCCATGATTGTTAAAAATAAAAAATAAAGGATTTTGTAGGCTCAAATACGAGCTTCAAAAAAAAAAGGTAAAAAAAGGTAAAGTCACGCTCGGGGTAACATTGAAAAGTTGTCAGCGGAGTCCCCTTACCTTCTCCGCTTTGATGGCAGGCGAGAGCGCCGGCCGGCATCTGACTTCCTGGTTCCGTTCCCTGCGAGCACCTGCGGCACATGGGAGCGAAACTGGGCGGGAAATTCAAAATTATAAAGTGACACACACACATAAAAGAAGTTATACATTGTAATCTGAGAGGATTGCACTGTATCACCTCAGATCTGACAGTTGATCACTGTAAAGTGCCCCTTGCCTGCCATTTTACTGCCATTTGTGCTTATTTATAACATGGCTTCAAAAAAGCGCCACTGTACTACAAAAGTGTGTTTGGACCAGTTGAGTGACAGCGACAGTGACACGGAGGTGCTCGCAGAACTGAGCCATAGTGAGTCGTGGGGAGATTTGTCGTCTGACACTGACACTGATCTGGAAAGTGACAACGGCAATTATCCTGCACCTGACCAAATTTCCATGCAAAAAATTGTACCACTTTTGGTACAAAATTCCTGACATAATCATACAGCCAGGGAGGTTAAAGGTCTCTGAGGTACCACTACCACTATTTTATGACAACCATATTTATTTTTATTTTTCACCCGCCGGAGATGTGTGAGTGTTTTCTTTTGTAGGAAATGAGTTACCGTTATTATTGGTACTATTTTGGGGTACATATGACTTTTTGATTGCTTTTCATTTCAGTTTTTCAGAAGCTAGACAAAGAAAAGGCATTTTTTTAGGTTTTGTTATTGCTGCCTGTGCAAGAAAAATTACATATTAACTTTAGGCCTCATGCACACGACCGTTCTGTTCCGCATCCGAGCCGCAGTTTTTGCAACTCGGGTGTGGACCCATTCACTTCAATGGGGCCGCAAAAGATGCGGACAACAATCCGTGTGCTGTCCGCATCCGTTGCTCCGTTCCGTGGCCCCGCAAAAAAAATATAACATGTCCTATTCTTGTCCGTTTTGTGGACAAGAATAGGCATTTCTACAATAGGCCGCCTGTTCTGTTCCGCAAATTGCGGAAGGCACACGCAATTTGCGGCCTGCAAAAAAGTAAACTAGAGATTGGAAGTTCGGATCTTTCACATGAATCGGTTCATTTCAATCAGTTCATTCAAATGAACCGAATCATGAATCAAATCTTCTGTTCACTCGCTGAGCTGACAAGAAGCAAGTGAACCGAAGCTCAGGTTGCACAATGCGCATGCGCGGATGCTTTGATTCACATGCTGACTCACTGAGTCGGCTCTTGGTCTGAGTCAGGAAGTTTATTCTTTAAAACCCTGTGTGTAATTATCCCACTGGGGTAAATAATATAATTAAAATGGAGGGTTAAATGTGTAAATGTATTTAAAAAAAAATACATCTCTCTCAATAGTTATATAGCTACTGAATGAGACAGAAGAAGGGATGCCTTTAACATGTATATCTCCTTGAGAAGCCAATTTGACCCTAAAGGGTTAATTCAACCTGTAATCTAAACTCTTTGTCCTGTCACTTCTCTTATCTCTCTGCTCTGCTATCAGTAAACCTTTCCGGGATATATTGTTTCACATGGGGTGTCAGGGAGCCGCTATCTAATAGCGGGAGACTCCCTGAACGTCCGGGCGACTTGAGATTCCTGGAATGGTCTTATGTGAGGGTTCGTGTTTTGTGGGATGAGGTGCTTTATTAAACTGCATTGAATGTCATTAAAGGGATTCTGTCACCAGGTTTCACCCCCTCCAGATAAAAATATGGTTATGTTCAGGGAGCTTTAACCATTCCTAATGTGGTCTTATAAATGTAATCTGTAGGCTCATTTTGCTAAAAATTCGCTATTATTAACCTGTCATTCATAAAAATAAGGTGCCCAAGGGGATGTAAAAAGCTCCAAGCTGCCGCCCGCACCTGCTGCCATTCGTGCCCAGCTCCGCCTCATAATCTTCTGTGACGCCTCCTGCTCTCCCTCCCCTCCTCCTGCTGTAAGATTGCTGTGACGTCTCCTGCTCTCCCTCCCTCCCCCCTCCTCCTGCTGTGACGTCTCCTGCTCTCCCTCCCTCCCCCCTTCTCCTGCTGTAACATCGCAATGTTACAGCAGGAGGAGGGGAGAGGGAGGGAGAGCAGGAGACGTCACAGCAATCTTACAGCAGGAGGAGGGGGGAGGGAGAGCAGGAGGCGTCACAGAAGATTATGAGGCGGAGCTGGGCACGAACGGCAGCAGGTGCGGGCGGGCGCTTTGAGCTTTTTACATCCCCTTGGGCACCTTATTTTTATGAATGACAGGTTAGTAATAGCGTATTTTTAGCAAAATGAGCCTACAGATTACATTTATAAGACCACATTAGGAATGGTTAAAGCTCCCTGAACATAACCATATTTTTATCTGGAGGGGGTGAAACCTGGTGACAGAATCCCTTTAATACATTGACAGTCTCTTATGTGACATATAGACAACTGTCATTTGATGTTTTATCAGTATTGTGTATACTCCTGATGAAGGAGCAGGGGAGTAGCTATAGGGGGGTCAGAGGTAGCAGTCGCTATCGGGCCCAGGAGCCTGAGGGACCCAAAGACCTTTGTGGTACATGAGAAGATACCAGTATTATAGAAAATCATGCTGGTCAAGTTACACCTCTGGCTCAAGAGAAGGGGCTTAAATCAAGAATTTGGCATGGGGGCAGGGCACGTTTCTATTGTAGCCTCGGGCAGCACAAAGGCTCTGTGCTTCTTGCCCTTGGCCACAAAGCACTGAGGGAAGGGGGGCCCCAAGCTGAACTCTTGCACCAGGGCCCATGAGCCATTAGCTACGCCCCTGTGAAGGAGGGTAATATACTCTTCAAAACACAGTGCGAAACAGAGGTATTATGGGTAGGAAGTTTGAGGGACTCAGGGTTTGAGCTTCCCGGGGTTGGTTCCCCCCTCCCCCTCCAGTGCAGTGAGTAATACAGTCTACTTCTTAATTTCAATTATATGATTCTGTGTTGAGCACCTCCACTTAAGTTGTTTGTGAGAACAAATACACACATAATGTCCCTTGGCTCTGTAATATAGACAGAGATTGTTGGAGCACCTGTGCTGATGCTCGTCTTCAGACAATGTGACTCTATTCACTTGCATGCTTACAGGAGAGCAGAGGAGCAAGGAGCTTGAGGTCTCTGGAAAGATTATATCTTTGGCACAATCCTGGAACCAAAGATTAATGCAGGTGGCAAGTGAGATCAAGGTCTCTAATGTAGCTAGCATGTCCAAACCTGCCAGTTCATCCTTTACACACAACAGACCCTCCCAGAACACTGCCACAAATGCCTCAATGTTACAGGCGAATTCTTAGGCCAGGGTACAGAACCGAATGACCAACAATGAGGTTGCCCTGATGAGGTTGCAGAAGAGAAGAGGCGACAGAAGAAGTATGTCCTGGTTCTTTTAAGATTCTGTGAACTCTGTAGGGAAGCCATAGAGGTGCTGATGGAACATGGCCATGCCTCGATTCAACTGCTGGCTGCTAATTTAGATCCTAGCTTTAGGCTTCATTGTAAGTCCCAAATTCAAAATGTAGTCAGTAGGACCAATATCATGCTTAGATTGCTCAGTGTGGCACTGGGTAAAAATCTAGCAGCCAATTTCTGCCCTGGTGGTAAAGAGAAAAAAGTGTGCATAATATTGTACATGTACATAATGTATAGTAAAAGTCTTTCATAAATTTGTGTCAGACAATTAAATATATAAGTGTAATAGCACTGTCACTAAGACAAATATTGCAATTTCTGAGGACGCAGATAGTGCTAAAAAAAAAAAAAAAAAAAAAAAAAAGTGAGAAAATATTGATGAAGTAAAAAGCCAGTAGAATAATTTAAAACTAGAGTTGAGCGAACACCTGGATGTTCGGGTTCGAGAAGTTCGGCCGAACTTCCTGGAAATGTTCGGGTTCGGGATCCGAACCCGACCCGAACTTCGTCCCGAACCCGAACCCCATTGAAGTCAATGGGGACCCGAACTTTTCGGCACTAAAAAGGCTGTAAAACAGCCCAGGAAAGAGCTAGAGGGCTGCAAAAGGCAGCAACATGTAGGTAAATCCCCTGCAAACAAATGTGGATAGGGAAATGAATTAAAATAAAAATAAAAAATATAAAAATTAACCAATATCAATTGGACAGAGGTCCCATAGCAGAGAATCTGGCTTCACGTCAGCAGAGAATCAGTCTCTTCATGCCATAGCAAAGAATCTGGCTTCATGTCAGCAGAGAATCAGTCTCTTCATGCCATAGCAGAGAATCTGGCTTCATGTCAGCACAGAATCAGTCTTCATGTCATAGCAGAGAATCAGGCTTCACGTCACCCACCACTGGAACAGGCCACTGTCACACATTTAGGCCCCGACACCCATACAGAGGAGAGAGGTCCCGTAAAAGAGAATCTGGCCTTATGTCAGCGCAGAATCAGTCTTCATGTCATAGCAGAGAATCAGGCCTCACGTCACCCACCACTGGAACAGGCCACTGTCACACATTTAGGCCCCGGCACCCAGACAGAGGAGAGAGGTCCCGTAACAGAGAATCTGGTTTTATGTCAGCGCAGAAGCAGTGTTCATGTCATAGCAGAGAATCAGGCTTCACGTCACCCACCACTGGAACAGGCCACTGTCACATATTTAGGCCCCGGCACCCAGACAGAGGTGAGAGGTCCCGTAACAGAGAATCTGGCCTTATGTCAGCACAGAATCTGTCTTCATGTCATAGCAGAGAATCAGGCTTCACGTCACCCACCACTGGAACAGGCCACTGTCACACATTTAGGCTCAGGCACCCAGGCAGAGGAGAGCGGTCCCGTAACAGAGAATCTGGCCTTATGTCAGCGCAGAATCAGTCTTCATGTCATAGCAGAGAATCAGGCTTCACGTCACCCACCACTGGAACAGGCCACTGTCACACATTTAGGCCCCGGCACCCAGACAGAGGAGAGCGGTCCCGTAACAGAGAATCTGGCCTTATGTCAGCGCAGAATCTGTCTTCATGTCATAGCAGAGAATCAGGCTTCACGTCAGCCACCACTGGAACAGGCCACTGTCACACATTTAGGCCCAGGCACCCAGGCAGAGGAGAGAGGTCCCGTAACAGAGAATCTGGCCTTATGTCAGCGCAGAATCTGTCTTCATGTCATAGCAGAGAATCAGGCTTCACGTCACCCACCACTGGAACAGGCCACTGTCACACATTTAGGCCCCGGCACCCAGACAGAGGAGAGCGGTCCCGTAACAGAGAATCTGGCCTTATGTCAGCGCAGAATCTGTCTTCATGTCATAGCAGAGAATCAGGCTTCACGTCAGCCACCACTGGAACAGGCCACTGTCACACATTTAGGCCCAGGCACCAAGGCAGAGGAGAGAGGTCCCGTAACAGAGAATCTGGCCTTATGTCAGCGCAGAATCTGTATTCATGTCATAGCAGAGAATCAGGCTTCACGTCACCCACCACTGGAACAGGCGACTGTCACACATTTAGGCCCCGGCACCCAGACAGAGGAGAGCGGTCCCGTAACAGAGAATCTGGCCTTAAGTCAGCGCAGAATCTGTCTTCATGTCATAGCAGAGAATCAGGCTTCACGTCAGCCACCACTGGAACAGGCCACTGTCACACATTTAGGCCCAGGCACCCAGGCAGAGGAGAGCGGTCCCGTAACAGAGAATCTGGCCTTATGTCAGCGCAGAATCTGTATTCATGTCATAGCAGAGAATCAGGCTTCACGTCACCCACCACTGGAACAGGCCACTGTCACACATTTAGGCCCCGGCACCCAGACAGAGGAGAGCGGTCCCGTAACAGAGAATCTGGCCTTATGTCAGCGCAGAATCTGTCTTCATGTCATAGCAGAGAATCAGGCTTCACGTCAGCCACCACTGGAACAGGCCACTGTCACACATTTAGGCCCAGGCACCCAGGCAGAGCAGAGAGGTCCCGTAACAGAGAATCTGGCCTTATGTCAGCGCAGAATCTGTATTCATGTCATAGCAGAGAATCAGGCTTCACGTCACCCACCACTGGAACAGGCCACTGTCACACATTTAGGCCCCGGCACCCAGACAGAGGAGAGCGGTCCCGTAACAGAGAATCTGGCCTTATGTCAGCGCAGAATCTGTCTTCATGTCATAGCAGAGAATCAGGCTTCACGTCAGCCACCACTGGAACAGGCCACTGTCACACATTTAGGCCCAGGCACCCAGGCAGAGGAGAGCGGTCCCGTAACAGAGAATCTGGCCTTATGTCAGCGCAGAATCTGTATTCATGTCATAGCAGAGAATCAGGCTTCACGTCACCCACCACTGGAACAGGCCACTGTCACACATTTAGGCCCCGGCACCCAGACAGAGGAGAGCGGTCCCGTAACAGAGAATCTGGCCTTATGTCAGCGCAGAATCAGAATCAGGCTTCACGTCACCCACCACTGGAACAGGCCACTGTCACACATTTAGGCCCAGGCACCCAGGCAGAGGAGAGAGGTCCCGTAACAGAGAATCTGGCCTTATGTCAGCGCAGAATCTGTATTCATGTCATAGCAGAGAATCAGGCTTCACGTCACCCACCACTGGAACAGGCCACTGTCACACATTTAGGCCCCGGCACCCAGACAGAGGAGAGCGGTCCCGTAACAGAGAATCTGGCCTTATGTCAGCGCAGAATCTGTCTTCATGTCATAGCAGAGAATCAGGCTTCACGTCAGCCACCACTGGAACAGGCCACTGTCACACATTTAGGCCCAGGCACCCAGGCAGAGGAGAGCGGTCCCGTAACAGAGAATCTGGCCTTATGTCAGCGCAGAATCTGTATTCATGTCATAGCAGAGAATCAGGCTTCACGTCACCCACCACTGGAACAGGCCACTGTCACACATTTAGGCCCCGGCACCCAGACAGAGGAGAGCGGTCCCGTAACAGAGAATCTGGCCTTATGTCAGCGCAGAATCTGTCTTCATGTCATAGCAGAGAATCAGGCTTCACGTCAGCCACCACTGGAACAGGCCACTGTCACACATTTAGGCCCAGGCACCCAGGCAGAGCAGAGAGGTCCCGTAACAGAGAATCTGGCCTTATGTCAGCGCAGAATCTGTATTCATGTCATAGCAGAGAATCAGGCTTCACGTCACCCACCACTGGAACAGGCCACTGTCACACATTTAGGCCCCGGCACCCAGACAGAGGAGAGCGGTCCCGTAACAGAGAATCTGGCCTTATGTCAGCGCAGAATCTGTCTTCATGTCATAGCAGAGAATCAGGCTTCACGTCAGCCACCACTGGAACAGGCCACTGTCACACATTTAGGCCCAGGCACCCAGGCAGAGGAGAGCGGTCCCGTAACAGAGAATCTGGCCTTATGTCAGCGCAGAATCTGTATTCATGTCATAGCAGAGAATCAGGCTTCACGTCACCCACCACTGGAACAGGCCACTGTCACACATTTAGGCCCCGGCACCCAGACAGAGGAGAGCGGTCCCGTAACAGAGAATCTGGCCTTATGTCAGCGCAGAATCAGAATCAGGCTTCACGTCACCCACCACTGGAACAGGCCACTGTCACACATTTAGGCCCAGGCACCCAGGCAGAGGAGAGAGGTCCCGTAACAGAGAATCTGGCCTTATGTCAGCGCAGAATCTGTATTCATGTCATAGCAGAGAATCAGGCTTCACGTCACCCACCACTGGAACAGGCCACTGTCACACATTTAGGCCCCGGCACCCAGACAGAGGAGAGCGGTCCCGTAACAGAGAATCTGGCCTTATGTCAGCGCAGAATCTGTCTTCATGTCATAGCAGAGAATCAGGCTTCACGTCAGCCACCACTGGAACAGGCCACTGTCACACATTTAGGCCCAGGCACCCAGGCAGAGGAGAGCGGTCCCGTAACAGAGAATCTGGCCTTATGTCAGCGCAGAATCTGTATTCATGTCATAGCAGAGAATCAGGCTTCACGTCACCCACCACTGGAACAGGCCACTGTCACACATTTAGGCCCCGGCACCCAGACAGAGGAGAGGTTCATTCAACTTTGGGTTGCCCCGCAATATAATGGTAAAATGAAATTAAAAATAGTATTGAATGAGGAAGTGCCCTGGAGTAGAATAATATATTGTTAAGGGGAGGTAGTTAATATCTAATCTGCACAAGGGATGGACAGGTCCTGTGGGATCCATGCCTGGTTCATTTTTATGAACGTCAGCTTGTCCACATTGGCTGTAGACAGGCGGCTGCGTTTGTCTGTAATGACGCCCCCTGCCGTGCTGAATACACGTTCAGACAAAACGTTGGCCGCCGGGCAGGCCAGCACCTCCAAGGCATAAAAGGCTAGCTCTGGCCACGTGGACAATTTGGAGACCCAGAAGTTGAATGGGGCCGAACCATCAGTCAGTACGTGGAGGGGTGTGCACAGGTACTGTTCCAGCATGTTAGTGAAATGTTGCCTCCTGCTAACACGTTCCGTATCAGGTGGTGGTGCACTTAGCTGTGGCGTGTTGACAAAACTTTTCCACATCTCTGCCATGCTAACCCTGCCCTCAGAGGAGCTGGGCGTGACACAGCTGCGTTGGCGACCTCTTGCTCCTCCTCTGCCTTCGCCTTGGGCTTCCACTGGTTCCCCTGTGACATTTGGGAATGCTCTCAGTAGCGCAGGGCCGATCCTAGGGTCACAGGCGCCTGGGTGCAGAAATATTTCTGGCGCCCCCACATGGGCGTGGTTATCTTACTAACTCCTCCCCTTTACAATGTTTCTATGGCAACAACTTCAGCCCCCAACTTCAGCCCCACGAATCGGCGGCTCGGCTTAAAAAAAAAAAAAAGTCAAAAAAAAAAAAGTCAAAAAAAAAAAAGTCCCGGCGGCTCGCTCGGCCAGGGCCGGACTGGGGATAAAAACCAGCCCTGGAAAAAGTTGCACACCAGCCCCACAGCATTGCGTCATTATTTACTTGTTTATAATAGGAGAAAGCATTCATTTTAAAACACGTGTGTAAACACGAATATGAACTTTGCCCCACGATAGCTCTTTTGTAGAACCCCCATAAAAACTTACAGTTACTTGACTTGGCCCTTGGGGATCTCGGACGCCACTTCAACACTTTGGCCGGGGGCTCGGCGGAGCTGATGTTGTGCTTTAACCTAATGAGAAAGATTTCATAATAAGGATTTGGAGAAAGGGCAGAGGGATAGCAGAGCAGGGAGAGGCTGGTGCTGCTACTAGGGGGTCATACCATGGGGGAGTAATAAAGCCCACCATAATGCCCCCCCAGTAGTAATAATTCTCCTTATAATATGCAAAACATTTGTAATGCCCCCAGTTGAGCTAATGTTCCCATAATGTGCCAATATAAAATACCCCTTCTCAGTGCCCCCGTAGATGACCCCCATAGTGCCCCCCCTTCCCCATAGTACCCACCATAATGTGTCCCAGTATAAAATGCCCCTATACAGAGCCCCCATATAAAATATCTTCTTTTTTAGCCTCAGTAGATGCCCCTATAGTGCCCCCCAATAATCTGCAGTAAGATGTGCCCCCATAGATGCCCCCAATCATGTGCCAGTAATAAGAGCCCACCCACCATCATGTGCCAGTAGCCAGAGCCCCCCCATATCATGTCAGTAGCCAGAGCCCCCCCATATCATGTGTCAGTAGCCAGAGCCCCCCATATCATGTGCCAGTAGCCAGAGTGCCCCCAATCATGTGCCAGAAATAAGAGCCCCCCCACCATCATGTGCCAGTAGCCAGAGCCCCCCATATCATATGCCAGCAGCCAGAGCCCCCCCATATCATGTGCCAGTAGCCCCCCTTATGTGCCAGTAGCCCCCCTATGTGCCAGTAGCCCTCCTTATCATGTGCCAGTAGCCCCCCTTATCATGTGCCAGTAGCCCCCTTATCATGTGCCAGTAGCCCCCTTATCATGTGCCAGTAGCCCCCCTTATCATGTGCCAGTAGCCCCCCATATCATGTGCCAGTAGCCAGAGCCCCCCCCCATATCATGTGCCAGTAGCCAGAGCCCCCCCCCATATCATGTGCCAGTAGCCAGAGCCCCCCCCCCACCATCATGTGCCAGTAGCCAGAGCCCCCCCATATCATGTGTCAGTAGCCAGAGCCCCCCATATCATGTGCCAGTAGCCAGAGTGCCCCCAATCATGTGCCAGAAATAAGAGCCCCCCCACCATCATGTGCCAGTAGCCAGAGCCCCCCATATCATATGCCAGCAGCCAGAGCCCCCCCATATCATGTGCCAGTAGCCCCCCTTATGTGCCAGTAGCCCCCCTATGTGCCAGTAGCCCTCCTTATCATGTGCCAGTAGCCCCCCTTATCATGTGCCAGTAGCCCCCTTATCATGTGCCAGTAGCCCCCTTATCATGTGCCAGTAGCCCCCCTTATCATGTGCCAGTAGCCCCCCATATCATGTGCCAGTAGCCAGAGCCCCCCCCCATATCATGTGCCAGTAGCCAGAGCCCCCCCCCATATCATGTGCCAGTAGCCAGAGCCCCCCCCCACCATCATGTGCCAGTAGCCAGAGCCCCCCCATATCATGTGTCAGTAGCCAGAGCCCCCCATATCATGTGCCAGTAGCCAGAGTGCCCCCAATCATGTGCCAGAAATAAGAGCCCCCCCACCATCATGTGCCAGTAGCCAGAGCCCCCCATATCATGTGCCAGTAGCCCCCCTTATGTGCCAGTAGCCCCCCTATGTGCCAGTAGCCCCCCTTATCATGTGCCAGTAGACCCCCTTATCATGTGCCAGTAGCCCCCTTATCATGTGCCAGTAGCCCCCCTTATCATGTGCCAGTAGCCCCCTATATCATGTGCCAGTAGCCAGAGCCCCCCCCCCTTATCATGTGCCAGTAGCCAGAGCCCCCCCCCATATCATGTGCCAGTAGCCAGATCCCCCCCATTATCATGTGCCAGTAGCCAGAGTGCCCCCATATCATGTGCCAGTAGCCAGAGTGCCCCCATATCATGTGCCAGTAGCCCCCCATATCATGTGCCAGTAGCCCCCCTTATCATGTGCCAGCCCAGTAGTCCCCCCTTATCATGTGCCAGCCCAGTAGTCCCCCCTTATCATGTGCCAGCCCAGTAGTCCCCCCTTATCATGTGCCAGCCCAGTAGCCCCCCTTATCATGTGCCAGCCCAGTCCAGTAGTCCCCCCTTATGTGCCAGCCCAGTAGCCCCCCTTATGTGCCAGCCCAGTAGCCCCCCTTATCATGTGCCAGCCCAGTATTGTACCTATATAAAAAAATAAAAAAAAATAATACACTTATACTTACCTCCAGCAATGCGATGCGATGCAGGCCGCCTCTTCCGTCTGTGTCCCTCGCTATACGGCTCAGGCGACGCGATGACGTCATCGCGCCGCCTGCACCGGCCTCTGATAGGCTGCCAGCACTAAGCCGGCAGCCTATCAGAGGAACAGGAGGGGACACACCTCTCCCTCCTCTGCCGCAGCACAGGCATCTGTATTGCCGTCCTGAGGACGGCAATACAGATGACTATGGAGACGAGCGCTTCCGCAATGGAGGCGCTCATCTCCTGCTCTGCCCTGCCTCCGGCCGCGGCCGCCCCCACTTGTCACCAGGGCCGCGGCCTTGCGGCACTCAGGTTTGCCGGCCCACCGGGAAATTTTCCGCTATCCCGGCAGGCCAGTCCGGCCCTGCGCTCGGCGCCTTTCGGGTGACAGCGCTGGGGTGCGGGGCACCCACTGCACCCCGTGTAGGATCGGCCCTGCAGTAGCGCGTCTACCAACGTGCGCTTGTACTCGCGCATCTTCCTATCACGCTCCAGTGTAGGAAGTAAGGTGGGCACATTGTCTTTGTACCGGGGATCCAGCAAGGGGGCAACCCAGTAGTCTGCACACGTTAAAATGTGGGCAACTCTGCTGTCGTTGCGCAGGCACTGCAGCATGTAGTCGCTCATGTGTGCCAGGCTGCCCAGAGGTAAGGACAAGCTGTCCTCTGTGGGAGGCGTATCGTCATCGTCCTGTGTTTCCCCCCAGCCACGCACCAGTGATGGGCCCGAGCTGCTTTGGGTGCCAACCCGCTGTGAACATGCTTCATCCTCATCCTCCTCCACCTCCTCCTCATCCTCGTCCTCCTCGTCCTCCAGTAGTGGGCCCTGTCTGGCCACATTTGTACCTGGCCTCTGGTGTTGCAAAAAACCTCCCTCTGAGTCACTTTGAAGAGACTGGCCTGAAAGTGCTAAAAATGACCCCTCTTCCTCCTCTTCCTCCTGGGCCACCTCCTCTTCCATCATCGCCCTAAGTGTTTTCTCAAGGAGACATAGAAGTGGTATTGTAACGCTGATAACGGCGTCATCGCCACTGGCCATGTTGGTGGAGTACTCGAAACAGCGCAACAGGGCACACAGGTCTCGCATGGAGGCCCAGTCATTGGTGGTGAAGTGGGTCTGATCCGCAGTGCGACTGACCTGTGCGTGCTGCAGCTGAAACTCCACTATGGCCTGCTGCTGCTCGCACAGTCTGTCCAGCATATGCAAGGTGGAGTTCCACCTGGTGGACACGTCGCATATGAGGCGGTGAGCGGGAAGGCCCAAGTTACGCTGTAGCGCAGACAGGCGAGCAGCAGCAGGGTGTGAACGCCGGAAGCGCGAACAGACGGCCCGCACTTTATGCAGCAGCTCTGACATGTCGGGGTAGTTGCGAATGAACTTCTGCACCACCAAATTCAGCACATGCGCTAGGCAAGGGATGTGCGTCAAACCGGCTAGTCCCAGAGCTGCAACGAGATTTCGCCCATTATCGCACACCACCAGGCCGGGCTTGAGGCTCACCGGCAGCAACCACTCGTCGGTCTGTTGTTCTATACCCCGCCACAACTCCTGTGCGGTGTGGGGCCTGTCCCCCAAACATATGAGTTTCAGAATGGCCTGCTGACGTTTACCCCGGGCTGTGCTGAAGTTGGTGGTGAAGGTGTGTGGCTGACTGGATGAGCAGGTGGAAGAAGAGGAGGAGGAAGCTGAGTAGGAGGAGGAGGAGACAGGAGGCAAAGAATGTTGCCCTGCGATCCTTGGCGGCGGAAGGACGTGCGCCAAACAGCTCTCCGCCTGGGGCCCAGCCGCCACTAGATTTACCCAGTGTGCAGTTAGGGAGATATAGCGTCCCTGGCCGTGCTTACTGGTCCACGTATCTGTGGTTAGGTGGACCTTGCCACAGATGGCGTTGCGCAGTGCACACTTGATTTTATCGGACACTTGTTTGTGCAGGGAAGGCACGGCTCTCTTAGAGAAGTAGTGGCGGCTGGGAACAACATACTGTGGGACAGCAAGTGACATGAGCTGTTTGAAGCTGTGTGTGTCCACCAGCCTAAATGACAGCATTTCATAGGCCAGTAGTTTAGAAATGCTGGCATTCAGGGCCAGGGATCGAGGGTGGCTAGGTGAGAATTTACGCTTTCTCTCAAATGTTTGTGAGATGGAGAGCTGAACGCTGCCGTGTGACATGGTTGAGATGCTTGGTGACGCAGGTGGTGGTGTTGGTGGTACATCCCATGTTTGCTGGGCGGCAGGTGGCAACGTTCCTCCAGAGGCAGAGGAAGAGGCCGAGGCGGCGGCAGCAGCAGCAGAAGAGGCCGAGGCGGCAGCAGCAGAAGATGTAGCAGGGGGAGCCTGAGTGACTTCCTTGTTTTTAAGGTGTTTACTCCACTGCAGTTCATGCTTTGCATGCAGGTGCCTGGTCATGCAGGTTGTGCTAAGGTTCAGAACGTTAATGCCTCGCTTCAGGCTCTGATGGCACAGCGTGCAAACCACTCGGGTCTTGTCGTCAGCACATTGTTTGAAGAAGTGCCATGCCAGGGAACTCCTTGAAGCTGCCTTTGGGGTGCTCGGTCCCAGATGGCGGCGGTCAGTAGCAGGCGGATTCTCTTGGCGGCGGGTGTTCTGATTTTTCCCACTGCTCCCTCTTTTGCTACGCTGTTGGCTCGGTCTCACCACTGCTTCTTCCTCCGAACTGTGAAAGTCAGTGGCACGACCTTCATTCCATGTGGGGTCTAGGACCTCATCGTCCCCTGCATCGTCTTCCACCCAGTCTTGATCCCTGACCTCCTGTTAAGTCTGCACACTGCAGAAAGACGCAGCAGTTGGCACCTGTGTTTCGTCATCATCAGAGACGTGCTGAGGTGGTATTCCCATGTCCTCATCATCAGGAAAAATAAGTGGTTGTGCGTTAGTGCGATCTATCTCTTCCACCCCTGGGGAAGGGCTAGGTGGATGCCCTTGGGAAACCCTGGCAGCAGAGTCTTTAAACAGCATAAGAGACTGCTGCATAACTTGAGGCTCAGACAGTTTCCCTGATATGCATGGGGGTGATGTGACAGACTGATGGGCTTGGTTTTCATGCGCCATCTGTGCGCTTTCTGCAGAAGACTGGGTGGGAGATAATGTGAACGTGCTGGATCCACTGTCGGCCACCCAATTGACTAATGCCTGTACCTGCTCAGGCCTTACCATCCTTAGAACGGCATTGGGCCCCACCAAATATCGCTGTAAATTCTGCTGGCTACTGGGACCTGAGGTAGTTGGTTCACTAGGACGTGTGGCTGTGGCAGAACGGCCACGTCCTCTCCCAGCACCAGAGGGTCCACTAACACCACCACGACCATGTCCACGTCCGCGTCCGCGTCCCTTATTAGATGTTTTCCTCATTGTTCCCGTTCACCACAATTTTGAGAATGGCAAATTTGGGAATGCTTTTTCAACCCAGAACAAAAAGTCTGCTTTTACGGTCACTACAAATAACTTGACCAGCTAAAACTGTGCAAATTTGGTTGAATAGAGATGTGAGACCTGTTTTTTTTTGCGCTGTGTGACAGTTATAGGTTTAATCACAGAATGACACTTCTATCAGCACGCTAGCGTGTGTCTTAGGTTTTTCTGAATGACACTATCAATACCTTCAATGTAAGATTTTCTTTTTGGGATAGATTTCAAGTAGGCCTCAAATACCACAAACTAGTTATTTTCAGAATGGCAAATTTGGGAATGCTTTTTCAACCCAGAACAAAAAGTCTGCTTTTACGGTCGCTACAAATAACTTGACCAGCTAAAACTGTGCAGATTTGGTTGAATAGAGATGTGAGACCTGTTTTTTTTTTGCGCTGTGTGACAGTTATAGGTTTAATCACAGAATGACACTTCTATCAGCACGCTAGCGTGTGTCTTAGGTTTTTCTGAATGACACTATCAATACCTTCAATGTAAGATTTTCTTTTTGGGATAGATTTCAAGTAGGCCTCAAATACCACAAACTAGTTATTTTCAGAATGGCAAATTTGGGAATGCTTTTTCAACCCAGAACAAAAAGTCTGCTTTTACGGTCACTACAAATAACTTGACCAGCTAAAACTGTGCAGATTTGGTTGAATAGAGATGTGAGACTTGTTTTTTTTTGCGCTGTGTGACAGTTATAGGTTTAATCACAGAATGACACTTCTATCAGCACGCTAGCGTGTGTCTTAGGTTTTTCTGAATGACACTATCAATACCTTCAATGTAAGATTTACTTTTTGGGATAGATCTCAAGTAGGCCTCAAATACCACAAACTAGTTATTTTCAGAATGGCAAATTTGGGAATGCTTTTTCAACCCAGAACAAAAAGTCTGCTTTTACGGTCACTACAAATAACTTGACCAGCTAAAACTGTGCAGATTTGGTTGAATAGAAATGTCAGGTCTATTTTTTAGGCGCTGGGTGACAGGCTCAACTTGCCCCTGATGTAATATATGGCCAAAAAATAGAGACCGGAAAAGTTTCTCTCTTTTAAGAAGAGTTGCAGACTTTACTTCCATTTGCGCCCCGTGTCCTCTGGCCCCAAGAGTCAACGCGTGGGCATTATCATTTCCCGACTACAGGGTGATCCCCAGGACTGGGCGTTCTCTTTACCTGCTGGCGCCAGTTGTTTAACTTCTGTGGAGGGGTTCTTTCAGGTCCTGGGTACCCTCTATGATGAACCAGACAGGGCTCTGGTAGCCGAGACAGCTCTAAAGGCACTGGTTCAGGGCAATCGACCTGCGAAGGATTATTGCACCCAATTCAGAAGGTGGTGTGTCCCCTCAGGATGGAACGAACCAGCCCTGAAGAGTCAGTTCATGTCCGGTCTGTCTGATAATTTAAAGGATCTTCTGGTCAGTTATCAACTTCCAGAGACCTTAGAGGAGATGATGACCCTTGTTGTCCGACTTGACCGACTGGTTAGAGAGAGACGTCAGGAACGACAGTTCTCTTCCCAGATGGTGGTCCAGCCAGAGGCCTATCCCAGAGACAACGCTGAGGTCTCCACCGAGGAACCCATGCAGGTTGGCATGACCCGAGGGAATCTTCGCCGCAGACGTGGAGAATGCTTTTTTTGTGGAGATCCTGACCATTGGATCAACCAGTGTCCTAAGAAGGTCCTCTCTGTCAAGTCTCCTAAGGCAAGGCAACCTAAAAACCAGGTACACCCTGATTTTTCTAAATGTAAGCTTTTGGTACCCATTTCGATTTCTCTGGGGGTAGATAAATGGCTGGGTAAGGCCTTTATTGATTATGGCTCAACAGCCAGCTTTAATGACTCTGAGTACACTGTAAGATTGGGTATTCCAATGTTTGTTTTACCAACTCCTATCCATGTCATGGCTATTGATGCTACTCCTCTTATTGGTGAGATTAGAAAACAACAGTCACAGGAAACACATAGATTTGTGTTCACTTTTGGTGATCCTATGTGATGGAAAGTACCCTATATAGTGAGATACCCACTCAGTGTACATAAGCATACACGAACAAAGGATGAACTGAGACTAGACGGGTATAGTAGAAAAAAATGTACATATACTTTATTAAACAATACATAAAAAATTCATATTTTATTGGGTGATATATCACATCAGATAAAAAAGTGGACTACACCTGAGGGGACATAACATGATTTCATACAGAAAGGGCAATGAGGTCAACACTTAGCTATACCTCAGCTAAGATTCACAAGTAGCTAAGAAAAGTGCAAGTGCGTATCTCAAAACTTGTAACATATATATACATATATAGGACCTGTTTCACATACAAAAAAGGTTCTCTACATATATCCCAAATATCCACAATTTATGCTGATATATACACATGTATCTCCACTGCCAGTGCATCAAATTAGGACATACATGTGTGTAGCGCATGGACCCAACCCCTCGTGGGAAGAGGGACTAGTGCCTTAAACTCAGCAAAAAAGTGCATATGTGCATATTATCATCCATTGTAAAAAGTAGAAACAGAGTCCCATAGGGATGCATAAACGTGCATTTGCATGTCGCCTCAGGGGCAGATGAAAATAACTACTAGTGCCCCAAAGGTAGAGCAGTGCAAAGACATGCACATACAAATACATGCAGGGGCGTAGCGTGGGGGGGGGGCCAGGGGGGCCGTTGCCCCGGGCGCCAGACTGCAGGGGGCGCTGACTGGCTGCTGGTGCAAAATCACTAATGTTTTCGTTCTGCTCCTCTGTTGCACTGCACAGAGAGTGAGTGAGGGGAGCAGTAAACTCTCAGCCCGGCCGAAGGAGCGCGCGCACGGCTGTAAGCACCTGGCACTGATATAGGCTCTGCCCACCTTCCAGACACTGCGGAGCAAGGAGAACTAAGAGAAGATGGCTGCCGCTTTAGGACCAAGTGCAACGGCGATCCAGGGGCCACTTTTGATGCCAAGGATGATCTCAAGATGCTGCTGTGAGTGACTGCAACCCTACTTACATTGCAGTCTCAATAATTACCAGTAGATCCGACCAAGGAGAGACAGAGACATTTTGGTTAAAAAGGAGGGATCCCTAACATGTACACTGCACACACTTTCTGTCTGTCCCTCACAGTGTGAACTCAGTGACCCTCCCGGTACAGAGCCGTTCATGATCGTACCTGCTGTACTGTGCTGGAGGCCTGGTTCTGCTGGTCACCGCTCACCAAGACATGACAACAATCCCTATACTGCATAGTCTGTACCAGGGCTCTACACATGGAAGTTTTCTGCTGTATACATATTCACATTATGTATAATATACACTCACCTAAAGAATTATTAGGAACACCTGTTCTATTTCTCATTAATGCAATTATCTAGTCAACCAATCACATGGCAGTTGCTTCAATGCATTTAGGGGTGTGGTCCTGGTCAAGACAATCTCCTGAACTCCAAACTGAATGTCAGAATGGGAAAGAAAGGTCATTTAAGCAATTTTGAGCGTGGCATGGTTGTTGGTGCCAGACGGGCCGGTTTGAGTATTTCACAATCTGCTCAGTTACTGGCATTTTCACGCACAACCATTTCTAGGGTTTACAAAGAATGGTGTGAAAAGGGAAAAACATCCAGTATGTGGCAGTCCTGTGGGCAAAAATGCCTTGTGGATGCTAGAGGTCAGAGGAGAATGGGCCGACTGATTCAAGCTGATAGAAGAGCAACGTTGACTGAAATAACCACTCGTTACAACCGAGGTATGCAGCAAAGCATTTGTGAAGCCACAACACGCACAAACTTGAGGCGGATGGGCTACAACAGCAGAAAACCCCACCGGGTACCACTCATCTCCACTACAAATAGGAAAAAGAGGATACAATTTGCACGAGCTCACCAAAATTGGACTGTTGAAGACTGGAAAAATGTTGCCTGGTCTGATGAGTCTCGATTTCTGTTGAGACATTCAAATGGTAGAGTCCGAATTTGGCGTAAACAGAATGAGAACATGTATCCATCCTCTGACGGCTACTTCCAGCAGGATAATGCACCATGTCACAAAGCTCGAATCATTTCAAATTGGTTTCTTGAACATGACAATGAGTTCACTGTACTAAAATGGCCCCCACAGTCACCAGATCTCAATCCAATAGAGCATCTTTGGGATGTGGTGGAACGGGAGCTTCGTGCCCTGGATGTGCATCCCTCAAATCTCCATCAACTGCAAGATGCTATCCTATCAATATGGGCCAACATTTCTAAAGAATGCTATCAGCACCTTGTTGAATCAATGCCACGTAGAATTAAGGCAGTTCTGAAGGCAAAAGGGGGTCCAACACCGTATTGGTATGGTGTTCCTAATAATTCTTTAGGTGAGTGTATATAATGGCCCCCTGTATAATTATATATAATGGCCCCCTCTGTATTAGTATATATATAATGGCCCCTTTGTATAATATATAATGACCCCTCTGTAATATTAGGATATATAATGGACCCCTCTGTATTATTATTAGCATATATAATGGCCCCCTTTGTAATATATATATATATATATATATATATAATGTCCCCTTCTGTTACTGCTAGGGGCACTATTGGAGGCCTTATGTCTACTAGGGGCCCTATGGGGCATTATTATTGAGCACATATTAATGGGATTTGTTATTGGAGATACTGTAGGGTAGTGTGTCTCAACTACAGTCCTCCAGGCCCACCAACCAGTCATGATTTCAGAATATCCCACATATCAATACCTGTGGTACGTCCTGACGCACTGACACTAATTATATCACCTGCTCGATACTAAGGAAATCCTGAAATCATGACCGTCAGGTGGGCCCTGAGGACTGGAGTTGAGGTACCCTGCTGTAGGGAACGCTATTACCATGGAGGACAGTTTTGGAGCATGTTATTATGGGGGACTATCTGTCTGTCCGGCTCTGCCACAGTATTAGGAGTAGCAACAGGATGACAGTATTGAGGCACCAGGAGGGGGAGGATGATAGTAAAGTGAGGAATCTAAACATTTTTTTCTGTGAAACTCTGCAGAGACGAGACGCGGCTGAAAGAAGGTGTCATGGCGGTCTTATCTCTGAATGAAGACGTTAAAGAAAGTCTACATCACAGGAGACATCACTGGATGTAACAGGTATGGGATGCTGTATTCTCCGGTATATTTTGTAGTGATTGCTGTAGGGTTGGGTGTGGGGGGGGGGGGGTATAGAGTTTGGCCAACACTGCCGGATGTTCTGAATTCTGGGGTCTCACACCCATCTACTACACAATATCTGTACTCAGAGAGTTATCACTATGTTATTTGTGGTGTTACATAGGACTGCAGGTGACATCCACTACAATATCTGTACTCAATGAGTTATCACTGTGTTATACGTGGTGTTACGTATGAATGCAAGTGATATCTACTACATTATCTGTAAAAAGGGGTGTGTACACAGGTTGGGGGGGCGCAATACATGGCTTGCTCAGGGTGCTGGCAACCCACGCTACGCCACTGAATACATGCACCCTACAAATCGATCAACTTCTTAGCCGAAACGCACGTCGGGGTACGTGGCTCTCCTGAGTTTGGACTGTCTTTATTGTATGGGTATGTAATGTCATAGTGTGAGGCTATTCTTTGCTTTTGTTAGCTAATGATTCTGCAGCATGATTCAGTTATTTCTTCTTTAGTGCAGGAATCGATCTTTGTGATGGTTTTGATATTTTGATTGTATCTATTCAGATATAGTCACTTAGTTGATCGATTTCTAGGGTGCATGTATTTGTATGTGCATGTCTTTGCACTGCTCTACCTTTGGGGCACTAGTAGTTATTTTCATCTGCCCCTGAGGCGACATGCAGATGCACGTTTATGCATCCCTATGGGACTCTGTTTCTACTTTTTACAATGGATGATAATATGCACATATGTACTATTTTGCTGAGTTTAAGGCACTAGTCCCTCTTCCCACGAGGGGTTGGGTCCGTGCGCAACACACATGTATGTCCTAATTTGATCCACTGGCAGTGGAGATACATGCGTATATATCAGCATAAATTGTGGATATTTGTGATATATGTAGAGAACCTTTTTTGTATGTGAAACAGGTCCTATATATGTATATATATGTTACAAGTTTGGAGATACGCACTTGCACTTTTCTTAGCTATACCTCAGCTAACATTCACAAGTAGCTAAGTGTTGACCTCATTGCCCTTTCTGTATGAAATCATGTTATGTCCCCTCAGGTGTAGTCCACCTTTTTATCTGATGTGATATATCACCCAATAAAATATGAATTTTTTATGTATTGTTTAATAAAGTATATGTAAATTTTTTCTACTATACCCGTCTAGTCTCAGTTCATCCTTTGTTTGCGTGTGTCCTCTTATTGGTGGTACGGTGCCACTCAGAGAGATGTTCCCTTTTAGTCCTGGAGAACCTACCGGTTGAGGTGGTACTAGGGTTGCCTTGGCTCCGACTACATAACCCCACTATAGATTGGTCCAAGGGGGAGTTGGTGAGATGGGGGCCTAAGTGTGACTCGTGCTTGTCCGTGGTACAGGCTGGGGTCTCAGTAAAGTCTTATACTTTACCCACTGTTGTTAGGGAATATTCTGATGTATTCTCATCACCAACCCCAGAGGTTCTACCCCCCCATAGACCTTATGATTGTACTATAGAGCTAGTAGAGGGGGCCAAGTTTCCTAAGGGGCGAATTTATAATCTTTCTAAGCCCGAACGCAAGGCCATGGAAGATTATATTAAGGAGAGCCTTGGTAAAGGGCATATTCGACCTTCTGTCTCTCCTATGGGGGCGGGGTTTTTCTTCGTTAAGAAAAAAGATGGTGGTCTTAGGACATGTATCGATTACTGGAGATTAAATAAAATCACTGTCCAGAATAGATACTCCGTCCCATTGATTCCGGATTTATTTAACCAGGTTCTGGGGGTAACCTGGTTTTCCAAGATTGACCTGAAATGGGCATACAACTAAACCGAATCAAGGAGGGAGACGAATGGAAGACGGCGTTCAATACTCCGGCAGGACACTTTGAATATCAGGTGATGCCTTTTGGACTCAGCAATGCCCCAGCTGTGTTCTAAAACGTTATGAATGACATTCTTAGGGAGTTCTTAGGTAAATTTGTTATTGTCTATCTTGACGACATTTTGATATTCTCTCCTGACTTCGAATCCCAAGTGTCTCATGTTAAAAAAGTATTAGAGGTGTTGAGGGAGAATCAGCTATCCGCTAAGCAAGAGAAATGTGTCTTTGGTGTACAGGAGATTCTGTTTCTAGGGCATGTTCTGACTCCTCACGCCTTCAAGATGGATCCTGGTAAGGTACTAGCAATTAAGGAATGGGTAAGACCTTCATCCTTAAAGGCCTTACAATGGTTCTTAGGTTTCGCCAATTACTATCGTAAATTTATTATGAATTTTTCTGTAATTGCTAAACCGTTGACCGACCTTACTAAGAAAGGGGCGGATTTGGAGAATTGGTTTACTGAGGCCATTTCTTCATTTGAAAAATTAAAAAAGGCTTTCAGTAGCGCTCCCATTCTGATCCAGCCTGATCAGGAGGTGGATGCGTCCGAGGACGGCGCAGGAGCAATCCTTTCACAAAGTCCTGCTAGCCTCACTAACCTGAGACCGTGTGCCTTCTTCTCCAGGAAATTCTCTCCCACGGACAGAATCTATGACATAGGGAATAGGGAGCTGCTGGCCATTAAATGGGCATTTGAGGAGTGGAGGCAATTTCTGGAGGGGGCAAGGCATTGCGTAACTGTTGTCACTGACCATAAAAACCTTATGTTTCTCGAGTCTGCTAAGAGGTTGAATCCCCGTCAAGCCAGATGGGCTCAGTTTTTTACTCGTTTTGATTTTTCCATTACGTTCAGGCCGGGAAGTAAAAATGTGAAGGCGGACGCATTATCTCAGAGCTTCCATGCTTTTCAACCTACTGAGGTACCACCTAAATCCACCCTACCAGCTAAAATCTTCATAGCAGCTCTAACCCAGGATATCTCGGCTCGCATTAGGTCTGAACAACATCTGGCACTGGTATCCACCCCAACAGATAAGTTGTTTGTTCCCTTACAATTTCGTCTCCAGCTGTTGGGTGAGTGTCACGATTCTGCCTTTTGTGGACATCCAGGTGTTGAGGGCACTAAGGATCTGGTTCCTAGATCTTATTGTTGGCCCACTCTAACTAGGGATGTCAAGTCCTACGTGTCATCCTGTGAGGTTTGTGCCAGGTCCAAGACACCTAGGACTCGCCCTGCTGGTAACCTACGACCCCTACCCATAATCAGTAGACCCTGGTCCCATATCTTGATGGACTTTATAACTGACCTACCGCCGGCGGAGGGTAAGACTGTGGTTTGGGTTGTGGTCGATAGGTTTAGCAAGATGGTCCATTTCATTCCCCTGTCTAAACTCCCGAATGCCAAAACCCTGGCGTCTATTTTTGTGAAAGAAATTGTTCGATTGCATGGTATCCAGGAAAATATTGTTTCTGACAGGGGTGTGCAGTTTGTGTCCAAATTCTGGAGGGCCTTCTGTCAAAAATTTCAAATTTCATTGTCTTTTTCCTCTGCCTACCACCCTGAGAGTAATGGGCAGACTGAACACCTTAATCAGTCTGTGGAACAATTCTTGAGGTTGTATGTTGCTGATGACCAGCAATTATGGGTTAAATTTCTTCCATTGGCTGAATTTGCTTTGAATAACCATGTCAATTCTTCTGCTTGGGTTTCACCTTTCTTTTGTAACCATGGTTTCCATCCCCATTTTCATTCTGGGTCATCCGTCTCCTCCTCTAACCCTGAGGCGGATAGGCTCTCCTCTGAACTGTGCACAGTTTGGGCCTGGGTTCAATCGAACTTAGAAAAGGCTCAAAGTTATCAGAAACTCAAGGCCGATAGGAGACGTTCAAGAAGGGTGAATTTTCAGGTTGGGGATAAGGTATGGTTGTCCTCCAAGAATCTCTCTCTTAAGGAAGATTCTAAAAAGTTTGCTCCTCGTTTTATTGGACCATACAGTCCTGATCAAAAGTTTAAGACCACTGGAAAAATGGCAAAAAATCATATTTAGCATGTCTGGATCTTAACAAGGTTCCAAGTAGAGCTTCAACATGCAACAAGAAGAAATGAGAGTGAGACAAAACATTTTTTGAGCATTCAATTAATTGAAAATAACGATTAAACTGAAACAGGCCGTTTTTCAGCTGATCCAAATTTTAGGACCACATGCCTTTTAAAAGGCCAAATCTGTGCAAAGATGTGGATTCATTGTCATTTTCTGTCAGGTAGTCACACGTTGTGATGACAAAGGCAAAAAAACTCTCCCTTTTTGAATGTGGTCGGGTTGTTGAACTGCCTAAGCAGGGTCTCTCACAGCGCGCCATCGCTGCTGAGGTGGGACGCAGTAAGACAGTCATTTGGAATTTCTTAAATGATCCTGAGGGTTATGGAACAAAAAAGTCAAGTGGAAGACCCAACAAAAATTTCATCAGCACTGAGCTGGAGGATCCAATTGGCTGTCCGTCAAGACACTGGACGATCCTCAACCCAAATTAAAGCCCTTACTGGTGCTGACTGCAGCCCCATAACCATCAGATGGCATCTGAGACTGAAGGGCTTCAAGAACAAAAAAAGTCTTCAAAGACCTCGTCTCCTTGAACGCCACAGAACTGCTCGTTTGGACTTTGCAAGAGAGCACCAAACATGGGACATTAAAAGGTGGAAGAAAGTTTTATTCTCTGATGAGAAAAAATGTAACCTTGATGGTCCTGATGGTTTCCAACGTTACTGGCATGACAAGCAGATCCCACCTGAGATGTTTAATACGCGCCACAGTGGAGGGGGTGCCATAATGGTCTGGGGTGCTTTTTCCTTCAGTGGAACAATGGAGCTTCAGGAAGTGCAGGGGCGTCAAACGGCCGCTGGCTACGTCCAGATGTTGCAGAGAGCATTCCTCATGAATTCCTCGTCTGTGTGGGACAATGCTACAGGACAACGCTACAGTACACAATGCCCGCAGGACAAGGAATTTCTTCCAGGAGAATAACATCACTCTTTTGGCCCATCCTGCATGTTCCCCTGATCTAAATCTAATTGAGAACCTTTGGGGATGGATGGGAAGGGAAGTTTACAAAAATGGACAACAGCTCCAGACAGTAGATGGCCTTCGTGCGGCCGTCTTCACCACTTGGAGAAATGTTCCCACTCACCTCATGGAAACGCTTGCATCAAGCATGCCGAAACAAATTTTTGAAGTGATATTGAAGTGATAAACAATGACGGCGGAGCTACTCATTACTGAGTTCATGTTTGGAAGTTGGATTTCTGTTTTGGGGGGGTTTAGTGTTTTTTTTGGAGGTGTGGTTCTAAACTTTTGATCAGCTGAAAAACAGCCTGTTTCAGTTTATTCGTTGTTTTCATTAAATTGAATGCTCAAAAAAATGTTTTCTCACTCCCATTTCTTCTAGTTGCATGTTGAAGCTCTACTTGGAACCTTGTTAAGATCCAGCCATGCTAAATAAGATTTTTTGCAATTTTTCAAGTGGTCTTAAACTTTTGACCAGGACTGTATAAGATCACGGAGGTGATTAACCTGGTATCATTTAGGTTGGAGCTGCCCGAGTCATTCTACATTCATAATGTGTTCCATAAATCTCTACTTAAAAAATATTTTGAACCGGTAGTACCATCGAAAGCCTCGCCTCTGCTGGTTCTTGTTAATGATGCTGTCGAGTATGTGGTGTCTAAAATAGTGGATGTCAGGAAGGTGCGTAATTCCTTGCAGTACCTGATTCACTGGAAGGGGTATGGACCTGAAGAGAGATCTTAGGTACCTGCCAGGGAGGTTCATGCTCCTAGACTTGTTCGAAAATTTCATTTAGAACACCCTGAAAGGCCATCGCCTGAAGTCTTGGGCCCGGTGGCCCCTCATAAAAGGGGGGGTACTGTAACGGGGTGCAGAAGGCGCACTCGGTCTCCCATCAGCCGCAGACCTGCTGCTTAGCTTCGGGAGCGAGGATCTGTGTTTGACTTCATTCCCAGGGCGGCTTTGCTAGCTGGGAGGCTCCCTGCTCCTAGGTCTGCCTTGAGCGCCGAGCTGATCACTCGGTGCTCGACTGGTCGGTCTGTCGGTCATGTGACGCTGGCCATGTCACATGACCCTCACTCCCCACTATAAATACAGGCAGCCTGCTGGCCACAGGTTGCCTGTTAATTTAGGTTCCTGGCATTTGTTGGATACCTGTATACTTACCTGATCCTGTTCCCTGACGATCCTTTGCCTGCTCCTCCTGGACTGCGCATCCCTCCTGGTATTTTGACCTCGGCTTCCATCTGACTATTCTTTGCGGACTCCTTTGGTACTTCTCGACTCTCCTGGTATTTATGACCCCGGCTTCTCCTGACCATTCTTTGCTTATCCCTCTGTACTGCGTTGTCCTCTTGGTTTTGACCCTGTCCGTTCACTATCCGTTATTTGTCTTGTCTGTCCTTCCCGCACGTATCCTAAGTTAGGAACTGCCGTCCAGTTGTCCCCTGTCATCAGGACTCATGAGGCAAGTAGGCAGGGCCAGGGGTGAGGGTGGAGCGCAGTGGTCACTATCCTCCCCCCTGTGTGTGTGTGCACGTGACCGTTACAGCTTTGTTATGCTAAGGCTAGTTTCATATCTCCGGTAGCAGCCTGCCGCAATTCTCCGGACACAGCACTGCCGGATTCAAATAGAATACCCACCGACACTATTAACTATAATGGGGTTCGGGAGAGAATCTGACACAGTACGGAAAATGTGCCGAGAATCAGTTGGACAGAAACCACTGTATGCAGTGGTTTGTGTCCAGCCGATTCCCTGCATTCTCTACCGATTCCCTGCATTCTCTGCCAGATGACAATACCGGAGATATGAAACTAGCCTAAGCAAGAGAAATATAACGATCGTTTTTTAATTCAGATATTTATAGACAAGTTCTGTTACATAATTTCAGAGTTGGTAAGGCTGAAAAAAGACATAGCCCCTGAAAGTTCAACCCATAATCATACAGTTTTGATCCAAAGGTAGGCAGGAAGGTGGTCATCAATTGTGCTATATTCAAGGAAAAATTCTGAATAAATCTTTGGATCAACATTCCTTTGGATCAACCAGAAATCTTGTAACTATAACTTGTAATATTGTTACTTTCAAGAAAAGCATTCAGGCCACACATGAAAATGAATTACCATGTGTATGTTATTGTGAACATAGTACTATATCAATGTATTCATATGGATGTGGATTCATGTTTTTTTCTCTACAGTTTGTCATGATACAATATGTATAGATCCATTTAAATCATATGTAAAAGTGCTGTAAAGGTTATGTTAAAAAATCACTTGATCTTAGTTAGTAAATTTCCCCATAAAGACAGGCTATCCTACGATAAGCCATCAGCTTCAGATCATTTGGAGATTGATTCTCGGTAGCCCCACTGATCCATAGAGCTCAGACTGCTTCATTTTAAACACTGCACTGTCTATTCAGTAGCAGGTGCAAGTTATTGCAGCTTTATCTTAGCCACTGCTGCCTCTCTTGCTATTCTGCTGCCACTCGACTATCTCCATGCTGAGTCAATTATCTGTGGGTGAAAAATATAGGAGAAAAGCTTTATAGTCAAGACTAGGGAAATGTTCTCCAGTAGAGATGAGCAAATTTCTTAAAATTCGATTTGGCCAAATCGTCTGTCTATCTGAAATTCAAAAAAGTTCTACCTTAATAAAAATTGGTCTGATTGCCTGGAAAATGTTCTCTCTCTTCTCTTCTCTTTCTCTCTCTCATCTCAACTCTCCAAAATCGAATCACACAAACTTCTTTGCTGTCTTACATTTAGAATATTTTCAACGCCTAAAACAGGCATAGAAAGTGGTAAATGAGAATTTCTTGGTGCTTTGTGGTAATTAGAGATGAACAAATAAAAATAAAAATTCGGCGAATTTTTGGGGAAAAATTTTGTTCGATCTTAATTTATTTGCGGCGAATTACGTTAAAAAACGACTATTTACTGGCTGCAGAGAGCCTTTATGGTGGTGCAGAACACTGTGCCTTGCAGTAACATGCATAGGGAGTCTGCTTTAGTAGGGAAATAATACTGTGATTCCGTATGACATGCAGATGACAGGTGTCGTTCTTAGAATCACTGCACACTTTACTTATTTGGGCAGTCACGGGGCCAAAACTGACCAAATAACTCAAGTATGAACTCAGCCTTACAGGTCAATGTTAGCGTCAAGAAGAAGTGCACTGCTTTTACACCATCATCAGCTAATTCCATATAGACGTCTACAGATCTAGAGATGTCCCGAACAGTTCCCGGCGAACATCGCTTGTTCGCCGCGGCGGACGAACATATGCGATGTTCGGTCCGCCCCCTATACGTCATCATTGAGCAAACTTTGACCCTCTACCTCACAGTCAGCAGACACATTCCAGCCAATTAGCAGCATACTCTCCCTCCCAGACCCTCTCACCTCCTATCAAAAAGCAAGGACAGCATCCATTTTTTTAATGTATTCAGTGTCCACTCCAGTCCTCAAAGACTCATCTGATCTGCTGTAAGGACAGCGTCCTGACAGCACCCCAAAAAGCCCTTTTTAGGGCTAGTACATCAGTCTGCTTTTTTTTTTTTTTCTCTGTAATCTAATTGCAGTTGACTGCCAGCGTGTGTGTCAGGCCTACAGCGTGTACTGTGCCCACTACTGCCAGTGCCCAGTGCCACCACTCATATCTGGTGTCACAGTAGCTTGCATTTAAAAAAAATATATACTTTTTTCACTGTAATCTAATTGCAGTTGCCTGCAAGCGTGTGTGTCAGGCCTACAGCGTGTACTGTGCCCACTACTGCCAGTGCCCAGTGCCACCACTCATATCTGGTGTCACAGTAGCTTGCACGCATAGTACAACTAATCGGAAAAAAAATGACAGGCAGAGGAAGGCCACCCCGCAGGGGCCGTCATGGTCGTGGTAGTTGACTGGCTTACACAGGACAATCAATCTTCTACAGCTTCCGCTCGGAACCTTGACGCACCATCCTCCTCCAGCTCAGCTTTGGGCACCTCTCAAGTTACCACTCGCAAGCCTGCCGCCACCACCAACACTAGCACCACAGCTGCTTCACTTGATCTGTCAGAGGAGTTATTTACACATCAGTTGGAAGAAATGAGTGATGCGCAACCATTATTGCCAGATGATGTAGATAACAGGGATGTGTCTCAGTCAGGCAGCATTACACACATGGACATACGGTGTGATGATGATGATGTTGTACCCGCTGCTGCTTCCTTTGCTGAGTTGTCAGATACAAGTAAAGCGGTTGATGATGACGATGTGTCTGTGGATGTCACGTGGGTGCCCGCTCGAAGAGAAGAAGAACAGGGGGAAAGTTCAGATGGGGAGACAGAGAGGAGGAGGAGACGAGATGGAAGCAGGGAGCTAGTGGCACAGTCAGACAGCATGTATCGGCACCCGGGGTCAGCCAGACAGCACGCCAATCAACGCATGCTGTTGCCACCACCAGAATACCGTCATTGCAAAGCTCAGCAGTGTGTCATTTTTTTGGTGTGTCTGCCTCTGATAACAGCAATGCCATTTGCAACCTGTGCCAAAAGAAACTGAGTCGTGGGAAGTCCAACACCCACCTAGGTACAACTGCTTTGCGAAGGCACATGATCTCACATCACAAACGCCTATGGGATCAACACATGATGAGTACAAGCAGCACACAAACTCAAATCCACCATCCTCCTCCTGGTCCAGCATCTTCAGCCACATCAACCACTGCTGTCCTCCTTGCCCCCTCTCAACCATCCGCCACTCCGCCTCTCACCTTCAGCAGTTGCTGCTCATCTGCCCACAGTCAGGTGTCTGTCAAGGAAATGTTTGAGCGTAAGAAGCCCCTTGTACGGCGTCTGACAGCTGGCTTGTCGGAACTCTTAGCCCGCCAGCTTTTACAATACAAGCTGGTGGAGTCTAAGGCCTTCAAAAAATTTGTAGCTATTGGGACACCGCAGTGGAAGGTACCCGGCCGAAATTTCTTTGCACAAAAGGCAATCCCCAACCTGTACTCGATTGTGGAAAAGGAAGTCATGGCATGTTTGGCACACAGTGTTGGGGCAAGGATTCATCTGACCACTGATACCTTGTCTGCAAAGCACGGTCAGGGCAGGTATATCACGTACACTGCGCATTGGGTAAACCTGCTGACGGTTGCCAAGCATGGAATGCGTGGCTCTGCAGAGGAGTTGGTGACACCGCCACGACTTGCAGGCAGGCTTGCTGCCACCTCCTCTACTCCTCCTACTCCATCCTCTTTGCTAACCTCCTCGGCTGAGTCCTCTTCTGCTGCTGCGTCTTGCTCCCCATCAACTGCAACCCTCCAGCTCCCCAGTTGCTATTCCACATCCCGGAAACGACAGTGTCACGCCGTCTTGGGGTTGACTTGCCTTAAAGCAGAGAGTCACACCGGACCAGCACTCCTGTCCGCCCTGAACGCACAGGTGGATCAGTGGCTGACTCCGCACCAACTGGAGATCGGCAAAGTGGTGTGGGACAACGGAAGCAATTTGTTGGCGGCATTGAATTTGGGCAAGTTGACACATGTGCCGTGCATGGCACATGTGTTGAATCTGATCGTACAACGCTTTGTGCATAAGTACCCAGGCTTACAGGACGTCCTCAAGCAGGCCAGGAAGGTGTGTGGCCATTTCAGGCATTCCTACACGGCCACGGCGCACTTTTCAGATATTCAGCGGCGAAACAACATGCCAGTGAGGCGCTTGATTTGCGACAGACCGACACGTTGGAATTCAACACTCCTAATGTTCGCCGCCTGCTCCAACAAGAAAAAGCCGTCAACGAGTATTTGTATGACCGGGGTGCTAGGACAGCCTCTGCGGAGCTGGGTATTTTTTTGCCACGTTACTGGACGCTCATGCGCAATGCCTGTAGGCTCATGCGTCCTTTTGAGGAGGTGACAAACCTAGTTAGTCGCACCGAAGGCACCATCAGCGACATCATCCCATTTGTTTTCTTCCTGGAGCGTGCCCTGCGAAGAGTGCTGGATCAGGCCGTAGATGAGCGTGAAGAGGAAGAGTTGTGGTCACCATCACCACCAGAAACAGCCTTATCAGCATCGCTTGCTGGACCTGCGGCAATGCTGGAAGAGGAGTCTGAGGAAGAGGAGTCAGAGGAGGAATGTGGCTTTGAGGAGGAGGAAGACCAACCACAGCAGGCATCCCAGGGTGCTCGTTGTCACCTATCTGGTACCCGTGGTGTTGTATGTGGCTGGGGAGAAGAACAGAACTTCAATGACTTCAGTGAGGACGAGGAACGGGACATGAGTAACTCGGCATCCAACCTTGTGCAAATGGGATATTTCATGCTGTCATGCCTGTTGAGGGACCCTCGTATAAAAAGGCTGAAGGAGAACGACCTGTACTGGGTGGCCACGCTACTAGACCCCCGGTATAAGCAGAAAATGCCTGAAATGTTACCGAATTACCGGAAGTCGGAAAGGATGCAGCAGTTCCAAAACAAGTTAAAAAATATGCTTTACACAGCATATAAGGGTGATGTCACAGCACAACGGGAATCTAACAGGGGAAGAGGTGAAAGTAATCCTCCTCCTACCACGACCACGCCGGCAAAGACAGGACCCTTTACAGACGTGTTGTTGATGGAGGACATGCGGAGCTTTTTAAGTCCTACGCATTTCCACAGCCCTTCGGGGGTCAACCCTCAGAGAACGACTCGACCGACAGGTAGCAGACTACCTCGCCTTAACTGCAGATATCGACACTCTGAGGAGCGATGAACCTCTTGACTACTGGGTGTGCAGGCTTAAACTGTGGCCTGAGCTATCCCAATTTGCGATAGAACTTCTGGCCTGCCCCGCTTCAAGTGTCCTGTCAGAAAGGACCTTCAGCGCAGCAGGAGGTATTGTCACTGAGAAGAGAAGTCGTCTAGGTCAAAAAAGTCTATATTGCCTCACCTTTTATTAACATGAATGAGGCATGGATCCCGAAGGGACTGACAGTGGGGGATGCATTTGACTAAGAAAGGCTTGATGAGATGCCTTGGGCTATAAAATGCCGTGCCCCAAATTGGAAGTAAGAGGACCAACCAAGCATCTTTTTCCATTTCCTGGTTCCTAAAATCTATTTCATGCACCACACCGGCCCCTGATAGGGGACAAAACAGAGATTAAACTGGTAAGAACAGATTTGTTTAATAAAAAAAAAAAGAGGACAGCCTCTGCGGAGCTGGGTATTTCTGCCTTTTATGGATTAAAACCCGAATCTGCGTCAACTACGTAATTTTCCATGGGAGTTTTGCCATGGATCCCTCTCCGGCATGCCACAGTCCAGGTGTTAGTCCCCTTGAAACAACTTTTCCATCACTATTGTGGCCAGAAAGAGTCCCTGTGGGTTTTAAAATTTGGATGCCTATTGAAGTCTATGGCGGTTCGCCCGTTCGCGAACATTTGTCTATACAGAACGTGTTCTATTAAGCGCTTATACAAGTAGAGCCCCCCGACAGAGTGGAGAGGGTGTCAGCAGTAAGTTTGTGTTGACGTCACTGATTATATTGCCCTTACTCTGATCCGTCAGAACAATAACCCCCAAAAAACTGATCCTGTCTGTGGAGCAAACGAGGTGCAGAACAGCGTGACACCGCCGTGCCCTGCACATGTGGTATGCTGGAGGGGCACTGTTAATTGTCCCTGCAGTGGAGGCTGAGGACACAGTAGAGGATGAGAAGGCAGAGGCGGACATTGTCGCAGAACCAATGGCGTGAGAGCGTGGAGGCGGAAGCCGTGCCACCTGGCCAAGTTGCTGGTGTGGCTGTGCAAGAACCACATTCATCCAGTGGGCCGTAAAGGACATGTCGGCGCTGCCGTGCACTTTGGCAGACACCAACAGGCTCAAGGACTGGCCCACCTTATATTCTACATACGTGTGCAGGGCTGGTACTGCCTTTTTCACAAAGAAGTGATGGCTTGGGACTCTCCACCTCAGCTCGGCACAAACCATCAGTTCTCTGAAAGGTGTAGAGTCCACCACTTGGAAAGGGAGGGACTGCAGCACCAGCAACTTTGCCAGGAGTGCGTTCAGCTTCTGCGCCAGTGGATGAGTGCACGCATACTGTTGTCTATTGGCAATCGCTTCGGTGATCGATTGCTGACAGAATGGGTGAGGAGGAGTAGGAGGATGAGGAGCAGGAGCATCAGGACCGGTAGATGATGGTAAGGACAGACAGAGCCTTGACTCCCTGAAATCATCTGGATGCCACTGGGTGATGCAGCGGTTGCTGAAGCAGGCTGGACCACCCCATTGGAGCCACGGTTCTCCCAGGTCACTTTATGGTGACGCTGCATATGTTGACGCAGAGCCAAGGTGCCAACATTGGCACCCTGGCCACTCTTCACCTTCTGCCAACAGATTCTACATATGGCCATGTTCACCTCCTCCTCCTCCGGATTAACAAAATACTGCCACGCCGCCAAGTAGGTGATTTTACCACCTGACTTCTACCACCGCTGCCTCCGTGAACCCGTGCACCGCTACTTCCCAGGCAGGTAGGCTCCTGCGAAGCGGGTGGTCAACCCTTGGCACGTTTGGCTACCGGCCTCCCACTGCTGCCACCCTGCTGACTCCCAGTCACGCTAGCAACTTGCTGGCTCTGCCGCTGCCTAGGTCAAGCTTCCACCCTCTTCTCCCGATGATGAAGCCCCTTCATCAGAGGGGGTGAAGACGTGATGACTTAGGTGTGCTACGTAGCTCCTGACCGTTCTATCCCGCTTTACTATGCAAGACACAAGCCTCTCTATCTGAACTGTGGGACGCCCCCACCTCTGGGCCCTTTGAGTTCTGCTGGACTGGACTCTCAGGGGATCCCCTGCGTTTGTCCGCCTTGTCTGGTAGTGTCTGCTTGCTGCCTTGCTTGCAGACGGGGCGGTCGCCCTCCTTCTGATGTTTCGGTCCCGGCTGCTTCCTACCGCCCCCCTCCGTGGATCTTCAGTGTCGTTGAAGTATGAAGTATCAAATATATGTTGCTTCCTGTCCTTCTCTGCCTCCATGTTTGACCCCTCCTCCCCATGCCCTGTTTAATCGTTTTCTCAATCTCCCTGCTTTGTCTATTCATTTATAGGGGATATGGGACAGAAAGTTAAAATTTCTCAATTTTATAAAGTGTTTCTTAAAACACGATTTAATAATACACGTTCTTCGAGACAAAAGGCTTGGCAAATTGATTGTCTGGGAATTTCCTTCGAAGATTGTGATAATGTATTGGCGAATTTAAGTTTAGTTTCTTATAGTTTTAATCAACTTTTGGTTCAATTTAATATTAAAAATTTAATTTACAGATTGAAGAATGGGGACAATTCGATTTTTGGACTTTTCACGATTACTCAATAAAGTGTTGCCTAAGACATGAGAGAATCGGCCAGTCTTCTGGTTATTCGAGAACGTGGTTGCAATGGAGAAAGCATTCCAAAAAACTATTTCTCTCTACCTGGAGACGAATCCTGTCAAGATTGATGCAAGTGCGGTATTGTCTGCTCATCAAGCCAGATACTTCTGGGGAACCTGCCTAGGGTTGGGCGATATCAAAAATATTCCCACTATAACGATATTAAGAAATTTATCACGATAACAATATATATCGCGATAAATGTCCATTTAGAAAAAAAAACATTTAAAACATGTACTCGTTTTTCCTGGTAGCCCCCATAGATTATAATTAGGGTTGAGCGAACCCAAACTGTAAAGTTCGGGTTCGTACCGTACTTTACGGTGTTCGGCACCCGAACCTGAACATTTCAGTAAAAGTTCGGGTTCGGTGTTCGGGTAATATTAATATACCATCGGATCTGAGTTTTCTCCAATCCGATGGTATATTTTAACTTGAAGCGTCCCCATCACCATGGGAACACCTCTATGTTAGAATATACCATCGGATTTGAGTTAGATCGTAAAAACTCAGATCCAACAGTATATTCTAACACAGAGGTGTTCCCATAGTGATGGAGACGCTTAAAGTTAGAATATACTGAGAACTGTGGACATAACGGCCGCACCTGAGGGGTTAATTGTGCGGATCACAGCCCCCTGTAAGAGATCAGGTGCTTTCAGGCAGCAGGGGGCCAGACCCCCCTCCCTCCTCAGTATTAAAATCATTGGTGGCCAGTGCGGCCCCCCCTCCCTCCCCAGTAATAAAATCATTGGTGGGTAGTGCGGCTCCCCCACGCCCTCCCTATTAAAATCATTGGTGGCTAGTGCGGCCCCCCCACCCCCTGTTAAAATCATTGGTGGCTAGTGCGGCCCCCCCACCCCCACCCACCCCCTATTAAAATCATTGGTGGCCAGTGCGGCCTCCCCTCTCCCCCCTAATTAAAATCATTGGTTAATAACCCCCCTCCCCCCATCATTGGTGGCAGCGGAGCGGCAGTTCCGATCGGAGTCCCAGTTTAATCGCTGGGGCTCCAATCGGTTACCATGGCAGTCAGGACGCTACTGCAGTCCTGGCTGCCATGGTTACTTAGCACTTTTAGCAGCATTATACTTACATGCGCTGTCTGTGGCTGGCCGGCGCTCCTCCTACTGGTAAGTGAAAGGTCTGTGCGGCGCATTGCTTATAGCACAGACCTGTCACTTACCAGTAGGAGGAGCGCCCTCTCCAATTCGATAGTATATTTTAACTTGAAGCGTCCTCATCACCATGGGAACGCCTCTATGTTAGAATATACAATCGGATTTGAGTTAGATCGTGAAAACCCAGATCCGACAGTATATTCTAACACAGAGGCATTCCCATAGTGATGGGGACGCTTCAAGTTAGAATATACTGAGAACTGTGGACATAACTGCCCCCTGCTGCCTGACAGCACCTGATGGGTTAATTGTGCGGATCACAGCCCCCTGTAAGAGATCAGGTGCTTCCAGGCAGCAGGGGGCCAGACCCCCCTCCCTCCTCAGTATTAAAATCATTGGTGGCCAGTGCGGCCCCCCCTCCCTCCCCAGTATTAAAATCATTGGTGGCCAGTGCGTCCCCCCCTCCCTATTAAAATCATTGGTGGCTAGTGCGGCCCCCCCACCCCCTATTAAAATCATTGGTGGCTAGTGCGGCACCTGAGGGGTTAATTGTGCGGATCACAGCCACCTGTAAGAGATCAGGTGCTGCCAGGCAGCAGGGGGCAGTTATGTACACAGTTCTTAGTATATTCTAACTTGAAGCGTCCCCATTACCATGGGAATGCCTCTGTGTTAGAATATACTGTCGGATCTGAGTTTTCACGATAGTGAAAACTCAGATCTGAAAAAGCTAATACTATTATTTTCCGTTATAACGGAAAATAATAAAGTGAAGTTCGGGTCCCCATTGACTTTAATGGGGTTCGGGTCCAAGTTCGGGTCCCGAACCCAAACTTTTTTTTAAAGTTCGGCCGAACTCCCCGAACATCTAGGTGTTTGCTCAACTCTAATTATAATGTCTCCTTGATGCTCCCATGCAGTAATATCTCTTAGTTGCCCAATAGAACGGGGTCACCGTTCCCCCCAAATCTGATGGAGCGGCCATGCCCCCTGTTGCTCCATTCATTCTCTATGGGAGTGCTGGAGATAGCAGCGATCAGCCATCTTCACAGCACCCACAGAAAATGGGACATCCTAGCAGAAAACCCTGATAAGTGGCTTGTTCAGAGTGTGCCCATCATAAGTGCACATTGTCATGAAGGGCACCTTGTCATAATAAAGATGCCTTTCAGTCAAATAAAACATTGGGGGTCATTTACTAAAGACTGGCCCTTCCCATATGGGTCTTAGTCCCTACACACTACAGCCATATTACCGCAGCCCCCAAAGCGCAGCGCTTGTTCTCAGCCCCGGCCTCTCTGTGCAGCAGCCCCCAGAGTGCAGCAACTGTTCTCAGCCCCGGCCTCTCTGTGCAGCAGCCTGTTCTGTTACGGCGTACACCACATAAGAGATATTTTTCAATACTTTAATAGTTTGGACTTTTTCGGAAGTGGCAATACCGAATTAGTTGTTTTTATTGTATATTTTTTTTATGTAAATTGGGAAAGTGGTGATTTAAAATTGTATTTTTTTTTTCCTTTTGTTTTTCTTTTTATTTAATAACTATTAGCCCCCTTATGGGGCTAGAACCTGGGATCTTTTCATCCCTTATCCTATGCACCCTAATAGAGATCTATTAGGGTGCATAGGATATCACATTGTCCCTGCTGCCCTGTGTTTTATGCACATGGCAGCAGGGAGATTACCATGGCAGCCATGGATGTTTCCAGTAGCGTTCTGACTGCCATGGTAACCGATCAGAGCCCTGAGATTTCACTGCTGGGGCTCCGATCAGAAGCTACCACTGCACCAACAATGAAGAGGGGAGGGGACCCTGTGTCCACTGCCACCAATGATTATAATACTGGCGGGCTTGGGTGCACTGCGCCATCAATGATTATAATTTATAATACTGGGGTATGGGGGGGGCGCACTGCACCACCAATGAATGTAATTAACCCCATAATACAAATGCATTTGAGGGTTAAATTGCCTCGGTTCACGGTATCGCCGCTTCCAGTCATTGAGACCGGATGCCGGGTATGTGATACGGCCGGCACCCGCAGTCCATATTTGTATTGAGCATAATTCTCATCGGTAGCGCAGCGGCCACAGGCCCTCCCCTTCTCCTCACTATTACCTTCTCATTGGTGGCGCAGTGGCAGCCAGATCACAGTGGGAAGGGACTCTCTCCTTCTCCACTGTGCCGGCTGTAATGTGTGCTGGACGTTTTAGAGGCATTCAGCACTGTGACATGTGTCTGCCCCTATGACGTCACTAAAATACCGCGGTAATTAAGAAATGGCGATATCGCCATATCGCCGTTTCTTAATACCGCGGTATATCGTTAATTTCGGTTTATTGCCCAACCCTAAACCTGCCTGGCATGAACAGGCTTCTAGTAGCTACAGACAATGAGAAGACAAAGCTTCAAGATTGCTTGGAGCCCGGAAGAGTCATGAAGTTTATCAAGATTCAAACCATAACTACCAGCAGTGGTCTCTTCATCAGGGAAAAAAATCACGAGTTCCCAGTCATCATGGATGGAAAGGAGGACATCTGGTGGTGCACGGAGATGGAGTGGGTCTTCGGATACCCCCTCAGCTACATCATCATCGAGTACTGTCTGCACATCACTGATGTCCTCCTCAACCGTCTCTGGGTCAGGAGCCTGACCTCTCGCAACACTAGCTCCTACGCCACTCTCCTCATCACTACTTGCCCACCTAGTGGAGGAAGCGGCGGATGTCTTCTCCACATCTTGGCTGGCAAGTAGCTGCTGACTGTCTTCTAGTAGCTCGAACTCACTGTATAGTGGAGCAGAGCCCACAGCATACAATACTTCTCTGGCTCTGGGAACAGAAAAGGACAGAGGCAGGTTGAGGACAGGTGAGGGCACAGGGCCTGCTCCCAGGCCATGCCAACTAAGGGTTGTGTCTGATGAACCCACTGAATCTTGGCTGGGGGTGTATGATGTCACTTGCGACGAAGTCAATGATCGAGTCAACCAATCAAGAACCGCTGGGTTGCTGGTCACGACACGACCGCTAGCTACCACTGGGAGCTCACGGCCTCTCAAAGTGACCCCTGCTGCCACGGCCCCTTACTCTGCTGTGACCACTGCCTGTGCCAGAAACATTTAGGCCTCTGCCACTCCCCTGTGCAGGGCCTGGCACTTCTCTGTCTGACATACTGTTAGATCAAATAAAAAATAAAATAAAAAGGAAATTAAAACACCTTAAAAAAGTCTGTAATTTTCTCACTTCACCACACAACGGCTAATAAGCCCTTTTTTCCAACTAATACACGCCACAAAAGGCTTTACAACAGATAACTGCACCGCTGAGCGGCAAATATATTTTTTCTTTTTCCACTAATATAATTCACACCACAAAAGGCTTTACAACGGATAACTGCACCGCTGAGCGGCAAATATATTTTTTCTTTTATTCACTAATACACACCACAAAAGGCTTTACAACAGATAACTGCACCGCTGAGCGGCAAATATATTTTTTATTTTTCCACTAATATAATTCACGCCACAAAAGGCTTTACAACAGATAACTGCACCGCTGAGCGGCAAATATATATTTTCTTTTTTTCACTAATACACACCACAAAAGGCTTTACAACAAATAACTGCACCGCTGAGCGACAAATATATTTTTCTTTTTCCACTAATACACGCCACAAAAAGCTTTAAAACAGAAAACTGTACTGCTGAGTAGCAAATATATTTTTTCTTTTTCCGCTAATACATTCCACAAAAGGCTTTACAACAGATAACTGCACTGCTGAGCGGCAAATATATTTTTTCTTTTTCCACTTATACACGACAAAAAGGGCTGTACTTTTAGCACTACACCACACAAAAACGAATAAGCCCTTTTTCCCACTAATACAAGCCAAAAAATGCTTTAGAACATAACTGCACTGCATAAGGGCAAATAAAAAGTATAAATAATTCCTTGTAATAAATACTATTAATGGCTGTATCAAACAGCACTTGCACCCCAATAACAAGAATGATTTGCTGCAATTACAGAGCTGTATAATGGCAATTTGGATCCCCAGTCAGTGCAGCAAGGTGTAATAGGGTTGTTCCTATTACCCAGGCTGTAACCTCCCCTATTGAACCCTGTTCTACATAAATGTTGCGGAATGATTCCTCCCTATTCTTTCCCTACACCTTGAATAATCTTTCCCTGCACTTGTAAATAGTTTTTTTTTATTTTTAGCACAATGACGGTTTTTCTAACACTGTCCCTAGTGCCTGCTGACATCTCTCCCTGCACTAAGTACACTGGTAAATGGCAGAATCTAAGATTGCTGAGGCTATTTATAGGGCTGTGACATCACAGGGCTAGCTGCTGATTGGCTGCATGCATTATGGGTGATCCTGCCTTCCCAGAATTCCTTTCTCCATGTCCTAACACGTGCAGCAGCCATTTCATGTGATTCGTTACCACGAAGTGTGAGGAAATTCAGCTTCCTTGCTAATCAAATTTCTCCTGAAATTCGGATTGAATTCCACTTTGTCAGCTTCGATTCGCTCATTTCTAGTGGTAATTAATACATTTTTCCTGAAATGGAGGTAAAAAAAACTAACCATACTCGTGGAGAGGCCTTTGTGACCATCTTGATTGAGGAAAACACGTCAATTTTCGCAAGAGCTTACGTGTGACATCACCACGTCATCACATTAGGCGGGAGTGGTGACGTCATTAGTGATGATGTTACTGCGTCCACCTAGCATGATGACCTCCTCACATCATCACGCCAGCATGTGTGAGAATTGGTGCATTTTCAAAATGGCCGCAGCGGGCTCTCCATAATCAAATGGAGGAGGTGAGTGTGTGTATATATATATATATATATATATATATATATATATATATATATTTGTAAGGGAAAATATTCAGTATAACTTGTAATTTATTCATTTAAATCCCTGCTCATTCTGGGCTTTGAAGTCAAGGAGTTGGTCCTATCAGTGATTGACAGCTACCTCTGTATACACAGTCATAGAGGAAAGGCTGATAGGACCATCTCATTGACTTCAAAACCCAGAATGATCAGGAATTTAAATGAATAAAATACAAGTTAGGCCTCATGCACACAGCCGTTGCGGTCCCCAATGCACGGGCAACATCCGTGCAGCGGCCGGGACGGATCGAGACCCATTCAATTTGAATGGGTTCATGATCCGTCCGCACTGTAAAAAAAAATAGAACATGTTCTATTTTTTTGAGGTGCAAAGGCACAGACAGAAACACTACGGAGTGCTTCCTTGGGCTTCCAAGCCATGCTTCCGTTCCGCACCGCATCTCCCGGATTGCGGACCCATTCAAGTGAATGGGTCCCCATTCATGATGCGGGGTGCACACGGCTGGTGCCCGTGTATTGCAGACCTTCTGTATGGGTTGAATGGGTCCATGATAAGTCCTCACCGCAAATAAATAGTTGTTTTTTGTGGTGCGGAGGCACGGACAGAAACACGATGGAAGCACTCTGTAGTGCTTCCGTGGGGTTCCATGCCTCCATTCCGCACCGCAGCTCCGGATTGCGTGAATTCAAGTGAATTGGTCCGCATCCGTGATGCGGGGAGCACACGGCCGGTGCCCGCATATTGCGGATCCGCTGTTTGCGGGCCGCCATACGGCAACGGCCGTGTGCATGAGGCCTTAGGGCTGTTTCACACGAGCGAGTCCATTGCGGGAATCACGCTCCGTGTGTGAGTGTGATCCTCCGCTCTGGACTTGCAGGAGCGCACGGCATTATCATGATTTATAATGCTATGTGCCTCTGCTTGACCTTATTTCTACAGAATCATACTGACATCTTTATGTCACTATGATTCTGTGGAAAAAAGGCCATGCAGAGACACATAGCATTATAAATCATGATAATGCCGTGCGCTCCTGTAAATCCGGAGCGGAGGATCACACTCCCACACGGAGCGGGATTCCCGCAATGGACTCGCTCGTGTGAAACAGCCCTTATACAGATTTTTTTTCCCCATAAAATATGTAGCAATCTGCTCAGCACCTCCTGCTCTATAACATGCTGCCGGCAGATTACATAGCATTTTCATGGTGACAGATTCCCTTTATGCTAAAGGTCAAATGAGAAAATTGCACCATGTTTATTAAATATAATCCTGCTATGAACATGCATAGGCTCTGGTTAAAATTTGCACTGTTTTCTAAATCTGTCATAAAGTCTTCGGCCAGGCCACCTCTTGTAAACCATGCCCATTTTTTGCAAAATGTTTCAGATTTTAAATGCAGAGGAAAGCTGCAAATGTATACACTAATCTGGTGTGTGCCATGATTTGTGACTTGTGTTTACCCCACAACTGGTGGAAATCATCTCGATAAATACTCTCTATTTGTTTTCTTAATGCTTGTTGTCCTTGTATCTTGATCAGTCCTAGAAACCAAGATGAAAGAAATTTAGTGTTTTCCTAAATTGTTACTTATCTAATTACTGCTATTTCAGTGATGTCCTCTAATGCCTACTGGCTTTCACTCTGTTACAGTTGAAGCCTGTGCTTGCCACCACAAACAAGCAAAAATTACATGAGGCACTTTACAGGCAGCATTGGAAATACAACTAGCAGGCACTTTCAGGTAGGTAAAAGTTTTTGTGAAATTTTGTGATACATGGATGAGCCTACAGCTCTTGTTTATCGGGCTCTCCTGTAATTCTGCTATTTTATCTAGCCATTTCTACTTAGCTGTGACATCATGTGTCATCTGTTGGCAATTAGAATTAATTCTTATTTTGTTATGTTGGACAAAAAAAAAAAAGTTCAATAGTTCCATTTAAATGACCTTAAAAGGATATTCCCTATTCTGGTAAGAATAAGTTATCCCCTATCTATTGGTTAGAACAAGTTATCCCCTATTCCGTACCCAGTGACTGGAATACCCCTTTATCAGTGCACACTGTAAATTTACCTGAGTAGTTATGTTCTATTTCCAAGTATTAAACAAAAGAATTGTCCTCTTGACCCTATTTGTCTATGGAACTCTTGCCATACAACAGTTTAGCTTGCCACGAACATGGAGCTCATGTAGAAGATCTTAAAATACAACAGATATCTATTTCAAGAAACTGGATCTTACATAAGAATGTGCCCTTTGTGGGACAACACATCCGAGCAGCCCATAACTAAAAAAGGCTTATTCTGGTATACATTGTATATTGTACTAGACTTATGGAATTGAATTCATGATGTAAATCACAGGGTGAAACTCAGTATATATGTCTGCATATATATAGTCTACACACCCCTGTTAAAATGTCAGGTTTCTGTGATGTAAAAAAATGAGACAAAGATAAATCATTTCAGAACTTTTTCCACCTTTAATGTGACCTATAAACTGTACAACTGAATTGAAAAACAAACTGAAATCTTTTAGATTTTCTTCCCCCGGTAGACGGAAGAAAAAATATAAAAATAAAATAATATAGTTGCATAAGTGTGCACACCCTTAAACTAATACTTTGCTGAAGCACCTTTTGATTTTATTACAGCACTCAGTCTTTTTGGGTATGAGTCTATCTATCAGCATGGCACATTTTGACTTGGCAAGATTTGCCCACTCTTCTTTGCAAAAACACTCCAAATCTGTCAGATTGCAAGGGCATCTCCTGTGCATAGCCCTCTTCAGATCACCCTTAGAGATGTCGCGAACATAAAATTTTCCGTTCGCGAACGGCAAACACGATTTTCCGCAAATGTTCGCGAACGGGCGAACCACCTGCGAACCAATAGGCAGGCGAATTTTAAAACCCACAGGGACTCTTTCTGGCCACAATAGTGAAAAAAAGTGGCTTCAAGGGGACTAACACCTGGACTGTGGCATGCCGGAGGGGGATCCATGGCAAAACTCCCATGGAAAATTACGTAGTTGACGCAGAGTCAGGTTTTAATCCATAAAGGGCATAAATCACCTAACAATCCTAAATTGTTTGGAATAACGTGCTTTAAAACATCCAGTGTGTGTATACGATCAGGTATGATGTTGTATCGATCAGGTAGTGTAAGGGTTACGCCCGCTTCACAGTGACAGACCAAACTCTGACAGACCAAACTCCCCGTTTAACGCACCGCAAACAACCGCAAACAGTCCATTTGCACAACCGCAAACTCCCCATTTGCACAAGGTTGGATACCAAGCTAGCCATGTCCCGTTCCTTGTCCTCACTGACGTCATTGAAGGTCTCTTCCTCCACCCAGCCACGTACAACACCAAGGGTCCCCGAAAGGTGACAACAAGCCCCCTGGGATGCCTGCTGTGGTTGGTCTTCCGCCTCCTCAAAGCCACCTTCCTCCTCTGACTCCTCTTCTTCAGACTCCTCTCTCTGCTTTGCCGCAGGTCCAGCAATCGACGACGACAAGGCTCCTTCTGGTGGTGATGGTGACCACAACTCTTCCTCTTCATGCTCATCTATGGCCTGATCCAGCACTCTTCACAGGGCACGCTCCAGAAGAAACGCATATGGGATGAGGTCGATGATGTTGCCTTGGGTTTGACTGACCAGGTTTGTCACTTCCGCAAAAGGACGCATAAGCCTATAGCCATTGTGCATGAGCGTTCAGTAACGCGGCCAAAAAATACCCAGCTCCGCAGAGGCTGTCCTCTTTTTTTTTAATTAAAAAAATCTGTTCTTACCAGTTTAATCTCTGTTTTGTCCCCTATCAGGGGCTGATGTATGGAATAGATTTTAGGAACCGGGAGAGGGAAAAAGATGGTTGGTCGGTCCTCTTACTTCCAATTTGGGGCACTGCGTGTGCGCCGTGCAATGTACTATTCCACCCTATATGAGTGGTGTGTTAAGTAGTACTATTCCTATCAGTTTAATCCCTGTTACGTCCCCTATCAGGGGACGTGTATTGAATAGATTTTATACAACCGCAAAGAGTTGTCAATAGTTGACACACTCATGACATAAATTTTATTCCTCTATGCGTCAATCTTGGTGTAGTGATGACTGGTCTCGTGCGCACGTTTGGGAGATTGCAGGCAATGGGGTTTTTTCAAAGCCTATGGTCGTGCTGAGGTAGTTCAGTGACAGTTAAGTGACCCAGAAAACAATGATTCTGCAGTGTGGGCCCATTGTTGGCCTAGTAGGCTTTAATGATCACCTTAGATGATCACAAAGAAAATTTATGTTTTTTCTATGCAAAATTATCCAGCCGATCGCTTTTGGTCTGTTCACAATGAAGCAACGACCTTATCATCTGGGGTGTGCCAACATTGCCATTGCCAACACACTCATAGAGGTGATCGCTTCATTGTGATACGCAAGCCCCTTCACCACAACAAGGTAACGATCACGAAGGGGAATTGACACAATTATGTGCCTTTTTATATATATTTTCAACCAAAAGGTGGGCTAAAACATGTGCAGTACATGAGCGCATACCTAAGCATGAGGGGGTTATAGTCATATAATATAAACACTGTCCAGTGTACCGTAATTCACCTGTGTTATAACCCCCCTCATCCATAGGAATGCACCTATATACTGCAGTACATGGGTGTGTTCCTATAGATGAGGGGGCTTATGTTCACATTTGATATACACAGGTCAATTATGGTACAATCCCTGGGCAGTGTTTATATTAAATTTGACTATAACCCCCCTCATCCATAGAAATTCAACCATGCACTGCTGCACATGGGTGTATTCCTATGAATGAGTGGTGTTATAGTCACAGTTAATGCAAACATTTAGGCCATTAATAGTACAGCTCCTGGACAGTGTTTATATTAAATGTGACTATAACCCCCTCATCCTAGAGTGCACCCATGTACTGCAGTACATGGGTGTATTCCTATAGATGAGGAGAGGCTATAGCCATATGTAATACACATTTGTCCAGGTCGGCCCTTGAGCTCCCCTTCTTTTTATCCAGGCTGTCACTCACCAATAGAGATGGCCTTGCGGTTTTCCTGGTGGTCGTTTCGCGGCGAACTTTACTCGTTCGCCGAACATGCTAACATATGGCAATGTCCGCCGGCACCATATTTTTTTACATTGTGAAGAACTTTGACCTATGACACATCAATCAGGTGGTACAGGACAGCCAATTAAGACGTTTCAGCACATGGACACACCTTATAAATAAACCCGATCTGGCCGCCATTTTACATTGAGTCTTTTGCGAGTGTAGGGAGAGGTTGCTGTGTGGAGCAGGGACAGACTGTTAGGGACACCAAACGCTAGCTAATAGGGCCACAAAAGTCTTTTTAAGGACTGGTATAGGTGTGCTATCGATAGGTGTGACATACAGAGGGGTGTAATATACTTATAATATACTTTCTAACATGGAAAGTATATTATAGTGCATTTGTATTGTGCAGCAGTTGTGTGCGGTTCTGCTGAGATACTGCAGCTATGCAGAGGGTCAAACGCTATTGGAACAACTAATTACAACTGGTGTGATATACCAGTTGCCTGCCAAAAAATCTGATTGTAGCAGGGGTGTGATATACCAATAATATACTTTCTATATAGTGTATTTGGGTAGTTCAGCATTTGTTTGCGGTTCTGCTATGTTACCGCAGCTACAGATAGTGACAAACGCCATTGGAACAAATAATTTCTACTGGTGTGATATACAAGTTGCCTCAACAAAAAACTGATTGAAGCAGGAGTGTTATATACCAATAATATACATTTTATATAGTGCATTTAGGTAGTGCAGCATTTGTTTGCAGTTTTGCTGTGTTACCGCAGCTTCACAGAGCGACAAACGCCATTGGCACAAATAACTTCTACTGGTGTGATTTACCAGTTGCTCCCCCAAAAAAATGATTGAAGCAGGGGTGTTATATACCAATAATATACTTTCTATATAGTGCATTTAGGTAGTGCAGCATTTGCTTGTGGTTTTGCTGCGTTACCTCAGCTACAGATAGTGACAAACGCCATTGAAACAAATAATTTCTACTGGTATGATATACCACAAAACCTACAGAAATTGGAGCTCACAAAGTAATAGTACAAATATATATTTTATTGAAATCACAATAAGGCCTCTTTCACACGGGCGTCGCGTGTGAGTTCCGGATCGGAAGCGGGTGCATCGCAGGAAAATGCACAATTTTTCCACACGAGTGCAAAGCGTTTTAATGCGTTTTGCACGTGCGTGAGAAAAATCTGCATTTTTGATACCCAAATACGAACCCGAACTTCTTCACAGAAGTTCGGGTTTGGGTTAGGTGTTGTGTAGATTTTATTATTTTCCCTTATAACATGGTTATAAGGTAAAATAATAGCATTCTTAATACAGAATGCTAAGTAAATTAGCCTCCTCAGGACCGCCGAACGCAGGATTGCGTCCTGGCAGCGGCAGGGTTATTCCTCCTGGATGCACCGATGCGTCCTCTCGTGAGACGCGAGATTTTGAGCATAGCCGGCCCGCGCATGCGCAGTGCGGGCCGGTTAAAGGCGCAGGAGAAATTCGACACCAGCCTGCCAGCCAATGATGATCGCTGGCAGGTTGGTGACTTTTAAAAAATCGAATCAGAAGCCATTTAACACATTATATTTATAAATATAATGTATTAAATGGCTTCTCTGCTCTCTGCTGGTTCCTTTTCATCGGTTGGTTCCAGCACAAATCACTGTAAGTACACAAAACACTATACATTTAGCCCCAGATCACCCCCCATCACCCCAATTAACCCCTTGATCACCCCTGTCAATCACTAGTGAAAGGGAAAAAAGTTGGTAGGTAGTTGGTAAGTAATTAGCGTCGGTTAGCACCCAGCCCACCGCAGTCACTGATTCGCTGATTAGCGTATCGCTAATCAGCATTGGTACTTTTATAGTATCTGTAAGTGATCAGAACTGATCACAGTCAGATCTATAATAGTATTAGTGTCACCTTAGCTCGCCCTCCACCCAAAACGCAGTGTTTGCCCGATCAGGCCTGATCAGTCGCCCACACGTGCGTTCACCCACGCCCACCCCGCCGCAGTGACAAAATTATTATTATTTTTTTATCATTGCACAATCGCAGTGGCTTCCTGTACTTTGCTAGCCTCCCATTTGTAAGACAGGCTTGCTTTTTTTCTTGGGTAGTCTCAGGGAATACCCCCTAAATTTAGTTGACCAAATGGCAAATAAGGGGTATTCTTCTGAAGAAGCCTACAGGCTTCTGACCCAGTCGGATGAGGAATGGGAACCCTCATCTGACGAATCCAGCGGGTCAGAATACGTACCTGTAGAAAGCAGTGCCAGTCTGATCCAAAGTTCGGACGATGAGGTTGAGGTCCCTGATACTGCAGCGTACTCAAGTTGTGTTTAATAGTGTTTCTGGGTGTAGTAGTGCAATAGACACTAACCTGAGACGGCTGACTCTCTGCATAGGCAGGTGATGGTAGGAAAATGTTCGTGACGCCAGTGCCAATTCAACGGTGGCACGCCGTTTGCTGATAGCAGGAATAAATGAGGAACACCGTGATGTTAAAACAGAACTCCAACTTTAGTAGTTTTAAATATAGAGACATTCACGGAAGCGCAGTTCCTTTGCATACAGTCGATTTTTCAATACGGTTGATGCAGGCAATACAGATTGAGCAAGGTGACTACAGAGTGTTAAACACACAGGACTTGCAGTACAGGAGCTTGCACTCTATCTCTGACTGATCCTGGAACATAGCAAATCTTCTCCAAGGCCCAATACCTTAACTCTGGCGTATATCCTTGGTTTTAGCTTTATAAAGTACCTCCTCTGTTATCTTGAGTACCTCTTGCTTTTCTGCGCATTTTGCCTCTGTCTCTCTCCCTCTTTCCTCAGACTCTAGAAGCTTCTGAACAGTGGTCTTCCTGCTCCTGCATATATATATATTCAGGAGGGGAACCTTCTCCTTGGATTCGGAACCCGGTTACAGGGACTGCAATACCCTCTCCTGGTCCGCAGGCTTCAGGCCTGGACTTGTCTCTGACATAGTCTAAGCTCCAGCTTCAGACTACAGGCTGCAGCTTTAGACAGACACTTAGACTAGACTCTCTTTCACTTCCCTGACTGGGCCTTATATAAACTAGGGCTCTCTAGCTCCCTCTAGTGACTAGAAGCTGGAATGACACCCCTAGCAGGCCTGTACATGCAAGTATAATAGTAACAGGGAAATACATAGCATTGCATTACATGACAATTTATAAAGATGACATATACCAACTTCCCCATAAATAAGGGGGGGACGACAGCACACCAAGTGACACTTTTGTAGTGACGGGCATTACAGTCCCCGTACACTACAATACCACCAGGCATACCCGGCCCTGTGTTGCTAGACCACAGGTTGCACAGGATCCGCTTCAAGAGCAGCAGAGTGGGGCTGGTGCTGTCGGATTACGTGGTGAGGCATACACCAGCAGCGCAGCCCATCCTGGACCTAGTACCAGCACTGCCGTAGAACATGGTGAAGTGGCGAGCACCAGAAGGGCAGTTGAAGCTGGTACGGTGGCACGTGCATTAGTTCCCCCGTCGCAGCCACTGCACAGACAGGCCCGTAGAGCCCCTAAAGTCCCTGAGGTGCTGGCAAACCCTGATTGGCAGCCCCCAACTTCAGCCGCACCAGTAGTTCCCCCTTTCACCGCCCAGTCTGGAGTTCGGGTTGAGACAGCTCAGATCGGATCGGCACTGGTTTTTTTTTAGCTGTTCTTGACTGTGGAGCTCTTGGACTTAGTCGTGGCAGAAACAAAATCGGTATGCCACTCAATTTATAGCCGCCAACCCGGGAAGCTTTTATGCCCAGTCTTTCCGGTGGAAACCCGTCCAAGTTTCCGAATTTAAAACTTTTCTGGGCCTTCTCCTCAACATGGGCCTGACAAAAAAGCATGAATTGCGGTCATATTGGTCCACAAACCCAATTCATCACATGCCCATGTTCTCTGCTGCCATGTCCAGGACACGATTTGAGACCATCCTGCGTTTCCTGCACTTTAGTGACAACAGCACCTCTCGTCCCAGAGGCCACCCAGCTTTTGACCGACTCCACAAAATTCGGCCCCTCATAGACCATCTGCATAGACGAGTCCCTGATACATTTTACCGGGCGCCTTGGCTTCAAACAATACATCCCAAGCAAGTGCGCCCGGTATGGGGTCAAATTGTATAAGCTCTGTGAAAGGGCCACAGGCTATACGCACAAATTTCGAGTCTATGAGGGTAAAGATCAGACCCTGGAGCCGGTCGGTTGCCCTGACTACCTGGGGAGCAGTGGGAAGACAGTCTGGGACTTGGTGTCACCCTTATTTGGCAAGGGGTACCATTGGTTGCTGTGGCACCACGTGACCTAGTCGCCGGGGCTTCCCCCAATGGCTCGTTACCACCCGTCTTGCAAGGGGGGAGAGGGCTGCCTTGTGTAACGAATAACTGCTCGCGGTGAAATAGAGAGACAAGCGTGACGTTTACATGCTCTCCTCCATTCACGCAGACACGACAATCGAAATTGAACGAGCAACTGGAGTCATTGAAAAGCCCCTCTGTGTCCACAACTATAATTCGCTCATGGGAGGGGTGGACTTCAATGACCAGATGTTGGCTCCTTATTTTCTTTCCCGCAGGACCAGACGATGGTATAAGAAGGTGTCTGTATACCTAATTCAATTGGCTATGTACAATAGTTTTGTTCTCTACAGTAAGGCTGGGAGAACAAGATCCTTCCTCAAATTTCAGGAAGAGATCATCGAGAACCTCCTGTATCCAGGAGGTTCCGTGGCCCCAACCACCAGTGTAGTGAGCCGTCTACACGAGCGACTTTTCCCCAATGTCGTTGCTGGTACCTCCCCGAAAAAAATGTTGTGTCTGTAGCAGGAGTGGAATAAGGCGTGACACCCGCTATTTCTGTCCTGACTGCCCTGACCACCCTGCCCTATGCTTAGGGGAGTGTTTCCGGAAGTACCACACACAGGTACATTATTAGCATAGGGATTGCGTGACACAGGACAGGCACACAGGGGTCTTAGGGCCCTTTTACACAGAGCTGCTGCAAACCTCTCCTTTCACCTGGGACAAAGTGCATAATGTACTTCGCCACATCTCTGGGCGATTTGCGCTTTGCACATTGTCCCATGGGGAAGGAGAGGTTTGTCCTATAAAGGTAAAAAAAAAAAAAAAAAAAATCATTGTTAAGCAAAAAAGTTAATGTTCTGTTCCAAAAGTTAAATAAAGTTTATAAAAGTTAATGTTCAAATGTTATATAAAGTTAATGTTAATAAATTTATTGTGTTGCGGCCTGTTTCTTTTGTTTTGTTTTTTTTCCTTCTAGGTGGACCAACCGATGAACCAGCTGCAGCACTGATGTGCATTCTGACAGAAGCATTGCGCTGCTGTCAGATTACACAAAAGTCGGTGTATGCGGCGCTGCAAGACGAGATTTCTCCTCTGCAGTAAAAAAGATACGTTTGCCGAGGCTTATGAGCTGAGGGGCGGTGTTCATATGCTTTGGCAAACATTTTTTATAAAAAAAATAATAATTCCGGCAATGATTTATTCATCCACATCGATTGATGTGAATGGAGAAATCGGGTTTGCCCCTCCTTTTTTTTTTTTGCACATTTTTTGGCAGAGATTTTTTCATCCACATTGATCGATGCGAATGAAGAAATCTGTGCCGTTCATTATTTCTTTCAGCCCAGAGGCTGAACGGAAAAAAAAAATCTCATTACCCGTATGCTCAAAGTCAATATAAGGAGAATAGCAGAAACTCCTAATGCTGGCCATACATGTAATGATTGCAGAGACCTTCAAATGCCAGGGCAGTAAAAACACCCCACAAATGACCCCATTTTGGAAAGAAGACACCCCAAGGTATTCGCCGAGGGGCATATTGAGTCCATGAAAGATTTAACTTTTTGTCCCAAGTTAGCGGAAAGGGAGACTTTGTGAGAAAAAAAAATAAAAATCAATTTCGGCTAACTTGTGCCAAAAAAAAAAATCTTATATGAACTCGCCATGCCCCTCACGGAATACCTTGGGGTGTTGTAACGGGGTTCCGAAGGTGCACTCGGTCCCCCATTGCCCGCAGAACTGTTGCTTAGCTTTGGGAATGAGGATCTGTGTTTGACCTCATTCCCAGGGCGGCTTTACTAGCTGGGTGGCTACCTGCTCTTAGTCTGCCTTGAGCGCCGAGCTGATCACTCGGTGCTCGACTGGTTGGTCTGTCGGTCATGTGATGCTGGCCACGTCACATGACCCTCACTCCCCACTATAAATACAGGCAGCCTGCTGGCCACAGGTTGCCTGTTAATTTAGGTTCCACCTGTGATTTGGTCTTTCCTGGCGTACTTACCTCCTGCTGAATTCCTGACGATCCTCTGCCTGCTCCTTGTGTACTTTGCTGCTCTCCTGGTATTTGACCCCGGCCTCCTCCTGACGATCCTCTGCTGACTCCTTTGGTACTTCACGTCTCTCCTGGTATTTATGACCCCGGCTTCTCCTGACAATTCTCTGCTTGCTCCATTTGTACTTTGTAGCTTTCCTGGTATTGACTCGGTCCGTTCACGTCCTGTTGTTTGTCTGTCTGTTATCCCTGCACTTATTCCAAGTTAGGGATTGCCGTCCAGTTGTCCCCTGTCATTAGGACTCGCGAGGTAGGTAGGCAGGGCCAGGGGTAAGGGTGGAGCGCAGTGGTCACTTCCCTCCCCCCTGTGTGTGTGTGTGTACGCGACCGTTACAGGTGTCTTCTTTCCAAAATGGGGTCACATGTGGGGTATTTATATTGCCCTGGCATTATAGGGGCCCTAAAGCGTAAGAAGAAGTCTGGAATCCAAATGTCTAAAAATGCCCTCCTAAAAGGTGCTCTTTAGAATTTGGGCCCCTTTGCGCACCTAGGCTGCAAAAAAGTGTCACACATATGGTATCGCCGTACTCAGGAGAAGTTGTGCAATGTGTTTTGGGGTGTATTTTTACATATACCCATGCTGGGTGAGAGAAATATCTCTCTAAAATGACAACTTTGTATAAAAAAATGGGAAAAGTTGACTTTTACAGAGATATTTCTATCACCCAGCATGGGTATATGTAAAAATACACCCCAAAACACATTGCCCTACTTCTTCTGAGTATGGAGATACCACATGTGTGACACTTTTTTGCAGCCTAGGTGCGCAAAGGGGCCCAAATTCTAAAGAGCACCTTTAGGATTTCACAGAGCATTTTTTACGCATTTGGATTTCAAACTACTTCTCACGCTTTAGGTCCCCAAAAATGCCAGGGCAGTATAAATACCCCACAAGTGAACCCATTTTGGAAAGAAGACACCCCAAGGTATTTTGTGATGGGCATAGTGAGTTCATGGAAGTTTTTATTTTTTGTCACAAGTTAGTGGAATATGAGACTTTGTAAGAAAAAAAAAATCTAAAAAAATAAATCATTTTCCGCTAACTTTTGACAAAAAATAAAAACTTCCATGAACTGACTATGCCAATCAGCGAATACCTTAGGGTGTCTTCTTTCCGAAATGGGGTCATTTGTGGTATGTTTCTACTGTCTGGGCATTGTAGAACCTCAGGAAACATGACAGGTGCTCAGAAAGTCAGAGCTGCTTCAAAATGCGGAAATTCACATTTTTATACCATAGTTTGTAAACGCTATAAATATAAACTTATTGCATTTTTTTTTATCAAAGACATGTAGAACAATAAATTTAGAGAAAAATTTATATAGAAATGTCAGCAGCAATGAAATACCACCAAATGAAAGCTCTATTAGTGAGAAGAAAAGCAGGTAAAATTCATTTGGGTGGTAAATTGTATGACCGAGCAATAAACCGTGAAAGTAGTGTAGTGCAGAATTGTAAAAAGTGGTCTGGTCATTAAGGGGGTTTAAGCTAGGGGAGCTGAGGTGGTTAAGGAAGGAGGGGTTAAAAAAATAATAAAAAAAATTAACTCACTTTATCCACTTGTTCGCGCAGCCCGGCTTCTCTTCTGTCTTCTTCTTTGATGCTTAGGAGGAAAAGGACCTGTGGTGACATCACTGCGCTAATCACATGGTCCATCACATGATCCATCACCATGGTCATGTGACAAACCATGTGATGAGCGCTGTGACATCATCACAGGTCCTTTTCCTCCTGGGCATCAAAGAAGAAGACAGAAGAGAAGCTGGGCTTTGCAAACAAGTGGATGAGGTGAAAAAAAATTTTTTTTAACCCCTCCATCTCTATTATACTAAGCATACTGTATTAAGAATGCCATTATTTTCCTTTATAACCATGTTATAAGGGAAAATAATAATGATCGGGTCCCCATCCCGATCGTCTCCTAGCAACTTGCTTGCGGATGCTTGCGATTTTCACGCAGCCCCATTCACTTCTATGGGGCCTGCGTTTGGTGAAAAACACACAAAATAGAGCATGCTGCGATTTTCACGCAACGCACAAGTGATGCGTGAAAATCACCGCTCATGTGCACATCCCTATAGAAATGAATGGGTCCGGATTCAGTGCGGGTGCAATACGTTCACCTCACGCATTGCACCCGCGCGGAAATCTTGCTCGTGTGAAAGAGGCCTAATACATATATAAAAGACGTTGTTACTTAAAAAGAAGGTAGCAGCAAAAGAAAACACCATCCTAGTGGGACACAAGCTCCATATTCATATGATAATGTAAAGACTTGTGGTTAAACATATATTTAATAGGGATAAGTCTTGTGTATTACATCAGTGTACACATGAGAAACAGAAATCTGCAAATTGTTCCCAGCAGTCCAGAGAAAACACAGTGTCAAGCTGTATCCTGCCCATAACAACAGGGACAAAATTATGAAAACTGCTTAAAGGAAAAAAATACCAGGGAACCTGATGAAAGGAGACTTACCCAGGAGAGCTCAGTGTACCCAAACCAGGATGGCACTACCCCGACTCGCATATCGGCATGCCTTCGTCAGGGGGGTCACATATTTTTGTACTGGTACTTTGTGAGCTCCAATTTCTGTAGGTTTTGTGCTTTGGTTCAGGAGCTGGTACTTTTACTTTTTCAATAGTTGGCCCCCTTATTTTTGCCGCAATATGTATTGCATACACTAATCGTATTTTTGGCATGTGGGCCACTTTTGGTCTTGTTGTTGCATTAACCTATGGTGTGATATACCAGTTGCCCCCCCAAAAAACTGATTGAAGCAGGGGTTTTATATACCAATAATATACTTTCTATATAGTGCATTTGAGTAGTGCAACATTTGTTTGCGGTTCTGCTGCATTACCGCAGCTACAAATAGTGACAAACGCCATTGGAACAAATAATTTCTACTGGTGTGATATACCAGTTGCCCCCCCAAAAAACGGATTGAAGCAGGAGTGTTATATACCAATAATATACTTTTTTATATAGTGCATTTAGGTAGTGCAGCATTTGTTTGCGGTTTTGCTGCGTTACCGCAGCTACACAGAGTGACAAGTGCTATTGGAACAAATAATTTCTACTGGTGTGATATACCAGTTGCCCCCCAAAAAACTGATTGAAGCAAGGGTGTTATATACCAATAATATACTTTTTTATATAGTGCATTTAGGTAGTGCAGCATTTGTTTGCGGTTTTGCTGCGTTACCGCAGCTACACAGAGTGACAAGTGCTATTGGAACAAATAATTTCTACTGGTGTGATATACCAGTTGCCCCCCCAAAAAACGGATTGAAGCAGGAGTGTTATATACCAATAATATACTTTTTTCTATAGTGCATTTAGGTAGTGCAGCATTTGTTTGCGGTTTTGCTGCGTTACCGCAGCTACACAGAGTGACAAGTGCTATTGGAACAAATAATTTCTACTGGTGTGATATACCAGTTGCCCCCCAAAAAACTGATTGAAGCAAGGGTGTTATATACCAATAATATACTTTCTATATAGTGCATTTGGGTAATGCAGCATTTGTTTGCGGTTTTGCTGCGTTACTGCAGCTACAGATAGTGCCAAACGGCATTGGAACAAATAATTTCTACTGGTGTGATATAACAGTTGCCCCCCAATAAAACTGATTGAAGCAGGGGTGTGATACACCTTCTTTCACAAATACTGCTCTCCTATAGGGACTTTTGTCACAGTGTCACTTTGAAAATGACAGGCAGAGGAAGAGGCAGGCCATTCCGCAGGGGTGGTAGGGGTCGGGCAGGTGCACCAGGCCGGAGCCTAAGTGGGAAGTTGCAGAAGGTGTGTGCGATTACGTCAAAGGACAAACCAGACTTGGTTGAGTGGCTCACTCAGCCATCCACTTCTGCACCCTCCTCATCCTCTCTATCTGCACCCTCTTCACTCTCTGCTGTTTGCACCCCCAAAGACACCACTACCACCACCATATCCCCTCCGCTCGAGTCAGAGGAATTATTTTCCCATCCATTACAAGACCTTACTGATGCACAGCCATTCTTGACATCGGATCAGGAAGAGGAGGTATCAACGGTCGCCACCCAGCAGTCTGATGACAGTACCCAGATCAGCCCAATGAGGGTGGTCCCCGCTGTTGCTACCTACTCCGAGATCTCTAATGTCAGTGGTGGTAAAGGGGATGATGATGATGTGTCTATGGACGTCACATGGGTGCCCACAAGAGAGGAAGAGGAGGGGAGTTCAGAGGGAGAGACGGAGCAGCAGATAGGGAGGAGGAGAAGGAGGAGAAGCAGGCAGAACTTACAGTGCACAGGATGCAAAAAGCAGACTGCTAATGTATCTGGAACGAGCCATCCACCATGCACGGTCACATCTGGCGCTCCCAGGTCGCTGGCACATGGCTCCGCAGTGTGGGCTTTTTTTAACGTGTCCGCTGCTGACAATAGTGTTTCCATCTGCAGCCTGTGCTGTCAACGCACAAGTCGCGTTAAGCCCAACACTCACCTAGGGACGACCGCCTTAAGAAGACACCTGGCCTCCCATCACTGAGCCCAGTGGGAGAAACACCGTCAGAACCCACAAAGACACACTCCTGGTGCTTCATGTCCTGCCTCTTCTCCTCCTCTCTCCTCCCATTTGTCCACCACTCCAATTTCCACCGTGCCGTTGTCGCGTTCATCTGGCAAAAGGCAGGTTTCCGTGGCCCAAATGTTCGAGCGAAAAAATATGAAGACGCCGGATAACCCTCTTACCCAACGACTGACCACTGGCTTGTCGAAACTGCTAGCCTGCCAACTACTGCCATATAAACTGGTGGACTCTGAAGCCTTTAGAAAATTTGTTGCCATTGGCACACCGCAATGGAAGGTCCCAGGAATGAAATATTTCTCCAGAAGGGCATCGCGGAGCCAATGGCCACATTCAGCAGCAAGTGAATGTATCTCTGGCACACAGTGTCGGTGCTAAGATACATCTGAGCACAGACACGTGGTCTAGCAAAAACGGGCAGGGAAGGTACATAACTTTTACTGCCCACTGGGTGAACCTTCTGACGGCCGTCAAGCATGTAACCCGTGGCACCCGTGTGGATTTGGTGTTACCGCCACAGATTGCATGCAGGCCTGCCTCTTCCTCTCCTCATCCTACTCCATCCTTCGTCTCCTCCTCGGTTGACTCCTCCTTTTCCACTGCTACCGCCTCTTCCGCTGCGCCCCCCAAGCACTCCAGAACCTATTTGACGTGCCAGGTGAGACGTTGCCATGCTGTGCTTCGGCAGTTGTGTCTGGAAGCCAAGAGCCACACCGGTCCTGCACTCCTTTCAACTTTGCGGTCACAAGCCGATCAGTGGCTAACCTTGCTCAATTTGACAGGTGGTAAAGTGGTGTGCGACAACAGTGCCAATCTGCTGAGCCCGCTGAAACAGGGCAAAATGACAAACGTGACGTGCATGGCACACGTCCTGAACTTAGTCGTGCAGCGATTCATTGCCAAATACCCCGGGGTCCAGAACGTCTTGCGGCAGGCCAGAAAATTTTAAGAAGATCTTACACGGCCATGGCTCGCCTTGCTGAGGTTTAGCGGCGACACCACCTGCCCGTCAGACGTCTGATTTGTGACTGCCCGACACGCTGGAACTCCACCTTGTATATGCTTAATAAGCTGCTCCAGCAGAAATGTGCAGTTAACGACTACCTGTTTGTACGGCAGAACAGCTTCCAGTTTAGTGCAAATGGGGGCCTTCATGCTCCAGTGTTTGAAGAGGGACCCCCGTATAAAAAGCATAAAGTGCAAGGACCAGTGCTGGGTGGCAACGTACTTAGACCCCCGGTACAAACACAAATTGGCGGACATGTTACCAGCATCACAGAGGGCTGTCAGAATGCAGCACTTCCAGGCCTTGCTTCGAGAAAGGCTGCATTCTGCTTTTGTGGGCGTTGGCAGAGGATTTTCCACTCACAGAGAAACAGTTGTGGGTACCAATCCAACAACGCATGCAAGGTGAGGGTGGTTTGAAGATGTGTTGGTCACTTCAGATATGAGATCATTCTTGCATCCAACCCATCGACAGCCGCTCTCTGGATCCAGCCTCAGGGAAAGCCTAGACCAACAGGTGTTTGACTACATCTGGTTAACAGCCGATGTGGACGCTCTGAGAAGCGAGGAACTCCTGAACTATTGGGTGTGCAGGCTTGACCTGTGGCCAGAGCTAGCACAATTTGCCACAGAACTCTTGGCTTGCTTCTCGTCCACTGTCCTGTCCGAAAGGATGGTCAGCGCAGCAAGGGGGATCGTGACCGATAAGTGCACTCGCCTAGCTCACGACAGTGTGGACTACCTCACATTTCTAAAAATGAATGAGGCATGGATCTCGGAGGAATTCAAAACCTGTGACTACCACGTTTAATTGAATTTCCTCATGACAGCCCACAAATATCCACCACCACCCAGAACAAATATTGGTCCCTGTCTTAGGTAAATACAGCGGCATAAAAGATCTTTTCTGTCCGTTGAATGCCTAATGTTTTGGGCCTCGTTGGAATTCAACACCTGTGACGACCACGTGTTTAAACTATTATCATTAGGGTTTTTTTCAAGAGGGGAGATTTTGTTAGCCATGTTTTTTAATCCAATTTTATATTTTTAGTTCTTTTAACCACCTCAGCCCCCCTAGCTTAAACACCCTTAAAGGGATTCTGTCACCTCGTATAACACAAATTGAGATTTTAAACCAGTCATGCTCCACAGCTTACCTTCAATCGGCTGTGCTGTTTTTTATTGTAATCCGTCCAGCAGTTTTGCAGAAAAACGACTTTTATAAAACCCTGAAGGTGCCCAGAGGGGAATTATGTTCCCCTTTGTGTGCCCAGTAACGCCCCTCTTACAGTGCCCAAAACGCCTTCCTCCAGAATCCCTAACCGCCCACAGCGTCTCATCCCTCTCCTCCCCTCCCTGACGGCCGAGCGAAGTCTCGCGCTGACGCAGTACCCACTGAGGGCTGCGCCAGTGCGATTTGCTGGAGACTGAGGGCAGAAGCTTCATCATTCGAGCCCAGTGACGTCCGATGCTCGCGCGAGACTTCGCTCGGCCGTCAGTGAGGGGGAGGAGAGGGATTCTGGAGGAAGGCGTTTTGGGCACTGTAAGAGGGGCGTTACTGGGCACACAAAGGGGAACATAACGCCCCTCTGGGCACCTTCAGGGTTTTATAAAAGTCGTTTTTCTGCAAAACTGCTGGACGGATTACAATAAAAAAAGCACAGCCGATTCAAGAAAAGCTGTGGAGCATGACTGGTTTAAAATCTGAATTTGTGTTATACGAGGTGACAGAATCCCTTTAATGACCAGGCCACTTTTTACACTTCTGCACTACACTACTTTCACCGTTTATTGCTCAGTCATACTACTTACCACCCAAATGAATTTTACCTCCTTTTCTTCTCACTAATAGAGCTTTCATTTGGTGGTATTTCATTGCTGCTGACATTTTTACTTTTTTTGTTATTATTCGAAATTTAACGAAATTTTTGCAAAAAAATGACATTTTTCACTTTCAGTTGTAAATTTTTTTTAAAAAACGACATCCATATATAAATTTTTCTCTAACTTTATTGTTCTACATGTCTTTGATAAAAAAAAATGTTTGGGTAAAAAAAAAAATGGTTTGGGTAAAAGTTAAAGCGTTTACAATCTATGGTACAAAAATGTGAATTTCTGCTTTTTGAAGCAGCTCTGACTTTCTGAGCACCTGTCATGTTTCCTGAGGTTCTACAATGCCCAGACAGTAGAAAAACCCCACAAATGACCCCATTTCGGAAAGTACACACCCTAAGGTATTCGCTGATGGGCATAGTGAGTTCATAGAACTTTTTATTTTTGTCACAAGTTAGCGGAAAATTATGATTTTTTTTTATTTTATTTTTTTTCTTACAAAGTCTCATATTCCACTAACTTGTGACAAAAAATAAAAAAACTTCCATGAACTCACTATGCCCATCAGGAAATACCTTGGGGTGTCTTCTTTACAAAATGGGGTCACTTGTGGGGTAGTTATACTGCCCTGGCATTTTAGGGGCCCTAATGCGTGAGAAGTAGTTTGAAATCAAAATGTGTAAAAAATGCCCTGTGAAATCCTAAAGGTGCTCTTTGGAATGTGGGCCCCTTTGCCCACCTAGGCTGCAAAAAAGTGTCACACATCTGGTATCGCTGTACTCAGGAGAAGTTGGGAAATGTGTTTTGGGGTGTCATTTTACATATACCCATGCTGGGTGAGATAAATATCTTGGTCAAATGCCAACTTTTTATAAAATAATGGGAAAAGTTGTCTTTTGACGAGATATTTCTCTCACCCAGCATGGGTATATGTAAAATGACACCCCAAAACACATTGCCCAACTTCTCCTGAGTACAGCGATACCAGATATGTGACACTTTTTTGCAGCCTAGGTGGGCAAAGGGGCCCACATTCCAAAGAGCACCTTTACGATTTCACAGGGCATTTTTTACACATTTTGATTTCAAACTACTTCTCACACATTAGGGCCCCTAAAATGCCAGGGCAGTATAAATACCCCACATGTGACCCCACATGAACTCACTATGCCCATCACAAAATACCTTGGGGTGTCTTCTTTCCAAAATGGGGTCACTTGTGGGGTAGTTATACTGCCCTGGCATTTTAGGGGCCCTAATGAGTGAGAAGTAGTTTGAAATCAAAATGTGTAAAAAATGCCCTGTGAAATCCTAAAGGTGCTCTTTGGAATGTGGGCCCTTTTGCCCACCTAGGCTGCAAAAAAGTGCCACACATGTGGTATCGCCGTACTCAGGAGAAGTTGGGCAATGTGTTTTGTGGTATCATTTTACATATACCCATGCTGGGTGAGAGAAATATCTTGGCAAAAGACAACTTTTCCCATTTTTTTTTTTATACAAAGTTGCCATTTGACCGAGATATTTATCTCACCCAGAATGGGTATATGTAAAATGACACCCCAAAACACATTGCCCAACTTCTCCTGAGTACGGGGATACCAGATGTGTGACACTTTTTTGCAGCCTAGATGCGCAAAGGGGCCCAAATTCCTTTTAGGAGGGTATTTTTAGACATTTGGATTCCAGACTTCTTCTCACGCTTTAGGGCCCCTATAATGCCAGGGCAGTATAAATACCCCACATGTGACCCCATTTTGGAAAGAAGACACCCCAAGGTATTCAATGAGGGGCATGGCGAGTTCATAGAATTTTTTTTTTTTTGGCACAAGTTAGCAGAAATTGTTTTTTTTTTTTTTTTTCTCACAAAGTCTCCCTTTCCGCTAACTTGTGAAAAAATTAAATTTTACATGAACTCGCCATGCCCTTCACAAAATACCTTGAGGTGTCTTCTTTCCAAAATGGGGTCACATGTGGGGTATTTATACTGCCCTGGCATTTTAGGGGACCTAAAGCGTGAGAAGAAGTCTGGAATATAAATGTCTAAAAAATGTTACGCATTTGGATTCTGTGAGGGGTATGGTGAGTTCATGTGAGATTTTATTTTGTCACAAGTTAGTGGAATATGAGACTTTGTAAGAAAAAAAAAAACATTTCCTCTAACTTGTGCCCAAAGAATGTCTGAATGGAGCCTTACAGGGGGGTGATCAATGACAGGGGGGTGATCAGGGAGTCTATATGTGGTGATAACCCCCCTGTAAGGCTCCATTCAGAGGTCCGTATGTGTTTTGCGGATTCACGGATCCATGAATCGGATCCGCAAAACACATACGGACGTCTGAATGGAGCCTTACAGGGGGGGTGATCAATGACAGGGGGGTGATCAGGGAGTCTATACGGGGTGATCACCACCCTGTCATTGATCACCCCCCTGTCATTGATAACCCCCTGTAAGGCTCCATTCAGAGGTCCGTATGTGTTTTGCGGATCCACGGATCGGATCTGCAAAACACATACGAACGTCTGAATGGAGCCTTACAGGTGGGTGATCAATGACAGGGGGGGTGATCAGGAAGTCTATATGGGGTGATCACCCCCTGTAATGCTCCATTCAGAGGTCCGTATGTGTTTTGCGGATCCACGGATCCATGGATCGGATCCGCAAAACACATACGGACGTCTGAATGGAGCCTTACAGGGGGGTGATCAATGACAGTGGGGTGATCAGGGAGTCTATATGGGGTGATCACCACCCTGTCATTGATCACCCCCCTGTCATTGATAACCCCCTGTAAGGCTCCATTCAGAGGTCCGTATGTGTTTTGCGGATCCACGGATCGGATCCGCAAAACACATACGGACGTCTGAATGGAGCCTTACAAGTGGGTGATCAATGACAGGGGGGTGATCAATGACAGGGGGGTGATCACCACCCTGTCATTGATCACCCCCCTGTCATTGATCACCCCCCTGTAAGGCTCCATTCAGAGGTCCGTATGTGTTTTGCGGATCCACGGATCGGATCCGCAAAACACATACGGACGTCTGAATGGAGCCTTACAGGGGGGTGATCAATGACAGGGGGGTGATCAGGGAGTCTATATGGGGTGATCACCCCCCTGTAAGGCTCCATTCAGACATCCGTATGTGTTTTGTGGATCCGATCCATGGATCCGCAAAACACATTCGGACCTCTGAATGGAGCCAGCCTTGCAGGGGGGTGATCAATGACAGGGGGGTGATCAGGGAGTCTATATGTTTATTGATCACCCCCCTTTAAGGCTCCATTCAGACGTCCGTATGTGTTTTGCGGATCCGTGGATCCATGGATAGGATCCGCGAAACACATACGGACGTCTAAATGGAGCCTTACAGGGGGGTGATCAATGATAGGGGGGTGATTAATGACAGGGGGGTGATCCAGGGAGTCTAATATGGGGTGATCAGGGGTTAATAAGGGGCTAATAAGTGTCAGGGGGGAGGGTGTAGCGTAGTGTAGTGGTGTTTGGTGCTACTTATTACAGAGCTGCCTGTGTCCTCTGGTGGTCGATCCAAGCAAAAGGGACCACCAGAGGACCAGGTAGCAGGTATATTAGACGCTGTTATCAAAACAGCGTCTAATATACCTTTTAGGGGTTAAAAAAATCGCATCTATAGCCTGCCAGCGAGCGATCGCCACTGGCAGGCTGTAGATCCACTCGCTCACCTTCCGATCCTGTGAACGCGTGCGCCTGTGTGCGCGCGTTCACAGGAAATCTCGCCTCTCGCGAGAGGATGCGTATATGCGTCCACCCAGAATAGCAGGGCCGCCGCAATCCTGCGTACGGCGGTCCTGAGGCGGTTAAACATATGTATTTTACCTCTATTTGTACTGACCTTCAGAAAAATTTATATCTGGCCTGCTGGAAAATTGTTATCCAATGACCGTGTAATCTATCTCCAGCCACATACTTACTTGTTCTTTTATGTATGCTGAATGCATAAATTTTGGGATCTGTAGTACACTGTCCTGCTGGAAAATTGGTATCCAATGACCGTGTAATCTACCTCTAGCCACATACTTACTTGTTCTTTTATGTACGCTGAATGCATAATTTTTGGGACTTGTAGTACATTGGCCTGCTGGAAAATTTATATCTAATGACCGTGTAAGCTACCTCCAGCCACATACTTACTTGTACTTTTATGTACGCTGAATGCATAATTTTTGGGGCCTGTAGTACACTGGCCTGCTGGAAAATTGGTATCCAATAATCGTGTAATCTACCTCCAGCCACATACTTACTTGTACTTTTATGTACGCTGAATGCATAATTTTTGGGGCCTGTAATATACTGGCCTGCTGGAAAATTGATATCCAATGTTAGTTTTATATAAGTAGATATAGTACTTGCTTGCCATTGCTATACATCCATATGGGTCCAGACATAGACCCTTTTCTCTGGGAAATGCATATGTATCTTGTTCCGCATATCTTTCTCTGGTATTTAGGCATAGAATGTGTGCCTACAAAGAGATATGCGATTCATAACAGGAGTGGTATTATCAGTATTTGCGTCTCTATCTGTGACGACCATGATACTGCCAATGGTTAATGCAGGGAGCGGTTTTGACAACAGTGACGACCACTGCGTATGCAAGTCTTTCAGACTGTGCAGTGGCCGCATTTGCTTGGTTACTGCTATATGCCTCGTCTGTGTTATGAACAGTATTTGGTCATGGGTACCTTTATTAAGATGCTGTCCTGAAGATTCACCTCCTGGGATGCCTGATGATTTAAGTCTGTCACTTATTTGCGGACTCTGTACTGACAGGGAATGTCCCACAGGATTGGCGCATGGCAAATGTGGTGCCAATATTCAAAAAGGGTCCAAAAACAGAGCCTGGAAACTATAGGCCGGTAAGTTTAACATCTGTTGTGGGTAAACTGTTTGAAGGTTTTCTGAGAGATGCTATGTTAGAGCATCTTAACGGAAATAAGCAAATAACGCCATATCAGCATGGCTTCGTGAGGGATCGGTCATGTCAAACTAATTTAATCAGTTTCTATGAGGAGGTAAGTACTAGACTTGACAGCGGCGAATCAATGGATGTCGTGTATCTGGACTTCTCCAAAGCATTTGACACTGTACCTCATAAAAGGTTAGTATATAAAATGAGAATGCTCGGACTCGGAGAAAACGTCTGTAAGTGGGTAAGTAACTGGCTCAATGATAGAAAACAGAGGGTGGTTATTAACGGTACATACTCAGATTGGGTCACTGTCACTAGTGGAGTACCTCAGGGGTCAGTATTAGGCCCTATTCTCTTCAATATATTTATTAATGATCTTGTAGAAGGCTTGCATAGTAAAATATCAATTTTCGCAGATGACACTAAACTGTGTAAAGTAATTAACACTGAAGAGGACAGTATACTACTACAGAGGGATCTGGATAGATTGGAGGCTTGGGCAGATAAGTGGCAGATGAGGTTTAACACTGAGAAATGTAAAGTTATGCACATGGGAAGGAATAATGCAAGTCACCCATACATACTAAATGGTAAAACACTCGGTAACACTGACATGGAAAAGGATCTAGGAATTTTAATAAACAGCAAACTAAGCTGCAAAAAACAGTGTCAGGCAGCGGCTGCCAAGGCCAATAAGATAATGGGTTGCATCAAAAGGGGCATAGATGCCCGTGATGAGAACATATTCCTACTACTTTACAAATCACTGGTCAGACCCCACATGGAGTACTGTGTACAGTTCTGGGCTCCTGTAAACAAGGCAGACATAGCAGAGCTGGAGAGGGTCCAGAGGAGGGCAACTAAAGTAATAACTGGAATGGGGCAACTACAGTACCCTGAAAGATTATCAAAATTAGGGTTATTCACGTTAGAAAAAAGACGACTGAGGGGAGATCTAATTACTATGTATAAATATATCAGGGGGCAGTACAGAGATCTATCCCATCATCTATTTATCCCCAGGACTGTGACTGTGACGAGGGGACATCCTCTGCGTTTGGAGGAAAGAAGGTTTCTACACAAACATAGAAAAGGGTTCTTTACGGTAAGAGCAGTGAGACTATGGAACTCTCTGCCTGAGGAGGTGGTGATGGTGAGTACAATAAAGGAATTCAAGAGGGGCCTGGATGTATTTCTGGAGTGTAATAATATTACAGGCTATAGCTACTAGAGGGGTCGTTGATCCAGGGAGTTATTCTGATTGCCTGATTGGAGTCGGGAAGGAATTTTTTATTCCCCTAAAGTGAGGAAAATTGGCTTCTACCTCACAGGGTTTTTTTGCCTTCCTCTGGATCAACTTGTAGGATGACAGGCCGAACTGGATGGACAAATGTCTTTTTTCGGCCTTATGTACTATGTTACTATGTTACTATGTTACTGGATTATAGAAGGATCGCCGAACTATATCACTCCAGTAACGTATACCTCCCCCTTCGCCCTCTGAAGCGACACAAGTAGGCGGGGCAGGGGCGCGCCTGTTCTCCGGCAGTGCCGCTGTTCTATTGGCTCCCTCGCGGCTTGGGCTGGCCTAGGGGGTGTGACTTTCTCTTCTCTAGTGGCAGCGCTGGGCGGCCTCGCTACGGCCGTCCCAGTGCTGCAGGCTACGTGTCTGCACGCATTGTATGGAAGCGTGCAGTACACTATCTTTGTTTGTATGTCCTAATAAGCTCCTGATGAAGTGGTTGCAAAGTAAAAGAGGCAGCCAGAGAAATGCGTCGAGCTGGGCTAGTCACCCTGATAGAGAGGGGGCAGCTCTCATAGGAAGGGACATTATCGTAGCCATGTTTATTCTTAACTTAGGGTAGCAGTGTTAGTGGCTTTGAGTCATTGGAATTAGGTTGTGTGATTGTAGGTGGCGTAGCCTATTGTGCAACCAATCCACCTCCCCCTAATATCCAGTTAGTTCACTGCTCCCTTCACTGCACATAGACCTAGGTGCAGGGGTGAGTGTTACACAACATACTCATACCCGGCAATCACGCTACCTAGTATGTCTGGTGCATATTGTGTATGTAGATGTTCAGTGGAGAAATCCTTTTTATCTGATGTATTAATAAAAGTTATATTTTAGCGACAACATTTGGATAGTGAAACGTAGTATTTGGGTTGTCACCTACCCTTATAAGATTAGTGAGTTAACCCCCCTACAGCACCACATGCCTCTTACTTCCAGTGATATCTCCTGTAATATAGATCTTCTCTTTCCTCTTCTCCTCCGTTTGCCACAGAAAGCCATGACTAATTCAGCCGCATCTCGTCTCTACAGAGTTTGCTTCACAGACATGTTAGATTTCTCATAACTGGGATCATTTATCAAACTGGTGTAAAGTACACTGGCTTAGTTGCCCATAGCAACTAATCAGAGTTCACCTTTCATTTTCAAAAGGAGCTGTCTAAAATTAAAAGTGGAATCTGGTTGCTATGGGCAACTAAGCTAGTTCTACGTTACACCAGTTTGATAAATGACCCCCAAATGTCCCTATGGTGTCTACAGCAATTATAATATCCCATAGAGTACCCCCAGTAATAATAACACCCTATATTGTGCTCCAGGTAATAATGCCTCTATAGTGTCCCTGAAAAATAATGTCCCCTAATATGTCCTTGTAATAGAAATGCCCCTATAGTTCTTACCCAATAGCAACATCCCCCACACTACCCCCATATAGTAGTTTGCCTCCAAACTGACCCCACAGTAGTAATTGTCCCCCACACTAGTAATTGTCCCCCACATTTCCCCCACATTAGTAATTGTCCCCCACACTGCCCCCACAGTAGTAATTTGCCCCCACACTGCCCCGACTGTAGTAATTTGCCCCCACACTGCCCCCACAGTAGTAATTTGCCCCATAGTATTAAATACCCCCACACTGCCCCACAGTAGTAATTTTCCCCCAAACTGTCCCCACAGTATTAATTTCCCCCACTATAGTAATTTGCCCCCACACTGCCCCCACGTAGTAGTTTGCTCCCCATGTAGTAGTTTTCCCCCTACTGTCCCTTCAGTAATATTCTCCTGTGCCCCCCAGTAATGTCCCCCAAAGTTGGCACACAAAAAAAAATAATAATAAGAGCTATACTTACCTGTGTCCCAGACTCCTGGCGCTCACTAGTCGATGGTAGGCAGGCGCGCTGCGTGCGTCATCACGTCCGCCTGAGCTGGAATTTTACTACCGCTTAGGCTTCAGGCCTACTAGGCCTGAAGCCTATAGCGGTGATCGGGGGACAGGGAACTATACGCTCCTGTGCCCCACCGTAGTTTGTGGGCGTTTGGGTCGGCGTTGGGCCCCCCAGCAATGCTGGGCCCGGGGCTAACGACCTAAACGCCCTAATTATAATCCGCTACTGATTGCATCTTATATGTTAAGTGCTCAATTAATGTGTTCTGAGGTCAGGGGTCAGACATGCAGACGCAGTAGTGTACTGGTCAGGTTACAAATAAGAGGAGCTCAGAGCGCCTTGTGGTCAGTCTGCACATGAGTTAGCAGTAAGTTGGAGTTATGGGTAGAGTTGGGCCTACTGATGAGAGTAGTGTGAGAGTAGTAAAATTTTCAGGTACAAAGAAATTTAAGTAATTAAGTCGTTCGACACGGAGACACAAGCAATAATAGATGTATCTGCAGAGGTCTGGGTGACCACCCCAGAAACCTTTATTTTATACCCTTGAGATAATCGGAGTAACTGGGTGTTTCAAGGCGGTTACACTACATATAATTGGACAATATAGGTTACATAATTCCACATTATACATATTAGCAATAGCTTACATTTACATAACTAGGTAATACGTCTTTTAGACAAGACTCTAAATTAAAGGTTAGGTTCCCAGGAACTGAATCCAACTTGATCACATATTGTGGACATCTGTGTCCTTAATTTGAATAACATTTTCTAGAATTTGTTGGAACATGACAAATTTAACCACAAAAATACATTTCTCAATCTTCTTCGTTGTATGAAATACTCCCTTTTCCTCATATTATGCTGACACGGCACGTACTGACAAACAACTTTACTGAAAAACATAACTTAGCTAGACCAGTCACAAGACATAGGAATATGATAATCTTAAAAGTTCACACTCATTGAAGCAATACAACTGTATAAATATTCATTTATATGAAATATACGTACAACCAGTAAATCTACGGACCATAACTCTCACAGTAGTGACTCTAAAATCTGATAGGGTGGTTACGGACACCATGAATCTGCTCTGGTTGGGAGCAGAGAATAACCCTCACATATCACAAGTGTTTCTGGACCACTTCCAGCATAGGGACTATAATTTTGGAAGCCAGAATCAGATATCCTGGATCTAGTTGGTGACCCTATATTAAGACTCGTACAGCCTGCAAAACCCTACAGCCACCCGGTGTATATGATGACGCTGCTAAAATGTACCATGTGGCCTGTGACAAGAGACTGCCTAGTTACTGATAGCAACAACCTGATATTCCATCTGTGAGTAGATAATTAATATCCGATTGGTGAAGGTCCAGCACCCCACACCCTCACCAATCAGTTGTTCCCTGCAGCCTCTGGCTTTGGAACTAGCACCTTGAATTAACAAGAATCACAGCTCCATTCAAATCCAAGCATGGACCCTCACGAATCAGATATCCTAAAGATGGGTCATCAATATCAGGAGCCTAGAAAACCCATTTAAAGAGGTTGTTGATTCCATGTGAGCCACCGTGCCATCCTTAAATTGGGTACCTTGTAAAAGCTAGTCACAGGCAACAAGTTTCTGCCCCTCTTACAAGCTGAGATTTCACTCCTGCTGCAGAAGAAATGTGTGGCGGACATAAAAGTAAATAGACTTCCAAGTAATATATAAATGGTTCTAGTCCACCTTAAGAGGAGCTGCTTGTTCTATTCTGGCTCATAAAAGTCCATCTGTGGTGTACTATATGACATATGGACAGTGGTTGTCTTCATAAGATAACCATTTAAAAGCATTTTTATTATCAAATTTAGAGATGAGTGAATCAAATCCAATGTAGTGGAATTCGATCTGAATTTCAGGATAAATTTGATTCGCCACAAAGCCGAATTTCATTGTGCTTCGTGGTAGCGAATCGATTTAACCTGAAATAGTGTAAAAACAAAAAACAAAAACATACACTACCTCTTCCAGCCGACTGCTGCCATCTTGATTGAAGATTTCAGCCGAAATCCCGTGCTTGGTGACGTATGATGTCACCACCCCGGCTAGCGTGACAACGTCATCTCTGGTCGCGTGAGATTTGGTGCAAGATGTTCAAGATGTTCAAAATGGAGGCGGTAAGTATGATTTACATTTTTTTATGTTAATTTCACACTGTATTATTAATGTCAGATGCCGTGATCATGTATGAATGCATCTGAGGGGTACAATGATTGGGAGCGGCGCTATCTCAGCTCCCTGTCATTGCACCCAATACTTACAATTATAAAGAAATGGAAGGTATTTTGTGTGCATTCCGTTTCCGTATTTCCGTATTTCTGTTCCGCAAAAAAATAGAACATGTCCTATTATTGTCCGCATTACGGACAAGGATAGTACTGTTCTATTAGGGGCCAGCTGTTCCGTTCCGCAAAATACGGAATGCACACGGATGACATCCTTATTTTTTGCAGATCCGTTTTTTGCGGACCGCAAAATACATACAATTGTGTGCAAGAGCCCTTAGCATGTTTGGTGTATATGTAAATGAATGGCATAGTGCATTAACCAACATACATTTTGTGTATACTGGATTTGAGTATATGCTATATGTGTATATACTATGTGTATGTGTGCATATGTTGATTGTGTGTATATGCTATATACTGTATTTGTGTCTGTATACTGTGCATGTGCGTAGTTGTTAAAAATGTAAACCTGTTCCTTACTTTCCCTCTGAGTGTTAGGCCGAGTTCACGCTTCAGTTATTTGATCAGTTATTTCCATCAGTTATTGTCAGCCAAAACCAGGTGCAGGTCAAAAATACAGAACAGGAGGAATTCTTTACATTATAACTTATCCCAAGACACCCTCTCTTCCCTCTCTTCCCTCTCACACACACGCACCTACATACCTATCAAATGTCCCGGATCTGGCGGGACAGTCCCGCATTGCAGTGGCTGTCCAGAAGTCCCGATACGAGGGAGGTATGTCCCGCTTTCTGGCAGCTATCTCTGCTTCTATAGGAACAGGGCCAGTTCTAGGTGAAATGGGGCCCTGGGGCGAAAAACAATAAGGGCCCCCCCCCCCATGACACTTGATGACTTTTACAGAAGAAACTGTATATTGTGTGGCACAGTGTAGACTATATGTGTATAACAAACATATTTCATATGGAAACTTACAGTTACTTGGCTTTGCCCTTGGGGATCTCGGACACCACTTCAACACTTTGGCTGGGGGGCTCGGCGGAGCTGATGTGTTTTATCCTAATGAGAAAGATTTCATAATAAGGATTTGGAGAATGGGCAGAGGGATAGCAGTGCAGAGAGAGGCTGGTGCTGCTACTACGGGGTCATACCATGGGGGAGTAATAAAGCCAAATATAATGCCCCCCCAGTAGAAATAATTCTCCTTATAATGTGCAAAAAATACCCCCTTGTAATGCCCCCAGTTGAGCTAATGTCCCCATAGTGCCCCCATACTGTGCCAGTATAAAATACCCCTATATAGTGCCCCCAGTAAATGCCCCCATATTGCTCCTCTCCCCCCTCCCTCCTAGTGCCCCCATAATGTACCAGTATAAAATGCCCCATATATAGTGCCCCAGTAGATGCCCTCAGTGTCCCCCATAATTTGTAAGTATAAAATACCTATAAAATACCCCTTCTCAGTGCCCCCGTAGATGACCCCATAGTATTCCTCTCCCACCTTCCCCATAGTACCCACCATAATGTGTCCCAGTATAAAATGCCCCTATACAGAGCCCCCATATAAAATAACTGTTCTTTGTGGACTCAGTAGATGCCCCTATAGTGCCCACCAATAATGTGCCAGTAATAAGTACCCCCAATGTGCCAGTAATAAGTGCCCCCATAGATGTCCCCCAATAATGTGCCAGTAAAATGTGCCCTCATAGATGCCCCCCAATCATGTGTCAGTAATAAGAGCCCCCCATTTCATGTGCCCATAGCCAGAGGACCCCCATCATGTGCCAGTAGCCAGAGCCCCCCATATCATATGCCAGTAGCCAGAGCCCCCCTATATCATGTGCCAGTAGCCAGATCCCCCCCATATCATGTGCAAATAGCCAGAGCCCCCCCTATATCATGTGCCAGTAGCCAGAGCCCCCCATATCATGTGCCAGTAGCCAGAGCCCCCCCCCTACATCATGTGCCAGTAGCCAGAGCCCCCCTATATCATGTGCCAGTAGCCAGGGCCCCCCCTATAATGTGCCAGTAGCCAGAGCCCCCCCTATCATGTGCCAGTAGCCAGAGCCCCCCCTATCATGTGCCAGTAGCCATAGGGCCCCCCCTATAATGTGCCAGTAGCCATAGGCCCTGCCCTATCATGTCCCAGTAGCCATAGGGCTACCCCCCCCCCCTCATGTGCCAGTAGCCTGAGGACCCCCATCATGTGCCAGTAGCCAGAGCCCCACATATCATGTGCCAGTAGCCAGAGCCCCCCTATATCATGTGCCAGTAGCCAGATCCCCCCCATATCATGTGCAAATAGCCAGAGCCCCCCCTATATCATGTGCCAGTAGCCAGAGCCCCCCCATATCATGTGCCAGTAGCCAGAGCCCCCCCTACATCATGTGCCAGTAGCCAGAGCCCCCCCCCTATCATGTGCCAGTAGCCAGAGCCCCCCCTATCATGTGCCAGTAGCCAGAGCCCCCCCTATCATGTGCCAGTAGCCAGAGCCCCCCTATCATGTGGCAGTAGCCAGAGCCCCCCTATCATGTGCCAGTAGCCATAGCCCCCCCTATAATGTGCCAATAGCCATAGGGCCCCCCTATCATGTCCCAGTAGCCATAGGGCCCCCCCTATAATGTGCCAGTAGCCATAGGCCCTGCCCTATCATGTCCCAGTAGCCATAGGGCCACCCCCCCCCCCCCCCGATCATGTGCCAGTAGCCACCAGTATTGACAACAATACTTCTGGCCTGTGTCTCGCGCTGTACGGCTCAGGCGGCGCGATGATGTAATCGCGCCGCTTGCGCCGGCCTCTGATAGGCTGCTGGCCTAGTGCCTGCAGCCTATCAGAGGAAGGGGAAGGGACACACATCTCCCTCCCCTGCCCTGCTGCACAGCCATCTGTATCGCTGTCCTGAGGACGGCGATACAGATGACTGGAGATGAGCGCTTCCACAATGGAAGCGCTCATCTCCGTGTGACTATCCTGCCCATAGTTAGTTGCGGGCCGGCGTGGGGGGGGCCCTAAGGACTCGGGGGCCCGGGGGCAATTGCCCCTCTTGCCTCTATGGAAGCGCCGGCCCTGCATAGGAAGCAGAGACAGCTGCTTGTAATGAAGAAGCAGAGACGTCCATCGTCTCTCTGCTTCATCATTCCTGCCCCCTGTCTGCGCTCTAAACTGCAGGTTTGGACAGGGGGTGTGACAGGGCGCGGGGCCAGTCGGGAGCTCCATGTGTGGACTGCTGTTGGTGTTGCTGCTGGGGAACGAGGTAAGTCATTTCAATGGGTCCGCAAAAAATGCGGACAGCACACTGTGTGTTGTCCGCATCAGTATGTCTGTTCCGTAGCCCCACAAAAAAAAATAGAACATGTCCTATTCTTGTCCGTTTTAGGCATTGTTATAATGGATCCGCAAAAAAAAACGGGTTGTAAAACGGATGGCATGTAGTCTGGGCTACATGCACACGACCATATGTATTTTGCTGTCCGCAAATTGCGGATCCGCAAAAAAAAAAAACTGATGACATCCGTATGCCATCCGTTTTTTTTGCAGATCCATTGTAACAATGCCTAAAACGGACAGGAATAGGACATGTTCTATTTTTTTTGCGGGGCTACGGAACGGTGTGCTATCCGCATTTTTTGCGGACCCATTGAAATGAATGGGTCCACATCCTATCCGCAAAAAAAATTGAACGGACATGGAAACAAACAACGTTCGTGTGCATGTAGCCTAAAGTGCAGATTTCCTGTGCGCTTTAAATCCACTTTTCTGCACACAGATAACTTCTCAGCAGTGTATGGAGTTTATCAATAGGGCCGCAGCGCACGGAGTACAGGAAGGAGCACACAGCCCCCCCCATGTTTACTAAATGCTGGCATAGCACATGGGTACCCTGTAACCATGTGCTATGCCAGGACTAGCTGAGAGGAGCGGGCTCCTTCCTGTGCCTGCTTGGCTAAGATAGAAGCTGACATGCAGGACTCATAGCTTAGCCTAGCAGGCACAGGCAGGAGCCCGCTCCGCTCAGCTAGTCCTGGTATAGCACATGGTTAAGGGGTACCTATGTGCTATGCCAGCATTTAGTAAATCTTGGGGGACACAGGCAGCAGCAGCAATGTGTGCTTTTGCCCATACTCCGTTTTCTGTGGCCCCATTAATAAACTATAGACTCCATCCTCCGTACACCGCTGAGAAGTTAGCAGTGTACAGAGAAGTGAATTTATTATTAAAAATTAAAAATCTATTAATAAAGTATATTGCAAAAATTATTATTATGGCATTTAGGACATTTTACCAAAAACTTAATTAAAAGTTTAGTTACTCTTTAATCTCAAGTAGTGATCGCAAAATCCTTTGGCACACCCAGTGGCGTAGCATGGGTTGCCAGCACCCAGGGCAAGCCAAGTTCTTGATGATCCTATAAATTGTTGATTGAGGTGCAATCTTAGTAGCCACAATATCCTTGCCTGTAAAGCCATTTTTTTGCAGTTTTTTTTTTGCAGGTCACCATGGTTAACAATGAAAGAACAATGATTTCAAGCATCACCCTCCTTTTAACATGTCAAGTCTGCCATTTTAACCCAATCAGCCTGACATAATGATCTCCAGCCTTGTGCTCGTCAACATTCTCACCTGAGTTAACAAGACGATTACTGAAATGATCTCAGCAGGTCCTTTAATGACAGCAATGAAATGCAGTGGAAAGTTTTTTTTGGGATTAAGTAAATTTTCATGGCAAAGAAGGATTATGCAATTCATCTGATCACTCTTCATAACATTCTGGAGTGTATGCAAGTTGCTATTATAAAAACTTAAGCAGCAACTTTTCCAATTTCCAATATTTATGTAATTCTCAAAACTTTTGGCCACGACTGTAGTTTGATAGGGACACTAAACAGAAAGTATAGGGAAAAATAGAAAGATATATTTGTGTATATTTTAAGGAACTTGATTGGGGAAGCTCTGAGGGAAAGCTTTGAAGGAGTGAGTGGCTGGTCACACTATGCTTAAAGCTGCTTGCTGCTGCAACAATTCAGCCTTGCAGTTCTATAAAAACAAGCCCCTGCAAAAAAAAATGCCAGCACCCCACCCCAATACCATTCTGCTGCAAACGCTGAGCTATCATACTTTAATTTTTCAGTGCATTATATCAGTCCATTTCATTAAATGCTTTGCAATGCCAACATTGCATCATTATATTGGTAGTAGGGGGCATATTATTACATCGCACCATGCATTTTATATCACAAAAATATAATTGTTAAACCCATCTAGTGATATTAAACGCATACACAGTTTCAAAGAAATTTCACCGCTGACACTATCTTTATATTGGTGATAGTTGGCCCATTATTGCATAGGACCCTGTGTTTTATAGTGCAAAAATGTAAATTTGTTAAACCAGTATAGTCAGTGATATTAAATGCATACATAGTTCAAAGAAATTTCACCGTCAAAACTGAATTATTATTAGTGATGAGCGGCAGGGGCAATATTCGAATTCGCTATATTTCACGAATATTTTGTTGAATATTCGTCATATATTCGCGAATTCGAGAATTAGAGGTTATATTCTTGATTGGGAAAATTGGCAATGTAATATACGCGCAAAATACAGGCGTGGGTCACTTATGCTACATTTTTCAAGCTGGTAAAAGTTTCCTGAGACTGGAGAAAATAGTTGGCACGGCAGAACATTAGAATAGCTTTATATGCAGATAGAGTGCTCCAATATATTTGCACTTGCGAATTTTCGCTAATTAATGATGCGCATATTTTTTTACAATACGTGCAACTTGTGACATTACAGCACTATGTCTGTAGCATGTATGTATGGGCAGCAGAACCTATCAGCTACACTATAGATCAATCTAACCTACACTGACTATCTCGTCCTAACTATCTGAATTATATATATATAAGTTAACTGTCTAATGAAATACAACAAAGCACAGAGCACAGCAATGACACTGCTGTCTCTTTCATAACTGCGATAAACTTTAGAAAATAACTGCTGGGGAGGTTCTTATATACTAAGGCCTCATGCACACGGCCGTTGTTTTGGTCCGCATCTGAACCGCAGTTTTGGCTGCTCTGATGCAGACCCATTCACTTCAATGGGGCCGCAAAAGATGCGGACAGTACTCCGTATGCTGTCAGCATCTGTTGTTCCGTTCCGTGGCGCGCCAAAAAAATATAACATGTCCTATTCTTGTCCGCGCTTTGCGGACAAGAATAGGCAGTTTTATTAAAGGCTGTCCGTGTTTTGCGGACCGCAAAACACACCACGGTCATGTGCATGTAGCCTAAGGGGTAGACAACTTTTCTATTGGTTGCTAGGGATGTTGCTAAGCTGTGACAAAGCCTTCTCATTGGCCCACAAGCTAGAAGAAGGGAGGAATGATCACCTGATGTGTATTGTGTTAAAAATAATATATATATATATATATATATATATATATATTCGATTTTACTAATATATAGTGCTATATTCTAAATATTAGCGAATTCTCGAAGTGCCGATATTCGCTATTAAAATTTGCTATTCGAATATTCGCGCTCAACACTAATTATTATTCCCAAAGTAAAATTGTCAATAGCAGTGTGTTGGTAGAAGGGGAGGGACATATAATTAGGCCTAAGTCTTTGATTTGCAGAAAACTCACTTGCAATTTTTGCTAGTACTATTCAATAATTTGTATGTACCAAACCCGTGACTTTTCATTTAGGAAACCCGCAACATTTCATTTGTCGGAAACCAATGAGTTTTCATTTATAGAATTCATAATAAAATGTCTGAAAAACGGAAGAGTGCAATACAAGTCAGCTAGAATGTGGGAAGCTGCAGTAGCAGCACCAGACATCCGGCCAGTAGTAATAGCCAAAAGAGAACTGAGGACTTCCAAAAGGTGCAACATTATTATTAAGGACAAAGAGGATGAGATTGTATATTGAATGGAACACTCCTCCTCTCAGTCACAGCAGGATGATGTGAAGTTCACATCTGAATCTGACACCATACCTTGGAGCCAGGGATCACAGCATTCCTCCTGCTACTAATCCTTGTAATTAGTGTTGAGCGAACTTGTGTTTTAAGTTCGGCATCTAAAGTTCGAGTTCAGGTTATCGGAGTATCCCGTTATGAATTCTAAATTCCGTTATGGTCCGTGGTAGTGGAATCCATAACGGGATTCTTCGATAACCCGAACCCGAACTTTAGACGCCGAACTTAAAACACAAGTTTGCTCAACACTACTTGCAATCCCAGAGAAGCCTTTCAGTTTCAGTTGCATCCTCTCTGTCTCCACTGCCACATAACCCACCACACACTATGGAAGACAGTCAAGAGAATCTCCCCGTTGATGAGTTGGGGGGGAATAAATGAACCAGCACCTCCATAATGTATAAATATGAGAACTCAGGTTAACGCTACCTTGGCTGAAACACAATACATAGAACTACAAGTAACAGCACACTGCTTGTCAAATGCACAAAGTTATAAGCAAACAATGAATACAAAATAACTGCTTGGTTGCTATACTTACTGTTAGAAAAAAATAGAAGCAGGGCGCGGAGCTAGCGCCTGCACAGCATGGACGCTTGAGGCTGCAGCTCCGTGATAGATATCACCACCGGAGACCAAGCCATACAAGACAGGGGAGCTCCCACCACCGGGGAGATGGATAAATTTATCAAGAAAGCAGCGGCGTTGCATGTATCCAGGGAACCTAAGATGGCGCTGACCCCGACTCGCGCCTCGCGCTCTAAACACTCAGAGCTGCTGGATCAAGCTGCCGGAGGGGAAGAAGACACCGATAGTCTTCCTATCTCTTATTCCTTCCTAAAAGAGATACTATCCTCCTCCCTGGCTTCTGCCCTGGAACCCCTGAGCTCCGACCTAGCTGCTATTAAGCAAGAAATATAGCAAGTGGGTGGCAGAGTTGAAGCGCTAGAAAACACACAGGAAGCCATCATACGACACCAAACAGAGGTCTCCCAGTGATTCCAGTCTATACAGCACAAGATGAACTGCCTCTACAATTCCCTGGAGGATCAGGAAAATAGTGGTAGGCACAATAACTTGCGATTCCAAGGTGTCCCCGAATCAGTGGACATAGGAGATATCCCAAGCACTGTGGTGCAAATATGCATGTCCCTACTAGGCCCAGAAACAGCCCATGAGGTTATTTTAGAAAGAGCCCACCGAGCTCTAAGGCCTAAACCTGCTGCCTCAGCCCCACCAAGGGACATTATATGCAAATTCCTCAGCTTTCCAGTTAAAGAGGCTGTTATTTTCAAAGCCTGACAATCCGGCAAAGTGTCCTGGGATGGACACAACATCCAAATCTATCAGGATCTAGCCGAATCCACCCTGGACAAAAGAAGAGCTCTGAGACCACTGACAAATTGGCTCAGAGATCACAAGATTCCTTACAGATGGTCCTTACCATTCGGCTTGTCATTTATATATGAGGGACGCAGACTCTCCTTATTCAATTATGCTGATTTGGACTCAATCTACGACCATCTCCAGATAGAGCCCCTCAAGATAGAAAATTGGGACCCCATCCAGGACATGTCCAACCTTCCTGAAGTACCCCATCCAGACATCTGGGAACTCCAACGCACCCCCAAGCGTCAAAAGAGCCCAAAGAACCCTAGAAGAACAACACCTAGAAGACTCCCTATGGATAATTGAAAATATCCTCACATGGTCTCTCTCATGTCCGCCAGATCTTTAGCCATCTGGTGATTACTAATGTTTTTTTCTCTCCCCCAAGTCTATTTTAGGCACTCCCATGCCTATATTCCAACTAGTAATGTTGTTGCTGTTCTCTATCAGTTATAATGTTATTCCTTTTGTTTTAGGAGGTATATGGATTTGCAGATCTTCTAACTCCCCCCAGGGGGAAAAAGCATTATTTGTCTCTCCGGGCTGTGTGGAGGGTGACGAATCAGTGCCTCTTGTGGGGAGGGGCGACGGAGTGGCATCACTCAATCTATAATATATCATGGCTGAATTACGAATTACCTCATATAATGTAAAAAGCTTTAATGCCCCATCCAAGCGATGCCAAATCTTCTCCGAATTAAAAAGAAGGGGCTGCTCCATCGTCCTCCTTCAAGAGACACATTTTAGTTTTTGAGAACATTGAGCCTTTTCTAGGTTCGATTGAACCCGGGCCCAAACTGTGCACAGTTCGGAGGAGAGTTTATCCGCTTCAGGGTTAGAGGAGGAGACGGACGACCCAGAATGAAAACGGGGATGAAAACCATGGTTACAAAAGAAAGGGGAGACCCCAGCAGAAGAATTGACACGGTTATTCAAAGCAAATTCAGCCAACGGAAGGAATTTGACCCATAATTGCTGGTCATCAGCAACATACAACCTCAAGAATTGTTCCACAGACTGATTAAGGCGTTCAGTCTGCCCATTACTCTCAGGATGGTAGGCGGAAGAAAAAGACAAAGAAATTTTACATCTTTGACAGAAGGCCCTCCAGAATTTGGACACAAACTGCACACCCCTGTCAGAAACAATATTTTCCGGGATGCCATGTAAACGAACAATCACTCTCACAAAAATAGACGCCAGGGTTTTAGCATTCGGAAGTTTAGACAGGGGAATGAAATGAACCATCTTGCTAAACCTATCGACCACTACCCAAACCACAGTCTTACCCTCCGCCAGCGGTAGGTCAGTTATAAAGTCCATCGAGATATGGGACTAGGGTCTACTGATTATGGGTAGGGGTCGTAGGTTACCAGCAGGGCGAGTCCTAGGTGTCTTGGACCTGGCACAAACCTCACAGGCTGACACGTAGGACTTGACATCCCTAGTTAGAGTGGGCCACCAATAAGATCTAGAAACCAGATCCTTAGTGCCCTCAACACCCGGATGTCCACAAAAGGCAGAATCGTGACACTCACCCAACAGCTGGAGACGAAATTGTATGGGAACAAACAACTTATCTGTTGGGGTGAATACCAGTGCCAGATGTTGTTCAGACCTAATGCGAGCCGAGATATCCTGGGTAAGAGCTGCTAAGAAGATTTTTGCTGGTAGGATGGATTCAGGTGGTACCTCAGTAGGTTGAAAAGCCTGGAAGCTCCGAGATAATGCGTCCGCCTTCACATTTTTACTTCCCGGCCTGAACGTGATGGAAAAATCAAAACGAGTACAAAACAGAGCCCATCTGGCTTGACGGGGATTCAACCTCTTAGCAGACTCGAGAAACATAAGGTTTTTATGGTCAGTGACAACAGTTACACAATGTCTTGCCCCCTCCAGGAAATGCCTCCACTCCTCAAATGCCCATTTAATGGCCAGCAGCTCCCTATTCCCTATGTCGTAGTTTCTCCCCGTGGGAGAGAATTTCCTGGAGAAGAAGGCACATGGTCTCAGATTAGTGAGGCTAGCAGGACCTTGTGAAAGGACTGCTCCTACGCCGTCCTCGGACGCATCCACCTCCACAATAAAAGGTTTCTCCTGATCAGGCTGGATCAGAATGGGACCGCTACTAAATGCCTTTTTTAATTTTTCAAATGAAGAAATGGCCTCAGTAGACCAATTCTCCAAATCGGCCCCTTTCTTAGTAAGGTCGGTCAACGGTTTAGCAATTACGGAAAAATTCATAATAAATTTACGATAGTAATTGGCGAAACCTAAGAACCGTTGTAAGGCCTTTAAGGATAAAGGTCTTACCCATTCCTTAATTGCTAGTACCTTTCCAGGATCCATCTTGAAGGCGTGAGGAGTCAGAACATGCCCTAGAAACAGAATCTCCTGTACACCAAAGACACATTTCTCTTGTTTAGCGGATAGCTGATTCTCCCTCAACACCTCTAATACTTGTTTAACATGAGACACATGGGATTCGAAGTCAGGAGAGAATATCAAAATGTCGTCAAGATAGACAATAACAAATTTACCTAAGTACTCCCTAAGAATGTCATTCATGAAGTTTTGGAACACAGTTGGGGCATTGCTGAGTCCAAAAGGCATCACTTGATATTCAAAGTGTCCTACCGGAGTATTGAACGCCGTCTTTCATTCGTCTCCCTCCTTGATTCGGATTAGATTGTATGCCCCTTTCAGGTCAATTTTGGAAAACCAGGTTGCCCCCAGAACCTGGTTAAATAAATCCGGAATCAATGGGAGGGAGTATCTATTCTGGACAGTGATTTTATTTAATCTCCGGTAATCGATACATGGCCTAAGACCACCATCTTTTTTCTTAACGAAGAAAAACCCCGCCCCCATAGGAGAGACAGAAGGTCTAATATGCCCTTTACCAAGGCTCTCCTTAATATAATCTTCCATGGCCATGCGTTCGGGCATAGAAAGATTATAAATTCGTCCTTTAGGAAACTTGGCCCCCTCTACTAGCTCTATGGTACAATCATAAGGTCTATGGGGGGGTAGAACCTCCGGGGTTGGTGATGAGAATACATCAGAATATTCTCTAACAACAGAGGGTAAAGTATCAGACTTTACTGAGACCCCAGCCTGTACCACGGACAAGCACGAGTCACACTTAGGCCCCCATCTCACCAACTCCCCATTGGACCAATCTATAGTGGGGTTATGTAGTCGGAGCCAAGGCAACCCTAGTACCACCTCAGCAGGTAGGTTCTCCAGGACTAGAAGTGAACATCTCTCTGAGTGGCACACACCCACGGTTAGAGAAATATCCGAGGTACATAAGCTCACCGTACCACCAATAAGAGGAGTAGCATCAATAGCCATGACATGGATAGGAGTTGGTAAGGCAAACATAGGAATACCCAATCTTACAGCATACTCAGAGTCAATAAAGCTAGCCGCTGAGCCAGAATCAATAAAGGCCTTACCAGGCCATTTATCTACTCCCAGAGAAATCGTAATGGGTACCAAAAGCTTACCTTTAGAAAATTCAGGGTGTACCTGGTCTTTAGGTTGCCTTATCTTAGGAGACTTGACAGAGAGGACCTTCTTAGGACACTGGTTGATCCAATGGTCAGGATCTCCACAGTAAAAGCATTCTCCACGTCTGCGGCGAAGATTCCCTCGGGTCATGCCAACCTGCATGGGTTCCTCGGTGGAGACCTCAGCATTGTCTCTGGGATTGGCCTCTGGCTGGACCACCATCTGGGAAGAGAACTGTTGTTCCTGTCGTCTCTCTCTAACCCGTCGGTCAAGTCGGACAACAAGGGTCATCATCTCCTCTAAGGTCTCTGGAAGTTGATAACTGACCAGAAGATCCTTTAATTTATCAGACAGACCTGACCTGAACTGACTCTTCAGGGCTGGTTCGTTCCATCCTGAGGGGACACACCACCTTCTGAATTGGGTGCAATAATCCTCCGCTGGTAAATTGCCCTGAACCAGTGCCTTTAGAGCCGTCTCGGCTACTAGAGCCCTGTCTGGTTCATCATAGAGGGTACCCAAGGCCTGAAAGAACCCCTCCACAGAATATAAACAACTGGTGCCAGCAGGTAAAGAGAACGCCCAGTCCTGGGGATCAGACTGTAATCGGGAAATGATAATGCCCACGCGTTGACTCTCGGGGCCAGAGGACACGGGCCGCAAACGGAAGTAAAGTTTGCAACTCTCCTTAAAAGAGAGAAACTTCCTCCGGTCTCCAGAAAAGGGTTCTGGGAGCTTAATCTGGGGCTCAAAATGCGGACGAGGCCTGAGGAGTGGAAGAACCTTGCCCTAACTCAAAAGAACTGAGTTTTTCCCCTAACTCCTGCACCCTCTGCGTCAGATTAGAGACATGGTCAGTCAGGGTTACCAGAGGATTCATAATACAGTGGTTATTGGGCCTGTTAATCTGTAACGGTCGCGTACACACACACACAGGGGGGAGGGAAGTGACCACTGCGCTCCACCCTTACCCCTGGCCCTGCCTACTTGCCTCGCGAGTCCTAATGACAGGGGACAACTGGACGGCAATCCCTAACTTGGAGTAAGTGCAGGGATGACAGACAGACAAACAACAGGACGTGAACGGACCGAGTCAATACCAGGAAAGCTGCAAAGTACAAATGGAGCAAGCAGAGAATTGTCAGGAGAAGCCGGGGTCATAAATACCAGGAGAGCAGAGAAGTACAAGAGGAGTCCTAAGAGAGTAGTCAGGTGGGAGCCGAGGTCACAATACCAGGACGGAAGCGCAGTACAGGAGGAGCAGGCAAAAGGATGGTCAGGGAACAGGATCAGGTAAGTATTCAGCAGTCCAACAAATAGCCAGGAACCTAGAAATTAACAGGCACCATGTAGCCAGCAGGCTGCCTGTATTTATAGTGGGGAGTGAGGGTCATGTGACGTGGCCAGCGTCACATGACCGACAGACCAACCAGTCGAGCACCGAGTGATCAGCTCGGCGCTCAAGGCAGACTAGGAGCAGGGAGCCACCCAGCTAGTAAAGCCGCCCTGGGAATGAGGTCAAACACAGAACCTCATTCCAAATAGTGTTGAGCGCGAATATTCGAATATCGAATTTTTTTCGCGAATATCGGCACTTCGCTAATTCACGAATATTTCGAATATAGTGATATAAATTCGATATTTCGAATATTCTTTTTTTTTTTTTTATTGTTATATTTTTTTCTTTCCCACTTCCCTAAAGTTGTTCTTACCTGTCCTTTGGATTCCTGGCTTCCTGGCTGCTCCAGTCAGTGCCCGTTGCCGCTTCTGCCGACTTCCGTGCTCATGGAGCGTCCCCATCACCATGGGAACGTCTCCATATACTAGAATGTACTGTCGGATTTGAGAATTACGTGAAAAATCGCAATTCGATTATTTCAAGTTATAATAATCGAATTTCGATTTTAACTTAGCACTGCTATATTTAATTCTAGCCTAATATGGAATATAGCAGTGCTAAGTTAAAATCGAAATTCGATTATTATAACTTGAATTATTATTTTTTTTTTATTGTTATATTTTTTTCTTTCCCACTTCCCTAATTAAAATCGAAATTCGATTATTATAACTTGAATTAATCGAATTGCGATTTCAACTTGGACCTGGTTTACTATGGTTGGCTTGGTAGAATTAGCGAATATGACGAATTTATTCGTCATATTCCACAAAACGAATATAACTAATGTATTTGTCATATTCCACAAAACGAAGATAACAAAGTATTCTGCATCTTCGTTTTAGCTACCTATTCATCAACTTCGCTAATTCTAGCAATCATATAGGAAAGTTTACTATAGAGACAGCTAAGTTTAATTCGCTATGCGATTATATTACTTTGCTTTTTTTTAATAAATAGAATAATTATAATAATTATCAGGTATTATAATTATTCAATTTTTTTTTTTTTTTTAAAACAGTCATATAATCGCATAGCGAATTAAACTTAGCTGTCTCTATAGTAAACTTTCCTATATGATTGCTAGAATTAGCGAAGTTGATGAATAGGTAGCTAAAACGAAGATGCAGAATACTTTGTTATCTTCGTTTTGTGGAATATGACGAATACATTCATTATATTTGTTTTGTGGAATATGACGAATACATTCGTCATATTCGCTAATTCTACCAAGCCAACCATAGTAAACCAGGTCCAAGTTGAAATCGCAATTCGATTAATTCAAGTTATAATAATCGAATTTCGATTTTAACTTAGCACTGCTATATTCCATATTAGGCTAGAATTAAATATAGCAGTGCTAAGTTAAAATCGAAATTCGATTATTATAACTTGAAATAATCGAATTGCGATTTTTCACGTAATTCTCAAATCCGACAGTACATTCTAGTATATGAAGACGTTCCCATGGTGATGGGGACGCTCCATGAGCACGGAGGTCGTCAGAAGCGGCAACGGGCACTGACTGGAGCAGCCAGGAAGCCAGGAATCCAAAGGACAGGTAAGAACAACTTTAGGGAAGTGGGAAAGAAAAAAATATAACAATAAAAAAAAAAATTCAAGTTATAATAATCGAATTTCGATTTTAACTTAGCACTGCTATATTCCATATTAAGCTAGAATTAATGAATATGGAATATAGCAGTGCTAAGTTAAAATCGATATTCGATTATTATAACTTGAATTAATCGCATTGCTATTTCAATAGGAGAGTAGCCTTTAAGTTAAAATCGCAATACGTGATTATTTAAATCGCATATTAATCGCGATAATAAGAATAATGACGAATATTCGATTTCGACGAATATAAAACGAATATTATATCGAATATTCACGAATTTCGTCGAAATCGAATATGGCACCTGCCGCTCATCACTAATTCCAAAAGCTAAGCAACAGTTCTGCGGGCAATGGGGGACCGAGTACACCTTCGGAACCCCGTGACAATCTCTCCACGACCGGCGCTTGGTTGACGTCTGGAGAACCTTAAATCCTAGCACTAAGGACTATACATTTTATTCCAATGCGCACGGCTCATACCAGCGCTTGGATTATCTATTGGTTTCTTCTGAACACATTCAGTTGTGTTCCAAGGCCCAAATTGGTTCTATCAGCCCGTCTGACTATGCCCCTATTTGGGTTTCAATTCTCACCCCCAACAGACCCCTGAGAACGTTCAACTGGAAACTTAATGAACAACTGATCCAAGCCCCAGAAAATAAAGAGAAGGTCCTCAACTGGTTGAGATATTTTTTTTCATTCAACAACACCCCTTATATCCACCCCACACCCTATGGGACACCCATAAGGCTTATTTACATGGTCAACTTATAAGCTTAGGCTCTTATACCAAAAAAATAAGACTTGCCCGTATCGACTCCCTTCTGAAAGACATCAGGGATATTGAGGCCCTACATAAAAGGTCTCTTCTACACTCCCATTTAACAAAACTTGCGCTTCTTAGAGCTGACCTAAAAAACCTGTTAAACACACAATCTGCTAAATACTTGCTACACGCACAATATAAATACTTCGCCCATGGAGACAAGGTGTCCAAATTTATGAAGTCTAGAAGCCAAAAAAGAAAGGCCCAAAACTTAATTTGCAAAATTCGCAGTGATGAAGGTAATATGCTCACTAATACACAAGGTTTATGACGTTCTATCGTTCCCTATACAACCTACCTCCCCAAAAAGAAAATATTTTTAGCTCCACATACCAAGATTCGATAGACCTTTTCCTCTGATCTATTAAAATACCCCAACTCAATGAAGTCCATAAAAATGCCCTAAGCTCCCCATTCACTAGTGATGAATTACTCTTAGCCATCAAATAACTCCCTAAAGGAAAGGCCCCTGGCCTGGATGGGTTCCTGGCTCTATATTACCGTTCCTTTAGCTCCGTCCTTCTGCCCTACTTGCTTAATGTTTGCAATCAAACCTTGCAGGGTGACCCTCTCTCCCAAGAGATAGCAAAAGCCAATATTACTATCATCCCCAAAGAAGGGAAAGACCCAACTGAGTGTGGTAACTACCGCCCTATATCTCTACTAAATATTGACCTAAAATGATTGGCCAAACTACTGGCTAACCGCCTAGCCCCTCTCCTACCCCAACTTATCCAGAGACCAAACAGGTTTTATTAAAGGTAGGGAGGGAAAGGATAACACAGCCAGGGTATTGAACGTCCTGCTCCATGCCTCGAAACACCACCTCCCCCTAGTCCTGGTCAGCACCGATGCCGAGAAAGAGTTCGACCGAGTTCACTGGAAATTCATGTACAGCACTCTGAAGCAGTTTGGAATTCCAGTTGCCTTTATACGCGCTATCCAAGCTATGTATACTAATGCCTCGGCGTCGGTGCTGATCAATGACACTACCTCACAACCTTTTTCCATAAGAAATGGGACAAGACAGGGTTGCCCTCTCTCCCCCCTGATCTTCATTTTGATAATAGAACCACTCCTTGTTCTCATACGATCAGAGAACGATATAAAAGGCCTTAAACTAGGAGATCAGGACCATAAGGTAGCAACTTTTGCTGATGACCTCCTGATAATTTCCTCCAACCCAGAAACCTCTCTCCAGCTTATTTACTCTATTTTGGAGACATTTAACTTCCTCTCCAACTTCAAAATAAACATGAAAAAATCCCACATTCTTAGCATGGGGCTCAGCCATCCAAACTAATCCTCTCCTCCTCTTTCAATTGGGAATCTTCCTACATAACATACTTAGGAGTTAAAATTTGCCCAGATCTCCCCTCCCTATTTAAAGTTAATTATCTCCCTCTACTTAGCGCAATCAAAAACCAATTAGAAGCTCTTAACCCCCCTCTACTTTCATGGTTTGGATGTAAAAATATGGTCATGTCACTTGTCCTACCCAGACTAAACTACCTCCTACAGGTCCTTCCCATTCCAATACCTAACTCCTTTTTTCAATCCCTGGAGAAATCCAGCGATAATTAATATTAATACTTTACAGAGACCCAGAACTCAGGGTGATATAGGCCTTCAAACCCCCTATTATCTAATAAAGCCATACTTCTTTCCAGAGTCTTGGACTGGCTCAGATGCCCTGATCAGAAGTCTTGGGTTGGTATGGAGACCCCAGAATATCTCTCGACCCTTAGAGGCCTTCTAGTGGATCCTAACCATAATAACACTTTAGCCTTTAAATACAACCCTTTGGTGGCAGCCACTTTTGGGGCCTGGAAATGGTTCAAAAACTCAAAATGGGGCTTTCCTTCACCCTCTCCCCTTGCTCAGATCAGAGATGTGATGAGTTTAGCCCCTCTAGAACTCAGACAAAGTGTCCCCAAAGTTCTACATAACTCTGAAATACCTATTCTTACTTCATTCTCGAAGAGCAGGTAAGAAATAGTGGATCAGGGCTCACTTACCTCCTCCCTCCCTGAGATCAAGTCCCAGCCTCACATGCTCTCTTTTCTGATTTCCTATATCAACAAAAATATCCCTTTAAGCTCTCTCCTCAGACCTCTCACCTGGTTTGAAAGCCTAATTTACAACCACTCTCCCCCGATGAAACCTATATCCTCACTATATAGATATCTTAGTATGACTATTATACCTCCCAAACCCTCCTTCATAAGCCAGTGGGAAAAAGATATGGGAGCCCATTTCTCACCTGAGGATCACTCATCCTTTTTAAAACACCACACACATCCTCAAGATGTACCAGAATCCAGGAAAATGGATATAAAGTGCTAACAAGATGGTATAAGACACCAGATAGTACCTACCATTATAATAGTAATGGATCAGAGACGTCTGCTGGAGATGCAGCGAGGGTCGACGTACAATGTTTCATATCTGGTGGTCTTGCCCTCTTATCCTTAAATGGTGGGATAATATCTATAAAAAAAAGTTATGAAATCTGTAATTCAAATATCAACCCCTCGCCATTGTTGGCTCTCCTGGGTCTGTCCCATGACCATAAAACAAAACCCCCCCCCCCTCTTTAGGAATCTAATTGTATCCGCCCGACTCCTAATCCCTACACATTGGTTGTCTTTAGATCTTCCCTCCTTAGACCATTGGTTTAATAAGGTTGACTCTATTTATAGATTTGAGGAGATAGCGGCTTGGGAAAACAGATCCCACCACAAATTTATGGGAAAACTGGAGATCCTTTAGAGGTTACCACTGGTAAAGTCACCCCTGCTGTTCTGGTATGATAATACCTACAATCCTTTTTCAGAGCCCGGATACAAAAGTCTACATGACAAGAGTCTACATGATATACATCCTTAATGTTGTTATGTCGTTTTGTGATTATTATATGTTAACAAAGCAACTCTTTTCTTAACTGGAGATTACGCCTTCATCATAGAATTGTTACAATTGTAGCAGATATATACAGTATTTTTCAATAAAGCTTTTTTGAAAAAAAAAATATACAGTACAGACCAAAAATTTGGACACACCTTCTCATTCAAAGAGTTTTCTTTATTTTCATGACTATGAAGGCATCAAAACTATGAATTAACACATGTGGAATTATACACATAACAAACAAGTGTGAAACAACTGAAAATATGTCATATTCTAGGTTCTTCAAAGTAGCCACCTTTTGCTTTGATTACTGCTTTGCACACTCTTGGCATTCTCTTGATGAGCTTCAAGAGGTAGTCCCCTGAAATGGTCTTCCAACAGTCTTGAAGGAGTTCCCAGAGATGCTTAGCACTTGTTGGCCCTTTTGCCTTCACTCTGCGGTCCAGCTCACCCCAAACCATCTCGATTGGGTTCAGGTCCGGTGACTGTGGAGGCAAAGTCATCTGGTGCAGCACCCCATCACTCTCCTTCATGGTCAAATAGCCCTTACTTTCAAAGTTTTCCCAATTTTTCGGCTGACTGACTGACCTTCATTTCTTAAAGTAATGATGGCCACTCGTTTTTCTTTACTTAGCTGCTTTTTTCTTGCCATAATACCAATTCTAACAGTCTATTCAGTAGGACTATCAGCTGTGTATCCACCTGACTTCTCCTCAACGCCACTGATGGTCACAACCCCATTTATAAGGCAAGAAATACCACTTATTAAACCTGACAGGGCACACCTGTGAAGTGAAAACCATTTCAGGGGTCTACCTCTTGAAGCTCATCAAGAGAATGACAAGAGTGTGCAAAGCAGTAATCAAAGCAAAAGGTGTCTACTTTGAAGAACCTAGAATATGACATATTTTCAGTTGTTTCACATTTGTTTGTTATGTATATAATTCCACATGTGTTAATTCATAGTTTTGATGCCTTCATAGTCTTTAAAATAAAGAAAACTCTTTGAATGAGAAGGTGTGTCCAAACTTTTGGTCTGTACTGTATATAATAGAAGCTCTTTGCGCATATTATTGATCAAAAATATGTTGGGCCTATCTACCGGCGGCAAGGTAGCTTCCAGCTACCATGCCAGCTATTTCCTATTGGTTTGATGTATACAAATGTGCAGCACTCCAGGTTTTTGTATCCTGCAGAGTCCATAAAAAAAATGCATACGTTAACGTAAAAAATTTTTCTACCATGGAACTGTATGGTGAACGGACGCCATGTACGGCATCAGTCTGAGGCATCTGTTAACGCATACATTTTTGGTGTGCACTAAATGGATGGCAAAAATAGGACGTGAACTCAGCCTTAGTGTCAGAATAAGCACCAGTACACAGCGGAGCAGCATGGCGGAGAGGGGAGGCCGCCATGTACTGACAGAGCGCTACCTGGTCCTGGTGGTCAGGGATGAGGACTGTGTTTCCCAAGGATAATTTTTCTACTGGGAAATACAGGGCACAGTATAATACACTAGAATCTATATAATATAAAGATATTAGCCCTACCCCCGAATAATAATACAATTAGGTTGTCATTTATTATATAGAAATGCGTCTATGTTAGTCGTGTTTCTGACACAGATTGTGGCGCAAAGGTCCTTAGCAACGCAATCTGCATATTTTTCAAGCTCATGCCAGGTCTAAAAAAGGATTGCGTGACACCTTAGCCGTATAGAGGACTGGATCCGTAAACCGGCTCATAAACATTGGATAGTTTTGGAAGAGAGTCTGATGGAACTCCCTCTGAGGAAGCTTATTTTTCTAGACCAATCAACACCCATTCCTATTCCCAGAGATAATACCCTCCCCACAGCTACCTATGGTATTTGGAAACACCCGGAAATAAGAAACCTTTGTTCGAAATATCCATCCTCGCTGTTAAATATTGGAGATTGTTTCAGAATGTCCGAAGAAGGTTATCGTTCTTTACCACCCCAACTTCGGAATCCACAAATTGCTCCTATAGAGTTACTAGATTCTGATGGAGCTATTTTAGACTTAAATACTATTAGGAACAGATTTAAACTCCCAGCACTTAACGACCTACAATATATATATCTACGTACCTCGCTAAAACCTTTATACTCAAATGAAAACTGGTCTAACAAAAATACATGGTTTGAAGACCTCCTTATACAAACTAAACAACCTTCAAAACTGGTGTCTGTTATTTGTAAGAACTTACTTACTCTAGAATCCCCCCCTCTTTGTATTTTCTGAGAGAATGGGAAAGAGATCTTAAGACTAAGTTCACCAAATCAGACACGAATACCATACTTACCTCGCCAAAAGCAACCTCCAGGTGTATTACTATACAAGAAAACACCTACAAAGTAATAGCCAGATGGTATCTAACCCCTGTCAGCTTAAGCAAAATGTATGGTTCCGCTTCTGATCTCTGTTGGAGATGCCACACTGATAGAGGTACATACCTGCATATATGGTGGACGTGTCCTAGAATAAGTGGCTTCTGGACAGAAATAACAGACAGACATTCTCAACACCATTCTTAGCAATAAACGTCGTACACTATCCCTCTGCCCCAAAATAGCTCTCTTAAATTTACTCCTAGACACTATTCCCCACTTACAGAAACGTCTAATTAGACAACTATTATCAGTAGCTAGGATATTGATCGCCTCTAACTGGAAATCAAATCTGTCTCCCAAAGTTACAAACTGGATTGATAGGGTGGAGTCTCTTGCTAGATTGGAGGAATTATTCCATTGGGAAATGAGATCTCATGATAAATATGTGTCCATCTAATCTGTGTACAACATAGCTGCTATAACCACCCTGGTACCATATGTTATACTCTAGGACCTTTACGTGTCATGTATTTACAGATGGGTGCGGATCAATATGATGTGTTCTCAGGATTTCCTGACAATGTCTAAATGTTTCCATGCTTGGGCGCTTACTGGACATGTCATTTATTCTGCATTGTATGCCGTATGTTAAAATGTTTACATACCTTAAAAATGTTCACATACCTTTGAAATCAATAAAAAGATTTTGAAAAGAAAAAAGGATGGCGTGGGCAGGGAAAGGGATACAGTTATGGCAATCCAGTTATTGGATACCAACGCCATACATCATTGACCTGATAACACCTTGTACAGTGACCGGATAACACCGCCATACCGTGACCGGATAAAAGGGTATAAGAGGGGAATGACTAGGGGCACTGCACAGGGTGTGGTAAGAGGACACAATGCAGGGTATAAGGGGGCACAGTACGGGGTGAGGGGAACAGTACGGGGGTGGGGGGCACAGTCACAAGACCCTGTGACATTAGAAGGTCCTTATGGTGAATGCGGTTCATACGCCACCATAATGAGAGGCAGAGGAGTGAGACAGGGGTGTGATTATGTGGCTAGAGATAAAAAAAATTAACTATCGGTCAGTACAGGCCCCAAAAATTTGGCAATAGGCATTCACCTGACAGCAAAGAACTTTGGATTCTGTGGCTGGAGGTACATTAGGCGGTCACAGGATAAATATGTAACTGTTGGCCGGTACAGGCCCCAAAAATTAGCCAATAGGCATTTACCTGACAGCAAAGAACTTTGGATTCTGTTGCTGGAGGTACATTAGGCAGTCACAGGATAAAAATTTAACTGTCGGCCAGTATAGGCACCATAAATTAGCCAATAGGCATTCACCTGACAGCAAAGAACTTAGGATTCTGTGGCATTAGACGGTCACAGGATAAATATGTAACTGTCGGCCAGTATAGGTCCCATAAATTAGCCAATAGGCATTCACCTGACAGCAAAGAACTTAGGATTCTGTGGCATTAGACGGTCACAGGATAAATATGTAACTGTCAGCCAGTATAGGCCCCATAAATTAGCCAATAGGCATTCACCTGACAGCAAAGAACTTTGGATTCTCTGGCTGGAGGTATATTAGGCGGTTACAGGATAAAAATGTAACTGTCGGCCAGTACAGGCCCCAAAAATGAGGCATTCACCTGACATAAAAGGCCTTTTATGCCACTGTATATACATAAGGCAAGGACCATTCTTTGTTCTGGGTGGTGACGGATATGTGTGGGCTGGCATGTGGAAATTCAATTACACGTGGTCATAACAGGTGTTGAATTCCTCCGACATCCATGCCTCATTCATTTTAAAAAATGTGAGGTAGTCCACACTGTCGTGAGCTAGGCGAGTGCGCTCATCAGTCACGATCCCCCCTGTTGCGCTGAACGTCCTTTCGGACAGGACATTTGGCAAGGGGCAAGCCAAGAGTTCCATGGCAAATTGTGCCACAAGCCTGCACATCCAGTATTCAAGGGTATTCCACGCTTCTCAGAGCGTCCACAACGGCCGTTAACCCGATGTAGTCGGTCTAGGTGTTCCCTGAGGCTGGATCTGGAGGGCAGCTGTCGATGGGTTGGCTGCAAGAGTGATCTCATATCTAAAGTGACCAACACATCTTCAAACCGCCCTCTTTTTGCAGGCGCGGTAGTATTGGTACCCGCACCTGTTTCGCTGTGGGTGGAAATTCCTCTGCCAGTGCCCGCAACATCAGAATGCAGCATCTCTCACAGCAAGGCCTGGAAATGCTGCATTCTGACAGCCCTCTGTGATGCTGGCAACATGTCCGCCATTTTGTGTTTGTACCGGGGTCTAAGTACGTTGCCACCTAGTACAGGTCCTTGAGCTTTATGCTTTTTATACGGGGGTCTTCAAACACTGGAGCATGAAGGCCCCCATTTGCTCTAAATTGGAAGCAGTGGAGCACCCTGGCTCCTGCACATCGCCCCCGGGGGAATGTCGTCCTCGGTCTCCTCCCCCCAGCCACGGACAACAGCAGGGATCCTCGAAAAGCTTAAAGCCTGTTCTTCTTGCTGCTCCTCCTCCTCCCCCCAGCCACCATCCTCCTCTGACTCCTCTTCAGACTCCTGCTGACTTGTCTCAGATGGAGTAGCCCCCCTGGGAATTCATTCAGCATTGCGACTTCCTCATCTTCCAGCTCCTACTCCTCAACAGCTTGATCAATGACACAACGTAATGCACGCTCCAGAAAGAAGGTGTAAGGTACGATGTCACTGATGGCGCCCTGGCTGCGACTGACCAATTTGCTGATCTCATCAAATGGCCGCAGAAGTCTGCATGCATTGCGCATGAGCAGCCACTGGCACGATGAAAAGAAACCAAGCTCCCCAGAACATGTCGGGATGCAGAGTTCCTACAGGTAGTCGTTAACAGCACGCTTCTGCTGGAGCAGCCTATCAAGCATATACAAGGTGGAGTTCCAGCGCGTCGGGGAGTCACAAATCAGACGTCTGACGGGCAAGTGGTGTTGCTGTTGAACGTTAGCAAGGCGAGCCATGGCCGTGTAAGATCTAAAATGGCCAGAGATTTACCTGGCCTGCCGCAAGACGTCCTGGATCCCGGGTATTTGGCAACGAATCACTGCACGACTAAGTTCAGGACGTGTGCCATGCACGGCACGTGTGGCATTTTGCCCTGTTTCAGCGTGCTCAGCAGATTGGACTGTTGTCGCACACCACTTTACCAACTGTCAAATTAGCCACTGATAGGCCTGTGACCGCAGAGCTGAAAGCAGTGCAGGACCGGTGGGGCTCTTGGCTTCCAGGCACAGCAGCCGCAACACAGCATGGCATCGTCTCACCTGGCACGTCGAATAGGTTTTGGGGAGCCTGGGGGGTGCAGTGGAAGAGGCGGTAGCAGTGGAATAGGAGGAGTCAGCCAAGCAGGAGATGGAGGATGGAGTAGGAGGAGGAGAAGAAGAGGCAGGCCTGCATGAAATCCATGGCGGTAGCACCAAATCCACACGGGTGCCACGGGTTACACGCTTGATGGCCGTCAGAAGGTTCACCCAGTGGGCAGTAAAAGTTATGTACCTTCCCTGCTTGTGTTTGCTAGAACATTTGGGCCATGGAAGCCTGCCTTGTGCCAGATGAACTCGACGACAGCACGGTGGAAGGTGAAGTGGAGGACAAACGGGAGGAGAGTGGAGAAGGAGAAGAGGCAGGATGTGGAGCGCTGGGAGTGTGGCTTTGTGGGTTCTGACAGCGTTGCTCCCACTGGGCATGGCGATGGGAGGCCAGGTGCCTTCTTAAGGCGGTCGTCCCTAGGTGAGTGTTGGGCTTACCGCGACTTATGCGTTGACAGCACAGGCTGCAGATGGCAACACTATTATCAGCAGCTGACACGTTAAAAAAAAAGCCCACACTGCGGAGCCATGTGCCGGCGTCCTGGGAGCGCAAGATGTGACCGTGAATGGTGGATGGCTTGCTCCAGATACATTTGCAGTCTCTTGAGGGCACCCATGTGACGTCCATCGACATGTCATCATCGTTACCTTCACCACCACTGACATTAGAGATCCTGGAGTAGGCAGCAACAGTGGGGACCACCCTCCTTGGGCTGATCTGGGTACTGTCGTCAGACCTCTGGGTGGCGGCCATTGATACCTCCTCTACCTCATCCGATGCCAAGAATGGCTGCGCATCGGTAAGGTCTGGGAATGGATGGGAAAATAATTCCTCTGACACCAGTGGAGGGGCTATGGTGGTGGTGTCTTTGGGGGTGCACACAGCAAAGAGTGAAGTGAAGTGAGTAGAAGCGGAAGGCTGAGTGAGCCATTAAACCAACTCTGGTGTGTCCTTTGACATAATCGCACGCACCTTCTCCAACTTTCCACTTAGGCTCCGGCCTGGTGCACCCTACCATCTCTGCGGAACGGCCTGCCTCTTCCTCTGCCTGTCATTTTCAAAATGACCCTGTGACAAAGTCCCTAGAGAAGAGCAGTATTTGTGGAAGCAGGTATATCGCAGGCCTCAATCAGTATTTGATGGAAGCCTATATATTGCACCCCTCAATCAGTATTTTGTGGGAGCAGGTATATAGAACCCCTTAATCAGTATTTTGCAGAAGCAGGTATATCGCACCCCTCAATCAGTATTTTGTAAGAAACAGGTATATAGAACCCTTTAAAGGGAACCTGTCACCTAGAAAATGCATATTAAGCCACCAGCAGTACTATTGCTGCCTGTAGTATGATTATAAAGGTGTCTGTGTCTTTTCTTTGCAATGCGGCAAAAGTCTGTAAAAATACTTTTATTCAACGGGCCACGCTATGTAGACGATAGTCTTGAAGTTAAGGGGGCAGAGACTTACTCGCCTGAAGTCAAGCGCGCCCGCCCCCTTTACCTCCCCATAGCGTTTGATTGATAGGATGCCCGATTCCTTCACTGCCGATTGCATGAATGTAGTCTCATGCATGGGCGGGCTCTCGTGTGCGAGTGCCTGAGCAATGAGCTTTTGAACAATACCTCATAGCAGAATGGAACAGTGCGCAGGCGCGGGTATTGCAGGGACACAGCGCACGCGCAAGACTACATTTAAGCATTCAGTATTCAAGGAAACCGTATCAATCAAACGCTATGGGGAGGTAAAGGGGTCGGGACGCGCTTGACTTCAGGCGAGAAAGCCGCTGCCCCCTTGACTTCAAGACTATCGTTTACATAGCGTGGCCTGTTGAATAAAAGTTTTTTTTTTTACTTTTGCCGCATTGCACAGAAAAGGCACAGAGACTTTTAGAATCATGCTATAGGATGCAATAAGGTACTGCTAACGGTTTAATATGCATTTTCTCATTAACTTGTTAGTTGAAGCTGGTATATCACCCTCAAGCAGTAATTTTGTGGATGCAGGTATATGGAAAACCTCTATCACTATTTTGTGGAAGCTGATATATGGCAGGCCTCAATCAGTTGTTAGCTGAAGTTGGTATATCACCCTTAAGCAATAATTTTGTGGACGCAGGTATATGGAAAACCTCTATCACTATTTTGTGGAAGCTGATAGATTGCAGGCCTCAATCAGTATTTTCTGGAAGCATACAGATGCACTATAATATACTTTCTATGTTAAAAAGTATATTATAAGTATATCACACCCCCTCTGTGTTTCACACCTATTGATAGCACAACGTTACCAGTCCATAAAAGGACTTTTGTGGCCCTTTTAGCTAGCATTTGGTGTTCCTAACAGCCTGTTCCTGCTCCAAAATGCAACCTCTCCCTACACTGGCAAAACACATAATGTAAAATGGCTGCCAGATCAGGTTCTGTTATTGGGTTGGGGGTGTGTCCATGTGCTGAAACATCTCATTCGGCTGTCCTGTCCCACCTGATGGATGTGTCATTGGTCAAAGCTCGGCACAATGCAAAAGAATATGGTGCTGGCGGACATCGCCATATGTTCGCATGTTCGGCGAATCGCAAACAACCAAAGTTTGCCGCAAAACAACCGCCGGGCGAACCACAAGGCCATCTCTATTGATAAGCAGTGTGCTGTTACAGTGTGGAGTCCCCACTACCAATACTACCCCTAAACAGTCAGACACACGTTTCTTGCTTTGTCTGCTCTATGCTATGCTGCTACTGCTTCTGCTACTATTGCGACCACTTGTCACTATTACACTACCTTTCCACAGCCACACTGTACTGCTGCTGCTCCCAATTGACAGGGAGAAAAGCCACTCTTTCTTCTGACAATTAAGACTTGTACAAATACGGGCACCTTTCTCTGGTGCTCCTTATACACTCACCTAAAGAATTATTAGGAACACCTGTTCTATTTCTCATTAATGCAATTATCTAGTCAACCAATCACATGGCAGTTGCTTCAATGCATTTAGGGGTGTGCTCCTGGTCAAGACAATCTCCTGAACTCCAAACTGAATGTCAGAATGGGAAAGAAAGGTGATTTAAGCAATTTTGAGCGTGGCATGGTTGTTGGTGCCAGACGGGTCGGTCTGAGTATTTCACAATCTGCTCAGTTACTGGGATTTTCACGCACAACCATTTCTAGGGTTTATAAAGAATGGTGTGAAAAAGGAAAAACATCCAGTATGCGGCAGTCCTGCGGGCAAAAATGCCTTGTGGATGCTAGAGGTCAGAGGAGAATGGGCCGACTGATTCAAGCTGAAAGAAGAGCAACGTTGACTGAAATAACCACTCGTTACAACCGAGGTATGCAGCAAAGCATTTGTGAAGCCACAACACGCACAACCTTGAGGCGGATGGGCTACAACAGCAGAAGACCCCACCGGGTATCACTCATCTCCACTACAAATATGAAAAAGAGGCTGCAATTTGCACAAGCTCACCAAAATTGGACTGTTGAAGACTGGAAAAATGTTAACAGGTCTGATGAGTCTCGATTTCTGTTGAGACATTCAAATGGTAGAGTCCGAATTTGGCGTAAACAGAATGAGAACATGTATCCATCCTCTGATGGCTACTTCCAGCAGGATAATGCACCATGTCACAAAGCTCGAATCATTTCAAATTGGTTTCTTGAACATGACAATGAGTTCACTGTACTAAAATGGCCCCCACGGTCACCAGATCTCAACCCAATAGAGCATCTTTGGGATGTGGTGGAATGGGAGCTTCGTGCCCTGGATGTGCATCCCTCAAATATCCATCAACTGCAAGATGCTATCCTATCGATATGGGCCAACATTTCTAAAGAATGCTATCAGCACCTTGTTGAATCAATGCCACGTAGAATTAAGGCAGTTCTGAAGGCAAAAGGGGGTCCAACACCGTATTAGTATGGTGTTCCTAATAATTCTTTAGGTGAGTGTATATGACGTGCAATGCAGGGGCGTAGCTATTGGAGAAGCAGGGAAAGCGGCTGCTTAGGGGCTCAGACTCAGAAGGGGCCCACCCTGGAGGATGACTAAAACATTTTATTGTCAGGGCCCCCTTAACAGTATTATACAAAGACATTATATACAGTGACAATATATACAGTGTAGGAAATGGATGGAGCAGCTGTCGGGCCTGGTCTGAGCGAGTGATCTTTACTAGCCACAGGAGTTAGGGTTGCATGAAAGGAGGGGGTTGTGAAGAAGTTACTGGGGGAAGGGCGCCTATTCAAAAATCTGTTTTGGGGCCTTGTCCTTTATAGTTATGCCACTGGTGCAATGGATATATAGGTGTACAATAATCTATGAACTAGATATGTTATAACTAGTATTATAACTGGTATTCTATTACAGTGGAAGTGCATTCATTTTGTACATGTCCCAGCTATTTTTCAGTATTGACTTTTCCATCTAGCCTGCTTTCTTTTGTCCCGATGCCGCCCTTTTTATTTTTGATATTGTGTATTTATAATAAATTGAGATATTCATTTATGAAATGTTTTGGGAGTGCCATCGTTTTTTAATTGATGATTCTACAACATTAGTCTTGGCACAGTATATAATTTTATTAATGCCTTATAATTTATGATTGTGAAATTTCTGTGGTGTCCTCAAAGTTCAGTGGAGTCGAGCCATTTTATTATAACAGTCACACCTATGACAGAGTATAATTGATGCATGTAATAGCACACAGGTACAGTCACTCTTGCTTCATGCACATGTATTAACTCGGTAAGTGTGAGTCATATTGCTTTAAAGGCTATGCACACCTTCATGGACACTTTCATGGATTGTATTTTACTCCTTTTGGGCTGAAAATAATTTCGTAAATTGGTCTTTATTAAAAATGTTTTTCTAGCTCTGTAAATGGTACTTTCACTTTGTGCCAGTCATCTAATAACCCTTATCATAGGTCATAAACACTTATTTAAGCCACATTCTTATCAGTAAGATAAGAATTGAGCTTTAATGAGCATTTAGGTCAGAGATCACAGATAAGGAGCCTGCTAGCAGAAAATACAGATCATGCTAGTAGATAAACTCGAGGCTGTGCAGGGAAAACGGCTCATCATTTTTAAGAAAGACCAATTGAAAAAAAGATTTTTAGCTCAAAATGAGTACAGTGTAATAATAATAATAATAAAATTACCACCAAAGGTGTAAATAGCCTTTAATTACAGTGATATGCCAGCATTCTGCTTCAAATACACTACAGGGAGTGCAGAATTATTAGGCAAGTTGTATTTTTGAGGATTAATTTTATTATTGAACAACAACCATGTTCTCAATGAACCCAAAAAACTCATTAATATCAAAGCTGAATATTTTTGGAAGTCGTTTTTAGTTTGTTTTAGTTTTAGCTATTTTAGGGGGATATCTGTGTGTGCAGGTGACTATTACTGTGCATGATTATTAGGCAACTTAACAAAAAACAAATATATACCCATTTCAATTTTTTTTTTTACCAGTGAAACCAATATAACATCTCAACATTCACAAATATACATTTCTGACATTCAAAAACAAAACAAAAACAAATCAGTGACCAATATGGCCACCTTTCTTTGCAAGGACACTCAAAAGCCTGCCATCCATGGATTCTGTCAGTGTTTTGATCTGTTCACCATCAACATTGCGTGCAGCAGCAACCACAGCCTCCCAGACACTGTTCAGAGAGGTGTACTGTTTTCCCTCCTTGTAAATCTCACATTTGATGATGGACCACAGGTTCTCAATGGGGTTCAGATCAGGTGAACAAGGAGGCCATGTCATTAGATTTTCTTCTTTTATACCCTTTCTTGCCAGCCACGCTGTGGAGTACTTGGACGCGTGTGATGGAGCATTGTCCTGCATGAAAATCATGTTTTTCTTGAAGGATGCAGACTTCTTCCTGTACCACTGCTTGAAGAAGGTGTCTTCCAGAAACTGGCAGTAGGACTGGGAGTTGAGCTTGACTCCATCCTCAACCCGAAAAGGCCCCACAAGCTCATCTTTGATGATACCAGCCCAAACCAGTACTCCACCTCCACCTTGCTGGCGTCTGAGTCGGACTGGAGCTCTCTGCCCTTTACCAATCCAGCCACGGGCCCATCCATCTGGCCCATCAAGACTCACTCTCATTTCATCAGTCCATAAAACCTTAGAAAAATCAGTCTTGACGTTTCAGCTTGTGTGTCTTGTTCAGTGGTGGTCGTCTTTCAGCCTTTCTTACCTTGGCCATGTGTCTGTGTATTGCACACCTTGTGCTTTTGGGCACTCCAGTGATGTTGCAGCTCTGAAATATGGCCAAACTGGTGGCAAGTGGCATCTTGGCAGCTGCACGCTTGACTTTTCTCAGTTCATGGGCAGTTATTTTGCGCCTTGGTTTTTCCACACGCTTCTTGCGACCCTGTTGACTATTTTGAATGAAACGCTTGATTGTTCGATGATCACGCTTCATCCCTCTGCAAGATATCTCACTATTTTTGACTTTTCTGAGCCTGTCAAGTCCTTCTTTTGACCCATTTTGCCAAAGGAAAGGAAGTTGCCTAATAATTATGCACACCTGATATAGGGTGTTGATGTCATTAGACCACACCCCTTCTCATTACAGAGATGCACATCACCTAATATGCTTAATTGGTAGTAGGCTTTCGAGCCTATACAGCTTGGAGTAAGACAACATGCATAAAGAGGATGATGTGGTCAAAATACTCATTTGCCTAATAATTCTGCACGCAGTGTATATGGACAAAAGTAATGGGGAAGATCTCTTAATTCAATTGATTTCAGGTGTTTCATTCAGTCTCATTGCCACAGGTGTATAAAATACATCACCTTGTCATGCAGTCTGCCTTTATAAACATTTGTCAGGAATGGGTCATTCTAATTATCGTATTTTTCGCCCTATAAAACGCACCGGACCATAAAATGCATCTAGGTTTTAGAGGAGGACAATAAGAAAAAAATAAGAAAAAATAAGAAAAAAATATTTTTCATTAGACCTCGGATCAGCAATCAGACTCCCAATGTTAATCAGACCTCAGCTCACAGCCCCAATCCGATCCCCAATGTTAATAAGATCTCAGATCAGACCCCAATATGAATGACCCCAAATCAGACCTCAGATCAGAGCCCAATATAAAGAAGACCCCCAATCAGATCTCAGATGAGACCGCCATGCCTCATATCAGCCCCCAGCCATATGTGATGAGCCCCGAGTCATATAATCAACCCTCAGTCATATAATCAGCCCCCAGTCATATAATCAGCCCCAAGTATTAATCAGCCCCCAGCCATATGTACTCAGCCCCCAGCCATAAGTGCGCAGCCGCAGCCATAATTCAGCCTCAGATCACAAAAATAAAAAACCTACTTACCTCTCCTGCCCCTGGACGCGGCCGCTCCTCACATCTCGATCCTCTTCCTCCTGCTGTCGGCTGTGCTATGAACTGGCGCGCACAGCACTCACGCTGTGCGCAGCCTACACAGCCAACAGCTGAGGACCAGGAAGCGGTGAGTACAGAGCCTTCACCCCTTCCTGGTCCTCCAGTACTAATGAGCGCTCATTAGTATTTGCCCCAAGAGACGCAGGGACATTTTTGCACCACTTTGGGGGGGAAGGGGAAATGCGTCTTATGGGGCGAAAAATACAGTAAGTCTGGGTTCGGTGAATGCCAGGACTTCAATGTGCCAATTGTAAAGGAGAGATATGCTATGGGGTTGTTTTTCAGGGGTTAGCCTAGGTTCTTTAGTTCCAGTTATGAGAAAACATAATCCTTCAGCATACTAATAAATTTAAGACAATTGTATGCTTCCAACTTCATGGGAACAGTTTGGAGAAATCCATTTTCTTTTGAAGCATGACTGAGCCCTAGTACACAAAACAAGGCCCATAAAGGCATGGTTGGATGAACTTAGTGTGACAGAACATGACTGGCCCGCACAGAGCCCTGTTCTTAACTCTATCGAAAACTTTTGTGCAGTCTCGCATGTCTTGATCTCCTCAAAGACAAGGACGGTTATAGAGTGTTGTCTGCTACCCCCTTAATCCTATTCTCTAATGACCTTAAGGATATCCTCACTGGAGCATTAATTGAGAAGGTCATCTCAATTACGGAATATGATTTCCTTTTTCCGGCCCACCCCACTATTGCCACTTTTTATGGGTTACCCAAGGTTCACAAGGGCATTACACCCCTAAAGGGTCGCCCGATCGTCTCCGGGGTTAACTCATTGACCCAAAATTGCGGTGTCTATATTGACCGGGTGCTGGGGGAGTTCGTTGTGTCCCTACCCTCCTATACAAGGGACACAATGGACTTCCTCAGCAAAGTGGAGACGATCCATGTTGACCCTGGGTGCATATTGGCAAGTGTAGATGTCGAATCCCTCTACAGCTCAATCCCGCATGACAAAGGTCTTTTTGCTGTTGAGTATTTCTTAAAAACGAGGGACATCCACTGCAGAACCCATAACGCCTTTATCCTCAGACTTCTCGAGTTCACTCTGACCCACAATTTCTTCCTCTTCAACTGTCGTCTCTACCACCAGCTCAGGGGGACGGCAATGGGGAGCCCTTGTGCACCCACCTATGCCAACCTCTTCCTGGGCTGGTGGGAGGATGTGTACGTGTTTCCAGATGCTGCTACCTGGTGGTCCGATAAGATCATATTCTGGACACGATACATTGACGATATCTTCATGGTGTGGAAGGGTGGGTCAGAGGAACTTCGAGAGTTTGTCACAGCCCTTAATAGCAACGACATTGGTTTGCGGTTTACCTTTGAGTCTGATCCATGTACTATTCTTTTCTTGGATGTTCGCATAACTAAAGAGGGGGAAAAACTCTCCGCGAACATGTATAGAAAGGAAACCGCAACCAACTCGTTGCTACACTGGGAAAGCCACCACCCTACATCGCTTAAACGTGGCATACCCAGGGGCAAATATCTTCGTGTTCGGAGAAATTGCTCCGAAAATGAGGCGTTTCAGGGTGAGGCCAAAAAGCTCCAGACTAGATTTCAAGAGAGGGGTTACCCCCAAACGGTCCTTGCGGGCGCCTTCCAGAATGCTCAGGACAAAAAACGCACTGAACTTCTCACTCCCAGATCCAGGACAGATAATGGACAACAATTAATACGACTTATCTCTACCTTTGACTCAGCCAACAGCCAGGTGGTTTCAATCCTTAAAAGATACTGGCCTATTTTACACATGGACCCCGACCTCAGGGATGTGCTTACTGCACAACCGAGTGTTACATACAAACGGGGGAGAAGTATTAAAGACCGGCTGGTTCAGAGCCACTACATAACACCTAGTGGAGCGGGGACATGGCTTGACCGAAAGCCATGTGGCATGTTCAAATGCGGTTCATGCAAGGCATGCGCATTTGTTTCCACTGCGAAATCCATCAAATGCTCAGTCACCGGTCAGACTTATAAAATCAGGGACTTCTTTAATTGTAAGAGCAAAGGAGTAGTATACATTTGTCAATGTCCATGTCCTATGGATTATATAGGAAAAACAATCAGAGAAGTCAGACGGCGGATTTGTGAGCATGTGAACGACGTGGTGAAGAAAAAAATCACCCCTGTCGCATCACATATTAATGATGTTCATGGCGGGATTCTAACTGCATGAGGTTCTCTATTCTGGAGGCTATCCCCCCATCCCCAAGGGGTGGCGACTGGGATCGTAAAATCCTTCAAAAGGAATGTGTGTGGATTCACCGCTTTAAATCTCAGGCACCCCTTGGGATCAATGAGAGACTCACCTTCTCATGTTTTTTATAAGTAGGTTGGGGGTGAATGTGCTCAGTGCACTCTCCCTTAATATGAATAGCTTGCCCAGTAAAAATACTTCAGTTCGGATTAAATGACTGGATACCTTTGTATCCCTAGACTAATCTATAAGCGTTTTCTTTCATATATACGCTTAGTACTGCCCTGTATCTAGGACATGTACTGGAAGTGAAATAGTGTGTGACATCCTCTCTTTTTTATCTAGATTGGCTCACACCGATCTTTCCTCTACATATTTTACTCTCCGGGATTTGTGATCAATACAGTATCACCTGTCCCCTTCAGTAGAAGACCAGCCATCGTCTACATTTAAGCTTCCTCTAACAACACTATGATATTTTATGTAGTGCCTATGTGCTTATAATAGTGTGATGATCCTTGGAGTAGCGGTGACCTGTCAAGGAACCATGAACCAGACGTACAACAAGAGATAAGTGAAAATAAGAAGGCTTTATTGAAAATAAAGCTGTAAAGCAAAAGTCCAAACGGATGGTGAAACCGAAGCAGAGTCTTTGAGAGGCCAGGGGTCAGGAACCAGAAGGGGAGTCAGACGAAGCCAGGATCAGGAACCAGCAGGGTAGTCAGACGAAGCCAGGATCAGGAACCAGCAGGGTAGTCAGACGAAGCCAGAATCAGGAACCAGCAGGGTAGTCAGACGAAGCCAGGATCAGGAACCAGAAGCAGCAGCAGTCTTAGAAGCATGTGAACACAGGAGGACCAAGCAAGGAACTGAAGCCACAGACCTCCTATATATATGAGCTAGGCATTCAGCTCCTCCCAGTGGGAAGGAGGAGCCGCAGGGTGGAAGGCTACAAGAAACCCAGAAACCAAGATGGCCGCCAGCACATGTCAAACGAAGGAGAACAGCAAGAAGGTGAGACCATGACAGTACCCCCCCCTCAAGGGCCCCTCCTCCGCGGAGCAAAAAACGGTTTCTGAGGGAAGCGTGCGTGGAAGGCTCGGAGCAAGGCAGGAGCATGGACATCTGCGGAGGGAACCCAGGAACGCTCCTCTGGACCATAACCACGCCAATGGACCAAAAACTGCACCCAACCGCGGACCAGGCGTGAGTCCAGGATATTGCTCACCTCATACTCCTCACGATTGCCCACTCGGACCAGACGAGGCCGAGGAACCGAGGAAGTGAAACGATTACACACCAGTGGCTTCAACAGGGAGACATGAAACACGTTAGAGATCCGCATGCCAGGAGGAAGCGCAAGGGCATAGGCTACCGGGTTTACCCTGCGAAGCACTCGGAAGGGACCAACAAAGCGAGGCGCCAGCTTGGGAGTGGGCACTCGAAGGTTGAGGTTGCGGGTGGACAACCATACACGGTCTCCGACCTGGTAGGAAGGAGCAGGCGCTCGTCTGTGATCAGCCTGGAGTCTCTGGCAGTGCAGAGGCCTCAATGGACTTCTGGATCTGTACCCAAGAAGCACGTAGGACGGAAAGGTGATCCTCCACAGCCGGAATATCCTGGGGAGAGAATACCTCCGGTAACACGGCAGGTTGGAACCCATAATTGGCCATGAAGGGAGACGTCCCAGAGGAAGAGTTCACCGCCGTGTTCCTGGCAAACTCAGCCCAAGGCAGGAGGTCAACCCAATTGTCTTGGTGATCGGAGACATAGCAACGAAGGAATTGCTCCAAGGCCTGATTGGATCGTTCTGCGGCCCCATTGGACTGAGGGTGGTAGGCCGAGGAGAAGGAGAGATGAATCCCCAACTGGGAGCAAAAGGCGCGCCAGAACCTGGACACAAACTGACTCCCCCGATCCGACACAATCTCCTTGGGCAAACCGTGCAACCGGAAGACCTCCCTGGCAAAAATCGTGGCCAACTCTTGTGCAGAGGGTAACTTCTTGAGAGGAACACAGTGGCACATTTTGGAAAACCGATCCACAATCATGAGAATGACCGTATGGCCTCGGGATGCAGGGAGGTCCACAATGAAATCCATCCCCAGGTGTGACCATGGGCGCTCCCCGGTGGCTATGGGTTGCAGAAGGCCCAACGGAAGGTGCCGAGGGGACTTACTCTGGGCACAAACGGAGCATGCCGCTACATATGCGGCGATGTCGGAACGTAGGGAAGGCCACCAGAACAGACGTGAAACAGCCCAGGACAGCTGATTCTTTCCAGGATGCCCCGCGGTCTTGGAGTTATGGTAGGTTCGCAACAACCGAGTGCGCAACTCCTCAGGCACAAAACATCTGCCGTTGGGTCTCCCAGAGGGAGCACCAGATTGAGCCGCCAAAATCTGCTCACCCAGGGGAGAGGTCAGGCTGGTGCGAATGGCGGCCAGGATCTGATTCGGAGGTATGACCGAAGTCTGAATCGACTCCTCCCTGGACAGCTCGGAGTACTGCCGTGATAGGGCATCCGCCCTGATGTTCTTGGAACCGGGTAGGTAGGAGACCACGTAATTAAAACGTGACAAGAACAGAGCCCATCTGGCCTGACGTGGTGTCAATCTCTTGGCCTCAGAAAGGTAGGTCAGATTCTTATGGTCCGTCAGGATGAGAACCGGAACCACCGAACCCTCGAGCAAGTGCCTCCATTCTTTAAGGGCCTGCACGATGGCCAATAACTCCCTGTCACCAATCTGATAGTTGCACTCCGCGGAAGACAGTTTCCGGGAGTAAAACCCACAAGGAAGCAGAGGACCCTCTGGTGTTCTACGCTGAGACAGAAGGGCGCCTACTCCCGTCTCAGACGCGTCCACCTCGAGGACAAAGGGCAACCCAGGGTTGGGATGCGACAGAATCGGAGCCGACACAAAAGCGGACTTTAGGGCCTCAAAAGCTCGGATGGCCTCGAGCGGCCAGACCTGGGAATTACTGCCCTTCCTGGTCAGATCCGTGAGAGGCTTGGCCAGCATGGAAAAGTCCCTGATGAACTTCCGATAATAATTGGCGAAGCCCAAAAAGCGCTGCAGGGAACGAAGACCACTGGGCTGGGGCCACTGTAAGACAGCCGAAACCTTCTCAGGATCCATGGAGAACCCCTCAGCGGAAATGATGTAACCTAAGAAGGTTACCTGGGATCGGTGAAATTCGCATTTCTCAAGCTTACCGAACAGCTTGTTCTCTCGTAACCGTTGCAACACTCGTCTGACATCCAGAATGTGGGCCTCCATGGATTCAGAATATACCAAGATGTCATCCAAATAGACCACCACACACTGCTGCAACAGGTCACGGAAAACATCGTTGATGAATTCCTGAAAGACTGCGGGCGCATTGCACAACCCAAAGGGCATAACCAAGGATTCATAATGACCGGTCCTGGTGTTAAACGCGGTCTTCCACTCATCGCCCGCCTTGATCCTTACCAGGTTATATGCCGCCCTCAGGTCGAGTTTGGTAAAGACCGTGGCCCCTTTAAGGCGATCGAACAGCTCGGAAATCAAGGGTATCGGGTAAGCGTTCTTGATCGTGATGCGATTGAGACCCCTGTAATCGATGCAAGGCCTCAACTCACCGCCCTTCTTTTTCACAAAGAAAAATCCAGCCCCTGCCGGGGACGAGGATTTGCGAATGTGTCCGCGTGAAAGCGCCTCCCTCACGTACTCCTCCATGACCTCATTCTCCGCTACCGACAGTGGATAGACTTTGCCACGAGGAGGAACGGCACCAGGTTGTAACTCTATGGCACAATCGTATGGGCGGTGCGGAGGTAGGGCAACCGCGCGCACCTTATCGAATACATCCCGGTACTCCTCGTATTCAGGAGGCAACAGAGAGTCCGAGGAAGTACACAGCAACTTGACAGACCCATGGATGCAACTAGCCCCACACTGTGGTGACCACGAGAGGATCTCGGCCGATCTCCAATCGAAAGTCGGATTATGCTTCTGGAGCCAGGGGTACCCCAAGACCACCGAGTAGTGTGGAGACGAAATAACCTGGAGGCAGACCGACTCTCTGTGAACGGCACCAATGGCTATCCCCACTGGAAGGGTCTCATGAGTCACGTGTGGCGGCAGAAGGGGTCTGCCGTCTATCGCCTCAAGAGCCAGTGGGGAACCTCGAGCCTGCAGAGGAATGGAATTGGCGGCAGCGAACACACTATCAATGAACAAACCACCAGCACCAGAGTCCACCAACGCCTGGGTCGTCACCGAGCCCCCGACCCAGGAGAGGACAACAGTGATCAGTGGTTTGTCAACACGGGAAACCGGGGACGAGGAGACTCCACCCAAGATCTGCCCCCGACAGGATCTCAGGTGCGAGCGTTTTCCCGGACGGTTCGGACATGCCAACCGAAAATGCCCACCGAGACCACAGTACATGCATCGGCCCTCGCGTCTCCGGAGTACCCTCTCCCCCTCGGACAGGCGAGCAAACCCCAGCTGCATGGGTTCACCCCCAGACAAGTCATCCCCAGGAGGCGTGGGAGGAGAGGGAGGCACGGGTGGGACAGCAAACGTAGGCGCCAATCTGTTAGAAGACCTCCGCAGGCTCTCCTTAAAGGAAGGTCTCTCCCTGAGTCTGGTGTCAATCAAAATCAGGAAAGAAATAAGAGACTCGAGCTCCACTGGTAGGTCCTTAGCTGCAACCTCATCCTTCAAGGCATCCGAGAGACCATGAGAGAAAGCAGCGACCAGAGCCTCATTATTCCAGCCCACCTCTGCTGCCAGGGTACGAAACTCAATGGCGTATTCAGCTACGGATCGTGAACCCTGTCTGATGGACATAAGGAGCTTCGCAGCAGAGGCAGCACGAGCCGGCACATCGAATACCTTCCGAAGAGAAGCAACAAAATCGGAAAACTCGGCAACCACCGGATTGTTGTTCTCCCATAAAGGGCTGGCCCAGGCCAAGGCCTTGTCCGAGAGCAGCGAGATCAAGAAGCCCACCTTTGATCTCTCAGTAGGAAAGGCATGTGGCAGCAACTCGAAATAAATGCCCACCTGGTTAAGGAAACCTCGGCACTGAGTTGGCTCTCCCCCAAAGCGCTGTGGAAGAGGGGCAGAACCGGTTATACCCCGAAACACCGCAGGCGCAACAACAGGTGTCGGGGTAGTCTCTGGCGCAACAACCGGAGCGGCAGTAGGAGCGACAACCGACCCATCGGCAACGGGAGCGAAATGAGCCGTGCGTTCAAGCAGGGTTAGCAACGCCACAGCGAACCGACCCAACAGGTGATCCTGCTGATCAAGTCTGGCAACCAGCATGGGTAGCGAGGATGGCCCTGTACCATCAGAATTCATGGCTTGGTCCTAATGTCAAGGAACCATGAACCAGACGTACAACAAGAGATAAGTGAAAATAAGAAGGCTTTATTGAAAATAAAGCTGTAAAGCAAAAGTCCAAACGGATGGTGAAACCGAAGCAGAGTCTTTGAGAGGCCAGGGGTCAGGAACCAGAAGGGGAGTCAGACGAAGCCAGGATCAGGAACCAGCAGGGTAGTCAGACGAAGCCAGGATCAGGAACCAGCAGGGTAGTCAGACGAAGCCAGGATCAGGAACCAGCAGGGTAGTCAGACGAAGCCAGGATCAGGAACCAGAAGCAGCAGCAGTCTTAGAAGCATGTGAACACAGGAGGACCAAGCAAGGAACTGAAGCCACAGACCTCCTATATATATGAGCTAGGCATCCAGCTCCTCCCAGTGGGAAGGAGGAGCCGCAGGGTGGAAGGCTACAAGAAACCCAGAAACCAAGATGGCCGCCAGCACATGTCAAACGAAGGAGAACAGCAAGAAGGTAAGACCATGACATGACCATGTCGCTATCCCTTCACCAGTGCACCGTTTTAGCACTGGTATGTAAAGGTGATCATAATGTATAAATGATCGAATATAGATATATAATGCACCTTTATAGCTATAGCGCAGTGATAATATACCTTCTTGAATATCTTGTGTTAGGGGGATAAGGCCATGCGTTCCATAGGACCGGACATTGCGCGTGTTTGCGGTCCATGGGACGTGGGCGGTGCGGCTCTCTGGTGAAAACGATCTCCTAACTAGAGAGACCTTGGAACCGGATGTGACGTCCATCCGCGTTCCATTGGGCGGAAGTAAGTTACACTTGCGGTCCAAAGACCGGAAGTGACGACAACAGATGCCTCCGATAACCGGAAGTGGTACCTGTAGTGTCCTGGAAGCGCCAGATTTGAAACAGGTGAGGAGACAATATTTAAGGAGGTAGATAGCTCGGTCAGTAAGTTCATCTGGAGGCATAGAAGGCGACCGGCACACTAGGCAAATGTAAGTGGGGACCGTTTGGTCCGTTTACTGATTGGTTAACCTGGACTTGGGCATGAAACAGTATTTTACACTGTATGTCTTTACAGCCATCTGAATACTGTCTTTGCCCTTATCTAAATGGGCGTCTTATCAGTCTGACTATCCAGGATTCTGAGTAAGTGACCCTAGCGGGTTGAAATAGTAATTTTCCTTTAACAAGCGCTCATTTTCTGATATTTCTCTACCTTTCATTTACAGGTGGGATTTATCTAATGATCCGCCTGGTGCCTTACATACGTCAGTATCTGTGTGTCCGGTTCTATGCTTCTTGTGTATATATATCATGATTTTATCTTGAATATCCTTTTTGTAACGGTTTATCTATGACTGCTGTTTGACCCCCTGATGAACCTAGCAATAGGGGAAACGCGTCGGGGTAGTGGTGAGAAATAGCTTGGGGACGTTGGAGCATCGTGACGTCTCTTTAGATTTCTCATCACGGTGTTGTAGGATTTATCTCCTCTGCACCTTTACTTTTTCTTCAGTCTCTTTATCCTGGTGGGCTGTGGTCTTTTCAGTTATCAATCCACTGTGACCCAGTAAATATCCGTTATCTATACGGGGGAGCCGGGTATTTATCTTTTACCTGAGAGGAGGGTATACCTAGGGCAGTCAGTCCAGGTACGAGGACGGGGAGTCTCCACCACCAGGGGACGTCCCTGGGCTGAGGCTTTACTCAGGGTGAGTGTAGGGACAGCTTAGTTTATCTAACACTCCCCTTAGTCCTGCCGTATGTACACCAAACCTCTTTAGCCTTATCCTTGGTCGGCTATCCCGTTTACAGTTTATATCATTGTATAATATGAGTTTTCACAGTTTTTTCACTGGTGAATCACGTTAGTGATAGTTTTTTATTAGAAATAATTAAAAGTTATATTTTAAAGGGTCATTTCTGCTGGAACACTGTCGATTTCATGATCCTTCTTTATATCGTCTTTTGACCTAGCTGGACATTCAGTCTCGCATTAGACACTGCTACTGGTAGAAAGAACATATTGGTTCGTGATATAAATCACTCCTACCTTCATTTCTCCCGGGGTCTGTTCCTTCTATAGTCCAGCTGGGGTAAAACCTCCAATGGCTTGGCTCAATACCAGAGTCCTTTAAAGGCAGATTAGTTCTTTCTTTCAGATGGAAGTATGCCCCAGCTGGCAGCACACCTCCTGTTTGATGCTCGCGCCCCGGTATGGAGTGGGGTGATGTCACCTGAGCACAGTTAGGAGAGCTGAAATGGTAGAAAAAATCCAAAGCGATTACAGAAGTATCACTTCTATTCCTCAGGGATACCATTCTTTCATTACTGCTCCTATATATAAGTCCTAGCCGGGATTTCTGGGTGGAGTTATGCAAATCCAAGTCAGTTGTCTGGGTATACACATATGTGACCCTTTTAGTTGTCAAAAGCAAACAATTCAACCTCACTATTGAGACCCCAAGGAGCTAGAGTATTAAGATTAAAAATCTACCCAGTCTCTGCCCTCGATTGATATTTAATTAAATCTCCTCCTCTTATACTCACTGTAATCTTCTCTATACCGCATAGAGAAGACCCTTTCCATTCCCCCCCATGTACATCAGAATAATGTCTTGATACAGGGTGTCCTTCAAATTTTTGCTCTATATTATATATGGTGATTGGGACATTCATAAAACCAATAATTTACAGTGTATAATGGAAGTAAAAATAATTTAACATTAAAAAAAGAAAAAGAAGCTATTGCCAGAAAGGACTAAAATCACATTATTTTTATCCGTCCCATGGATAAAGAGGGGGGGGGGGGGTGGTAACGTAGCATACCAAATAACAGGGGAAAACACGCAAGACTTACGGTAGGCCGATGGGTGCAATAGTTCATGTACTCACATTTAGCAGATGCCTCACTGGGCTGGCGTACAGTGGAGGGGAAGAAGGCATGAAATCCTACCACTTTAGTCCTACCACTTTACAAATCATTAGTTAGACCACACATGGAGTTCTGTGTACAGTTCTGGGCTCCTGTGAACAAGGCAGACATAGCAGAGCTGGAGAGGGTCCAGAGGAGGGCAACTAAAGTAATAACTGAAATGGGGCAACTAAAGTACCCTGAAAGATTATCAAAATTAGGGTTATTCACTTTAGAAAAAAGACGACTGAGGGGAGATCTAATTACTATGTATAAATATATCAGGGGTCAGTACAGAGATCTATCCCATCATCTATTTATCCCCAGGACTGTAACTGTGACGACGGGACATCCTCTGCGTCTGGAGGAAAGAAGGTTTGTACACAAACATAGAAGAGAATTCTTTATGGTAAGAGCAGTGAGACTATGGAACTCTCTGCCTGAGGAGGTGGTGATGGTGAGTACAATAAAGGAATTCAAGAGGGGCCTGGATGTATTTCTGGAGTGTAATAATATTACAGGCTATAGCTACTAGAGAGGGGTCGTTGATCCAGGGAGTTATTCTTATTGCCTGATTGGAGTCGGGAAGGAATTTTTTATTCCCCTAAAGTGAGGAAAATTGGCTTCTACCTCACAGGATTTATTTTTTTTTTTGCCTTCCTCTGGATCAACTTCCAGGATGACAGGTCGAACTGGATGGACAAATGTCTTTTTTCGGCCTTATGTACTATGTTACTATGTTACTATGTAAATCCTCCGGGGCACTCTCGGTAGCAGAGAACACCAGCCAGATGGAAGTTGAGGTGCCCATGATAGTAATTGGTGTTAGGTGCTTTTGCGGCTGGCCCCTGGTTCGTGACACCAGCACCGCAAGGTGCAAATGTTGAGAGTAGCAGTAGTAAGAATGAGGAGTCGTTTGTTATAAACCAGTTGAATATGTACTTAAGAATCAATAGTCTCTGGACAGTTGGTACAGTTCATCAATGGAAAGCGTTTTGTATAGCACAAATAATAATAAGTTCACTGGTAATCATATTATCAGTTAGTGGCAGTTGTCAATGGAGGGATTCTTCTAATGCTGATACTTTACAGGCAAGGATCCTGGTGGTAATCCCAAGTTCACTCTATAGCACTCTGGTACTAAAGTATGCTGATATACGGTATCTGGTTACTATGAGCTATCCTTTAACTACTTCACATCCGGGCCATTTCTCCCTTCCTGACAGAGCCATTTTTTGCGAATCTGACATGTGTCACTTTATATGGTAATAACCTGAAAACGCTTTTAGTTATCCAGGCCATTCTAAGACTTTTCTTGTCACATATTGTACTTCATGACAATGGTAAAATTTTGAAAAGTACAGGATAAGGTGACAGTTTTTTGGTACTATTTTAGGGTACATATGATTTTTGGTTGCTCTATATTACACTTTTTGTGAGGCAAGGTAACAAAAAAATAGCTGTTTTGGGACCGTTTTTATTTTTTGTTATTTATAATGTTCATCTGACAGGTTAGGTTATGTGATATTTTTATATAGCAGGTTCTTACGGACGTGGTGATACCTAATATTTATACTTTTTTTAATTTATTTAAATTCAAGTTTAAATAATATCATTTTTGAAGCAAAAAAAATAACATTTTAGTGTCTCCATAGTCTGAGAGCCATAGTTTTTTTTTATTTTCTGGGCGATTGTGTCACGGCTGAGGATGGGAAAAACCCTCAGCCGTGCGATGACAGAAGATGGTGGTCGCTGCTAGGCCAGGACAGGAATCAGGGAGCAGGTCACCTCCTAATACGTCCCTAATTCTGACCCTGTCTCCTAGCCGTATGAGCCGACCCTGATGATGGGAGGGCTCATACTTTGGAACCTAAAATCCCTACTAGCCCTCAGGGTGGCCCTGGACTAGGAGCAGGGTAAGACGACCTGTTCCTTCAAGACACGGACAAACAAGAGTCTCACTGGCCAGACTGCAAAGGAAGGGGAACCTAAACAGCATATGGCAATGGCAGGTAAATGAAACAAGTATAACACCTACCTGCCACAGACACACAGCCTGGAACCCATGTACAAGTGCTGCTGCCCACAACAACACAAACGGACACAGCACACACCAACATCACACAGGAACCCAGGAAACCATAGCTGCAATAAACAAAGAGACCACAGAAACATCTTCAAAAATCATACATAAACTTATGACCACAAGGGTGGCCCTCACTGGCAGATGGTATATAAAAAGGAGGATGACTCCAGCTAACCATGGCTGAAGTACCCCCCAGACTACTGGCTTCCAGCAGGAGCTAAATAGCCCCAAGTGGCCACACCCACACACAGACACACCCAGTGTTCACACACAAGGAAGGGAGTTAACCCTTCCTTCACCCGGCAAGGGAAGACTGCCACTTAAAGGGGAAGTGTACAAACAACAATCAAAGTGCACCTGTTACCGCCGGCAACGACATGCATGACAACCATGTCCTGGGAAACAGCCAGAAGGCAGAGACACTGCCACCACATGTACAGAACACACCACGTTGCCAGGGGCAACCGCAAGTGAGCTAAAGTGTCACAATGCACACATACAACCTCGTGCACAACACACCGGGAAAGTGCACACCACACGTACAAAAGGCACACCTATAAAGACAGGTTGCCAGGTGTACCCGCATGCACCTGACAGCAAGCTGCCTAGCAACAGCTCAGGCTGCTATACTGCCAAGTACAAACATGTTGCCAGCGGCAACCACACGTGAGGCAACATACAAGCAGCCCTCACCATGTGGTTGACAATAAAACCAAACCGCAGGCAACTGCTTGCGGATCCAGGAGTCACGACCATAAACATGGGCGTGACAGATTGTCTTAGGTAGGGTATAATTTTTGAGGGATGAGATGACGGTTTGATTGCCACTATTTGGGGGTGCATATGACTTTTTGATCGCTTGCTATTACACTTTTTGTGGTGTAAGGTGACAAAAAATGGCTTTTTTTACACCATTTTTTTACGGTGTTCTCCTGAGAGGTTAGATCATGTGATATTTTTATATAGCAGGTTCTTGCGGACGTGGCCATACCTAATATGTATACTTTTTTATTTACTTAAGTTTTACACAATAACAGCATTTTTTAAACAAAAAAAAATTATATTTTAGTGTCTCCATATTCTGAGAGCCATAGTTATTTATTTATTTTTTTGACAATTGTATTAGGTAGGGGCTCATGTTTTGCGGGATGAGGTGACTGTTAGATTAGTGTTGCACTTTTAGTGATGTAAGGTGACAAAAAAACAGTTTTTTAGCATAGTTTTTATAAAAAAAAATTGACAGTGTTCATCTGAGGGGTTAGGTCATGTGATATTTTTATAGAGCCGGTCGTTACAGACGCGGCAATACCTAATATTTATACTTTCTTTTATTTTTTAAGTTTTACATAATAATATCATTTTTGAAACAAAAAACAAAGTTTTAGTGTCTCCATAGTCTGAGAGTCATAGTTTTTTAATTTTTTGGGCGATTGGCTTAGGTAGAGTATAATTTTTTGCGGGATGAGATGATGGTTTGATTGGCACTATTTTGGGTGCATTTGACTTTTTGATCGCTTGCTATTACACTTTTTGTGATGTAAGGTGACAGAAAATGGCTTTTGACACCGTTTTTTTTTTTTTTTTTGTAGTGTTCATCTGAGGGGTTAGTTCATGTGGTATTTTTATAGTGCAGGTTGTTATGGATGCAGTGATACCTAATATGAATTCTTTTTTTATTTATTTGAGTTTTACACAATAATATCATTTTTGAAAAAAAAAGTAGAGTATCATTTTGTGTGGGATAAGATGACGGTTTGATTGGCACTATTTTGGGATGCATATGACTTTTTGATCGCTTGCTATTATACTTTTTGTGATGTAAGGTGACAAAAAATTGCTTTTTTGTGGCACTGTTTCAATATTTTTTTTTTCATCTGAGAGGTTAGTTCATGTAATTTTTTTATATAGCCGGTTCTTACAGACGTGGCAATATCTAATATGTGTACTTTTTTATTTACTTAAGTTTTACACAATACCAGCATTTTTGAAACCCAAAAAATTATATTTTAATGTGATGAGAGCTATCGTTTTTTTTAATTTTTTGAGCGATTTTTTTATTTAGGGCCCAATTTTTTGAGGTGACTGTTTTATTGGTACCATTTTGTGGGACATACAACTTTTTGATCACTTGGTGTTGCACTTTTTGTTATGTAAGGTGACAAAAATGGCTTTTTTTTTACACAGTTTTTGTTTTTTATTTTTTAAGGCGTTTATCGGACAGGGTGGATCATGTGATATATTTATAGAGCCGGCAGTCATGGACGTGGCAATACCAAACATGTCTATTTTATTTATTTAAATTTTATTTTTAATACATTTTTACAATTTTTTTATTTTTTTATTTTACACTTTGTGTCTCCCATAAGGTCATACAAGACCTCTTGGGGACATTTGACTTCGTTTTTTTTACACCCCCAGAGAGGCTGTACAGTGCATTACAGGGCTGTACAGCCTCAGTGCAGGGCTGATCGAGGTCTGTGAAAGACCCGACAGCTCCTGCACTCTCTCGGCCCCGGCAGTCACATGACCACTGTGCTGGGACAGGAAGTGCATAGTGCTTCCTGATCTGTATACACAGCGCTCGGTGAAGGGAACTGTCTCTGCAGCGGCCAACCCGCTCTGCAGCTGCACGATTAGCGTGCAGCTGCTATCTCTGAATGGACATTCCAGAACATCCATTCAGAGTTAAACATCCACCCAAAGGGAGTTTATATCCTATGGGCGGATGTGAAGTGGTTAAGGGCGTTCCCCTCGCGGCAGGCAAACGCATCTGTTTCATTATTCGCGGCAGGCAAACGCATCTGTTTCATTATTTGCAGGATACTCTTCCAAATAGGTTTAGGTTATTTAGGATAAGGACAATTTTTCAGGTACTCGGAAAGCTACTCCTGGTCACTTGTGCTAATAAGGTCCATAAGCTCAGTTTAGCTGTTACCCTCGTTAGGCTCTCTCCATCTATGTACATAGACTCACTGTCTGGTGCTTGGTTGCTGTGGTAGTCTTCCCCAGGCTTGATCAGAGCCCAGAGGAAAGGAAAACAGCTACATGGTGACTTTAGCCTGTTTCTCTCCTCCATGAACATGCTTCTCCTCCTCTCACTCTCCAACTTCAACTAACTAACTCACTCCACTTCCTACATTCTGCTCTCAGCTAGACACACCTAAAGCTATATATAGTGTGGTGCCAGCACCACCTAGGGGTGAGTAGGTGTAAATGACATTGCCAGTCTGATAAAAGGAAATGCCATACAATGCAAATACATAAATATTCAGATGTTTAAAGTGTCCCATTTACACACATATGTGGGACGCTGCAATAGTTGTTTTAAACAAAGAATCCTACAATAAAGAGGCTCTTAAATTATTAGGAGACACACGGACATACAAAAAATTGAAACAGGATCCCTCCAACATTTTTCAAAAAGACTTGGAGGAATTAGTTAAGAAGGGAACAACAGCACAGATATTAAATAAAAATGAAGAATCTTTCATTATGAATCAACATCCATCTATTGTGCTATTCTACTACCTCCCTAAATTGCACAAATGCCTCACTGATCCACAAGGAAGGCCGACAGTGTCGGGCGTTAATTGCCTGACAAGTAATTTATCCAAATATGTGAATCACCATTTACAACCCTGTGTAAAGCTGACCCCAGGCTACCTAAAGGATACTACACATATTATTCAAATATTGCAGACAGTACAATGGCAATCTGAATACATTATTCAGTAGGTACATTAGACATGAAATCATTGTATACAGTGATAAAGAGTATTAAGGGATGCGAAGCAGCAAAATCCTTTATAGGAGAATGTATTTTATTCATATTAAATAAAAATTATTTTACATATGAGGGAGATTATTATACAGTCAGATCCATAAATATTTGGACATCGACACAATTCTAACATTTCTGTCTCTATACACCACCACAATGGATTTGAAATGAAACGAACAAGATGTGCTTTAACTGCAGACTGTCAGCTTTAATTTGAGGGTATTTAAATCCAAATCAGGTGAATTGTGTAGGAATTACAACACTTTGCATATGTGCCTCCCACTTGTTAAGGGGTCAAAAGTAATGGGACAATTGGCTTCTCAGCGGTTCCATGGCCAGGTGTGTTATTCCCTCATTATTACAATGAGCAGATAAAAGGTCCAAAGTTAATTTCAAGTGTGCCATTTGCATTTGGAATCTGTTGCTGTCAACTCTCAAGATGAGATCCAAAGAGCTGTTACTATCAGTGAAGCAAGCCATCATTAGGCTGAAAAAACAAAACAAACCCATCAGAGAGATAGCAAAAACATTAGGCGTGGCCAAAACAACTGTTTGGAATATTCTTAAAAAGAAGGAACGCACCGGTGAGCTCAGCAACACCAAAAAACCCGGAAGGCCACGGAAAACAACTGTGGTGGATGACCGAAGAATTCTTTCCCTGGTGAAGAAGACACCCTTCACAACAGTTGGCCAGATCAAGAACACTCTCCAGGAGGTAGGTGTAGGTGTGTCAAAGTCAACAATCAAGAGAAGACTTCACCAGAGTGAATACAGAAGGTTTTGGTGAGCCTCAAAAACAGGAAGGCCAGATTAGAGTTTGCCAAACGACATCTAAAAAAGCCTTCAAAGTTCTGGAACAACATCCTATGGACAGATGAGACCAAGATCAACTTGTACCAGAGTGATGGGAAGAGAAGAGTATGGAGAAGGAAAGGAACTGCTCATGATCCTAAGCATACCACCTCATCAATGAAACATGGTTGTGGTGGTAGTGTCATGGCGTGGGCATGTATGGCTGCCAATGGAACTGGTTCTCTTGTATTTATTGATGATGTGACTGCTGACAAAAGCAGCAGGATGAATTCTGAAGTGTTTCTGGCAATATTATCTGCTCATATTCAGCCAAATGCTGCAGAACTCATTGGACGGTGCTTTACAGTGTAGATGGTCAATGACCCAAAGCATACTGCAAATGCAACCAAAGAGTTTTTTAAGGGAAAGAAGTGGAATGTTATGCAAAGGCCAAGTAAATCGCCTGACCTGAATCTGATTGAGCATGCATTTCACTTGCTGAAGACAAAACTGAAGGGAAAATGCCCCAAGAACAAGCAGGAACTGAAGACAGTTGGAGTAGAGGCCTGGCAGGGCATCACCTGGGATGAAACCCAGCGTCTGGTGATGTCTATGCGTTTCAGGCTTCAGGCTGTAATTGACTGCAAAGGATTTACAACCAAGTATTACGAAGTGAAAGTTTGATTTATGATTATTATTATGTCCCATTACTTTTGGTTCCTTAACCTCTTAAGGACATAGGGCGTACAGGTACGCCCTTGTGCCCTGGTACTTAAGGACACAGGGCGTACATGTACGCCCTGTGTATTTTCGATCACTGCCGTGCGGCTGGCAGTGATCGGAACCTGGTGCCTGCTCAAATCATTGAGCAGGCACCTAGGCTAAATGCGCGGGGGGGTCCCGTGACCCCCCCATGTCGGCGATCGCGGCAAACCGCAGGTCAATTCAGACCTGCGGTTTGCTGCGATTTCTGAAGTTTCTGGTCCCCGCGGTCCCTGACCGCGGGGATCAGAAACTTTATATGCCTAAAAAAAAAGTTTTATTCACCCCCCCCTGCACCCCCGAATGATTTTTATGGTGGCGGGAGGTGCAGGGGGAGGGTTGCGGGCGGTGTGGGCGGTGCGGGAGGCGGGCAGTGCGGCAGGCGGGATCGCGATCCCCGGCCCGCCTCCCCTTGTATAATCGTTGGTGTCTAGTGGGGATACCAGGGTGCCAGCACATTGCTGGCACCCTGGTATAAACGGCTGACATCTGCGATGCGATGTCAGACGTTTAACCCTTTCCATACAGCGGTCCGTACGGACCGCTGTATGGAAAAGGTTAACAGCGCAGGGAGCTCCCTCCCTCTCCCATCGGGGGGCTGCTGTGCCTTTACAGCCCCCCGATGGGGAGGGAGAGAGCCCCCAGAGAGCCCCCCGAGAGATCCCCTCCTTACCCTTCCCCGTCTGTGAAGTTCTGAGCAGTACTGAGCAGACGGGGAAGGTTCCCATGGCAACAGGACGCCTCTCAGGCGTCCTGCTGTCCATGGTGCTGAACAGATCTGTGCTGAAAGGCATAGATCTGTTCAGTGTAAGTCAAATACAGTACAGAACAATATATATTGTACTGTACTGTATTATACAGACATCAGACCCACTGGATCTTCAAGAACCAAGTGGGTCTGGGTCAAAAAAAAGTGAATAAAAGTGAAAAAAAAGTAAAAATCAAAAAACACATTTATCACTGATAAAAAATGAAAAAAATAAAATTCCCTACACATGTTTGGTATCGCCGCGTCCGTAACGACCTGATCTATAAAACGGTCATGTTACTTTACCCGAACGGTGAACACCATAAAAATAAAAAATAAAAAACTATGATGAAATTGAAATTTTGCCCACCTTACTTCCCAAAAAAGGTAATAAAAGTGATCAAAAAAGTCGCATGTACGCCAAAATTGTAACAATCAAACCGTCATCTTATCCCGCAAAAATCATACCCTACCCAAGATAATCGCCCAAAAACTGAAAAATCTATGGCTCTTAGACTATGGAAACACTAACACATGATTTTTTTTGTTTCAAAAATGAAATCATTGTGTAAAACTTACATAAATAAAAAAAAAGTATACATATTAGGTATCGCCGCATCCGTATCGCCCGGCTCTATAAAAATATCACATGATCTAACCCCTCAGATGACCACCGTAAAAAAATAAAAATAAAAACGGTGTAAAAAAAGCCATTTTTTGTCATCTTACGTCACAAAAAGTGTAATAGCAAGCAATCAAAAAGTCATATGCACCCCAAAATAGATGCCAATCAAACCGTCATCTCATCCCGCAAAAAATGAGACCCTACTTAAGATAATCGCCCAAAAACTGAAAAAACTATGGCTCTTAGACTATGGAGACACTAAAACATTTTTTTGGTTTTAAAAATGAAATCATTGTGTAAAACTTACATAAATAAAAAAAATTGTATACATATTAGGTATCTCCGCGTCCGTGACAACCTGCTCTATAAAATTACCACATGATCTAACCTGTCAGATGAATGTTGTAAATAACAAAAAAAAAACGGTGCCAAAAAAGCTATTTCTTGTTACCTTGCCGCACAAAAAGTGTAATATAGCCAAAAATCATATGTACCCTAAACTTGTACCAACAAAACTGCCACCCTATCCCGTAGTTTCTAAAATGGGGTCACTTTTTTGGAGTTTCTACTCTAGGGGTGCATCAGGGGGGCTTCAAATGGGACATCGTGTCAAAAAAACCAGTCCAGCAAAATATGCCTTCCAAAAACCATATGGTGTTCCTTTCCTTCTGCGCCCTGCCGTGTGCCCGTACAGCTGTTTACGACTACATATGGGGTGTTTCTGTAAACTACAGAATTAGGGTCATAAATAATGAGTTTTGTTTGGCTGTTAACCCTTGCTTTGTAACTGGAAAAAAAATATTAAAATGGAAAATCTGCCAAAAAAGTGAAATTTTGAAATTGTATCTCTATTTTCCATTAAATCTTGTGCAACACCTAAAGGGTTAACAAAGTTTGTAAAATCTGTTTTGAATACCTTGAGGGGTGTAGTTTCTTAGATGGGGTCACTTTTATGGAGTTTATAATCTAGGGGTGCATCAGGGGGGCTTCAAATGGGACATGGTGCCAAAAAAACAGTCCAGCAAAATCAGCCTTCCAAAAACCAAACGGCGCACCTTTCACTCTACGCCCCGCTGTGTGGCCGTACAGTAGTTTACGGCCACATATTGGGTGTTTCTGTAAATGGCAGAGTCAGTTCAGAGTCAGGGCAACTAATTTGTTAGTGGAAAAAATGGGTTAAAATGAAAAATTAGACAAAAAAATGAAATTCTCAAATTTCCTCCCTATTTGCCAATAACTCTTGTGCAACACCTAAAGGGTTAACAACGTATGCAAAATCAGTTTTGAATACCTTGAGGGGTGTAGTTTCTTAGATGGGGTCATTTTTTGGTGGTTTCTATAATGTAAGCCTCGCAAAGTGACTTGAGATCTGAACTGGTCCCTAGAAATTGAGTTTTTGTAAATTTCGGAAAAATTTCAAGATTTGCTTCTAAACTTCTAAGCCTTATAACATCCCCAAAAAATAAAATATCATTCCCAAAACAATTCAAACATGAAGTAGACATATTGGGAATGTAAAGTCATCACAATTTTTGGGGGTATTACTATGTATTACAGAAGTAGAGAAACTGATACTTTGAAATTTGCAACATTTTTTCAAATTTTTGTTAAATTAGGTATTTTTTGGTGCAAAAAAAATTTTTTTTTTTACTCCATTTTACCAGTGTCATGAAGTACAATATGTGACGAAAAAACAATCTCAGAACGGCCTGGATAAGTCAAACCGTTTTAAAGTTATCAGCACTTAAAGGGACTCTGGTCAGATTTTCAAAAAATGGCCTGGTCCTAAGGTGTAAAAAGGCTGTGTCCTTAAGGGGTTAACAAGTGCGAGGTACATATGTAAAGTCTTGTAATTCCTACACAGTTCACCTCATTTTGATGTAAATACCCTCAAATTAAAGCTGAGTGTCTGCAGTTAAATCACGTCTTGTTCATTTCATTTCAAATCCATTGTGGTGGTGTATAGAGCCAAAAATGTTAGAATTGTGTCGATGTCCCAATATTTATGGCCCTGACTGTATCTCGTCCTCTTGCGCCATTTATTGGTGAAATTATTTTCATTTGTAAGGGCGGAGAAGAATCTCTTTTAAATTTTTTTAGGTTATATATAGAGTTGAGCGAACACCTGGATGTTCGGGTTCGAGAAGTTCGGCCGAACTTCCCAGAAATGTTCGGGTTCGGGATCCGAACCCGACCCGAACTTCGTCCCGAACCCGAACCCCATTGAAGTCAATGGGGACCCGAACTTTTCGGCACTAAAAAGGCTGTAAAACAGCCCAGGAAAGAGCTAGAGTGCTGCAAAAGGCAGCAACATGTAGGTAAATCCCCTGCAAACAAATGTGGATAGGGAAATAAATAAAAATAAAATAAATAAAAATTAACCAATATCAATTGGAGAGAGGTTCCATAGCAGAGAATCTGGCTTCACGTCAGCAGAGAATCAGTCTTCATGCCATAGCAGAGAATCTGGCATCACGTCACCCACCACTGTAACAGTCCATTGTCATATATTTAGGCCCCGGCACCCAGGCAGAGGAGAGAGGTCCCGTAACAGAGAATCAGTCTGCATGTCATAGCAGAGAATCAGTCTGCATGTCATAGCAGAGAATCATGCTTTACGTCACCCAACACTGGAACAGTCCATTGAGAGATATTTAGGCCCAGGCACCCAGGCAGAGGACAGAGGTCCCGTAACAGAGAATCTGGCTTAATGTCAGCAGAGAATCAGTCTGCATGTCATAGCAGAGAATCAGGCTTTACGTCACCCAACACTGGAACAGTCCATTGTCAGATATTTAGGCCCAGGCACCCAGGCAGAGGAGAGAGGTCCCGTAACAGAGAATCTGGCTTCATGTCAGCAGAGAATCAGTCTGCATGTCATAGCAGAGAATCAGGCTTTACGTCACCCAACACTGGAACAGTCCATTGTCAGATATTTAGGCCCAGGCACCCAGGCACAGGAGAGAGGTCCCGTAACAGAGAATCTGGCTTCATGTCAGCAGAGAATCAGTCTGCATGTCATAGCAGAGAATCATGCTTTACGTCACCCAACACTAGAACAGTCCATTGTCAGATATTTAGGCCCAGGCACCCAGGCAGAGGAGAGAGGTCCCGTAACAGAGAATCTGGCTTCATGTCATAGCAGAGAATCAGGCTTCACGTCACCCACCACTGGAACAGGCCACTGTCACATATTTAGGCCTAGGCACCCAGACAGAGGAGAGAGGTCCCATAACAGAGATTCAGGCTTCATGTCAGCAGAGAATCAGTCTTCATGTCATAGCAGAAAATCAGGCTTCACGTCACCCACCACTGGAACAGGCCACTGTCACATATTTAGGCCCAGGCACCCAGGCAGAGGAGAGAGGTCCCATAACAGAGATTTAGGCTTCATGTCAGCAGAGAATCAGTCTTCATATCATAGCAGAGAATCAGGCTTCATGTCACCCACCACTGGAACAGGCCACTGTCAGATATTTTTAGGCCCCGGCACCCAGACAGAGGAGAGGTTCATTCAACTTTGGGTTGCCCCGCAATATAATGGTAAAATGAAAATAAAAATAGGATTGAATGAGGAAGTGCCCTGTAGTACAATAATATATTGTTAAGGGGAGGTAGTTAATGTCTAATCTGCACAAGGGATGGACAGGTCCTGTGGGATCCATGCCTGGTTCATTTTTATGAACGTCAGCTTGTCCACATTGGCTGTAGACAGGCGGCTGCGTTTGTCTGTAATGACGCCCCCTGCCGTGCTGAATACACGTTCAGACAAAACGCTGGCCGCCGGGCAGGCCAGCACCTCCAAGGCATAAAAGGCTAGCTCTGGCCACGTGGACAATTTGGAGACCCAGAAGTTGAATGGGGCCGAACCATCAGTCAGTACGTGGTGGGGTGTGCACAGGTACTGTTCCACCATGTTATTGAAATGTTGCCTCCTGCTAACACGTTCCGTATCAGGTGGTGGTGCAGTTAGCTGTGGCGTGGTGACAAAACTTTTCCACATCTCTGCCATGCTAACCCTGCCCTCAGAGGAGCTAGCCGTGACACAGCTGCGTTGGAGACCTCTTGCTCCTCCTCTGCCTTCGCCTTGGGCTTCCACTTGTTCCCCTGTGACATTTGGGAATGCTCTCAGTAGCGCGTCTACCAACGTGCGCTTGTACTCGTGCATCTTACTATCACGCTCCAGTGCATGAAGTAAGGTGGGCACATTGTCTTTGTACCGTGGATCCAGCAGGGTGGCAACCCAGTAGTCCGCACACGTTAAAATGTGGGCAACTCTGCTGTTGTTGCGCAGGCACTGCAGCATGTAGTCACTCATGTGTGCCAGGCTGCCCAGAGGTAAGGACAAGCTGTCCTCTGCGGGAGGCGTATCGTCATCGTCCTGCGTTTCCCCCCAGCCACGCACCAGTGATGGGCCCGAGCTGCGTTGGGTGCCAGCCCGCTGTGAACCTGCTTCATCCTCATCCTCCTCCACCTCCTCCTCATCCTCGTCCTCCTCGTCCTCCAGTAGTGGGCCTTGTCTGGCCACATTTGTACCTGGCCTCTGCTGTTGCAAAAAATCTCCCTCTGAGTCACTTCGAAGAGACTGGCCTGAAAGTGCTAAAAAGGACCCCTCTTCCTCCTCCTCCTCCTGGGCCACCTCCTCTTCCATCATCGCCCTAAGTGTTTTCTCAAGGAGACATAGAAGTGGTATTGTAACGCTGATAACGGCGTCATCGCCACTGGCCATGTTGGTGGAGTACTCGAAACAGCGCAACAGGGCACACAGGTCTTGCATGGAGGCCCAGTCATTGGTGGTTAAGTGGGGCTGATCCGCAGTGCGACTGACCCGCGCGTGCTGCAGCTGAAACTCCACTATGGCCTGCTGCTGCTCCCACAGTCTGTCCAGCATGTGCAAGGTCGAGTTCCACCTGGTGGGCACGTCGCATATGAGGCGGTGAGCGGGAAGGCCGAAGTTACGGTGTAGCGCAGACAGGCGAGCAGCGGCAGGATGTGAACGCCGGAAGGGCGAACAGACGGCCCGCACTTTATGCAGCAGCTCTGACATATCGGGGTAGTTGTGAATGAACTGCACCACCAAATTCAGCACATGCGCCAGGCAAGGGATGTGCGTCAAACCGGCTAGTCCCAGAGCTGCAACGAGATTTCGCCCATTATCGCACACCACCAGGCCAGGCTTGAGGCTCACCGGCAGCAACCACTCGTCGGTCTGTTGTTCTATACCCCGCCACAACTCCTGTGCGGTGAGGGGCCTGTCCCCCAAACATATGAGTTTCAGAACGGCCTGCTGGCGTTTACCCCGGGCTGTGCTGAAGTTGGTGGTGAAGGTGTGTGGCTGACTGGATGAGCAGGTGGAAGAAGAGGAGGAGGAAGCTGAGTAGGAGGAGGAGGAGACAGGAGGCAAAGAATGTTGCCCTGCGATCCTTGGCGGCGGAAGGACGTGCGCCAAACAGCTCTCCGCCTGGGGCCCAGCCGCCACTACATTTACCCAGTGTGCAGTTAGGGAGATATAGCGTCCCTGGCCATGCTTACTGGTCCACATATCTGTGGTTAGGTGGACCTTGCCACAGATGGCGTTGCGCAGTGCACACTTGATTTTATCAGATACTTGGTTGTGCAGGGAAGGCACGGCTCTCTTGGAGAAGTAGTGGCGGCTGGGAACAACATACTGTGGGACAGCAAGCGACATGAGCTGTTTGAAGCTGTCTGTGTCCACCAGCCTAAATGACAGCATTTCATAGGCCAGTAGTTTAGAAATGCTGGCATTCAGGGCCAGGGATCGAGGGTGGCTAGGTGGGAATTTACGCTTTCTCTCAAATGTTTGTGAGATGGAGAGCTGAACGCTGCCGTGTGACATGGTTGAGATGCTTGGTGACGCAGGTGGTGGTGTTGGTGGTACATTCCATGTTTGCTGGGCGGCAGGTGCCAACGTTCCTCCAGAGGCGGAGGAAGAGGCCGAGGCGGCAGCAGCAGAAGAGGCCGAGGCGGCAGCAGCAGAAGAGATAGCAGGGGGAGCCTGAATGACTTCCTTGTTTTTAAGGTGTTTACTCCACTGCAGTTCATGCTTTGCATGCAGGTGCCTGGTCATGCAGGTTGTGCTAAGGTTCAGAACGTTAATGCCTCGCTTCAGGCTCTGATGGCACAGCGTGCAAACCACTCGGGTCTTGTCGTCAGAACATTGTTTGAAGAAGTGCCATGCCAGGGAACTCCTTGAAGCTGCCTTTGGGGTGCTCGGTCCCAGATGGCGGCGGTCAGTAGCAGGCGGAGTCTCTTGGCGGCGGGTGTTCTGCTTTTGCCCACTGCTTCCTCTTTTGCTACGCTGTTGGCTCGGTCTCACCACTGCCTCTTCCTCCGAACTGTGAAAGTCAGTGGCACGATCTTCATTCCATGTGGGGTCTAGGACCTCATCGTCCCCTGCATCGTCTTCCACCCAGTCTTGACCCCTGACCTCCTGTTCAGTCTGCACACTGCAGAAAGACGCAGCAGTTGGCACCTGTGTTTCGTCATCATCAGAGACGTGCTGAGGTGTTATTCCCATGTCCTCATCATCAGAAAACATAAGTGGTTGTGCGTTAGTGCATTCTATCTCTTCCACCCCTGGGGAAGGGCTAGGTGGATGCCCTTGGGAAACCCTGCCAGCAGAGTCTTCAAACAGCATAAGAGACTTCTGCATAACTTGAGGCTCAGACAGTTTCCCTGATATGCATGGGGGTGATGTGACAGACTGATGGGCTTGGTTTTCATGCGCCATCTGTGCGCTTTCTGCAGAAGACTGGGTGGGAGATAATGTGAACGTGCTGGATCCACTGTCAGCCACCCAATTGACTAATGCCTGTACCTGCTCAGGCCTTACCATCCTTAGAACGGCATTGGGCCCCACCAAATATCGCTGTAAATTCTGCTGGCTACTGGGACCTGAGGTAGTTGGTTCACTAGGACGTGTGGCTGTGGCAGAACGGCCACGTCCTCTCCCAGCACCAGAGGGTCCACTAACACCACCACGACCATGTCCGCGTCCGCGTCCCTTACTAGATGTTTTCCTCATTGTTACCGTTCACCACAATACGAAAAATATTATTTGGCCCAATGTATTGAATTCAAATTCAGGCCTTTTTTTACAGACACCTAACACTATCTGGCTATCTATTTAGGTACCGTATTACATTAATACAGGCACAGCAGTAATGACAGATTTAGCTGAATATAAATGTGAGGCCTATTTTTTAGGCGCTGGGTGACAGGTATACGTTTAATCACAGAATTAGACTTGGATCTGCACTGTAGCGTGTTTGTGAAGTTCTTGAGAATTACCCTATCAGCACCTTGAATCTAATATACCCTTTTAGGGATAGATTTAAAGTAGGCCTGATACATCAGAAACCACTAATTTAGAGAATTGCAAAATTGGGAATTGTATTTCAACCCAGAACAAAAACTGTGCTTTGACGGACACTAAATAACTTGACCACCTAAAGCAATAATGACAGATTTGGATGAATATAAATTTGAGGCCTATTTTTTAGGCGCTGGGTGACAGGTATACGTTTACACACAGAATTAGACTTGGAATTGCACTGTAGCGTGTGTGTGTGAAGTTATTGAGAATAACCCTATCTGCACCTTGAATCTTATATACCCTTTTAAGGATAGATTTAAAGTAGGCCTGATACAGCAGAAACCACTAATTTAGAGAATTGCAAAATTGGGAATTGTATTTCAACCCAGAACAAAAACTGTGCTTTGACGGACACTAAATAACTTGACCAGCTAAAGCAATAATGACAGATTTGGATGAATATAAATTTGAGGCCTATTTTTTAGGCGCTGGGTGACAGGTATACGTTTACACACAGAATTAGACTTGGAATTGCACTGTAGCGTGTGTGTGAAGTTATTGAGAATAACCCTATCTGCACTAGTGATGAGCGGCAGGTGCCATATTCGATTTCGACGAAATTCGCGAATATTCGATAGAATATTCGTTTTATATTCGTCAAAATCGAATATTCGTCATTATTCTTGTTATCACGATTAATATGCGATTTAAATAATCGCGTATTGCGATTTTAACTTAAAGGCTACTCTCCTATTGAAATAGCAATGCAATTAATTCAAGTTATAATAATCGAATTTCGATTTTAACTTAGCGCTGCTATATTCCATATTCGTTAATTCTAGCTTAATATGGAATATAGCAGTGCTAAGTTAAAATCAAAATTCGATTATTATAACTTGAATTTTTTATTTTTTTTATTGTTATATTTTTTTCTTTCCCACTTCCCTAAAGTAGTTCTTACCTGTCCTTTGGATTCCTGGCTTCCTGGCTGCTCCAGTCAGTGCCCGTTGCCGCTTCTGCCGACTTCCGTGCTCATGGAGCGTCCCCATCCCCATGGGAACGTCTCCATATACTAGAATGTACTGTCGGATTTGAGAATTACGTGAAAAATCGCAATTCGATTATTTCAAGTTATAAAATTCGAATTTCGATTTTAACTTAAAACTGCTATATTTAATTCTAGCCTAATATGGAATATAGCAGTGCTAAGTTAAAATCGAAATTCGATTATTATAACTTGAATTAATCGAATTGTGATTTCAACTTGGACCTGATTTACTATGGTTGGCTTGGTAGAATTAGCGAATATGACGAATGTATTCGTCATATTCCACAAAACGAAGATAACGAAGTATTCTGCATCTTCGTTTTAGCTACCTATTCGTCAACTTCGCTAATTCTAGCAATCATATAGGAAAGTTTACTATAGAGACAGCTAAGTTTAATTCGCTATGCTATTATATGACTGCTTTTTTTAAAAAAATAAATAGAATAATTATAATACCTGATAATTATTATAATTATTCTATTTATAAAAAAAAAGCAAAGTAATATAATCGCATAGCGAATTAAACTTAGCTGTCTCTATAGTAAACTTTCCTATATGATTGCTAGAATTAGCAAAGTTGACGAATAGGTAGCTAAAACGAAGATGGAGAATACTTAGTTATCTTCGTTTTGTGGAATATGACGAATACATTCGTTATATTCGTTTTGTGGAATATGACGAATACATTCGTCATATTCGCTAATTCTACCAAGCCAACCATAGTAAATCAGGTCCAAGTTGAAATCGCAATTCGATTAATTCAAGTTATAATAATCGAATTTCGATTTTAACTTAGCACTGCTATATTCCATATTAGGCTAGAATTAAATATAGCAGTGCTAAGTTAAAATCGAAATTCGAATTTTATAACTTGAAATAATCAAATTGCGATTTTTCACGTAATTCTCAAATCCGACAGTACATTCTAGTATATGGAGACGTTCCCATGGTGATGGGGACGCTCCATGAGCACGGAAGTCGGCAGAAGCGGCAACGGGCACTGACTGGAGCAGCCAGGAAGCCAGGAATCCAAAGGACAGGTAAGAACAACTTTAGGGAAGTGGGAAAGAAAAAAATATAACAATAAAAAAAAAAAAGAAAAAAAATAAGAATATTCGAAATATCGAATTTATATCACTATATTCTAAATATTCGCGAATTAGCGAAGTGCCGATATTCGCGAAAAAAAATTGATATTCGAATATTCGCGCTCAACACTAATCTGCACCTTGAATCTTATATACCCTTTTAGGGATAGATTTAAAGTAGGCCTGATACAGCAGAAACCACTAATTTAGAGAATTGCAAAATTGGGAATTGTATTTCAACCCAGAACAAAAACTGTGCTTTGACGGACACTAAATAACTTGACCAGCTAAAGCAATAATGACAGATTTGGATGAATATAAATTGGAGGCCTATTTTTTAGGCGCTGGGTGACAGGTATACGTTTACACACAGAATTAGACTTGGAATTGCACCGTATCGTGTGTGTGAAGTTATTGAGAATTACCCTATTAGCACCTTGAATCTAATATACCCTTTTAGGGATAGATTTAAAGGAGGCCTGATACAGCAGAAACCACTAATTTAGAGAATTGCAAAATTGGGAATTGTATTTCAACCCAGAACAAAAATATATCCTTTGCCAGACAGCAGACAGTATTACAATTGGCTGGCCACAGCTGAAACACCAGATTTAGGGTACTGCTATTTTGGCAATTGTATTTCACCCCTCAATAAAATAGCAAGCACAGCCAAGCCCCATATGTAGGATATAGCCAAAAAATAACCACACTATTGCTGGTTAAATGCACTTGGTGTGACAGCTTGCCCCATATGTAGGATATAGCCAAAAAACAACCACACTATTGATGGTTAAATGCACTTGGTGACAGGCTCAGCTTGCCCCTGATGTAGTATATGGCCAAAAAATAACCACACTATTGATGGTTAAATGCACTTGATGACAGCTTGACCCTGATGTAGGATATAGCCAAAAAATAACCACACTATTGATTGTTAAATGCACTTGGTGACAGGCTCAGCTTGCCCCTGATGTAGTATTTGGCCAAAAAATAACCCCACTATTGATGGTTAAATGCACTTGATGACAGACTCAGCTTGCCCCTGATGTAGGATATAGCCAAAAAATAACCACACTATTGATGGTTAAATGTACTTGGTGGCAGCTTGTGCTGGCACACCACAAGACACAAAATGGCCGCCGATCAACCCAGAAAAAAGTGAATGAAAAACGCTCTGGGCAGCCTAAAAACAGTGAGCAATTGAATAGCAGCAGTTCAATGATCCACAGCTGTAGATCGATCACTGAATGAAGTCTTTTGGAGGAGTTAATCACTGCCTAATCTCGCCCTAACGTCGCAGCTGCAACCTCTCCCTACACTTGTATCTGCAGAGTGACGTGCAGCGCTACGTGACCCAAGCTTATATAGAGGCTGGCTCACATGCTGCACTGGCCAATCACAGCCATGCCAATAGTAGGCATGGCTGTGATGGCCTCTTGGGGCAAGTAGTATGACGCGTGTTGATTGGCTGCTTTGCAGCCTTTCAAAAAGCGCCAAGAAAGCGCTGAACACCGAACCCAGACTTTTACGAAAATGTTCGGGTTCGCTCATCCCTACTCCTGACATGTCTGTTTTAATAACTTTTTGCATTCCCCATGTAATGACAATTCTGGAGCACCTATTATTATGTCTCTATGTTGTGTCATTCCTGTGTTATTTCTACTAGACATTATGAATGAATTGCTAGCAGTCTGCATTAAGGGTACAGAGGTGTGGTAACCAGTTGGGGGGGGGAGGTGTACTTGCACAGTCTGAAAATGGCAGCACTGATTGGATAGAGTGAGTCTGTGCAGGTACACCCCCCCAACTGGGTAACACCCCTCTGTACCCTTTCTGTTGACTGCTAGCAATTCATTCAGAACTTCTAGTTGAAATAATAAAGGAATGGCACAACATAAAGTTATAAGAATACATGTTCTAGAATTTTTAAATTGTTATAATATGGGAAATACATGAAGCTATTAAAAAAGGTATGTCAAGAGTGTTGGGAGGTCCTCTTTAATGAATTACTCCCTATGTTACTATATGTTAAGTCTTGTGGTCAGTGTGAAAACTGTAGTATTTTATAAAGAAAAAATGAAAATATAGATATTGATATAGAAAAATGTAAAAAAAAAAACTCGCCAACCATTCTTAAAGGGCTTCTGTCACCCCACTAAAGTCTTATTTTTTTTTTTGGGCTAGTTAAATTACTTATATTGCGATATATGAAAATATAATGGTCTTACTTACTTTGATTCAGCAGTTTCTTCTAAAAACGAAGTTTTATAATATGTAAATTAGGTCTCTACCAGCAAGTAAGGCGGCTACTTGCTGGTAGCAGCTGCAGAAAACCGCCCCCTCGTCGTGTTGATTGACAGGGCCAGCCGGGATCTCCTCCTCCGGCCAGCCCTGACGGCATTTCAAAAATCGCGCGCCTGTGTTGATTCGGCGCAGGCGCTCTGAGATGAGGAGGCTCGCCTCCTCAGCACTCCCTCAGTGCGCCTGCGCCGATGACGTCTTCTATTTCGGTGATGTCATCGGCGCAGGTGCGCTGAGGGAGTGCTGAGGAGGCGAGCCTCCTCATCTCAGAGCGCCTGCGCCGAATCAACACAGGCGCGCGATTTTTGAAATGCCGACAGGGCTGGCCGGAGGAGGAGATCCCGGCTGGCCCTGTCAATCAACACGACGAGGGGGCGGTTTTCTGCAGCTGCTACCAGCAAGTAGCCGCCCTACTTGCTGGTAGAGACCTAATTTACATATTATAAAACTTCGTTTTTAGAAGAAACTGCTAAATCAAAGTAAGTAAGACCATTATATTTTCATATATCGCAGTATAAGTAATTTAACTAGCCCCAAAAAAAAAAATGACTTTAGTGGGGTGACAGAAGCCCTTTAAAAAAATATGTTTAATGTAAAAATGTGGTTTAAACTTTAGTTCCTTTGGTGATGACACATTTTCTTAATAAGGGTAGTCCGCTTTTTTTAATTTTGATGACATACCCTCAGGATAGGTAATCAATATCAAATCTGAGGGAGTCCGAGTCCCAGCACCCCCTCCTATTCACTTGAACAGGAAAGAGCCGTCCCATAGAAGTGAATGAGACGGCTGAGATGTACTGTAATTACATCTGCTAACCTGCATTGTCAATGACGAGCATGTAAACAGGGAAGAGAAGGCTGCGCTCACACGAGTGCTGCTTTCTCTTCAAACAGCTGATCTGCAGGGTGTCGGGACTCGGACCCCCACCGATTTGAAATTGATGACCTATCCTATAGAACATGGCTGGGTTGCCATTTTACAATTATATCAGAGATACTGATGAGGATATCCAATATCAAATCTATAATATACATTAAAAGGGTTTTCCAGGAGAATATGATTTGCTTTAGAAAGGTCCAAAATAGATGGAATATAAAAAGATAAGCCACCCCCCACCATTGTCATTCCAATGCTGGTCAGAACCTGGCTGCTTTCCATTTCCTAGCCTTAGTTTGACACACACGGGAAATTGCTGGAAATGCCCACTCAGCCAGTCAATGGCTGAATCAGTGAATACACGCCAGATAGATAGTACACCCAGAAAAAATAGTGACAAACAGATAGAGACCCATAGGTATAATGCCATAAGTATTAGTCATTGATATCATTGCTATCTTTTGTACCACATACAGAAAAAGTAACTATTTTTGGGCCCCACAAAACAACAGTGCCACCAAGTACCTAATTGCAGTAATAGTGCTATAAGTAATGTTACGCAGACTGCTCCCCATTCCCTCCTTTGTGTTTTGGTGTAGTGGGCAGCAGTAGATCCTCTAAACGGCACTTTACAGGGGCTGAGAATCCTTTTGATAATTAGTAATGAGTGTTCATAAGAAAGCTCATTAGTGATTATCTGGTGGTGTAAAGGTGCCTTCAGTTACCCTGTGAATGAACAAATTGATAGTTCATCAGGTAATTTAATAATTTGTGTTGGCACCAAAATCATCATTTGCCAGCAGCAGATCATACTGTCTAAACAAGCTCTACTGCCGGCAAACAACGAGTCTATATGAGGGTGAGTGATGGCTAGTGTTGAGCGAATCGAAGTCCACAAAGTAGATTTCGATCCGAATTTCATGATAAATGAAATTCATTGTGAAGTCAAATTTCCTTGTGCATCGTGGTAGTGAATCAAATTAACCTGAAATTGTGTTAAAAAAAAATAATCATACTTACCTGATCCATTTGCTCGTGATGGACCGGCCACAACGATCTTGTTTGAAGATCTTGCATGAAATGCAGTGCGAGGTGACGTATGATGCCATCACGTGGCCCACTTAGGGCAAATGTCCCTCTTCTTTTGCTTAGCCCATCTTTTTGTATTGCATTGTGAATTTGTGCTCCCAGCTCTTCAGCTCCAGGCAACACTGCATATAGGGTCCTGACTCCATTCAGTCTTCACCTGATGTTGAGCTGATAGTGTTGCTGCGCTTTGGTGGAGACCTTTACTTCTCCCTTGGTGGTGGTGGCTCCAGGATAAGTACTCCAGACACTTTCCTCACAAGCTGTAATGGACAGTGGGTGTGGTCCCAAAGTATAAATTACCATTGTAACTTTTGGCTAGTCCTAAGTGCGTTATCCTTGTCATTCTCTGGTTTTCACCCTTTAATCCCTATACAGGGATCTAGCCTTCACTGCGGGGGACCCACCAGGCCACAGCCCATTGGACTAGTCCTAGTGTAGCTGGCAGAGACACTGGTCCAAAGCACCAAGGGAACAGACAATACTTGTAGCCAGGAAACAGGCCAAGTTTGGGGCAGGTACAATTTGTGCATATCCATGAAACTGGTCAGGGGTCAGGGCGCAAGACACCAGTATCAGAGTCCACTGTTGGTGAGGTAGAGGAGAGGCAGTGGGACTTGGCCACCAGCCAGGACGAGAGGGGTGAGTGAGACAGTGCCTATATTTGTATCTGCCTAGGAGAGAGGAGCAGTGGCAGGCACAGGCCACAATACTTTTGACATCACTTTTGAAGAATACCACCTCTACATAGTCAAAAGCAGAACATGTCAATAGAATTTGAATGCAAGTGAGATTATTGACTGTAGTTATAAAAATCAAGCCTTTTTATATAGTAAATATCTTAGTTCATTCATAATAATTCTTTCCTAGGCAAGTTGTCACACCATTGCTCTTTTAAGCTTTACTCTAAAACTCATTTCAAAGCATCTCAGGTTTTCAGTAAAGTGGTAGCCTAAAGGAAGTACAGTGATTGGTTTCTGAATTTAGTTAACTAAGTCACCCTCTAGGCTTGTTGTTCTACCTTTTACTTGCTGAAAACCTATGAAAGTATTTTATTAGGATTTCTTACACATAATGCAATCCAATAACCTGGAAAATTCCCATGTACTTGACTTTATTACTAAATAAATCTGAGATGAAAAAGGATAATTCTTGCCGATATGTTTGCGTTATATACCTGTGATCTAACTCTGTTATAACCTTGGTGTTTGCACAAATATGATAGGTTTTCACATATGATAAAACAATATTTGTTGTATTGCAGTTCATATCCTAACCACAAGGAAATTTTTTTTTTTGCATTTTATATGTAAAGCGATCAATGTAGCAGTTAGTTTGTGTATACACCTCAAACTGTATTTGATGTTTTCATTGATAGATTTATGATTGCTTGAAGCCTTTTGTTTACTTACATGACATATGAGGACTTCTTATGTTTCTGTAACCTTCTGAATGATGAGGGCATGACATCTGGGAATTCTGCTGACCCAGAGAATGAAAGGACCACATTTACTTTCTCCTGCCCAGTGATGCCTCTGGCCGCCTGTTGTGCAAGAATTTGAATCTGACATTTTAACCTCTTCATGACGCAGCCATTTTCCATTTTTCCATTTTGGTTTTTAAACTCCCTGCCTTCCCAGAGCCTTAACATTTTTTATTTTTCCATTCACATAGCCATACAATGTCTTGGTTTTTACTGGGACAAGTTTTACTTTCTAATGGCGCCATTTAAAATTGCACACACTATAGTGGAAAGCTGTAAATTTCTTTTTCAATGGAGTGGAATTGAAAATAAAAAATTCCACCATAATTTTATGGATTTCATTTTTATGGCATTCCCTAAGCAGAAAAACTTCAAAAAAGTTAACTTCATTCTGTGGGTCAGTATGTTGACAGCAATACAGGTTTTATAGCTTTCCTTGTATAAAATCTAATACTTAATAAAAACTTTGGAAATTTTGTTTTTCTTTGCATCTCCATATGATGACCCCCCTTAACTTTCTTAAATTTATATGTACAGAGCTGTGTAGAAGATTACTTTTTGCAGGACAATCTGTAGTTTCTATAGATTCCATTTTGGAGTGTGTATGACTTTTTGATCACATTTTATTCAATTTTTGGGAGATGGTGACCAAAAAATGGCAACTCATCCATTTTGATTTTTTTTTCTGGTATGCTGTTCATGGGGGCGATTCCCATAATCTTAATTTTTTATTGTTTATTTTTAAAATGGGGAAAGGGGGTGATTTAAATATATATTATTATTTATTTATATAAATATTTCATATTTTTAAAACCTTTTAAAACCTTTTTTAAGCGTATTTTAGTCCCCTAGGGGAATTAAACATTCTATAGAAAAAAATCACCCTTGGACTCTTCCACTTTATCCGGCTTCTATGTCAGTAAAGTAGAACAGTTTCTTGATTCACAGTATATAGGGTACTCATTCTGACCACCATATTTCTTAATGTATTCACGCCAGACAACTGGCATAAATGCATTAATAACATCCTGCTTCCCATCTATTACAAAGCTGGCTGGGTGTGGGGGGTTAAGTGCATGGGAATTTATGCAATTACATTTTTCAATTTCCATTCCAATTGTAATCTATTTTCACTGAGCTCCCACTAGTGATGGTTGCATGAAATGCAGTGTTTTCACCCCATGGCAGTCACCTGGTCTGCCTCCATTGAAGGTATGCCACTTTTGCTTGTAAAGTAATAGGCTGTTTGGTGGAGACCCCAGATGTGTCTATTGCAATAGACCATAGCAGCTTCAATCAGTAATGCTGATGTTCACTTGTTGTTTAAATGTATTGCTCTGCTACACTACCAACTCTATTTGCAAAGGACATAAGTTAGTCTTTATTTAGGGGTAGGAAAGAGTAGTGAAGCCTGCAAGGTAGATGTGTTTATTAGATATTCTGTATTTCTATGACTGTATCAAAAAGTAAATGTTGATCCACTGTATCATTTAAAACAGATTTGGCTTGGGGCTACTCCTAAAGGTGTTATCTAAGTGGCCCTCCTAGTCCACCCTTTAACCACTATACAGGGATCTCCACTGCTGCAGGATAACTACCAGGCCACTACCTTCTGGAAAAGTCTCTGTTCAACTGACGGTTGACCCACAGAGGTCAAGAAACACCTATGTGGAACAATGAAGGACCAGATAAAAATGGTAGTAAGAGACAAACCGGGCAGGCAAACTTTTTGCAAGCATATAAACAATCCTAGGTCAGGGCAGGCAGCTCAGGATCAGAATGGAGATCAGGTAGAGGTCAGGCGGCAGAGTCAAATGTGGGAAACAGGCAGAACTTAGTACACGGGAAGCCTTTGAAGAAGGTGATCAGCATTGGTCTGGTGGCTGGACCCTCTATGCAGCAAAAGAGGGAAAATGTTGAGACCAAACCTATGGGGAACCTGGGAGCCGATGAGAGAATTCAGTGATGTGTGATCATATATCAGAACTGATACAAATGTTATATGCTTTCTGTTCTAAGGGTTCTGCAAGACAAGTGAAGCTGGCAAAAATGGTACGGGCCTGATTGTTATGGTTCCATTATTAACAATAAGCAGAAAATAGAGCCTTACAAAATAGAAAGGATTTTTTTAAATGATGGATAAATACATGATTGAGCAACATAAAGATGTATTTTTTCTTAGAACTCTGAGTGGTCATCTTTTAGTTCTGAAAATTAATGAATACATTGACAATTGAGTGTTACCTTTTCTTCTATGTTTCATTACACAGTTAAACACCATCAGTGTGGACTCGGCAGTGTCAGAGCGTGTAGTTTAGTGCTCTCATTAAGAGAAAAAAAGAGTTTTGCATGTATGATACCTTTTAATAGCCAACAAAATTAGAAGTAATTATGTTACATACAAAACTTTCTAGACAACTCCGGTCTCTTCGTCAGGCGTACTGGTTAAAAAGAAAATGTCATTGTATAGTTGTGCCACTTTCTTTAGAAGATTCTTCAGTTCAATCTGTGTGGGGTACAGTATGGTATCCTCTAAGGATGAGCAAACTAGGGTTTGGTCTAAACTTTGCTATTTTTCGGGACGGCAGATGAACCTACTGGGTAAAAAACACTATGAAAGAAGAAGAAAGGGTCTCACATGACCCTGAGAGAAAGTGAGGGTACGGGCTTCATCTGATTGGCTCCCAGGTAGTGATGTCGCGAACATTAAATTTTCAGTTCGTGAACGCCGAACGCAAATTTCTGCAAATGTTCGCGAACGTGCGAACCGGGCGAACTGCCATAGAATTTAATAGGCAGGCGAATTTTAAAACCCACAGGGACTCTTTCTAGCCACAGTAGTGATGGAAAAGTTGTTTCAAGGGGACTAACACCTGGACTGTGGCATGCCGGAGGGGGATCCATGGCAAAACTCCCATGGAAAATTATGTAGTTGACGCAGAGTTGGATTTTAATCCATAAAGGGCATAAATCGCCTAACAATCAAAATTTTTGTTGAACGTGGTTTAAAACATCCAGTGTGTGTATACGATCAGGTATGATGTTGTATCGATCAGGTAGTGTAAGGGTTACTCCCGCTTCACAGACATTGACAGACCAAACTCCCCTTTTAATGCACCGCAAACAACCGCAAACAGTCCATTTGCCCAACCGCAAACTCCCCATTTGTTCAAGGTTGGATACCAAGCTAGCCATGTCCCGTTGATGTCATTGAAGGTTTCTTCCTCCAACCAGCCACGTACAACACCAAGGGTCCCGGAAAGGTGAATTGAATAGATTTTTCGAACGGGGAGATGGTTAAAAAAACGCTGTCTCTCTCCCCTTTGTTTGAATCCACGGTCACTGCGTCTGTGCCGTGCAATTTACTGCCCCACCCGATATGAGTGGTATTTTCTGTAGTTCTCTCTTCTCATCAGTTTAATCCCTGTTACGTCCCCAATCTGGGGTCAATTTATTAAATAGATTTTTCGAACGGGGAGATGGTTAAAAAAATGCTGGCTCCCTCCCCTTTGTTTGAATCCACGCCACGGTCACTGCGTCTGCACCCTGCAATTTACTGCCCCACTGGATATGAGTGGTATTTTCTGTAGTACTATTCTCATCAGTTTAATCCCTGTTACGTCCCCAATCTGGGGTCAAATTATTAAATAGATTTTTCGAACGGGGAGATGGTTAAAAAAATGCTGGCTCCATCCCCTTTGTTTGAATCTACGCCACAGTCACTGCGTCTGCACCGTGCAATTTACTGCCCCACCGGATATGAGTGGTATTTTCTGTAGTACTATTCTCATCAGTTTAATCCCTGTTACGTCCCCAATCTGGGGTCAAATTATTAAATAGATTTTTCGAACGGGGAGATGGTTAAAAAAATGCTGGCTCCCTCCCCTTTGTTTGAATCTACGCCACGGTCACTGCGTCTGCGCCGTGCAATTTACTGCCCCACCGGATATGAGTGGTATTTTCTGTAGTACTATTCTCATCAGTTTAATCCATGTTATGTCCCCAATCTGGGGTCAAATTATTAAATAGATTTTTTGAACGGGGAGATGGTTAAAAAAATGCTGGCTCCCTCCCCTTTGTTTGAATCCACGCCACGGTCACTGCGTGTGCTCCGTGCAATTTACTGCCCCACCCGATATGAGTGGTATTTTCTGTAGTACTATTCTCATCAGTTTAATCCCTGTTACGTCCCATATCAGGGTGGGATTGCCTTTTGTGAAAAAAAATTTAGGCCGGGTACCTTCGACTGCCTTCACAGTGACAGACCAAACTCTGATACACCAAAATGAATTGATTTTAGGAACCGGGAGATGGAAAAAGCAGCTTGGTCGGTACTCTTACTCAGTCCCAAGTTGGGGCACTGCGCGTGCATGGAGCAATGTGCTGTGACACCCTATATGAGTGGTGTCTTAACTAGTACTATTCCTATCAGTTTAATCCCTGTTACGTCCCCTATCCGGGAACGTGTGTCGAATTGATTAACCATTGTCGAATTAACGAACCATTACGACATCCTGGAATAATTTTGTTCTGAGCTTTGTACTTGCTTTGTATTGGAATTGATGGTGATTTTTTAAATTGTCTGCATTATTTCTAATAAACTATTAAGAGACTTTATTATGATTTTATGTATTAAAAACCCACCCATACAACTTTAAAAAAAATATAAAAAAATGTATGTTTTTTTCTATGAAAAATTATCCAGCCGATCGCTTTTTGTCTGATCATAATGAAGCAACGGCCTTATCATCTGGGGTGTGGCAACATTGCCAACACACTCATAGAGGTGATGATCGCTTCATTGTGATATGCAAGCCCCTTCACCACAACAAGGTAACGATCACGAAGGGGAATTGACACTTGTATGTGCCTTTTTTTTTTGTTTTGTTTTTGCAGCCACAGTGCAGCACCAGAGGCCAGAAAAATTAGACATTTACACATGCCTGAAAAATAATGTTATTGTTGCAGCCGCTGTTGTAGCAGCGGCCGGAAAAATTGATGTTTTCAAGGCAGAAAGGTGACTAAAACATTGCGGCTTGAACCCTAGTTGGTGGCGGAGAATTCACAAAAGTCATCCGGTATGCAGACATTAAATACAGCAGCGTGGGGACCATTTTGAGGCCAAGGCATGTCATCAGGCCCTTTGTTAGTCAAACGTATCCCCCACCGTCAGTCCCTTCGGGATCCATGCCTCATTCATCTTAATGAAGGTGAGGTAATCAACACTTTTTTGACCGAGGCGACTTCTTTTGTCAGTGACAATGCCTCCTGCTGCACTGAAGGTCCTTTCTGACAGGACACTTGAAGCGGGGCAGGCCAGAAGTTCTATCGCAAACTGGGATAGCTCAGGCCACAGGTCAAGCCTGCACACCCAGTAGTCAAGGGGTTAATCGCTCCTCAGAGTGTCGATATCTGCAGTTAAGGCGAGGTAGTCTGCTACCTGTCGGTCAAGTCGTTCTCTAAGGCTGGATCCCGAAGGGCTGTGGCGATGTGTAGGACTGAAAAAGCTCCGCATGTCCTCCATCAACTAGGTAAAAAAGAGAGTCAGCAAAACCAGGAGTGTGAAGATGAGGCTGAGTTACCGGTACCTGAACACTTTTGGAGACATAGACATAATGTCTCTCAATTGAGATATAGGATCATTGATAGTGTACCTATTTTGAGGAGGGGTGGAGATAGGGAAAAGCTGTTAAAAAAGAAGGAGTTGAGATGGATCTATGAGCTGGAGACCATGGAGCCAAAGGGCCTGAATAGGGAATTTAAAGAGGACCTTTCACCGATTCTTACCCTATGAACTAACTATACAGATATGTAGAGCGGCGCCCGGGGATCTCACTGCACTTACTATTATCCCTGGGCGCCGCTCCATTCTCCTGCTATACCCTCCGGTATCTCCGCTCACTAAGTTAAAGTAGGCGGAGATACCAGTCCCTAAGTTATGGTAGGCGGAGTCTGCCCTAGCGCTGGCCAATCGCAGCGCAGAGCTCACAGCCTGGGAGGTTATTTTCTCCCAGGCTGTGAGCTCTGCAATGCGATTGGCCAGCGCTAGGGCAGATTCCGCCTACCATAACTTAGGGAACGGAGATACCGGAGGACATAGCAGGAGAACGGAGCGGCGCCCGGGGATAATAGTAAGTGCAGAGAGATCCCCGGGCGCCGCTCCACATGTCTGTATACTTAGTTCATAGGGTAAGAATCGGTGAAAGGTCCTCTTTAAGGTTGGCTCCCTTTTCTGAACCCTTGATCGGGATGTGCGTTAATATAACCTAAACACTAGGCTAAGTAGCCGTGTTTTTTATATATTTTTTTATATATTTTTATATATGTACGATATTTAAACCCTCAATTCTTCCTGCATCTCCATTTTTATGGAATCAGTTTATTTTTTTATTTTCCCTTGTCCCTAGATGGAGCAAGCACGCATGCTGTGGGAGAACCGTTTTTGGGCCTTCTAACGATGACTTTAAAAGAAAGATCTATAGCTAATCAGCGGAGTAAGAGAACCAATTACGTAAGTCTTTTGATGGTGATGTGTGGCTGCTGAGGTCTGCACCAGATACAATACATATAGTGCATGGAGACTGTAATCATGGGGATCTTTCTTTTGATATCCTTTATATTTTGGGAATATGATTAAAGTTAATAGAGTGAAATGGTGCTGGAGCTGAATAATGATATAGTGGAACTAACCACAAATGTTAGGAGGATGTGGGAGAGTGAGGGGGACCTATCCAGAAAAAGGAGGGTGATTCCACACACTCCCTGTTGAACTCCCCTGTTGAATGAATGTCAGTATAGGACTGGATGAGCTTGTGGACTGAGGGCTCATTACCCCTGGAACGCTTGCTCTATACACCAGCCACTAGATGAATGGTGGTGTACCTGCTAAAACAGCCTTTTGAATAAACACCATGTTATTCACTCTATGGCTCTATTAAAATTAAGTTGTGGTCAGGACCTAAACGAGTGGAAGATGCCCAACCACCACCCCCCTACCTAATTGGCCTGAGGTGTGCCTTGGCCTCACTAGGTCGGTATGCCTGAAAAAGGGGGCATACCCTGAATGTGATGGTTGAATGACTGAATGAAGAATGGGAATGGGTGGGCAGGGGACGTCCGAATGCCGACGTGCTGCCTGGGAGAGCCGGACTGCTTAAGACAGGTACCGGCCCCTCCCACAAATCCAGGCTAGCCTGCGGCCAGCCTTAACACTTGTGGTCAGGACCTAAACGAGTGGAAGATGCCCAACCACCACCCCCCTACCTAATTGGCCTGAGGTGTGCCTTGGCCTCACTAGGTCGGTATGCCTGAAAAAGGGGGCAAAACCCACCAGTGAGGGAAGGATTGGCCTGAGGTGCTACTCTGCCAATGTACTGAATGCTTGGACCAGCTCCGCTTGTGGCTCCGGGATATACCGTACAAAGCACCCCGAGCGCCAGCGCCCCAAGTGTTTAATGATATGCACAGGGACTCCATGCTTGGACGCTGCGGATGCCGCACCGATGCGGAAAGAATGCCCCGAGAATTGAGCCGGATTCAATCCTACACTGGTCAACAGGATGCGAATATGTTTGATGAACTGGCTGGACGTCAGTGGACCAACAGGGAATGGAAGTAATGGGTCGGTGGGGCTGTGAAGACTAAGGGCCAGCAAGAGGTTGTCCAAGACTGTCACTGGACACCATGCGTTTGTGGTCTGGAAGAACTTAACTACATGGCCGGGACCTACCTGCCTTGTTTTGTTGTGAGGCAACTGCAAATGAAAGTTACTGCCCATTCTGACTAAATCTCCCTTGCGGAGAGCCACCGCCCCTTGTCTGGCCTGTGTCACTTCACCTGGTCTTAAAAACCCGTAAAACGCCAAGTACATCGCCGCCTTGATCACCAGGCTGGGAAGGACTCCGAATGGTGACAATGTGAGAACTTCCGACAGGCTACGAAACGTATCCCCCTTAATAGGTCGACAGACCGACTTGACCGTGACCTGGCTTTTTTGAATGCCTCTGAGGATGGCCTTGATCGGGTGAGCTGAAAATATAGAGGGTCTGTCTGGCTCTTGAAGTGCCAAAAAATGCTGCACCCCAGCCAAATATAGCCTAATGGTGTTGTAGGATAAAGCCAATACCGAATGACAATAAGACACAAAAGCCACCATATACTTGACCTGACCTGTGTCACCTCTAGGATATGCCAACAGAAAGTTCGAAAAAACCACCCACACTCGGCGGTACGACCGCAACGTACTGGCCGAAAAAGACTTGGTAATGAGTGAACTGGCGACCACCATCAGAGAGTCTAATCCAAGACCAGCAGCCGCCAGTCCGGTACCGGGGTGCCCACTGAGTCTGCTTCTGGGTTCTGTAAGAAAAAGCGAGAAAAATCAAAACGAGATAAAGCATCAGCTGCAACGTTGCTGACCCCGTCCAAAAACAGGGCATGAAAATGAAACCCCTGTTCCAGAGCTATCCAGGTCAATCTACGCATGAAAGACATGATGAGTAACAATTTAGATTTGCCCTTGTTAATGATCTCTGCGGTCGCCATGTTGTCAGTGTGGAAAACCACCGTGTGACCCGACCACCTATGCCCCCAGACTATAGCAGCTGCTACGATAGGATAGATCTCGAACAATGCCGACGTCTGAGAAAACCCCGGCAACTGTAGCACGTGTGTGGGCCATGAGCCGGCGAACCAATGTGAGCCCAATATGGCCGCGAAACCTACCGAGGCAGCCGCATCTGAAAATACGTGTGGAGAATCAGAAGTGGCCCTCGGAATAAACATGGAAATGCCGTTCCACCCGCTGAGAAATCTGTCCCACATGATCGGATCTGCTCGGGCGTTCGCATTAAGATGCACTGATGCGTCCAAATCACTGGTCTGTTGTAATAAGACTAGCAATCTTGAAATGAATGATCTACCCTGAGGAATGATCCTCATGGCAAAGTTTAACATGCCCAACAGAGACTGCAATTCTCTCTTGGTGCAAACCTGAGACATGAGCAAGGAACGGACACCTGATTTGATTCTGTCGAGTTTGTCTTGTGGCAGACTGGCTGACATGGCGCGTGAATCCAGAGAGATCCCCAAGAACGTGACAACCTGTGCAGGCCCTTCTGTTTTGTGTTTGGCCACTGGAATGTTTAACTCCTTGAAGACCTGCAAGAGAACCTGCAAGTCAACAGGCGCCTGTGAGGGTTCTTCGATCAACAGAAAATCATCCAGGTAGTGAATGACATTCTGGCAACCCTGTTCCAACAAAATCCATTCCAGTGCCTGCGCTAACCTGTCAAACAGACTGGGGCTGCTCTAGGAACCAAACGTCAACTTGGTGGCGAAATAGTACGCATCTCTCCATTTGATGCCATGCCACTGCCAGAGAGATGGGCTAATGGGCAGTAGTTTGAACGCATCAGAGACATCTGCTTTGGACAGCCAAGCCCCCATGCCTGTCTGAAGAATGACCTGGATAGCCTGGTCTACGGAAGTATACTTCAAGGAAAATTCCTCGGACGGAATCAACGAGTTGAGACTTGGAACGTGGGAAGAATGTGGAGCAGACAAATCATAAATCAAACGAAATTTATTGGAATATTTTCCCTGCACCACCCCCACCGGGCTCACCCTCCAAGTGCAGAAAGGAGGGGACTGGAAAGGACCAATGATGAAACCCTTGTCCAGCTCAACTGCCAAGAGTGAATCCACCAGACCAGCATGTTTAGAAGCCGACTGCAAGTTGGGGCATTCATGAGTCTGCTGGGGCAAGGTGATGAGCCCAGTGTGAAACCCCCGTGAAAACCCTTCCACCAGGAATGTACGGAACGGCTGAACCGGATGAAGCCGCAGCAGCTGGTCTAGTGCCTCCACATTCACCCGGCTCAGTCACGCCGGCTTCAATGTGAAGACCGTGACCGGATGTGCCCTAAAACATGTGGCACAGACATGCAGGAGCCTGCACTGGCTGAAGTTGCAGATGGCGTAGACCACTGCAAACAACACAACAAACACCACAAAACAACAACAACAAAACAAAAAAAAAAAACGAAGAAAGAAAAAGAGAAAAAAAAAAAAAAAAAACTGTTAACCCTACGACCTGCTGCCCGTAAGCTGACAGACAAGATGACGGAATCTAAGCCCCTCCCCTTCCCCCCCCCCCAGCAGCGTGAAACGATTGAACGAAAAGCCTTCGAGGCTGACAGGGAGTATGATAGTCGTTTCCACTGACGTATGAAGCGAGCCCGAGTTTGTGTGAATCTGTGACGTGGCAGATTAATTAAAAAACGAATACTGCGGGCTAACGAACCTACAGACGTGGTAGGTGATGTATGTAAGTATAGGATTTGTGGAAAACAGACCGTATGACGTATGACACTAGTCTACGAGATGAAACGGGGTGTGTATGTCGTGCGAGCGTGTAGCTATATTGGCGGATGTACCTATGCTAGAGGTGTATGGATGAAGCTTGGTGGATAAAGGTTCCCTTTTTTTTTTTTTTTTTTTTTTCTTTATTTGAACAATTCCCTTTTTTTTTATTTTTTTACTTTATTTAAAATCCACTTGTACCTTTTTTTTTTTTTTTTTTTTTATTTGAACAACCCACTCTTTTTTTTATTTTTTTTACTTTATTTAACAATCCACTTGTACCCTTTTTTTTTTTTTTTTTTTCGTCAAACTGCCTGATGTGCGAACTATGTGTCTAAGGTATGTATGTAGTGTATGTGATGAGTGTCAAACATGTGCACAAGCAGCAACCTTGTAAGTAATCAACTCAGTAATGGCACCAGGACCCAGCTGCCAGAGTTTAACCTGCTGAGCCCAGATGACTCGCAGCCCCTGTATGAACTTAGATACAGGTTATGCTGAGAGTGCTGAACAGGCAATGAGCTCCAACTATGTGACAATGCTGCCCCCTGGTGCCAAAACTTGAATTGCATGTGCCTGAACGCAGTGAGGAGAAGCGATCCTCCGGCACTCTTCCCCCTCTCTACACACCCTCCTACCCTCCTCCACGTTGCCACGCTCACCAAACAAACCAGTTATCTTTGAAAACGATCTGAACAGCTTGCAGACTGAAGTGAAAGGTACACCCGGCTTCTCTGAGATCCGACTCGTGCAGGACGCTTGCTGATGACGTCACACCCGGAAGTAGCAGACGTCCGAATGCCGACGTGCTGCCTGGGAGAGCCGGACTGCTTAAGACAGGTACCGGCCCCTCCCACAAATCCAGGCTAGCCTGCGGCCAGCCTTAACACCTGTGATGAATGTACCCCTAAATAGGGATGTCATGATGGATCTTATGGTTGCAGTCCCTTCGTTTCAGTATCTTGTGAATGACATTGGAATTTTCCAAATATTAATTTTCCTTTTATGGTGTGCACCAGGCAGCCTACATCACATAATCGAAATACTCCGCCTAGAGGTTGGCTTAATATTTGACATCACTGAGCTTTAGCGTCCTGTGGCATGGTAACGGAAGGTTAGATAGATCGATGTGTGATCAGGTGACATTACGCCACTGGAGCGACAGAGTCATGTGATTCGGAATAGGGGCATAACCTGGCGGAAGTGCGCATAGAGTGGCGGAAGTGACGATGTCTCGCATGCGCAGATTGAACCTAGGGACGCTGAGGATTCACTGATCAGCGCGCAAACATTGGGATACACCTGAGTGAAGAGGGCCGGACGGAGTCTCCTGCAGCATGGCGGTATGGCAGGCAAAAGTATGTCATAAGGGAGGGATAATGGTGATGTTATTGTGTATAAGATTCCAGGAAGTAATGAGAGGGTTAATGGGTAGTGCTTAGCAGTAACCAATGCGAGGCCATGGGACTGTATTTAATGTTCACTATGTTATTTGTGTATTGGGAGCTTGATAAAGACCGTTTGGTTGAAACGTTGCCACACAAGGTGTAATAAAGAAGTTAATTGGATCCATTTGGAGTGCCGTGGCTTATTCTACTTATTTTTTTGTCCTCCATCAACAACACATCTGTAAAGCGTCCTGTCCTTGCCGCCGTGGTCGTGGTAGGAGGAGGATTACTTTCACCTTTTCCCCGTTGCTGTGACATCCCCCTTATAAGCTGTGTAAAGCATTTTTTTTTGTTTTGTTTTGAACTGCTGCATCCTTTCTGACTTTCGGTAAGTTGGTAACATTTCCGCCACTTTCTGCTTATACCGGGGGTCTAGTAGCGTGGCCACCAAGTACAGGTCGTTCTCCTTCATCCTTTTTATACGAGGGTCCCTCAACAGACATGACAGCATGAAAGACCCCATTTGCACAAGGTTGGATGCCGAGCTACTCATTTCCCGTTCCTCGTCCTCACTGATGTCATTGACGGTCTGTTCTTCACCCCAGCCACGTACAACACCACGGGTCCCAGATAGGTGACAACAACGAGCACCCTGGGATGCCTGCTGTGGTTGGTCTTCCTCCTCCTCAAAGCCACATTCCTCCTCTGACTCCTCTTCCTCACACTCCTCTTCCAGCGTTGCCGCAGGTCCAGCAAGCGATGATGACAAGGCTGTTTCTGGTGGTGATGGTGACCACAACTCTTCCTCTTCACGCTCATCTACAGCCTGATCCAGCACTATTCGCAGGGCACGCTCCAGGAAGAAAACAAATGGGATGAGGTCGCTGATGGTGCCTTCGGTGCGACTGACTAGGTTTGTCACCTCCTCAAAAGGACGCATGAGCCTACAGGCATTGCGCATGAGCGTCCAGTAACTTGGCAAAAATATTCCCAGCTCCACAGAGGCTGTCCTAGCACCCCGGTCATACAAATACTCGTTGATGACTTTTTCTTGTTGGAGCAGGTGGTCGAACATTAGGAGTGTTGAATTCCAACGTGTCGGGCTGTCGCAAATCAAGCGCCTCACTGGCATGTTGTTTCGGCGCTGAATGTCTGAAAAGTGCGCCATGGCCGTGTAGGAACACCTGAAATGGCCACACACCTTCCTGGCCTGCTTGAGGACGTCCTGTAAGCCTGGGTACTTAGACACAAAGCGTTGTACGATGAGATTCAACACGTGTGCCATGCACGGCACATGTGACAACTTGCCCAAATTCAATGCCGCCAACAAATTGCTTCCATTGTCACACACCACTTTGCCGATCTCCAGTTGGTGCGGGGTCAGCCACTGATCCACCTGTACGTTCAGGGCGGACAGGAGTGCTGGTCCGGTGTGGCTCTCTGCTTTCAGGCAAGTCAACCCCAAGACAGCGTGACACTGTCGTATCCGGGATGTGGAATAGCCCCTGGGGAGCTGGGGGGATTCAGTTGATGTGCAGCCAGACCCCGCAGCAGAAGAGGACTCAGCCGAGGAGGTTATGGAAGAGGATGGAGTAGGAGGAGTAGAGGAGGTGGCAGTAGGCCTGCCTGCAAGTCGTGGCGGTGTCACCAACTCCGCTGCAGAGCCACTCATTCCATGCTTGTCAGCCATCAGCAGGTTGACCCAATGCGCAGTGTAGGTGATATACCTGCCCTGACCGTGCTTTGAAGATCAGGTATCAGTGGTCAGATGGACCCTTGCCCCAACACTGTATGCCAGAGATGCCATGATTTCCTTTTCAATCACTGAGTAGAGGTTTGGCATTGCCTTTTTTGAAAAAAAATTTAGTACGGGTACCTTCCACTGTGGTGTCCCAATAGCGACAAATTTTTTGAAGGCCTCAGACTCCACCAGCTGGTATGGTAAAAGCTGGCGGGCTAAGAGTTCCGTCAAGCCAGCTGTCAGACGCCGGGCAAGGGGGTGACTCTGGGACATTGGCTTCCTGCGCTCAAACATTTCCTTTACAGACACCTGACTGTGGGCAGATGAGATGGAACTGGTGAAGGTGAGAGGCGGAGTGGCGGGTGGTTGAGAGGGGGCAAGGAGGACAGCAGTGGTTGACGTGGCTGAAGATGCTGGACCAGGAGGAGGATGGTGGCCTTGAGGTTGTGTGCTGCTTCTACTCGCCATCATGTGTTGATCCCATAGGCGTTTGTGATGTGCGATCATGTGCCTTCGCAAAGCAGTTGTACCTAGGTGGGTGTTGGATTTCCCACGACTCAGTTTCTTTTGGCACAGGTTGCAAATGGCATCGCTGTTGTGAGGCAGAAACACAAAAAAAATGCCACACTGCTGAGCTTTGCAATGACGGCATTCTGGTGGTGGCAGCAGCATGTGTTGATTGGCGTGCTGTCTGGCTAACCCCAGGTGCCGATACATGCTGTCTGACTGTGCCACTAGCTCCTTGCGACGACCTCCCCCTGCTTCCAACTCGTCTCCTCCTTCTCTCTGTCTCCCCTTCTGAACTTTCCCCCTCTTCTTCTTCTCTTCGAGCAGGCACCCACGTGGCATCCACGGACACATCGTCATCATCAACCCATTCACTTGTATCTGACACCTCAGCAAAGGAAGCAGCAGCGGGTACAACATCATCATCATCATCATCACACTGTACGTCCATGTGTGTAATGCTGCCTGACTGAGACATATCCCTGTTGTTATGTCCATCCTCTGGCAATAATGGTTGCGCATCACTAATTTCATCCAAATGATGTGTAAATAACTCCTCCGAGGGATCAAGTGAAGCGGCTGTGGTGGCTGTGGTGGTAGTGGTGGTGGTGGCGGCGGGCAGGAGAGTGGTAACTTGAGAGCAGGTGACCAAAGCTGAGCTGGAGGAGGATGGTGCGTCAAGGTTCTTAGCGGAAGCTGTTGAAGATTGGGTGTCCTGTGTAAGCCAGTCAACAATTTTCTCAGAATTTTTTGGGTTCAGGGTACGTGGCCTCTGAACACTGGGCATTATTCCAGGGCCAGTGGAAATCACAGCACCATGAACACGACGGCCCCTGCGGCGTGGCCTGCCTCTTCCTGTCATTTTTTATTAGATAAGTGTTACTATGCGTGCAAGGTACTGTGCCACCCTATATAGGTGGTGGGCAGTGGGCACAATACAGTCTGTGTGGGCCTGACACACATTGGCTTGCAACTGTGATTATATCACTGAAAAATGTTAAATATAATTTTTTTTTATCCGCAAGGTATTTGTGAGTAAATGACACCCTGTAACGGTATAAGTGGAGGTCTAGCCACTAGCCAGTGGCCACAATACAGTCTGTGTGGGCCTGACACACACGGGCTTGCAAATGGGATTAGATCACAGAAAAAAATTAAATAGAATTTTTTTTAATCTGCAAGGTATTTGTGAGTGAGTGACACCCTGTAACGGTATACGTAAGTGGAGGTCTAACCACTAGCCACTGGCCACAATACAGTCTGTGTGGGCCTTCCTGCTTGCATCACTTCCTGTCAGCTGACCAGTGTGACATCATCCCAGGTCCTGGAAGGTGAGAGCTGCAGGAAAGGCTTGGAGGCAGGGCCTGGAGGCCAACAGTGTTTGCCGGGGGGAGCGCTGCCCTTTCCCCAGGGGGTAGCGCTTTCTCCTGGTATGGCTACCAGGTCTACTGCCTTGCGACGTGCTACATCAGGCGGCCATGATGGAGGTACAGCGGTGGAAAGAATTTCAAGAGGCCCGTCACAGGATGCGTCTGTGATGTGGGAAATAGAGGTGGAAGTTGAAGGAGTGGAGACACCGGAAAGTCCGGAGAGCTCGGATGTGATGCCCGAGGACATGGAAAGATCGGGGGTAGTGTCGCAGCCAGGAGGTAAGCGACATGGGACCTTTGTTTTGCAATCAAGCGCTCCAGTAAGGAGCACAGTAAATAAGAGAGGCTCGGAGACCCGGTCCTCTGAAAAGAGCAGAGGTAACATTAGGAAGGGAAGCAGCCTGGACTCATCCTTGGATAGGGCTGGCGTCCATCCGGTAAAGCCTTGCAGCGTGAAAATGCCTGTTGCTGAACAAGTAGTGGGCGCAGGGAAAAAGGCGACTGCCGCTGAGCAAACGGCTCAGAGAGTTCTGGTTAGCCATAAAGTGGCGACAGAGAAATCGGTGGGGAAGGCGCCGGTAAAGTTATCAAAAAATGTGGTGTCTGGGGCTGAGGTGCGTGAGTCTGGAGACTGTAAGACTGTATCTTGCCCTGGTGGGTCCGGTATGCCTCGCCCTGGTGTGTCCGGCATATCTCCTCCAGGGGAGGTTGGTGTATCTTGCCCTGATGTGCCCCAGTCCAGAAGTAAGGGGGCCAGAGTGATGCGCAACTGGGGGATACAAGGCCCCACGGAGACCCCGGACGTTTTGGCCACTAGAGTGGTATACTACCTAAGACTATATGATGATGTTAAAAGAGACTTAAGGAAAGTCAAACTGGAGCATAAAAAGATGAAGCTGCAGGAGGGCTCATTGCCTAAACGCAAACAATCTATTCTCTCTGCTAAGCTAGATAAGTTAGAAGAAGAGATAATGTTTCTAGAAGAGGATAAACTGGCCATAGAGAAAAACGGTGGCCCCTTCATGGAAAAATTTAATAATGACAAACGGTTTGAATGCATGTCTGGAACTGAGTCTGGTTCTCCTGGGCTGTCAGGGCAACAGATCAGGAGTGAGGGAAAAAAACAGGTAATAGAGGAATCTGAAGAGGACTCCTTGCCAGCAGGGCAGGGAGAACCTTCCTGGAGCCAGGAAGCAGTATCTGGAGAAGAAAGTGGATCTGGTGGAGGGCTGATTCTAAAAAAAATAAAACAGTTGGAATCCCCAATGGGGAAATTATACTTTTGTAATGAAGAGATTCCTGAAGATGAGACAGTAAAGGGAAAAATAAATAAAAGCAAGACTGTGGAGAGGGAGCTCCTGGTATATGAGCCTCTAAAACCCGCTGCTGGGCCCAGCCTTGCTCCTGTAGTGGAGCTAGGCCATACAGAGCGGGAGAGTTGTTTGGCTGCGGACAATGTAGCTCCTTCTGCGGTAGAAGGGGTGGTGGTGCCTGCAAAGGCATCACTGAGGTGTGGGGAGAACCCGGCCAGTCTAGGGGGAGTGAGTGGTGGTTCCCAGGGAGAAAGTGATAAGCATGTGGTGAAAAGTAGAGTGAATGATGAAAAAAGAGATATGAACGGTAGTATGAAAGAAGGGGAGAATGGAGCCAGTAATGCAGGACCAAATGTGGATGTAAGTGTGGGTGCAATTGTGGATACAAGTGGGAATACAAAAGTAAGTGAAAATATGGAAGTGAGTGGAAATTATGTAAGTGAGAATGTTGTAGGTGGTGAAAATGTGGATATGGAAGAATATGATGTAAGGATTTTGACTGCTGAGGATATGGAGAAATTAAGAAAAGAGGAGGAGGAGGAGGAAGAAAGGGTGAGACAGGGAAAAAATGCAAAACGTACGTTTTCAAAAATCGTTCAGCAGGGAACAAGGGACTCTTTGCCCACAGGATCTGGCAAGGGTAACTTGCAACGGCGCCTCTTGGGGGCCTTGAAAGAGGGTGCGGAGACCTCCATACAAGTAGAGGGTGAATCTGTTGACCTGTCTTTCTGGACGGAGAGACACGGGCTGAGAACCTTCCGAGAGCAAAAGGGGGGTGAGACCGTCTGGACTCACCCCACACCCTGGGGGGACCGTAGGAATGTGGCCCGTCTGTTTTGGAAAGGTAAGGAAGCAACACCTTCCAGGAAGACTGTTGTGGAGCTTTTCCTGCAGATGGGTTTTGAGGCGAAAGACATCTATGCCCTCATCCATCCCTACGGGACCAAGTTCTTTGACGTTAGCTTTGTCCGATCAGAGGGGCTTGAGCTCTTCTGGTCCAGATATGAGCTGATAAAGAACACCCCGGAGTGGCAGGGATTTGCCGTCCAGGCTATCACCCGCCAGAACAAGGTGAAGAAAGTGACTGTGTTAACTTGTAATGAGTCTCTTTCTAGTGTAGACATAGCGACCTGGCTGGGTCGCTACGGTGAAGTGGGCTACCCAGCCAAGGTCCTGAATGAGCACAGTATTTAGTCAGGGGCCTGGACCTTTAACGTGATGTTGAGGGCCCAGGGAAATTCTGTTACCCATATCCCCTCCTCGGCCTTCATAGGGAGGGATCGGATAATGTTTTTTTACCAGGGGAAGCCAAAGGTCTGCCACAGGTGCGGCGACCCCACACACTTCAGTGCACAATGTAAGACCCAGAGGTGCGTGAGGTGTGGGGGGAGTGACCATCTTTCCGCAACCTGTCGGAAGATCAGGTGTAACCTGTGTGGAGACCTGGGTCACCCGTTTAGTCGCTGTCCGCTTGCCTTTGCCAACCAGGCTCAGGGACAGGCTCAGAACCAGGCAGATACTAGCCGCAAGGCTGGACCTGCAGTTGGTGAAGAGTCTGCTGCCGGGACTGGGCAGGCTGGTGAGGGGACAAGTGCCGGGGATCCCAGCACTGGAGGAAGCAAAAAGGATTCCGATAAGGTAAAAAAAATTACGGCAGCTAGAGCCAGGCGGCAGGAACAACGTCGCAAACAGAGGGAGCAGGAGGCAGCTGATCCCTCAACTGGTACCCGAGTTGAGAATCCGGCCAACAGTGGCCAAGATGACAGTGATGATGATGGGAACCCCGGAGTTCATCCCGAAGAGGCCAACCTCTCCGCTGTCTCTGTCTCCTCAGGTGGGGATAGTGTGGATGAGGAGGACAGTGAATGGTTGGTGAGGAGGAGGAACAAGCAGGGTAAGAATAGAAACAGCAAGAGAGAGGGCAGGAAGGCCTCTCTTGAGTGGGATCCGTCCATCCCACTCTCCCTTGACCAGATACCAAGGGAGGTTTCGGCTGGTGCCCCTCTTGTGGAGGTCTCCAACCGGTATGGCATCCTAAGCGATACCTCCGAGGCTGGCTTGGCTGAGGGGGAAGCGAGGGATGCTGTGCTGGAGGGTGAGAAGGCCTCCTCGCGGGTTGCCGGGCCCTGCCCTTCAGAGGGGAAACCTTCTGGAGGGGGGGCCAAGTCAGATCCTGTGGGCAAAGAGAAATGTGATATGGATGTCTCCAAATGCCTGAAAAGGCAGAAAGAAAGTGAGGAGTCAGATGGTTGTGATGGTGAGGGTGGCGGTGGGGTTAAGAAGAAAGCTATCTAGTTCAATCACTTATGATGGCGGAACTCACCCTGTTGACGCTAGCAAGCATTAACGTTGCTAGCATTAAGTCAGACGTGGCTCGTTATGTGGCCTTTGATTTTTTCAGCCATTTTGATGCTGATATTTTATTTTTGCAAGAGACCTGGTTGACTTCCACGGAGTTGATGGAGAAAGCAGAGAGAGAGTGGAGGCATGGTCCATCTTTCTGGTCTCTTGCGGCCGAACCACGTAGCGGGGTAGCGGTACTTTTTAAAACCGCTGGAAGAGTGGAATGCAGGAAAGTAATTGAACTAGAAATGGGAAGGTGCCTGATCCTGGATGTGCTCATGGGAGGACAAGAGCTGAGGCTCATTAACATCTATGGTCCACAAACTAGGTGGGATCGTAAATGTCTCCTCATGAGGATTAAACCTTACCTTTTTTCCAGCCGTCAGGTGATCTTTGGTGGAGACTTCAACAATGTGACAAGAGTCTGTGATAGGGGAGGCTCCAGAGTCAGGCTGGATACTGATGGCGTCGTATTGAGTAAGATAGTTGAGGAAGCTAGTCTGGTGGATGCTCATTTAAAGCATAAGCCAGACCACGTGGATTTCACTTTTCATCAAGGTAGCAATAGGTCTAGGATAGATAGGTTTTATTTGAAGGGGGAAGCTGTTTTCTCGGTCTTGGAGACTGAGGAAGTGGTTTTCTCCGATCACTGTTTAATTTGTTTTTCTTTGAATGTTGCAGAGACCCCCTGTATGGGCAGAGGTTTGTGGAAGTTGAATTCATCTCTCCTGGAAGATGCGACAATAAGACAATCCTTCAGGGAGTTCTTTCAGGGCCAGGAACCGTTAGTGGACCTCTGCAACAGTAAGTCAGAGTGGTGGGAGATGTTTAAAACAAGGACGGCGAGGTTTTTCCGTGAGCTTTCGTACCTCAGGTGCCAAGACAGAAATAATCTGTACCAGGAACTGAGGAAGAAACTTGAAAGTCTGCTCTCGACGGGAGGTAGCCGTGAGGATATCTCTCGTGTGAAGTCCTTCCTTAAGAGGTGTCAGTACGATAGGTACGCATCTTTGGTTGTCGAGAGGGATTTCGGGAAGTACCGCTCGCCCAACCCTTACGGCAACTGTAAGATGTCAGTAAAACGTAAGCTGGTGACAGGCTTGATTGATAGTACAGGATCCCTGAATAGGTCCAAATCAGGGATCCTGGAGGTGGTCAGGTCTTTCTACTCTCACCTCTTGAGTAGGAAAGAACTAGATCGGGACAAGTTTTCAGCTTTCTTGGCTGAAGCTGTTCCCAAGGCAGGAATGGACCCCTCTCTTGATGTTTTGTCTGAACTAATCAGGGAAGAGGAAGTGAGACTGGTCATTGAAGGGCTTAGGCCCAAGAAATCGCCAGGTCCGGATGGCTTAACATCTGAGTGGTACAGGACTTTCAAGGAACAGTTAGTTCCTCCTTTGACTGAGGTCTTTAATGAGTGTCTTTCCTCGGGCACTTTACCAAAGTCAATGGGTAAGTCAGCCCTGATTATTCTGTCAAAGGGCAAAGATCCATCCCGTATTGAGAATTGGAGACCCATATCGCTTCTCAATACGGACAGAAAGATCCTGGCAAAAATACTTTTTAATAGATTGGTGAAGTTTGCACCGAGACTTCTTTCAGGGGCTCAGCACTGCACAGTTCCCGGTCGGAGCACTTTTAGCACCGTTCTCAGTGTCCGAGAGGCCGTGGAGCGGGGCAGGGCGGGCCTTTGGAAGGGTTTTCTTTTGACTTTGGATCAGGCTAAAGCTTTTGACCGGGTGAACCACGAGTACCTGTGGTCCGTCCTTTTGTGGTACGGTCTGCCGGGGAGGTTTGTGAATTGGCTAAAGGCTTTGTACAAAGGATCTGAGAGTTTCCCGTTGGTTAATGGTTGGTCAGGACAGCCCTTCGAGGTGACTTCCGGTGTCCGTCAAGGATGTCCCTTAAGCCCCTTGTTGTATGTGTTTGCGATCGAACCCTTCATTAGAAGGGTAGATCGTGGACCATTAGCAGGGGTGGGGATGGAACTGGCGGGGGCAAGGGGGCCGTCTTTGAGGGTGGTAGCGTATGCGGATGATGTCACCATTTTCGCCTCTTCTGGTGAGGAGGTGGGGTGGGTGATGTCGGAAGTGGACCGTTATTCAGAGGTTTCTGGGTCTCAGATCAACCTTGATAAATGCGAAACTCTCTGGTTGGGAGAAGGAGATCCTGCTTTTGATCTCCAGGGCACTCTCCCAGAACCCCAGAAAACTGTCAAAGTCCTCGGCATCAATTTTGGCCAGGATGAGGACTATCATCAGAAAAATTGGGAAGGCAGACTGAAAGATGTCGGTCAAAAGGTGGACCGCTGGAAGGGTTGGTCTTTGACCCTCAGGGAAAGGGTTCACCTGTGCAAGGCTTATCTGATCCTGGTACTATTGTACTTGGGCACTGTCTGTGTCCTGCCAGGCTCTCTCTGGGCAACGGTCTACAGCCTGTTTTTCCAGATGTTATGGGGAAACAGGCTGAACCCAGTCAAGAGAGATGTCACTTACCGACCAAGGAGACTAGGTGGGTTGGATATGGTCAACCCAGTGGTATTCCTAACGAATACCTTCTTAAAAGCTAACATTGCAATCCTCTGGGTGGAGAGGGCTCCTTGGTGGGTGAATTCATGTAGGGAATGGTTTCGGCCCTTCTTCCAGGAATGGGAGACAGGAGGGCGTGTGAAAGACCTACGCTCGTCAAGGCAGAGATATCTCCCGGCTTATGTTGCCCCGGTCCTGAGAATTATAAAGCGATGGGGACTCAGGAGGGGAGAGATAGAGACCAAGTCGAGGTTCGACCTTGATTTTAAGGTCCTGTCTACCTTCTTCCAGCCTCCGTTGGCCTTGAGGGATTGCCCAAGTCGGGATCTAGAGGGTGGGTTGACTTTATTAAATTCGGTGAGGATCCCCTTGAAAGTTTGGGATGTGGCTTGGCGCTGCTTCCATGGTAAGCTATATGTAAGGGATAATGTGAAGTGTAGAAACTCTGAGGAAAGGGGTTGTCCCCGGGAGGAGTGCGGTGCTGTGCTGGAAAGTATGGACCATTTCTTGCTTCACTGTCCTTTTAATATAGAGGTCTACAAAAGGGTGGGGACTTCCATCGGCTGGCCTAGGCTGGCTGCCCTATCCTATGCAGAGTGGGCCTATGGTGCGTTCAAAGACTTAGGTGGACGGGACCGTAGCACTTTATTCCTAGTTAGCGCAGTGGTCAGGTATCACATTTGGTGCGCAAGGTGTCTAGTTTCGACGAGTTCTAAAGTCCTCCCGGTGGAGACGGTATATAGGAACATCATGGGTGACCTGGATAAAGTGCGCTCTCTTGAGAACGAAAGGTTGGGTGGCCCTAAAGTCTCTCATCTGTGGAGGGGCTTCTGTTTCAGGGTACACTAACCGAGTAACTCTCAGCCCTGGTGGTGGGCTGGCATGACACTATTAGATTTTTGTTTTGTTTTATGATGAAGCAGGATGGTTTGGTTTGCAGGCACTGAACCATAGCTGAAAAGTCTGATTTTGTGTCATGTATCATGTATTATATGATAAGTATATTGTATATCTATAAGTTGACTATTTAGGGACTTAATGTTTTGGGGCTAGTCAGGTTGGGAGGGGAGAATGGGGGGGTTATGTATATATATTATTATTATTTTTTTTTTTTTTTATGTGTGTGTGTGTGTGTATAATAATAATAAAAAAAAAATAATATAAAAAAAATAAAAATAAAAATAAAAAAAATCTTTTTTTTTCCTTACAAACTGGTCAACCCCAGTCCGACTGGGGAGAACTATGGAACTGGAGAAGCTCGGGGTTATCCTCTTGAACTTCTGTGGGAGACCGGTTTGGTGTGTTATGTGGGGACGGGTGATGGGTTATAAGTTAGATTTAGGGTTGTGGATAGGTCTTGTATATATTGTATATATTGTTGTCTTTTAATTTATTTATTCTTTAGTTTTGTCTCAGTCATCTAAATATGTTGATCTGTAAATATGTAAATAGTGTATGGATGTGCATGAATGGGTACTATGAATGTAGAAGGGGGATGTGGGGTGGGAGTCTGGCCGGGTTTAGTCCTTCTTTGGGAATAGTCATGGTATTGTTTTGTTACGATTTAAAATAAAAAGTCCTGACACACACGGGCTTGCAAATGGGATTAGATTACAGAAAAAAATTAAATAGAATATTTTTTTATCTGCGAGGTATTTGTGAGTAAATGACACCCTGTAACGGTATAAGTGGAGGTCTAGCCACTAGCCAGTGGCCACAATACAGTCTGTGTGGGCCTGACACACATGGGCTTGCAAATGAGATTAGATCTCAGAATTTTTTTTTATAGATTATTTTTTTATCTGCGAGGTATTTGTGAGTAAATGACACCCTGTAACGGTATAAGTGGAAGTCTAGCCACTAGCCAGTGGCCACAATACAGTCTGTGTGGGCCGGACACCCACAGGCTTGCAAATGGGATTAGATCACAGAAAAAAATTAAATATAATTTTTTTTTATCTGCGAGGTATTTGTGAGTAAATGACACCCTGTAACGGTATAAGTGGAGGTCTAGCCACTAGCCAGCAGACACAATACAGTCTGTGTGGGCCTGACACACACGGGCTTGCAAATGGGATTAGATCACAGAAAAAAATTAAATATAATTTTTTTTAATCTGCGAGGTATTTGTGAGTGAGTGACACCCTGTAACGGTATAAGTGGAGGTCTAACCACTAGCCACTGGCCACAATACAGTCTGTGTGGGCCTGACACACACGGGCTTGCAAATGGGATTAGATTACAGAAAAAAATTAAATAGAATATTTTTTTATCTGCGAGGTATTTGTGAGTAAATGACACCCTGTAACGGTATAAGTGGAGGTCTAAGCCACTAGCCAGTGGCCATAATACAGTCTGTGTGGGCCTGACACACACGGGCTTGCAAATGGGATTAGATCACAGAAAATTTTTTAATTGAATATTTTTTTTATCTGCGAGGTATTTGTGAGTAAATGACACCCTGTAACGGTATAAGTGGAGGCCTAGCCACTAGCCAGCAGACACAATACAGTCTGTGTGGGCCTGACACATACGGGCTTGCAAATGGGATTAGATCACAGAAAAAAATAGAATATTTTTTATCTGCGAGGTATTTTCTGTCACACCCTGTATGAATGGTGTGCACACAGTACTGTCTGTGACTGAGCCTCTCACACACGGGCAGGCAACTGCAATATATGTATATATAAAAAAAAAGCAGACTGATGTACCAGCCCTGAAAAGGGCTTTTTGGGGTGCTGTCAGGACGCTGTCCTTACAGCAGATGAGTCTGTGGACACAGAACACTGCCCTAGCTAACGCTTTCCCTATTGAATCATCATCAGCAGCAGCAGCAGCAGCACTGTCCCTCCTCTCACTGAGAATGCAGATTCCGAATGAATCTAAAATGGATGCTGTCCGGGAGGTGGGAGGGTCTGGGAGGGTCTGGAAGGGTCTGCTGCTGATTGGCTGGAATGTGTCTGCTGACTGTGAGGTACAGGGTCAAAGTTTACTCAATGATAATGTATAGGGGGCGGACCGAACATCGCATATGTTCGCCTGCCGTGGCGAACAAGCTATGTTCGCCGGGAACTATTCGCCAGCGAACTATTCGGGCCATCTCTACTCCCAGGATGATAGACAGTCTGGAAGAGCTAATCAATGCTGCAACAGGTAGGGAGGCGCCCTAGCAGAGGTGCAGCGTACTCAAGTTAGGTTTAGAAATGTTCCTGGGTGTTGTAGTGCAATAGACACTAACCTGAGACGGCTGACTCTCTGCAAGGGCAGGTGATGATGAGAAATGTTCGTGACGCCAGTGCCAATTAAACGGTGGCACGCCGTTTGCTGATAGCAGGAATAACTGAGGAACCACGTGATGTTAAAACAGAATTCAAACTTTAGTAGTCATCATTTAGGGACATTGACGGAAGCTCAGTTCCTTTGAAGACAGTTGATTTTCAATACAGTTGATGCAGGCAATATATATGTATATAGCAAGGTGACTTTAGAGTGTTAAACACAGGACTTGCAGTACAGGCAGCTTGCACTCTATTCCTGACTGATCCTGGAACATAGAAATTCTTCTCCAAGGTCCAATGCCCTAGCTCTGGCGTATATCCTTGGTTTTATCTCTATCAAGTACCTCCTCTATTGTCTTGAGTACCTCTTGCTTTTCTTGACTTGCCTCTGTCTCTCTCAGCACAGACTCTGGAAACTTCTGAACTCTCTCAGTGTCCTCAGGCTGATTAGCTGTGGTGTTCCTGCTTCTGCATATATATATTCAGGAGGGGAACCTTTTCCTTGGATCTGGGACCCGGTTACAGGGACTGCATTACCCTCTCCTGGTCCACAGGCTTCAGGCCTGGACTTGACTCTGACATAGCCTAATCTCTGGTTAGACTAGACTACAGACTTCAGACTCCAACCACAACTTTAGACTGACTTTCCTTTACCTGAGTGGGCCTTATATAAACTAGGGCTCCCTAGCTCTCTCTAGTGACTAAGAGCTGAAATGACACCCCTAGCAGGCCTGTACATGCACATTTTACAGCAACAGGGAAATACATAGCATTACATTACATTAAATTTTATAAAGACGACTTATACCAACTTCCCCATAAATAAGGGGGACGACAGCACACAAGTGACCCTTCTGTAGTGACGGGCATTACAGTCCCCGTACACTACAGAACGAGCAGAATGTAATTCTGTGCAGGGCTGTGAATGAGGGTGGTTGGGTCTTACAATGTCTCCCAGAAAAATAATCTTAGTGATTCAAGGATGGTCAGAAATAAATCAAGCTTGTATTCTACTGCCAGAGGCAGTGAAGGGAAAGACTAAAATTACAAAGAAGAAGAAGAATTATGTGTAGAATAGGAACAAGCAAGGAAGCTGTTAGCCTGGGAGGAAAGAATGAAAAGCTATAGCTGCTGTGCCTCCTAGCAAACTGCAGCTGCTGCAACCTGCAAAAGCAGCTACCTGCAAGGAAGTCCTTTCCTTTTCCCCCCAATTTACACAGAAATCCTTTTTTGGGGGGCGGGGCGGAATAAGTGGAAACTGTATAGCACATGTTCTACCATCAATCTAGCATAGCATATAGAATACTAGTGAGATCTCTGTGCCAGGTCATCTCACATATTTAATTTAATTACTTTTTTTATTTTTATTTTTGGTTTGAAAAACGATATCAGTGATCAGTGATTGAAAAGAAAATATTAGGACTAAATCCATTTATTATCTACACACACACAGGGGCGGGGTTGTTTGTTGAATTTAATCCGAGTATCAGGCCTCATTTCGTCCGTTTCAGTGAATTTGTTTTTTAGACGGTTGGAAGTAAAAAAAAATTGGGGATTGTTCAATTTTATGAAAACAGGATAGTTACATGATTACTACAATAATACACAGCCTAGGGCAGCAATTTACCTGCGAGTGTTAAAGAGGACCTTTCACCGATTATTACACTATGAACTAACTATACAGACATGTAGAGCGGCGCCCGGGGATCTCACTGCACTTACTATTATCCCCGGGCGCCGCTCCGTTCTCCAGTTATGCCCTCCGGTATCTCCGCTCACTAAGTTACGAAACACAAATCCACCATCAGGAAAAAGAATGTGGAACAACCAGTCCCAAGGCATTTCGTGGAGGCCAAACACAATATCAGCCAATTACGTTTCAGTATCATAGACCACATACCAAGGCAAAGAAGAGGTGGCGACCGAGAAAAACTCTTGAAAAAGTGTGAACTCAAGTGGATAGATAAGTTGGACACTTTAACACCAAAGGGCATGAACATTGACTTTGCAATAACCCCCTTTCTCTAAATAACATGTATTTAATTTTCTTAGGTGTATAAGCACCATCGGATTTCTTTGCGCTTAACTTTTGTCTTTATCTTTTAGGTTCTTTTCCTGATGCACATACACTGGGACTTTTAGACTCTGCACATGCTCACCCCCCTTATTCACTTCACCATTATACGTGGGTAGGGTAAGAAACCCATAGAATATGTAGTTTTACAGATATTGCCTCTATATATAGAATTATGTACACGCCATGTCATATCAGATCACTGCATCTGACTATACGTATTCATCATGCAACAGTATCTAAAGAAATTAATCCGCTCATGTTTGTGCATTTTGTGAGTGTCACATAGGGATGGATCCCCGTGACACAATCACAATTCAATTTGCAGGTGGCTGGGGCACACGCAGGATCTGATTTTTGTGCAGTAGCCGGACACATAAGTTGTGCTCAGGTATACCCAAAAATATGCATATGTGCAGGCTGATCCCATTACGCATACGCCCACCTTTTATCCTGCATCTAGACACATCATAGATATTGCACACAATGACATTACGCATGCGCGCCATACAGTATTGGAGCGGATTGGAGCTTACGTACCGTGGAAAACTATCTTTATTTTTCCATTAGCTCCTCCACTTAGTGCGCCAAAACACCTATTTTGTGTACAAATTCAATGATACTGCATTACCAGCAAGAGCGCACTGTTAATTCTGGCCCCTACGCAACCGGAAGAGTCAGGTGGAACGCAAATGCGGTCCACACATGACTGGCACCCACATCCGGAAGTCACCTGACCGGATGTGCCGCTTTGGAACGCAAATGCGTTCCACGAGGGCTCGACACCGGAAGTGACGACTCCGGCTGGCCGCATTTGATACGCAGATGAGTTCCACCTGCATCAAACTTCCGTTGGCGTCCCTCATGGTGTGATGAACGGCCTCGACCCCATGGCTCCAACACTACAGGCTACCCGCCCAACCTCACACGCACATTATGGTACAAGGTATGTTATACTAAACTGATGATGACAATGTAATTAATTGCACCACAGGTCACTCCCCCTCACATGTATTTGTATGTGGGTATATAATCCCCACCTTTTGGATGTATATGCATGCTTGAAAAAGGCTAACACAGCCGAAACGTTGCACCCGGAAAAAATTCCACCTTTTGCACCTTTTTTGGATGTGCTGTCTCCATTTTTTTATTTTTTTTTCTGGATATCTACAAGTTGCTTCATAGGGGCTTTTTACCACCCCTCCTGGAGACGAGCACCCGACACATCATTACTTAGGAGTGCTGTCCACCCATATTTTTGCTAAGTTATAGTAGGCGGAGATTCCAGTCACTAAGTTATGGTAGGCGGAGTCTGCCCTTGTTCTACTCTAGCGCTGGCCAATCTCAGCGCAGAGCTCACAGCCTGGGAGGTTATTTTCTCCCAGGCTGTGAGCTTTGGCCAGCGCTACAGAAGAACAAGGGCAGACTCCGCCTACCATAACTTAGTGAACGGAGATACCGGAGGGCATAACTGGAGAATGGAGCGGCGCCCGGGGATAATAGTAAGTGCAGTGAGATCCCCGGGCGCCGCTCTCCATGTCTGTATAGTTAGTTCATAGTGTAATAATCGGTGAAAGGTCCTCTTTAATGTAATAAGTTTATAGTGGCTCACCCTTCAGACAGCTAAGGTAGGTGCTCAAACTAAGGTGTGGTTCACCCTAACCACAGTGGGGGGTTTGGAAATTATGATATAATATAGTGAGCACTCAATATCTGCTGCTATACATCTGGTCCGATTTATATAAATTATTTATTAAGTCACAATACAGCATATATTATATGAAATTAGATTAAAATTGAACAGTATATTATATAGCTCAGTCTGATATAAAATATTGCAATATGTTATTCCAGATATATATCAATAGAAATTAAAAAATTAAAAATTAAACTTATTATAAAAATATATAGTTATAAATATATAAATATATAAATAAATATAGAAAATCCTTATTGTATCTTTATAAGCGCTACACCTGTGTTTGCAGCGCTACAAAGTCTCAGTCATATATCTATGCTGGGAGGAAAGGCTCACAATTTCATGCGGTATCTTCGTGAGTATAAAGTTCAATATTACTCACTATTTGGGGTCCAGCTTGTGCGTATCAGTCCGTGGTGGCGTCCCACCACAGGTCAGTGCACTCACCCGGTTTCTTTATAGCGCTATAGGATAGCTTCCAATAGCTCCACTCTGCAGTGTCGTTATGGTAGATGAAAAACCTGCTTACAACTGACTTCTATGTGCCCCACGTGTAGCTGGCGTCCTGTGTTTTACCGGCACTCCACGAGGTCAGGGCGTCAGGGAGTCCTCGCTTGTAGATCAGTTCGAGGCTCCTATGGTGAGTCAGGAATGATATCAGTTACCGTCTATGCGGTTGTGTCCATAACTCTGCATGCTGATCAGCTGGTGATTCCGGTATGGTGAGGTGTCTCTTTCAATATAAGGATCCCATCCGCTATACGCGTTTCAAGGTCTCTGACCTCTTCCTCAGTAGCTGGTTATAAGATCCATCTTTACTTCCTTATATACCCTAAAACGGGTTACACCTCTTTTACTTAATTGGGGCTCATTCCGAAATCCGGTTTGGAGTGAAATGCTTTTGGAGTCATCCTTCATACTGTTTAATCAGGACCTTTCTACTATAAATATATACATTGATATATATCATATACATCGGACAAATCTAACTCATATGTACTATATAATTCTGTAATAAATATCATTCTATAATCTAAAAATTTATTTATTATTTTCATAAAATTACCAACAAACATTTCAATAAAATTATAAAATTCGATATAGATTCTGTATATTTGTTAAAGGATTTTCTAAAAAGGTTTTTAATACTAAAATATGCTAAAATATTAATTTAATTAAAATATTTATATATGATCAAGATTATTCTGAATTCATCTGTGGTTCATGTTCGTAGTGATGTATGGGGGGTGGGGACTCCCAGCGAAGGAGAAATCGGGGTGCCAATTTTATAGCAAAAACGCCGATATCTCGTCCGCCAGGGGCACCCACCCCATGATCTACAGAAAACCGAATATTTCAAAATCCGCATTGAGACCCTCAGGTAATAATGTGTTAAAATCATAAATGCGTCTTGCCTCCTGTCTTGACATATTAGCGATATTATCACCACCCCTCCAATGTATATCTATTTTTTTGAATGCCATAAATTTTAATAGGGAGGGATCCTGATTATGGTGATATTTAAAATGATTGGACAATGAGTGCTTTTCGTATCCTGTTCTGATCTTAGTTATATGTTCAGCGATCCTAACTTTCTAGTAGCCTTTTTGTCCGCCCTATATATTGTTTTTTACAGGGACATTCTATCATGTATAAAACGTTTGATGTATTACATGATAGAAAGGTATCTATTTCATACGAGAATGAGTTTGATGTGGAAGAGATTGAACTTGTCTTTTTCGAAAATTTTGTTTTTTTGCAATTACTACAGGTGTTACACCTGTAGAAACCCTTCAAATTTAAATAATTTTTATGGGTATTTTCCTTTTTATTTTTTATGGTTGGTGCTACTTTAAGGGCCAGATTGGGTGCTTTCGTGTATACTATTTGAGGACCGTTTGTTAAATATGGTCCTATTAATTTATCATTTGTGACATGATGCCAATGGTTTTTAATAATGGCTTTAATCTTCCTGTATTGTGCACTATAAGGTAAAACAATTCTAATTGGGTCCCCTATTTTGGGGTCAATTTCTATTCTGGTCCCTATTTTTTCTTCAAAAAATATTTTTCTGTCCATATCTTTCACTTCCACTAGAGCTTTTTCTATTTGTTGCGGAGGGTATTTTTTTGTTAGGAACTGTTCTTTCATGGATATAGCCTCTTTCATATAGTCCTCTTCCCTTGTACAATTGTGCCGAAGTCTTCTGAATTGTCCCTTAGGGATATTCAGCAGCCATCTCGGGAGATGGCAGCTTGTATAAAGGATATAGCTGTTCCTCGCTATCTCTTTTTGATATGTTTGACAGATTAATTTTTCATCTTCTACCATAATAGTTAGATCCAAGAACTCTATTTGTTTTTATGGATTTTAGAACTAAATTTTATATTATTCTCATTCCGATTGATATGGTCCAAAAATAATGCTAAATGTTCCTCCGTTCCCCTCCAGATAAAAATCACATCATCGATGAACCTTCGCCAGAGCACCAAGTCCGCCCCCAGTATGGGTGCTATATATTCTTCCTCCCATTGTGCCATGAACAGATTGGCATAACTGGGTGCGAACCTGGTGCCCATGGCGGTGCCCATCATCTGGAGAAAGAAATCAGAATCATATACAAAATAATTGTGATTAAGGATATGTTGTACCCCTTTCACTATGTATTCTACATGATCCGGCAGATATTTCCCATATGATGTTAATTGTTGTGTTAGAGCTTCTAATCCCTGCTCATGTTTAATTATAGTATATAAGGAATTGACATCAAGGGTTCCAAGAATCCAATTTGATTCATATTTAAGATTCTCTATAATCTGCACTATCTGTGTAGTGTCCCTAATATAGGTGAATGTCTTCCTTACCACTGGTTGCAGTAGTCTATCTAAATACTGGGATAAATTTGATGTATATGATCCTATACCAGAAATAATAGGTCTCCCTGGAGGATTCAGTGGATCTTTATGAACCTTCGGTATAGTGTAGAAAACTGGTGTTCGTTTAGGTGTTCCCATGATAAATTTGGATTCCTGTGTATTTAAAAGTCCTTTTGTCACACCTTGTTCTACATATACCTCCAAGGATTCCACAAATCCTGACATGGGGTCTTTTTGTAATTTTAAATATGTTTCTTTATCTTCTAATTGTCTTCTACATTCTATGTTATATTTGCATGTGTCTAGAATCACAATTGCCCCCCCTTTGTCCGCTGGGCGTATGGTTATATTATCATTTTGTTGCAATTGTTTAATTGCATGAATTTCATGGGGTTTCAAATTATTTAATCTTCTTGAATCCTTTTTGATTTTTCTTATATCAGCTGCTACATTTTTCTTAAATGTAATAATGTCCTGTCCCATTTCATGTCTTGGGTATGTTTTACTTTTTACTTTGAGATTCGTATGTATATATTTTCCTTGTGTTATCCCTATTGTATTTATAGGGTTCTTCAAAAAGTATTTTTTTAGACATAATTTACGTACGAATTTCTCTATCCCTATATATGTGTCAAATTTACTTAGTGAAGCCGTGGGGGCAAATTTCAAACCTTTGTTCAACAGTGCATGTTGTGCCGGGGTTAAAGTGACTGAACTTAAATTTATTATAGAGTCATCCTCCTCAACTAGTGTCTCCTGTGATTTATCTTTTCCCTTCCTTCTCTTGCCTCTTCGTGTTTTCTGGTTTCTAAATTGTGATTGTGCTGGTGTTTGTGATAATTCTCTACATAATTCTCTCTGCTGTTGTGGGGTGCGTGCTGATTCCGTGTTTGGTGTGCTCACTGAAAATATTGATTCTGGTTGTTCCTCTGTGTTTCCTCCCTGTCTCTCAAATTGTAATTGTGTCCTGTGGTTGGTGTTATATAATGGTGATCCCGTGGTGATTGTCTGGATGATCCTGTTCGAATCCTGTGATGTGGGGGTGTGCGGTCTAAAAAAAGGGGATTATTCAGTGTCTCATATCTATTGGTGATAGGGATATTGTATTGTATTGTTCTTTCTTCATTTGTGTCTCTTTCTCTTTGGTTTGGCGTTTTAATAATATTTGGACGATCTTCTATTGTATTATCTCTGTCCATCTCTCTATCATTTTTTACCAAATTTAAAATTTTTCTACTTTTTTTTTAGATAATTTCTTGTTCCACTGTACCCAATTGTTTGCATATTCTATCATGCCAGTTTTTAAATATTTCATTCTTAGGGAATTTATCGACAGTTTCTCATAGTGCTTCTATTTTACCAGATATTTCCTCTAATATTGTTGTTCTCCTTTTGATAATAAGTTGCACAAGTAATACAGATTGTGATTTGAGTAAATCTTCCCATTCTTTGTTGAAACTAATACTGCAGAGATCCTGTGCTGGTACCTTAGAGAGTCTCAATCCCTTTGGTACAATACCTTGTTCCAAATGACGGTTTAGGGATTTAATTTCCCATCTTTGTTTCAATTGTTTGATGAGTAGAAATTCTAGTTCTCTAAAGGTCTCCATCATGGATCTATCTGCAGTATTTTCCCTTATATTTGATTCCTCAAATAAATAATTATCTATCCGTAATTTCTGACCTTCAATATAGCTCCAGATATCCATAGTTGTTCAGAAGGGGGGCTCAACTATCAGGTGATAGTGCTTGAATAAATGGTATAAGTTTATAGTGGCTCACCCTTCAGACAGCTAAGGTAGGTGCTCAAACTAAGGTGTGGTTCACCCTAACCACAGTGGGGGGTTTGGAAATTATGATATAACATAGTGAGCACTCAATATCTGCTGCTATACATCTGGTCCGATTTATATAAATTATTTATTAAGTCACAATACAGCATATATTATATGAAATTAGATTAAAATTGAACAGTATATTATATAGCTCAGTCTGATATAAAATATCGCAATATGTTATTCCAGATATATATCAATAGAAATTAAAAAATAAAAAATTAAACTTATTATAAAAATATATAGTTATAAATATATAAATAAATATAGAAAATCCTTATTGTATCTTTATAAGCGCTACACCTGTGTTTGCAGCGCTACAAAGTCTCAGTCATATATCTATGCTGGGAGGAAAGGCTCACAATTTCATGCGGTATCTTCGTGAGTATAAAGTTCAATATTTCTCACTATTTGGGGTCCAGCTTGTGCGTATCAGTCCGTGGTGGCGTCCCACCACAGGTCAGTGCACTCACCCGGTTTCTTTATAGCGCTATAGGATAGCTTCCAATAGCTCCACTCTGCAGTGTCGTTATGGTAGATGAAAAACCTGCTTACAACTGACTTCTATGTGCCCCACGTGTAGCTGGCGTCCTGTGTTTTACCGGCACTCCACGAGGTCAGGGCGTCAGGGAGTCCTCGCTTGTAGATCAGTTCGAGGCTCCTATGGTGAGTCAGGAATGATATCAGTTACCGTCTATGCGGTTGTGTCCATAACTCTGCATGCTGATCAGCTGGTGATTCCGGTATGGTGAGGTGTCTCTTTCAATATAAGGATCCCATCCGCTATACGCGTTTCAAGGTCTCTGACCTCTTCCTCAGTAGCTGGTTATAAGATCCATCTTTACTTCCTTATATACCCTAAAACGGGTTACACCTCTTTTACTTAATTGGGGCTCATTCCGAAATCCGGTTTGGAGTGAAATGCTTTTGGAGTCATCCTTCATACTGTTTAATCAGGACCTTTCTACTATAAATATATACATTGATATATATCATATACATCGGACAAATCTAACTCATACGTACTATATAATTCTGTAATAAATATCATTCTATAATCTAAAAATTTATTTATTATTTTCATAAAATTACCAACAAACATTTCAATAAAATTATAAAATTCGATATAGATTCTGTATATTTGTTAAAGGATTTTCTAAAAAGGTTTTTAATACTAAAATATGCTAAAATATTAATTTAATTAAAATATTTATATATGATCAAGATTATTCTGAATTCATCTGTGGTTCATGTTCGTAGTGATGTATGGGGGGTGGGGACTCCCAGCGAAGGAGAAATCGGGGTGCCAATTTTATAGCAAAAACGCCGATATCTCGTCCGCCAGGGGCACCCACCCCATGATCTACAGAAAACCGAATATTTCAAAATCCGCATTGAGACCCTCAGGTAATAATGTGTTAAAATCATAAATGCGTCTTGCCTCCTGTCTTGACATATTAGCGATATTATCACCACCCCTCCAATGTATATCTATTTTTTTGAATGCCATAAATTTTAATAGGGAGGGATCCTGATTATGGTGATATTTAAAATGATTGGACAATGAGTGCTTTTCGTATCCTGTTCTGATCTTAGTTATATGTTCAGCGATCCTAACTTTCTAGTAGCCTTTTTGTCCGCCCTATATATTGTTTTTTACAGGGACATTCTATCATGTATAAAACGTTTGATGTATTACATGATAGAAAGGTATCTATTTCATACGAGAATGAGTTTGATGTGGAAGAGATTGAACTTGTCTTTTTCGAAAATTTTGTTTTTTTGCAATTACTACAGGTGTTACACCTGTAGAAACCCTTCAAATTTAAATAATTTTTATGGGTATTTTCCTTTTTATTTTTTATGGTTGGTGCTACTTTAAGGGCCAGATTGGGTGCTTTCGTGTATACTATTTGAGGACCGTTTGTTAAATATGGTCCTATTAATTTATCATTTGTGACATGATGCCAATGGTTTTTAATAATGGCTTTAATCTTCCTGTATTGTGCACTATAAGGTAAAACAATTCTAATTGGGTCCCCTATTTTGGGGTCAATTTCTATTCTGGTCCCTATTTTTTCTTCAAAAAATATTTTTCTGTCCATATCTTTCACTTCCACTAGAGCTTTTTCTATTTGTTGCGGAGGGTATTTTTTTGTTAGGAACTGTTCTTTCATGGATATAGCCTCTTTCATATAGTCCTCTTCCCTTGTACAATTGTGCCGAAGTCTTCTGAATTGTCCCTTAGGGATATTCAGCAGCCATCTCGGGAGATGGCAGCTTGTATAAAGGATATAGCTGTTCCTCGCTATCTCTTTTTGATATGTTTGACAGATTAATTTTTCATCTTCTACCATAATAGTTAGATCCAAGAACTCTATTTGTTTTTATGGATTTTAGAACTAAATTTTATATTATTCTCATTCCGATTGATATGGTCCAAAAATAATGCTAAATGTTCCTCCGTTCCCCTCCAGATAAAAATCACATCATCGATGAACCTTCGCCAGAGCACCAAGTCCGCCCCCAGTATGGGTGCTATATATTCTTCCTCCCATTGTGCCATGAACAGATTGGCATAACTGGGTGCGAACCTGGTGCCCATGGCGGTGCCCATCATCTGGAGAAAGAAATCAGAATCATATACAAAATAATTGTGATTAAGGATATGTTGTACCCCTTTCACTATGTATTCTACATGATCCGGCAGATATTTCCCATATGATGTTAATTGTTGTGTTAGAGCTTCTAATCCCTGCTCATGTTTAATTATAGTATATAAGGAATTGACATCAAGGGTTCCAAGAATCCAATTTGATTCATATTTAAGATTCTCTATAATCTGCACTATCTGTGTAGTGTCCCTAATATAGGTGAATGTCTTCCTTACCACTGGTTGCAGTAGTCTATCTAAATACTGGGATAAATTTGATGTATATGATCCTATACCAGAAATAATAGGTCTCCCTGGAGGATTCAGTGGATCTTTATGAACCTTCGGTATAGTGTAGAAAACTGGTGTTCGTTTAGGTGTTCCCATGATAAATTTGGATTCCTGTGTATTTAAAAGTCCTTTTGTCACACCTTGTTCTACATATACCTCCAAGGATTCCACAAATCCTGACATGGGGTCTTTTTGTAATTTTAAATATGTTTCTTTATCTTCTAATTGTCTTCTACATTCTATGTTATATTTGCATGTGTCTAGAATCACAATTGCCCCCCCTTTGTCCGCTGGGCGTATGGTTATATTATCATTTTGTTGCAATTGTTTAATTGCATGAATTTCATGGGGTTTCAAATTATTTAATCTTCTTGAATCCTTTTTGATTTTTCTTATATCAGCTGCTACATTTTTCTTAAATGTAATAATGTCCTGTCCCATTTCATGTCTTGGGTATGTTTTACTTTTTACTTTGAGATTCGTATGTATATATTTTCCTTGTGTTATCCCTATTGTATTTATAGGGTTCTTCAAAAAGTATTTTTTTAGACATAATTTACGTACGAATTTCTCTATCCCTATATATGTGTCAAATTTACTTAGTGAAGCCGTGGGGGCAAATTTCAAACCTTTGTTCAACAGTGCATGTTGTGCCGGGGTTAAAGTGACTGAACTTAAATTTATTATAGAGTCATCCTCCTCAACTAGTGTCTCCTGTGATTTATCTTTTCCCTTCCTTCTCTTGCCTCTTCGTGTTTTCTGGTTTCTAAATTGTGATTGTGCTGGTGTTTGTGATAATTCTCTACATAATTCTCTCTGCTGTTGTGGGGTGCGTGCTGATTCCGTGTTTGGTGTGCTCACTGAAAATATTGATTCTGGTTGTTCCTCTGTGTTTCCTCCCTGTCTCTCAAATTGTAATTGTGTCCTGTGGTTGGTGTTATATAATGGTGATCCCGTGGTGATTGTCTGGATGATCCTGTTCGAATCCTGTGATGTGGGGGTGTGCGGTCTAAAAAAAGGGGATTATTCAGTGTCTCATATCTATTGGTGATAGGGATATTGTATTGTATTGTTCTTTCTTCATTTGTGTCTCTTTCTCTTTGGTTTGGCGTTTTAATAATATTTGGACGATCTTCTATTGTATTATCTCTGTCCATCTCTCTATCATTTTTTACCAAATTTAAAATTTTTCTACTTTTTTTTTAGATAATTTCTTGTTCCACTGTACCCAATTGTTTGCATATTCTATCATGCCAGTTTTTAAATATTTCATTCTTAGGGAATTTATCGACAGTTTCTCATAGTGCTTCTATTTTACCAGATATTTCCTCTAATATTGTTGTTCTCCTTTTGATAATAAGTTGCACAAGTAATACAGATTGTGATTTGAGTAAATCTTCCCATTCTTTGTTGAAACTAATACTGCAGAGATCCTGTGCTGGTACCTTAGAGAGTCTCAATCCCTTTGGTACAATACCTTGTTCCAAATGACGGTTTAGGGATTTAATTTCCCATCTTTGTTTCAATTGTTTGATGAGTAGTTCTCTAAAGGTCTCCGTCATGGATCTATCTGCAGTATTTTCCCTTATATTTGATTCCTCAAATAAATAATTATCTATCCGTAATTTCTGACCTTCAATATAGCTCCAGATATCCATAGTTGTTCAGAAGGGGGGCTCAACTATCAGGTGATAGTGCTTGAATAAATGGTATAAGTTTATAGTGGCTCACCCTTCAGACAGCTAAGGTAGGTGCTCAAACTAAGGTGTGGTTCACCCTAACCACAGTGGGGGGTTTGGAAATTATGATATAATATAGTGAGCACTCAATATCTGCTGCTATACATCTGGTCCGATTTATATAAATTATTTATTAAGTCACAATACAGCATATATTATATGAAATTAGATTAAAATTGAACAGTATATTATATAGCTCAGTCTGATATAAAATATCGCAATATGTTATTCCAGATATATATCAATAGAAATTAAAAAATAAAAAATTAAACTTATTATAAAAATATATAGTTATAAATATATAAATAAATATAGAAAATCCTTATTGTATCTTTATAAGCGCTACACCTGTGTTTGCAGCGCTACAAAGTCTCAGTCATATATCTATGCTGGGAGGAAAGGCTCACAATTTCATGCGGTATCTTCGTGAGTATAAAGTTCAATATTTCTCACTATTTGGGGTCCAGCTTGTGCGTATCAGTCCGTGGTGGCGTCCCACCACAGGTCAGTGCACTCACCCGGTTTCTTTATAGCGCTATAGGATAGCTTCCAATAGCTCCACTCTGCAGTGTCGTTATGGTAGATGAAAAACCTGCTTACAACTGACTTCTATGTGCCCCACGTGTAGCTGGCGTCCTGTGTTTTACCGGCACTCCACGAGGTCAGGGCGTCAGGGAGTCCTCGCTTGTAGATCAGTTCGAGGCTCCTATGGTGAGTCAGGAATGATATCAGTTACCGTCTATGCGGTTGTGTCCATAACTCTGCATGCTGATCAGCTGGTGATTCCGGTATGGTGAGGTGTCTCTTTCAATATAAGGATCCCATCCGCTATACGCGTTTCAAGGTCTCTGACCTCTTCCTCAGTAGCTGGTTATGAGATCCATCTTTACTTCCTTATATACCCTAAAACGGGTTACACCTCTTTTACTTAATTGGGGCTCATTCCGAAATCCGGTTTGGAGTGAAATGCTTTTGGAGTCATCCTTCATACTGTTAATTCAGGACCTTTCTACTATAAATATATACATTGATATATATCATATACATCGGACAAATCTAACTCATATGTACTATATAATTCTGTAATAAATATCATTCTATAATCTAAAAATTTATTTATTATTTTCATAAAATTACCAACAAACATTTCAATAAAATTATAAAATTCGATATAGATTCTGTATATTTGTTAAAGGATTTTCTAAAAAGGTTTTTAATACTAAAATATGCTAAAATATTAATTTAATTAAAATATTATTATATGATCAAGATTCTTCTGAATTCATCTGTGGTTCATGTTCGTAGTGATGTATGGGGGGGTGGGGACGTAGTGATGTATGGGGGGTTCATGGCACAATGGGAGGAAGAATATATAGCACCCATACTGGGGGCGGACTTGGTGCTCTGGCGAAGGTTCATCGATAATGTGATTTTTATCTGGAGGGGAACAATGGGGGGTTCATGGCACAATGGGAGGAAGAATATATAGCACCCATACTGGGGGCGGACTTGGTGCTCTGGCGAAGGTTCATTGATGATGTGATTTTTATCTGGAGGGGAACGGAGGAACATTTAGCATTATTTTTGGACCATATCAATCGGAATGAGAATAATATAAAATTTAGTTCTAAAATCCATAAAAACAAATAGAGTTCTTGGATCTAACATTATGGTGGAAGATGAAAAATTAATCTGTCAAACATATCAAAAAGAGATAGCGAGGAACAGCTATATCCTTTATACAAGCTGCCATCTCCCGAGATGGCTGCTGAATATCCCTAAGGGACAATTCAGAAGACTTCGGCGCAATTGTACAAGTGAAGAGGACTATATGAAAGAGGCTATATCCATGAAAGAACAGTTCCTAACAAAAAAATACCCTCCGCAACAAATAGAAAAAGCTCTAGTGGAAGTGAAAGATATGGACAGAAAAATATTTTTTTGAAGAAAAAATAGGGACCAGAGTTGAGCGAACACCTGGATGTTCGGGTTCGAGAAGTTCGGCCGAACTTCCCGTAAATGTTCGGGTTCGGGATCCGAACCTGAACTGAACTTCGTCCCGAACCCGAACCCCATTGAAGTCAATGGGGACCGAACTTTTGGACACTAAAAAGGCTGTAAAACAGCCCAGGAAAGAGCTAGAGGGCTGCAAAAGGCAGCAACATGTAGGTAAATCCCCTGCAAACAAATGTGGATAGGGAAATGAATTAAAATTAAAATTAAAAAAATAAAAATGAACCAATATCAATTGGACAGAGGTCCCATAGCAGAGAATCTGGCTTCACGTCAGCAGAGAATCAGTCTCTTCATGCCATAGCAAAGAATCTGGCTTCATGTCAGCAGAGAATCAGTCTCTTCATGCTATAGCAGAGAATCTGGCTTCATGTCAGCGCAGAATCAGTCTTCATGTCATAGCAGAGAATCAGGCTTCACGTCACCCACCACTGGAACAGGCCACTGTCACACATTTAGGCCCCGGCACCCAGACAGAGGAGAGCGGTCCCGTAACAGAGAATCTGGCCTTATGTCAGCGCAGAATCTGTCTTCATGTCATAGCAGAGAATCAGGCTTCACGTCAGCCACCACTGGAACAGGCCACTGTCACACATTTAGGCCCAGGCACCCAGGCAGAGGAGAGAGGTCCCGTAACAGAGAATCTGGCCTTATGTCAGCGCAGAATCTGTCTTCATGTCATAGCAGAGAATCAGGCATCACGTCACCCACCACTGGAACAGGCCACTGTCACACATTTAGGCCCAGGCACCCAGGCAGAGGAGAGAGGTCCCGTAACAGAGAATCTGGCCTTATGTCAGCGCAGAATCTGTCTTCATGTCATAGCAGAGAATCAGGCTTCACGTCACCCACCACTGGAACAGGCCACTGTCACACATTTAGGCCCCGGCACCCAGACAGAGGAGAGCGGTCCCGTAACAGAGAATCTGGCCTTATGTCAGCGCAGAATCTGTCTTCATGTCATAGCAGAGAATGAGGCTTCACGTCAGCCACCACTGGAACAGGCCACTGTCACACATTTAGGCCCAGGCACCCAGGCAGAGGAGAGAGGTCCCGTAACAGAGAATCTGGCCTTATGTCAGCGCAGAATCTGTATTCATGTCATAGCAGAGAATCAGGCTTCACGTCACCCACTACTGGAACAGGCCACTGTCACACATTTAGGCCCCGGCACCCAGACAGAGGAGAGGTTCATTCAACTTTGGGTTGCCCCGCAATATAATGGTAAAATGAAATTAAAAATAGTATTGAATGAGGAAGTGCCCTGGAGTAGAATAATATATTGTTAAGGGGAGGTAGTTAATATCTAATCTGCACAAGGGATGGACAGGTCCTGTGGGATCCATGCCTGGTTCATTTTTATGAACGTCAGCTTGTCCACATTGGCTGTAGACAGGCGGCTGCGTTTGTCTGTAATGACGCCCCCTGCCGTGCTGAATACACGTTCAGACAAAACGCTGGCCGCCGGGCAGGCCAGCACCTCCAAGGCATAAAAGGCTAGCTCTGGCCACGTGGACAATTTGGAGACCCAGAAGTTGAATGGGGCCGAACCATCAGTCAGTACGTTGAGGGGTGTGCACAGGTACTGTTCCACCATGTTAGTGAAATGTTGCCTCCTGCTAACACGTTCCATATCAGGTGGTGGTGCACTTAGCTGTGGCGTGTTGACAAAACTTTTCCACATCTCTGCCATGCTAACCCTGCCCTCAGAGGAGCTGGGCGTGACACAGCTGCGTTGGCGACCTCTTGCTCCTCCTCTGCCTTCGCCTTGGGCTTCCACTGGTTCCCCTGTGACATTTGGGAATGCTCTCAGTAGCGCGTCTACCAACGTGCGCTTGTACTCGCGCATCTTCCTATCACGCTCCAGTGTAGGAAGTAAGGTGGGCACATTGTCTTTGTACCGGGGATCCAGCAGGGTGGCAACCCAGTAGTCCGCACACGTTAAAATGTGGGCAACTCTGCTGTCGTTGCGCAGGCACTGCAGCATGTAGTCGCTCATGTGTGCCAGGCTGCCCAGAGGTAAGGACAAGCTGTCCTCTGTGGGAGGCGTATCGTCATCGTCCTGTGTTTCCCCCCAGCCACGCACCAGTGATGGGCCCGAGCTGCTTTGGGTGCCACCCCGCTGTGAACATGCTTCATCCTCATCCTCCTCCACCTCCTCCTCATCCTCGTCCTCCTCGTCCTCCAGTAGTGGGCCCTGTCTGGCCACATTTGTACCTGGCCTCTGGTGTTGCAAAAAACCTCCCTCTGAGTCACTTCGAAGAGACTGGCCTGAAAGTGCTAAAAATGACCCCTCTTCCTCCTCTTCCTCCTGGGCCCCCTCCTCTTCCATCATCGCCCTAAGTGTTTTCTCAAGGAGACATAGAAGTGGTATTGTAACGCTGATAACGGCGTCATCGCCACTGGCCATGTTGGTGGAGTACTCAAAACAGCGCAACAGGGCACACAGGTCTCGCATGGAGGCCCAGTCATTGGTGGTGAAGTGGGTCTGATCAGCAGTGAAACTGACCCGTGCGTGCTGCAGCTGAAACTCCACTATGGCCTGCTGCTGCTCGCACAGTCTGTCCAGCATATGCAAGGTGGAGTTCCACCTGGTGGGCACGTCGCATATGAGGCGGTGAGCGGGAAGGCCGAAGTTACGCTGTAGCGCAGACAGGCGAGCAGCGGCAGGGTGTGAACGCCGGAAGCGGGAACAGACGGCCCGCACTTTATGCAGCAGCTCTGACATGTCGGGGTAGTTGCGAATGAACTTCTGCACCACCAAATTCAGCACATGCGCCAGGCAAGGGATGTGCGTCAAACCGGCTAGTCCCAGAGCTGCAACGAGATTTCGCCCATTATCGCACACCACCAGGCCGGGCTTGAGGCTCACCGGCAGCAACCACTCGTCGGTCTGTTGTTCTATACCCCGCCACAACTCCTGTGCGGTGTGGGGCCTGTCCCCCAAACATATGAGTTTCAGAATGGCCTGCTGACGTTTACCCCGTGCTGTGCTTAAGTTGGTGGTGAAGGTGTGTGGCTGACTGGATGAGCAGGTGGAAGAAGAGGAGGAGGAAGCTGAGTAGGAGGAGGAGGAGACAGGAGGCAAAGAATGTTGCCCTGCGATCCTTGGCGGCGGAAGGACGTGCGCCAAATAGCTCTCCGCCTGGGGCCCAGCCGCCACTACATTTACCCAGTGTGCAGTTAGGGAGATATAGCGTCCCTGGCCGTGCTTACTGGTCCACGTATCTGTGGTTAGGTGGACCTTGCCACAGATGGCGTTGCGCAGTGCACACTTGATTTTATCGGACACTTGTTTGTGCAGGGAAGGCACGGCTCTCTTGGAGAAGTAGTGGCGGCTGGGAACAACATACTGTGGGACAGCAAGTGACATGAGCTGTTTGAAGCTGTGTGTGTCCACCAGCCTAAATGACAGCATTTCATAGGCCAGTAGTTTAGAAATGCTGGCATTCAGGGCCAGGGATCGAGGGTGGCTAGGTGAGAATTTACGCTTTCTCTCAAATGTTTGTGAGATGGAGAGCTGAACGCTGCCGTGTGACATGGTTGAGATGCTTGGTGACGCAGGTGGTGGTGTTGGTGGTACATCCCATGTTTGCTGGGCGGCAGGTGCCAACGTTCCTCCAGAGGCGGAGGAAGAGGCCGAGGCGGCGGCGGCAGCAGCAGCAGAAGAGGCCGAGGCGGCAGCAGCAGAAGAGGTAGCAGGGGGAGCCTGAGTGACTTCCTTGTTTTTAAGGTGTTTACTCCACTGCAGTTCATGCTTTGCATGCAGGTGCCTGGTCATGCAGGTTGTGCTAAGGTTCAGAACGTTAATGCCTCGCTTCAGGCTCTGATGGCACAGCGTGCAAACCACTCGGGTCTTGTCGTCAGCACATTGTTTGATGAAGTGCCATGCCAGGGAACTCCTTGAAGCTGCCTTTGGGGTGCTCGGTCCCAGATGGCGGCGGTCAGTAGCAGGCGGAGTCTCTTGGCGGCGGGTGTTCTGATTTTGCCCACTGCTCCCTCTTTTGCTACGCTTCCTCCGAACTGTGAAAGTCAGTGGCACGACCTTCATTCCATGTGGGGTCTAGGACCTCATCGTGCCCTGCATCGTCTTCCACCCAGTCTTGATCCCTGACCTCCTGTTCAGTCTGCACACTGCAGAAAGACGCAGCAGTTGGCACCTGTGTTTCGTCATCATCAGAGACGTGCTGAGGTGGTATTCCCATGTCCTCATCATCAGGAAAAATAAGTGGTTGTGCGTTAGTGCATTCTATCTCTTCCACCCCTGGGGAAGGGCTAGGTGGATGCCCTTGGGAAACCCTGGCAGCAGAGTCTTCAAACAGCATAAGAGACTGCTGCATAACTTGAGGCTCAGACAGTTTCCCTGATATGCATGCGGGTGATATGACAGACCGATGGGCTTGGTTTTCATGCGCCATCTGTGCGCTTTCTGCAGAAGACTGGGTGGGAGATAATGTGAACGTGCTGGATCCACTGTCGGCCACCCAATTGACTAATGCCTGTACCTGCTCAGGCCTTACCATCCTTAGAACAGCATTGGGCCCCACCAAATATCGCTGTAAATTCTGCTGGCTACTGGGACCTGAGGTAGTTGGTTCACTAGGACGTGTGGCTGTGGCAGAACGGCCACGTCCTCTCCCAGCACCAGAGGGTCCACTAACACCACCACGACCATGTCCACGTCCGCGTCCCTTATTAGATGTTTTCCTCATTGTTCCCGTTCACCACAATTTTGAGAATGGCAAATTTGGGAATGCTTTTTCAACCCAGAACAAAAAGTCTGCTTTTACGGTCACTACAAATAACTTGACCAGCTAAAACTGTGCAGATTTGGTTGAATAGAGATGTGAGACCTGTTTTTTTTTTGCGCTGTGTGACAGTTATAGGTTTAATCACAGAATGAAACTTCTATCAGCACGCTAGCGTGTGTCAGGTTTTTCTGAATGACACTATCAATACCTTCAATGTAAGATTTTCTTTTTGGGATAGATTTCAAGCAGGCCTCAAATACCACAAACTAGTTATTTTGAGAATGGCAAATTTGGGAATGCTTTTTCAACCCAGAACAAAAAGTCTGCTTTTACGGTCACTACAAATAACTTGACCAGCTAAAACTGTGCAGATTTGGTTGAATAGAGATGTGAGACCTGTTTTTTTTTGCGCTGTGTGACAGTTATAGGTTTAATCACAGAATGAAACTTCTATCAGCACGCTAGCGTGTGTCAGGTTTTTCTGAATGACACTATCAATACCTTCAATGTAAGATTTTCTTTTTGGGATAGATTTCAAGTAGGCCTCAAATACCACAAACTAGTTATTTTCAGAATGGCAAATTTGGGAATGCTTTTTCAACCCAGAACAAAAAGTCTGCTTTTACGGTCACTACAAATAACTTGACTAGCTAAAACTGTGCAGATTTGGTTGAATAGAAATGTCAGGTCTATTTTTTAGGCGCTGGGTGACAGGCTCAACTTGCCCCTGATGTAATATATGGCCAAAAAATAACCACACTGTTGATGGTTAAATGCACTTGGGTGACACAGGCTCAGCCTGCAGCTGATGTAGTATATGGCCAAAAAATAACCAGACTGTTGATGGTTAAATGCACTTCGGTGACACAGGCTCAGCCTGCAGCTGATGTAGGATATAGCACAAAATAACCACACTATCGATGGTTAAATACACTTGGTGATAGCTCGTGCTGGCGCACCACAAGTCACAAAATGGCCGCCGATCACCCCAGAAAAAAAGTGATCTAAAAACGCTCTGGGCAGCCTCAAAAAAGTGAGCAAGTCAATAATAGCACTTCAATGATCCACAGCTGCAGATCGATCACAGAATGAAGTCTTTTGGAGGAGTTAATCTGCCTAATCTCGCCCTAACGTCGCAGCTGCAACCTCTCCCTATACTGATCATAGCAGAGTGACGTGCGGCGCTACGTGACTCCAGCTTAAATAGAGGCTGGGTCACATGGTGCACTGGCCAATCACAGCCATGCCAATAGTAGGCATGGCTGTGATGGCCTCTTGGGCCAAGTAGTATGACGCTTGTTGATTGGCTGCTTTGCAGCCTTTCAAAAAGCGCCAAGAAAGCGCCGAACACCGAACCCGAACCCGGACTTTTACGAAAATGTTCGGGTTCGGGTCCGTGTCACGGACACCCCAAAATTCGGTACGAACCCGAACTATACAGTTCGGGTTCGCTCATCCCTAATAGGGACCAGAATAGAAATTGACCCCAAAATAGGGGACCCAATTAGAATTGTTTTACCTTATAGTGCACAATACAGGAAGATTGAAGCCATTATTAAAAACCATTGGCATCATGTCACAAATGATAAATTAATAGGACCATATTTAACAAACGGTCCTCAAATAGTATACACGAAAGCATCCAATCTGACCCTTAAAGTAGCACCAACCATAAAAAATAAAAAGGAAAATACCCATAAAAATTATTTCAATTTGAAGGGTTTCTACAGGTGTAACACCTGTAGTAATTTCAAAAAAACAAAATTTTCGAAAAAGACAAGTTCAATCTCTTCCACATCAAACTCATTCTCGTATGAAATAGATACCTTTCTATCATGTAATACATCAAACGTTTTATACATGATAGAATGTCCCTGTAAAAAACAATATATAGGGCGGACAAAAAGGCTACTAAAAGTTAGGATCGCTGAACATATAACTAAGATCAGAACAGGATACGAAAAGCACTCATTGTCTAATCATTTTAAATATCACCATAATCAGGATCCCTCCCTATTAAAATTTATGGCATTCAAAAAAATAGATATACATTGGAGGGGTGGTGATAATATCGCTAATATGTCAAGACAGGAGGCAAGACGCATTTATGATTTTAACACATTATTACCTGAGGGTCTCAATGCGGATTTTGAAATATTCGGTTTTCTGTAGATCATGGGGTGGGTGCCCCTGGCGGATGAGATATCGGCGTTTTTGCTATAAAATTGGCACCCCGATTTCTCCTTCGCTGGGAGTCCTATACATCACTACGAACATGAACCACAGATGAATTCAGAATAATCTTGATCATATATTAATATTTTAATTAAATTAATATTTTAGCATATTTTAGTATTAAAAACCTTTTTAGAAAATTCTTTAACAAATATACAGAATCTATATCGAATTTTATAATTTTATTGAAATGTTTGTTGGTAATTTTATGAAAATAATAAATAAATTTTTAGATTATAGAATGATATTTATTACAGAATTATATAGTACATATGAGTTAGATTTGTCCGATGTATATGATATATATCAATGTATATATTTATAGTAGAAAGGTCCTGAATTAACAGTATGAAGGATGACTCCAAAAGCATTTCACTCCAAACCGGATTTCGGAATAAGCCCCAATTAAGTAAAAGAGGTGTAACCCGTTTTAGGGTATATAAGGAAGTAAAGATGGATCTCATAACCATCTACTGAGGAAGAGGTCAGAGACCTTGAAACGCGTATAGCGGATGGGATCCTTATATTGAAAGAGACACCTCACCATACCGGAATCACCAGCTGATCAGCATGCAGAGTTATGGACACAACCGCATAGACGGTAACTGATATCATTCCTGACTCACCATAGGAGCCTCGAACTGATCTACAAGCGAGGACTCCCTGACGCCCTGACCTCATGGAGTGCCGGTAAAACACAGGACGCCAGCTACACTTGGGGCACATAGAAGTCAGTTGTAAGCAGGTTTTTCATCTACCATAACGACACTGCAGAGTGGAGCTATTGGAAGCTATCCTATAGCGCTATAAAGAAACCGGGTGAGTGCACTGACCTGTGGTGGGACGCCACCACGGACTGATACGCACAAGCTGGACCCCAAATAGTGAGAAATATTGAACTTTATACTCACGAAGATACCGCATGAAATTGTGAGCCTTTCCTCCCAGCATAGATATATGACTGAGACTTTGTAGCGCTGCAAACACAGGTGTAGCGCTTATAAAGATACAATAAGGATTTTCTATATTTATTTATATATTTATATATTTATAACTATATATTTTTATAATAAGTTTAATTTTTTATTTTTTAATTTCTATTGATATATATCTGGAATAACATATTGCGATATTTTATATCAGACTGAGCTATATAATATACTGTTCAATTTTAATCTAATTTCATATAATATATGCTGTATTGTGACTTAATAAATAATTCATATAAATTGGACCAGATGTATAACAGCAGATATTGAGTGCTCACTATATTATATCATAACCTCTTTAATGTAAATTTGAGCATCAGGCTTCAATCTCCTGGTTCTGTTTATTGGTTGGAATATAATTTTTGGGGTAATTGTTCAATTTAATTAAACCAGCATATATATGTGATTACTACAACAATACACAGGATAGTGCAGCAATCTACCTATGAGTAGTGATGGACGAACATTGGCCAGGACGGTTCGCGAACGCGATCAAATGTTTGCGAACCACAAGTTCGCGGCGGGCCCCATTCACTTTAACGGCAGGTGAACCCGAAAAACCTTCAGCTCATATTTGCAGCCACCAAATAATTAGTAGAAGTGTACAAATAGTGCCACAACATGGACAGTGACATACTAGAGGGGGATCAATGACAAAAATTCCAACAAAAAATATGTGTCTTAATCAGGGGACATTTTTATGCATCTTAAAGGTAAATTCTCTGAAATGTGCCCTGTTGCAGCCTAGAAAATTATTATTATTATTATTATTATTATTAAGTGTTCTTGCATAGCAAGACCACTTATTGTTATCTCACATATATATTATTATTCTTATTATAGCCAAATTTGCCACCCTAACTCCTCCCACAGTTTTTACACTACATAGACAAAAATTTACCAAAACGTGCAGATTGTTCCCGATCGGATTGCTATTACTTTGTGGAGTGATCCCACCCCCGGGGCCCCCGTGGCGGGCCCCGGAAGCCCCCTTTTTTCCCATAGACTTTGACAGGGTAAATTTTCAAATCGCTCCCACTTGCCAGGCTTTGATGCTAAAGTCACCAAACTTGGGTCACTTAGTCATGGGGTCAACCCGAAAATTTTTGGCACATTTCGGGGACCCCAAAAAGTGGGCGGGGCCACACAGAACCAATCAAAATCTCCCCATTGACTGTAATGAGACGTTCAAATTGCTACTCCTCCCACATTTTTAGGAGTACAAATTCCAAACTTTGCAGTCTTGGTCGGCACCCACCCTAGTACCTTACTTGTGCTTTGTTAACCGATCCCACCCTCCGGGCCCCTGGGACGGGCCCCCAAAATCCACGTTTTTCCCATTGACTTTGACAGGGAAAATTTTCAAATCGCTCCCAGTCGCACAGATTAGGGTTATTTCGGAGACCCTAAAATGTGGGCAGGGCCACATAGAACCAATCAAATTCTCCCCATTGACTATAATGAGATGTTCAAATTGCTACTCCTCCCACAGATTTAGGAGTATAAATACCGAACTTTGCACTCTTGGTCGGCACATACCCGAGTACCTTGCTTGTGCTTTGTTAACCGATCCCAACCTCCGGGCCCCTGGGGCGGGCCCCCGAAAACCTCTTTTTTCCATAGAGTTTTATTGGAAAAATGCAAACGTTTGTCACTCATACAGCTTCGGAGTGAAACTCACCAGACTTGGGTCACTTAGTCATGGGGTCAACCTGAAAATTTATGTCACATTTTGGGGACATTAAAAAGTGGGTGGAGTCTACAACAACCAATCAGATTTTCCCTATTGACTTCAATGAGAAACCTTTAAAAAGCTGTCATTCTCACAGTATTTAAGCCACAGCACTCAAACTCGGCAGGGTGGGTCAGTGTGTGACAAAGGTTAAAATTTATAAAAGTGGGCGGAGTCTACAACGGCCAATCAAATTTTAGTCAGTTGTTTTAATGGGGAAATTTAAAACTGCCGCTGATATTAGACTTTGATTGGCACAGTCTTCAAACTTGGCACAGTTGGTCACTGGAGGACTGGGATTCAAATTCAAAAAAGCCACTCCACCCAGTTACTCCGCCCACTCCAGTTGTAAGCTACTGGTGGAGGCAAGAACACTTCACACAATTTCCCCAGAAATTGTAGCTTTTCTAGTTATTATTATTATTATAGGCCACAGGAGTATGGGCCTTAAAAATTAGGCATTCACCTGACATAAAAGAAATTCTGATTATGTGGCTCGAGGTACATTATGCGGTCAATAAATAAAAATCTTACTGTAGGCCACTGGACTACAGGCCCCAAACATTAGGCATTCACCAGACAAAAAAGATCAAGTGATTATGTGGCCGGAAGTATATTACACTGTCAATGGATATAAATTTTACTGCAGGCCAGTACAAATACAGGTCAAATACATATGTTTAAAAGAACTAAAAATATAAATTTGGATTAAAAACATGGCTAACGAAATCCCCCCTCTTGAAAAAAAAACCCTAATGATAATAGTTGAAATTAGTTAACACGTAATCGTCACTGGTGTTGAATTCCTCCGAGGCCTCAACTATTAGGCACTCACTGTACAGAAAAGAGCAAGTAAGTATGTGGCTGGAAGTAGATTACACGGTCATTGGAAATCAATTTTATAGCAGCAAAACCGCAAACAAATGCTGCACTACCCAAATACACTATATAGAAAGTATATTATTGGTATAACACCCCTGCTTCAATCATTATTTTTTTTTTTTTGGGGGGGGCAACTGGTATATCACACCAGTAGAAATTATTTGTTCTAATGTCGTTTGTCACTATCTGTAGCTGAGATAACGCAGCTAAACCGCAAACCAATGCTGCACTACCCAAATGCACTATATAGAAAGAATATTATTGGTATATAACACCCCTGCTTTAATCAGTATTTTTGGGGTGCAACTGGTATATCACACCAGTAGAAATTATTTGTTCGAATGTCGTTTGTCACTGTGTTTAGCTGAGGTAAAGCAGCAAAACCGCAAACAAATGCTCCACTACCCAAATGCACTATATAGAAAGTATATAATTGGTATATCACACCCCTGCTTCAATCAGTTTTTTTTGGGGGGGGGGGGGCAACTGGTATATCACACCAGTAGAAATTATTTGTTCCAATATTGTTTGTCACTCTATATAGCTGAGGTAATGCAGCAAAACAGCAAACAAATGCTGCACTACCCAAATGCACTACATAGAAAGTATATAATTGGTATATAACACCCCTGCTTCAATCAGAGTTTTTGGGGGGCAACTGGTATATCACACCAGTAGAAATTATTTGTTCCAATAGCGTTTGTCACTCTGTGAACTGAGGTGACGCAGCAAAACTGCAAACAAATGCTACACTACCCAAATGCACTATGTAGAAAGTATATTATTGGTATATAACACCCCTGCTTCAATCAGTTTTTTTGTGGGGCAAATGGTATATCACACCAGTAGAAATTATTTGTTCCAATGTTGTTTGTCACTATCTGTAGCTGAGGTAACGCAGCAATACCGCAAACAAATACTGCGCTACCTAAATGCACTATATAGAAAGTATATTATTGGTATATAACATCCCTGCTTCAATCTTTTTTTTTGGGGGGGGGGGGGGGGGGGCAACTGGTATATCACACCAGTAGAAATTATTTTTTCCAATAGCGTTTGGCACTCTATGTAGCTGCAGAATCAAAGCAAAACCGCACACAACTGCTGCACAATACAAATGCACTATAATATACTTTCTATGTTAGAAAGTATATTATAAGTATATTACACGACTCAGTAAGTCACACCTATCGATAGCACACCTATACCAGTCGTTAAAAGGACTTTTGTGGCCCTATTAGCTAGCATTTGGTGTCCCTAACAGTCTGCCCCTGCTCCACACAGCAACATCTCCCTACACTCGCAAAAGACTGAATGTAAAATGGCGGCCAGATCAGGTTTATTTAAAAGGTAGGGGGTATTTCCATGTGCTGAAACGTCTCAATTGGCTGTCCTGTACCCAGGGCAGTTTGAAGGAATTTGGGGTCCCCAAGCAAAATAGACATGGAGGCCCCCCCCCCTCCACGCCCTCCCCACCTTATGCACGCAAAGCCTACAGGAACCACAGTATAGCCATACAGTATAGCCATCCTTCTTACTTCCCCCTCCCCCTCCCTGTGTCCTACTTACTCTCCCCCTCCCTGTTTTTTTTTTTTTTTTTTACTCCCTACCCTACCTTAGATAAGTTCCTAAGTTAATTCAGTCCTCCGGCTCCTTCCCTGGACCCTGTATCGTGGCCGAGCTCTTCGCTCTCTACCTCCAGTCCTGGCTGTCACTCAGTGCGGCCGGGAACCGCGTGGTACAGGTCAGGAGATTCAGTTTCCTGTTCCCGGCCGCGGCCGGACTAAAAGGAAGTGAGCACTCAGTGTACACTTCCTGTCAGTCCGGCCGGGAACAGGAAACTGAATCCCCTGTTCCTGTACCGCGCGGTACCCGGCCGGACTGAGTAACAGCCAGGAGGTAGAGGAGGAGAGCTCGGCCACGCTACAGAGCAGCAGTCAGCAGAGGAGGAACTCGGGAGGTAACCAGGAGTGCTGCAGCCGCCTGAGGCTCTCTATAGAGTGCTCAGGCGGCTGCAGCCTTAAAGGAAGCAAAACAAGCACCGGCTCTGCTTGGGGCCCCGGGCCAGCTCGGGGCCCCAAGCAATTGCTTGTTTTGCATGTCTGTTAGCGACGGGCCTGCCTGTACCACCTGATGGATGTGTCATCGGTCAAAGTTATTCACAATGTAAAAGAATATCGTGCCGGCGGACATTGCCATATGTTCGCCCGTTTGTCGAACAGCGAATGAGCAAAATTTGCCGCGAAACGACCGCCAGGCGTACTGTCAAAAAAGTGAATTTTAAAATTGTATCTCTATATTCCATTAATTCTTGTGGAACACCTAAAGGGTTAACGACGTTTGTAAAATCAGTTTTGAATACCTTGAGGGATGTAGTTTCTAAAATGGGGTCACTTTCCCTCTACACCCTACTGTGTGCCCGTACAGTAGTTTACGGCCACATATGGGGTGCTTCTGCAAACTACAGAATCGGGGCAATAAATATAACCCTTTTATAACCCTTGCTTTGTTACTGGAAAAAATGGATTAAAATGGAAAATTTGCCTAAAATTTGAAATTCTCAAATTTCATCTCCATTTGCCAATAACTCTTGTGCAACACCTAAAGGGTTAGCAAAGTTTGTAAAATCAGTTTTGAATACCTTGAGGGGTGTAGTTTCTAGAATGGGGTCATTTTTGGGTGGTTTCTATTATGTAAGCCTCACAAAGTGACTTCAGACCTGAACTGGTCCCTAAAAAGTGGGTTTTTGAAAATTTCAGGAAAAATTCAAGATTTTCTTCTAAACTTCTAAGCCTTGTAACATCCCCCAAAAATAAAATATCATTCCCAAATGAATCCAAACATGAAGTAGACATTTGGGGAATGTAAAGTAATAACTATTTTTGGAGGTATTACTATGTATTATAGAAGTAGAGAAATTGAAACTTGGAAATTTGCCATTTTTACGAATTTTTGGTAAATTTGGTATTTTTTTATAAATAAAAATGATTTTTTAAACTTCATTTTACCAGTGTCATGAAGTACAATATGTGATAAAAAAAAATCTCAGAATGGCCTGGATAAGTCAAAGCGTTTTAAAGTTATCAGCACTTAAAGTGACACTGGTCAGATTTGTAAAAAATGGCCAAGTTCTTAAGGTGAAATAGGGCTGAGTCCTTAAGGGGCTAAAAAGTGGGTTTTTGATTTTTTTTTTTTTACATTTCTAATTTGTTTTAAACTTCTAAGCCTTTTAACGTCCCAAAAAAAGAAAATGTTATATACAAAATGATCTAAACATAGAAGTAATATGGGAAATGTAAAGTAATAACTATTTTAGGAGGTATCACTATCTGTTTTAAAAGCAGAGAAATTGAAATTTTGAAAATTGCTAATTTTTCCACATTTTTGGTAAATTTGGTATTTTTTTTACACACAAAAATGAAATATTTTGACTCATTTTGACCACTGTCATGAAGTACAATATGTGATGAGAAAACAATCTCAGAATGGCCTGGATAAGGCTATGTTCACAGTCAGCGCACGCAAAAAAAAAACTGCTTGCGCCCCAAAAAAAGTGTGTGTGGGGAAGCAGGGGGGCAAGCTGCAAACAGACCCCAGACACCCGATTAGGGTGATGCAACAATTAACCTTTTTTTTTTCCACTATACTTTAGCTGAATATCCCTGCCTAACCTAACCTGTCCCTAACCTTTCCCTAAATACCTTTTAGTGCCAGATGACACTGGGGAGGGTCAGAAGGGAGTGCAGGGCACAGATGGGGGGTTGCTGGGCACAGATGCGATGCAGGATCCTCGCTCCCGGACACAGAAAGGAGTAGGAGAGGAGAGCTGCATCAAGTTAAACTTCACACCCCTGCAGCCAATCAGAAGCGATCCTGAGAGGTGATGTCACCATCACCTCTCAGGATCGGCCGAATAACCAATAACCCGGAAATGCAGCAAACCGCAGGACCCCCCCGCGCATTGTCCCAGGGTGCCTGCTGATTGATTTCAGCAGGCACCCAGTTCCGATCACCGCCTGCCGCGCGGCGGTGATCGGAAATACACATGGCGTACCCGTACGTCATGTGTCCTTAAGTACCGGGACATCATGACGTACCGGTATGTCATGTGTCCCCAACAGGTTAAATCACGTTTTTATGTTAAACACATATTTTTTTTATTTTTTGTTGATTTTATTTTAAATTTCCCATGTCAATATCTATATTTAACCAAAAACCATAAAATCCTGCAGTTTTCACACTGGTTACTAAGCTTACTAATAGGCACCACTTCTGGTCTGTATGGATCACTTTATTGCAGGTATTTTCTTATCATTATAGGCAGGTTTAGAATAGCATATATCAGCTCTGACTATAGATAACAAAGGTGATTAGTAGAACTACAAGTAACAGCACACTGCTAGTCAATTGCACAAAGTTATAAGCAAATACTAAATGAAAAATAAACTGCTTGGTGGCCATATTAACTGCAAGGGCAGTTAGAAGCTCTTTGCGCATATAATTGATCAAAAATATGTCGGGCCCATCTGGTTCCCAGATTGTAGGCTGTAAGCCCAGGAGAGGCAGGTTAGAGTAGGCCCCATCTGATGAGAAGCCACCTTGTCGTTCGGTAGATGGGCCCGACATATTTTTGATCAATTATATGCGCATAGAGCTTCTAACTGCCCTTGCAGTAAGTATGGCCACCAAGCAGTTTATTTTTCATTTAGTATTTGCTTATACCTTTGTGCAATTGACTAGAAGTGTGCTGTTACCTGTAGTTCTAGTAATCACATTGTGTTTCAGCCAAGGTAGCGTGCACCTGCGCTCTCAAATTTACTTATTATGGAGGTGCTGGTTCGTTTGTTTTTCTTTCCTATAGATAACAAAGGATCCTCCATTTTCAGTAGGTGATTGTCAAAGCTTATCTGCTTCCTGATTGTACAATGACTGCTGCACAGGTAACAGACAAAGCCTAGAAGACTCTCCCATAGAAGTCAAGGAGGTCCCCTTCTGACCATTGTGTCTATGGCCCACATAAAGCAATTCTTTAAATGCTTTCTAAATGCTGTTAACAGCTTAGGCAGGGTTCTGAAGCTCCTTAAAGAGACCAGTTCTATATGGAGACTTACTGGAAGTACTCCAGGGTATGGAGACTCAGGGTGCAATTTTCTAACAAGCCTTCCATCCATATCCATCCACATTCAGCTATTTCAGGGTGCTTGTCACTAATCAGCACAGAGAAGGATTCTGTCTGGCCTTGGAAGAGGGTTAGGTAGGGTGCTGGATCTCCTTAAATAGACCAGTCCTGTATAGAAACGTACTCAAAGTATTCCAGGGTATGGAGACTTATTGGCAATGATCCTTGGGAAACTAATATACATAGAGTTATCCCAAGAAAGAGAACCAACTCACCAGCGCCATCTCTTGGAAGTGGCCCCCTATGAGTCAAGACCCGACTACCTCTTTGCAGAATAGCTGCTTAGAACAGCTTAGGAAAGGTGGCAGCCCCTATAATCATGATCAGAAATAGTATAGAAAAATCTGTAATTAGAAAATAAAAACAGATTAGGAAAAAATATGTTTTGCTATCTGGTTTCAGCTGGCAGAAAAACATTTTGAAGACACATTTCCTTTAAAATATTGTACCAAGAATGTAGCAAATGGCTTACATTATATGAGGCAACATGCAGTACCTATAATTGTACACTAAGTGACACTGCTGCTACACCATAGATGACACTCTGACTTGTTCATGTACACATTCCATTCACTGACTTTTGAAATATTCTGGAACATTACAAGTAATTTGAGGAATTCATGTATTGAAAATAAATCCTATCATCTTAATTTTCTGTTTAAATAAAGGTGATCATAATAAGCGTGCTAAAACTCAAACATCACAATCATAGGTAATTGTTGGTCAGGGATAGGGATGAGCGAATCGACTTCGGATAAAACATCCGAAGTCGATTCGCATAAGGGTCCATTCACACGTCCGCAAAATGGGTCCGCATCCGTTCCGAAATTTTGCGCAACATGTGCGAACCCATTCATTTTCAATGGGGCCGGAATGTGCTGTCCTCATCCGCATTTGCGGATCCGCACTTCCGTTCCACAAAAAAATAGAACAAGTCCTATTCTTGTCTGCACATGCGGACAAGAAAAGGCATTTTCTATGAGCGTGCCGGCGATGTGCGGTCCGCAAAATGCAGAACACACATTGCCGGTGTCCGTGTTTTGTGGATCCGCAATTTGTGGATCCGCAAAAAACATACGGACGTGTGAATGGACCCTTAAACTTTGTTTCAATACTGTACGGAGCGAGCGCTCTGTACAGTATTAGAATGTATTGGCTCCGGTGAGCCGAAGTTAATATTTTGCGAAGTCTCGCGAGACATTGCATAATAACTTCAGAAATTGATTTATACTGTAATAAATTATTTCATAAACTCCTTGCAGCTGAACCCGAGTTCGGGAAATGTTTTTTTTACAGTATAAATCCATTTCTGAAATTATTATGCAAAGTCTCATGAGACTTCGCTAAGTAATAACTTCAGCTCATCGGAGCCAAAACATTCTAATACTGTAAGGAGCGCTCACTCCGTACAGTATTGAAACAAAGTTTTATGCGAATCGACTTCGGCTGTTTCATCCGAAGTCGATTCGCTCATCCCTAGTCAGGGATCCATTCAGCCTGGTATCCTTTCTCCATATTAAACACTTTTTTTTTTAATCTGGTACTTTGTTCACATGAGCATCAGCATGATTAAAAGGGAACATAGTAACATTGTTTATAAGGCTGAAAAAAAAGACATCCGTCCATCCAGTTCAGCCTGTTATCCTGCAAGTTGTTCCAGAGTAAGGCAAAAGCTAAAATCCAATTTTCCTCATTTTAGGGGAAAATCAGGCAGTCAGAATAATCCCCTGCATCAATGACCCTTCTTCAAAAATCGAACAACTATAACCTTTAATATTATTACACTTCAAAAATACATCCAGGCCCCTCTTGAACTCTTTTAGTGAATTGTCCATCACCCCCTCCTCAGACAGAGAGTTCCATAGTCTCACTACTCTTACCGTAAAGAATCCTCTTTGTGTACAAACCTTCTTTCCTCCAGGATGTCCCCTCGTCACAGTCACAGTCCTGGGGATGAATAGATGATGGGAGAGGTCTCTGTACTGACCCCTGATATATTTATACATAGTAATTAGATCTCCCCTTTTATCTAAAGTGAATAACCCTAATTTTGATAATCTTTCTGGGTACTGTTGTCCCCCCATTTCAGTTATTACTTTAGTTGCCCTTTTCCGAACCCTCTCCAGCTCTGCTATGTCTGCCTTGTTCACAAAGAGCCCAGAACTGTACACAGTACTCCAATAGTGGTCTGACTAGTGATTTATAAGGTGGCAGGACTATGTTTTCATCACAGGCATCTATGCCCCTTTTGATGCAACCCATTATCTTATTGGTCTTTGCAGCAGCTGTCTGACACTGGTTTCTACAGCTTAGTTTGCTGTTCACTAAAATTCCTAGGTTCTTTTCCATGTCAGTGTTACCCAGTGTTTTACCATTTGGAATGTACTGGTGACTTGCATTATTCCTTCCCATGTGCATAACCTTACATTTATCACTGTTAATCCTCCTCTGTCACTTCTCTGCCCATCTGTAGCAGTATACAGTATACTGTCCTCTTTTGTGTTAATTACTTTACACAGTTTTGTGTCATCTGCAAAAATGATATTTTACTGTGCAACAAAGATCATTAACCAATACTAACCCCTGTGGTACTCCACTAGTGATGGTAACCCAATCTGAGTGTGTACCATTAATAACCACCCTCTGTTTTCTATCACTGAGATAGTTACGTACCCACAGACATTTTCTCCCAGTCCAAGCATTCACATTTTATGTACTAATCTTGTGTGTGGAGAAGTCAAGATATATGACATCCATTAATTTGCCATGGTCAAGTCTAGAACATACCTTCTCATAGAAACTGATTATATTAGTTTGACATGACTGATCCTCATGAAACCATGCTGATTTGCTGTTAAACGCTTATTTTCATTGAGGTACTCCAAGATAGAATCTCTTAGAAAACCTTGAAACAGTTTACCCAAAACAGATGTTAAACTTACCGGCCTATAGTTTCCGGGCTCTGCTTTTGACCCCATTTTGAATACTGGCATCACATTCGCTAAGCGCGAATCCTGTGGAATGCTCTCTGTCAATATAGAGTGCTCAAATAAAAGAAATAAGGGTCTTAATTCTCCTATAGGGGAGTATGCCATCTGGTCCCGGCGATTTGTCTATTTTCATCTTTTTAACATGCCGCTGTACTTCTTCCAGGGTCAAACAAGGCACTTTTAATAGGGAGTTTACTTTTACATTCTACATTTCATCTGACAGTTTATTTTCCTCAATGAATACAGTGGAGAAATTTTTTTTTTATAGCTTTGCTTTCTCCTCCTCGCTCTCTGCAACTCCCCCATCATCACTCTGTAAAGGGTCATTTATATAATTGAAGAACATTTTAGGGTTAGTTTTACTCTCTTGGCAATGAATCTCTCTGTTGCCAGTTTAGCTGCTTTTATTTGTCTTTTACATATTCAGATTTTTTCCTTATTTAATTTCAAGGATTCCTTGACCACTCACGGTTTCAGTGTAACGGCTGTGTCACAGTCTTGTTGTGCGCCATGCACGTTAGCCGTACATGCTGGTTGCCAGGGGCAATGTGTTGTTTTGTAACATGTGTGCTTTCCTCCTTTCTCCTGGTTCCTTCTCTGTCCTTCTCTGTGGGCTTTACTACCTGGCTGGGTGTGGTCACTAGGTGCTGATATTGCTTGTGGCTGGTAGCCTGGAGTGCAGTTGTCCTCCAGCCTTTGTTGGTGCTGGAGCTATGCTCCTGACCTGGGTGTTTCATCTGCCCAGTCCTTGAGGGCCATCTCGTGGAAACTCCCCACTGAAAACCGTGGAAAAACAGGGATGATAACTAGGAGAAAGGAGGAAAGCACACACATGCTGTAAAACAAGACATTGCCCCTGGAAACCAACATGCTTGGGTAACCTGTCACAGCGCACAACAAGAAGACCATGACATAGCCATGACATTCAGTTTCCCAGTCTATATCTGGGAAGTTGAAGTCCCTCATAATACCAACCTCATTATGATTTTCCACGTTATCTATTTCCTTTAGGCCTCATGCACACGGAAGCCTCAAAAAACGGAAGACACCCGTGTTTCCTTCCGCAATTTGCGGAACGGAACGGACGCCGGCAATATAAATGCCTATTCTTGTCCGTGTTATATTTTTTTAATGGGGCCGCGGAACAGAGCCACGGATGCGGACAGCACACGGAGTGCTGTCAGCATCTTTTGTAGCCCCATTGAAGTGAATGGGTCCGCATCCGAGCCGCCAAAACGGCTGTGTTCTGGAAGACTTTGCCGTACCCCCTCTAGCACTGGATCGGCCAGGTGTCTCCAGGTAATGCCTTGGAGATGATCGACATGGTAGAGCGCTACGAGGCCACCAGAAATCTACAGGGGGGTTCTTTTGGGAGGGGGCTAGTCAAACCCCAGATATCTCCACCCCAGACCCGGCGGCTGGTGCCAGCCAAACTCTCCCAGGACGTACCCCCTGTGGACCCAGCCCCGGTGGTCTGCTGGTGATGTCAGGAGCCTTGACACATAAGGGCCAACTGTCCCCCATCGGGGTGAACCCATGGACACCAACTATAGCTACCGCCACTCATTATATGCCAGGAAGTTGTGTGCCACAGGAACCTCCGAGACTGTAGACAATAGTCACCTGTGCCAGGTGCAAATGGGAGATACCCTGGCAGTGGTGCTGCTGGACTCAGGGAGCCTGGTGGCCCTGGTAAGAGCTGCCCTGGTGCGGTCCGCCGAGTATACTGGCCCAAAAGTAGGCATAGTGTGCATCCATGGAGACTTAAAGAACTATCCCACAGCACTGGTGTCACTATCCTCGGTGGCCAGCACGTGGACTCATGAGGTGACTGTTGCCACAAATTTGGGGGGGAAAAAAAGGAGGGGATGAGGAAATTGCTTTTGCTGCAGTTATGTAGTACATGGATACACATTTATTAAAACGTTGGTGTGTGTGTGATCATAACCAGTAATCTGTGTTTATGTTAGTTCGAGAAATCCCTATATTCTTTCCAAGGTTTCCATATTGCTTCAAATCGTTGTGGCGTTCGGGCTTCCCAGAGTGCAATTTGCTCTAGGCGGTATAATTGATCACACCTTTGCATCCAATGTTTTAATGGGGGTGATTCTGCTTTTTTCCAGTAGACTGCAATGAGTAGTCTGGACAACGCTAGCAAAATCTGGCCCAATTTTTGTGTGTCCCTGGGACACTTGAGATTCCCGAACACCCCAAAGAGACATAGTTTTGATGAAACTGGTATGGATATTTTACAAACGTCCGAGATGACTTTGCAAACCATTCGCCAATAGGATGCAAACTTTTAGAACATTTCCACCATAAATGGCTGTGAGTGCCTATTTCAAGATCACATCTCCAGCAGACCGGGCTGCATTCAGGAAACATACGGTTAATTCTCTGTGGTGTGTAGTACCATTGGGTTAGTACTTTATAACTGTTTTCTTGTAGTTTGACACACCTGGACACCCTATGGGGGGGGGGGGGCCTTCAGGACATTGTGTAACTCCATCTCTGAGAATTGGATATTTAGTTCACTTTCCCATTTTGAGATAAATGGAAATTTGTCAGAGCGTGTTAGGGCCAATAGCAGGCTGTATAATTTGGATAACTTTCCTTTTGGTTCTTTTGTCTGAAGGGCTAGTTTCTCAAAAACAGATTGTTCTGAGGTCACAGTGAGATTTTTAAGGTGGGATTTCATAAAATGAATAAAATGGGCTATTTGGAAATTGGAAAGGTTGGCTATCATAGGGTGTTTTTTCAATTCGTCAAAAGTTGGGATGTCATTATCTGGCCATAGAGATAAAACCGGTGTGGTGACAGTTTTGGCTCTGTCGGATAGGGTTTCCCAGAACTGGGTTGAGGCGTGGCAGAGGACATCACAAACTTGCATCAGGGTGAGGTAATTTGGTAATAGGTGATCTTTCCATTTAGAGTCCTTCCACATGTCAAAAGTGTATTTAGTGATATTGTTATATGTTTGTAGTTTAGCATTCTTTTGGGATTGGTCCAGGAAGATTAAAGAGTGAAGTGGTAGGTTTAACATATTGTCTTCAGTGATTAGGTCTAGTCGGTTCGAGTAAGGTCTGAGCCATTCTAGGCATCTAAGAGCAATTACTGCTTTGTGGTAGGTAAATAATTCCGGAATACCGAGCCCACCATTCGTGGGGTGCTGTGCCATAAGTGTGAGAGGCAGTCTAGATCTCTTTCCACCCCAAAGGAATTTTGATAGGATCCCTTGCATTTTTGTGAAATAAGCTTTGGGAATTGGGATAGGCAATGCTTGAAGGTAGTAAAGAACAGTGGGCAGGAGTACTGTTTTGATGAGCGTCCTGCGACCATACCACGATATAAATGGAAAATCCCAAGAACCTATCAAGTCTTCTAATAGTTTTGGCAGTGTTTGAAAATTATCTCGAAACAAATTCGAAAAATCCGGAGTTAGTGTTATCCCTAAGAATACTATCGATTCAGTGGTCCATTGAAAAGGGGTGTTTTTTTGAAAGTGGTCATGACTTGTGGTTTCAGGTTCACATTTAGGACTATGGATTTAGCTAAGTTCACTGAAAAATTGGATAGGGAGTGATAAGTCTGCAGTGTAGACATAATTGCTGGAAAGGCTAGATTTGGGTTAGTGATAAGTAGGAGTACATCGTCGGCAAATGCAGCTGTTTGATGGGTTATGGACCCTACTTTCATTCCCTCGATTTCAGCATGTTGTCTAAATGATTGAAGAAGCGTTTCTATAACCAACACAAACAGTAGGTGAGAGAGGGGGCAGCCTTGGCATGTGCCGTTTGATATTGTGAATACTGGGGAGAGGGTGCCATTCACCAGGATGCGTGCTGTAGGTTTATAATACATTGCCATAACCCCGGTTATGAATATATTCGGGATTCCAAATTTTGCTAACGTTTGTGTCATAAAGAGCCAATCCACTCTGTCAAAAGCTTTCTCGGCATCCATGCTTAGGATAGCTAATGGTGATTTGGACTTGGTAGCTAGTTGTATAAGGTTTATAACCCTATAGTTTGAGCAGAGTGAGTGGTCTTTATTAGGTTTAGGGATAATGGATATTTGTGCAGACAACATATCTCTGGTGAATGGTTTCCCCTCTCTCGCCTCGTTACAGACTGCCAATAGCCGGGGTAATAAGGACTCTTTAAACGAGGAGTAGTAAAAGACTGGCAGGCCATCAGGTCCGGGACTCTTGTTCATTGGAGAATTTTTTAAAGCTAGCTGTAGTTCCGCTAGAGTATACGGAGCAGATAGCTTTTTGGCTTGCTCAGTAGTTAAAGTAGGGAGTTTGAGTGTATCTAGCCAGTTTTGAATATGTTATTTTTTCTCGCTGATTTGGGACAGGGTTGGATTAACTTGTAAATTATATAATTAACTGTAGTAATTACAAAACTGTTCAGCAATTAATTCTGTTTTGTATATTACCTGCGAGTTTTGGGATTTTATGTGAGAGATGTAGGACGCCATTTTCCGTTTTTTGATTTGGGACATGAGTACTTTCGTAGCTTTATTGCCGTGGGCGTAGTATTTATATTGAGTGGATAGAAACAGTTTAGCTGTGTTGGCATTTAGTATATTTTTCAGTTCTGATCTTAGGGTGTCCAGGTGTGCCAAAGTATCTTCCTTTAATAATCTCCTGTGCTGTGTCTCCAATTTAGAGATAGCTGAGGTGAGTTCTTCTATTTTCTTTAACTTCTGTCTTTTAACATGAGAGCCCAAAGCAATTAGATGGCCTCTTATAACAGTTTTGTGAGCGTCCCAAAGTACAGCCTGGGATAGGTCTGCTGATTCATTCAAGTTGAAATATTCCTCTATCATATCAGCTAATTTTGGGATAGTAGAGCTATTCAGTAATGTTTAATTTAACCTCCATCTATATTCCACTTTAGGCATGTTGGGAATAGTACATGTAAGGAAAACTGGGGCATGATCTGACAGAAGTATATTCCCAATCCTGGATGAGATACAATACTGAAGTGCTTGCGTATTTAGGAAGATGTAATCTAATCTTTGATAGGAGTGGTGAGCAGAGGAGAAATAGGTATAGTCTTTTTCGTTGGAGTGCATTGCTCTCCAGACGTCTACAAGACCCTGTTGGGAAAGTACCTTTTTTATTTTACATAGTGATATTTTTGACATTGATGAGGATCCAGTGGAAGAGTCGAGGTTAGGGACTAATGCGATGTTAAAGTCTCCTCCTAGGATGATAATACCCTCTGCAAAATTCCCAAGTTTCTTTGTGTTTTCCAGAAGCCATGTGGTTTGCGCCGTATTAGGTACATATATATTATAAAAAGTGAATAGCTGGGGACCTATCTTCCCTTTTACAAAGATATATCTACCATCCCTGTCCACCAACGTGTCTTGAAGTATAAACTGAGTATTTTTATGGATGGCAATGCTGACCCCTTTCGTGGCCATTGATGCAGAAGTGCTATGAAACCATTGGTTATATAGCATATGTGATAGCTTTGGAACATGGTTTATGCGAAAGTTGGTTTCTTTCAATAAAGCTACTTGCACTCTCATCTTATGCAAATAATGACATATTTGGCTCCTTTTTGATGGTGCGTTTAGACCTCTAACATTGTATGTATATACAGTCGTGGCCAAAAGTTTTGAGAATTACATAAATATTAGAAATTGGAAAAGCTGCTGCTTAAGTTTTTATAATAGCAATTTGCATATACTCCAGAATGTTATGAAGAGTGATCAGATGAATTGCATAGTCCTTCTTTGCCATGAAAATTAACTTAATCCCAAAAAAACCTTTCCTCTGCATTTCATTGCTGTCATTAAACGACCTGCTGAGATCATTTCAGTAATCGTCTTGTTAACTCAGGTGAGAATGTTGACGAGCACAAGGCTGGAGATCATTATGTCAGGCTGATTGGGTTAAAATGGCAGACTTGACATGTTAAAAGGAGGGTGATGCTTGAAATCATTGTTCTTCAATTGTTAACCATGGTGACCTGCAAAGAAACGCGTGCAGCCATCATTGCGTTGCATAAAAATGGCTTCACAGGCAAGGATATTGTGGCTACTAAGATTGCACCTCAATCAAGAATTTATAGGATCATCAAGAACTTCAAGGAAAGAGGTTCAATTCTTGTTAAGAAGGCTTCAGGGCGTCCAAGAAAGTCCAGCAAGCGCCAGGATCGTCTCCTAAAGAGGATTCAGCTGCGGGATCGGAGTGCCACCAGTGCAGAGCTTGCTCAGGAATGGCAGAAGGCAGGTGTGAGCGCATCTGCACGCACAGTGAGGGAAGACTTTTGGAAGATGGCCTGGTGTCAAGAAGGGCAGCAAAGAAGCCACTTCTCTCCAAAAAAAAATCAGGGACAGATTGATCTTCTGCAGAAAGTATGGTGAATGGACTGCTGAGGACTGGGGCAAAGTCATATTCTCTGATGAAGCCTCTTTCCAATTGTTTGGGGCATCTGGAAAAAGGCTTGTCCGGAGAAGAAAAGGTGAGCGCTACCATCAGTCCTGTGTCATGCCAACAGTAAAGCATCCTGAGACCATTCATGTGTGGGGTTGCTTCTCATCCAAGGGAGTGGGCTCACTCACAATTTTGCCCAAAAACACAGCCATGAATAAAGAATGGTACCAAAACACCCTCCAACAGCAACTTCTTCCAACAATCCAGCAACAGTTTGGTGAAGAACAATGCATTTTCCAGCACGATGGAGCACCGTGCCATAAGGCAAAAGTGATAACTAAGTGGCTCGGGGACCAAAACGTTGACATTTTGGGTCCATGTCCTGGAAACTCCCCAGATCTTAATCCCATTGAGAACTTGTGCTCAATCCTCAAGAGGCGGGTGGACAAACAAAAACCCACTAATTCTGACAAACTCCAAGAAGTGATTATGAAAGAATGGGTTGCTATCAGTCAGGAATTGGCCCAGAAGTTGATTGAGAGCATGCCCAGTCGAATTGCAGAGGTCCTGAAAAAGAAGGGCCAACACTGCAAATACTGACTCTTTGCATAAATGTCATGTAATTGTCGATAAAAGCCTTTGAAACGTTTGAAATTATATTTCACTACATCACAGAAACAACTGTGAAAACTAATATTTGTGTCATTCTCAAAACTTTTGGCCACGACTGTACACTCACCTAAAGAATTATTAGGAACACCTGTTCTATTTCTCATTAATGCAATTATCTAGTCAACCAATCACATGGCAGTTGCTTCAATGCATTTAGGGGGGGGGTGGTCCTGGTCAAGACAATCTCCTGAACTCCAAACTGAATGTCAGAATGGGAAAGAAAGGTGATTTAACCACCTCCGGACCGCCTAACGCAGGATTGCGTTCCGGAGGTGGCAGCGCTGCGCAGAGTCACGCATATACGCGTCATCTCGCGAGACGCGAGATTTCGCTCAAAGCCGGCTCGCGCATGCGCATCGCGGGCCGGCAAAATTAAAAGAAGTATTTCGTCACCAGCCTGCCAGCAACGATCATTGGCTGGCAGGCTGGCGATTTTCAAAAAATCCAATCAAAAGTCATATAACAGATCATATTAGTAAATATGATCTGTTATATGGCTTGTCTGCTCCTGTGCTGGTCCTTTTCGTCGGTTGGATCCAGCACAGGAGCAGACTGAACTGTGAGTAGCACCAACACTACACCTTAGCCCCAGATCACCCACCTGCACCCCAATTAACCCTTTGATCACCCCTTTGATCGCCCCTGTCAATCACTAGTGAAAGGAAAAAAAGTGATCAGTGTAAACTGTCACTTTTTTTTTTCCACTGGTATTGGCTGTTAGGTTTTAGGGATAGTTTAGGCCCCTTGGTTAGGTAGTTAGCGTCAGTTAGCGCCCACCCCACCGCACCGCAGTCACTTTTATTCGCTGTTTAGCGTATCACTAATCAGCATTTGTACTTTTATAGTATCTGTAAGTGCTCAAAACTGATCACGGTCAGATCTATAATTGTATTAGTGTCACCTTAGCTCGCCCTCCACCCAAAACGCAGTGTTTGCCCGATCAGGCCTGATCGGTCGCCCACACGTGCGTTCACCCACGCCCGCCCCACCGCAGTGACAAAAAATATATATTTTTTGATCACTGCACATTCATTTTACACGCACTGCGGCGATAAAAAAATCAGTTTTGATATTTTTTATCAACCGCAGCAGCCTCCGGTACTTCGCTAGCCTCCCCTTTGTAAGACAGGTTTGCTTTTTTTCTTGGGTAGTCTCAGGGAATACCCCTAAATTTAGTAGTCCAAAATGTCAAACAGGGGGTATTCTTCTGAAGAGGCCTACAGGATTCTGACCCAGTCGGATGAGGAGTGGGAACCCTCATCTGACGAATCTAGCGGGTCAGAATATGAACCTGTAGAAACCTGTACTGAATACGGAGATACCACATGTGTGGCACTTTTTTACAGCCTAGGTGGGCAAAGGGGCCCACATTCCAAAGAGCACGTTTCGGATTTCACAGGTCATTTACCTACTTACCACACATTAGGGCCCCTGGAAAATGCCAGGGCAGTATAACTACCCCACAAGTGACCCCATTTTGGAAAGAAGAGACCCCAAGGTATTCGCTGATGGGCATGGCGAGTTCATGGAAGTTTTTATTTTTTGTCACAAGTTAGTGGAATATGAGACTTTGTATGAAAAAAAAAATAAAAAAAAAATCATCATTTTCCACTAACTTGTGACAAAAAAAATAAAATTCTAGGAACTCGCCATGCCCCTCAAGGAATACCTTGGGGTGTCTTCTTTCCAAAATGGGGTCACTTGTGGGGTAGTTATACTGCCCTGGCATTCTAGGGGCCCAAATGTGTGGTAAGGAGTTTGAAATCAAATTCTGTAAAAAATGACGAGTGAAATCCGAAAGGTGCTCTTTGGAATATGGGCCCCTTTGCCCACCTAGGCTGCAAAAAAGTGTCACACATCTGGTATCTCCGTATTCAGTAGAAGTTGGGGAATGTGTTTTGGGGTGTCTTTTTACATATACACATGCTGGGTGAGAGAAATATCTTGGCAAAAGACAACTTTTCCCATTTTTTTTTATACAAAGTTGGCATTTGACCAAGATATTTATCTCACCCAGCATGGGTATATGTAAAAAGACACCCCAAAACACATTCCCCAACTTCTACTGAATACGGAGATACCAGATGTGTGACACTTTTTTGCAGCCTAGGTGGGCAAAGGGGCCCATATTCCAAAGAGCACCTTTCGGATTTCACTGGTCAGTTTTTACAGAATTTGATTTCAAACTCCTTACCACACATTTGGGCCCCTAGAATGCCAGGGCAGTATAACTACCCCACAAGTGACCCCATTTTAGAAAGAAGAGACCCCAAGGTATTTCGTGATGGGCATAGTGAGTTCATAGAACTTTTTATTTTTTGTCACAAGTTAGTGGAATATGAGACTTTGTAAGAAAAAAATAAATAAAAAAAAATCATCATTTTCCGCTAACTTGTGACAAAAAATAAAAAGTTCTATGAACTCACTATGCCCATCAGCGAATACCTTAGGGTGTGTACTTTCCGAAATGGGGTCATTTGTGGGGTATTTGTACTGTCTGGGCATTGTAGAACCTCAGGAAACATGACAGGTGCTCAGAAAGTCAGAGCTGCTTCACATTTTTGTACCATAGTTTTTAAACGCTATAACTTTTACCCAAACCATTTTTTTTATCAAAGACATGTAGAACAATAAATTTAGAGCAAAATTTATATATGGATCTCGTTTTCTTTGCAAAATTTTACAACTGAAAGTGAAAAATGTCATTTTTTTGCAAAAAAATCGTTAACTTTCGATTAATAACAAAAAAAGTAAAAATGTCAGCAGCAATGAAATACTACCAAATGAAAGCTCTATTAGTGAGAAGAAAAGGAGGTAAAATTCATTTGGGTGGTAAGTTGCATGACCGAGCAATAAACGGTGAAAGTAGTGTAGGTCAGAAGTGTAAAAAGTGGCCTGGTCTTTCAGGGTGTTTAAGCACTGGGGGCTGAAGTGGTTAAGCAATTTTGAGCATGGCATGGTTGTTGGTGCCAGACGGGCCGGTCTGAGTATTTCATAATCTGCTCAGTTACTGGGATTTTCACGCCCAACCATTTCTAGGGTTTACAAAGAATGGTGTGAAAAGGGAAAAACATCCAGTATGCGGCAGTCCTGTGGGCGAAAATGCCTTGTGGATGCTAGAGGTCAGAGGAGAATGGGCCGACTGATTCAAGCTGATAGAAGAGCAACGTTGACTGAAATAACCACTCGTTACAACCGAGGTATGCAGCAAAGCATTTGTGAAGCCATAACACGCACAACCTTGAGGCGGATGGGCTACAACAGCAGAAGACCCCACCGGGTACCACTCATCTCCACTACAAATAGGAAAAAGAGGCTACAATTTGCACGAGCTCACCAAAATTGGACTGTTGAAGACTGGAAAAATGTTGCCTGATCTGATGAGTCTCGATTTCTGTTGAGACATTCAAATGGTAGAGTCCGAATTTGGCGTAAACAGAATGAGAACATGTATCCATCATCTGATGGCTACTTCCAGCAGGATAATTCACCATGTCACAAAGCTCAAATCATTTCAAATTGGTTTCTTGAAAATGACAATGAGTTCACTGTACTAAAATGGCCCCCACAGTCACCAGATCTCAACCCAATAGAGCATCTTTGGGATGTGGTGGAACGGGAGCTTCGTGCCCTGGATGTGCATCCCTCAAATCTCCATCAACTGCAAGATGCTATCCTATCAATATGGGCCAACATTTCTAAAGAATGCTATCAGCACCTTGTTGAATCAATGCCACGTAGAATTAAGGCAGTTCTGAAGGCAAAACGGGGTCCAACACCGTATTAGTATGGTGTTCCTAATAATTCTTTAGGTGAGTGTATATGTAAGCTAGCCATGCAAATATAATCCTAGTTCGTGAACAGACATCCTTACCTGAATCCAGTACCAGTAATGTGCGTAACAATAGGAGGGGGGGAGGAAAAGAGTAGGATAGAGGGGGGAGGACCTAAAGCAAAAAAAAGGAAAAAAACAGTAGTAACAGTATATTACAATATAATACTTAACGGAGGGTCTCCAAGTAAGAGACATGTGGACTGGGGAGGGGGTCTACAATGAGTGGACCGAATCCCCATTTGAGCTAGCTGTCGTGGGATCTAAAGACATTTAATCAGAAAGACATAAGGGACATTGGCAGAAAAGTGAAGTGACTTGTTAGGAATAACTGTAATTTTTCCTTTTGCCACTGGGTGTCACTCTGTGATTAGAAAACCATTTATCATAACACTTAACTAATATAACCCAACATATATAGGACTATCACAACTTGTTGAGGAGATAGTAGTGCTGAAGGAGGGTGAATTTAGAAGTATAAGCCAGGAAGAGTACAGTAGATACAGAGCTAGGGTTAGGTAAGGAGAGTTAACTGAGAATTTTGCAGAAACACCAGATAATAACGCCTGCGAAAAACAGTTCAGGGGTTTCTATTTTAACAGATAACAGGAGTTATTGTGACCTAGCCTTTGTAGGTCATCAGAGTAAATGTGTATAGATGGTGTTTTAGTTCCGTCCTGTGTTGATCCGTCATCAGACGGGTAGTTGTCCCTGGGCCTTCCTTGGTTTCTGCCTCTTGGTTGTTCCTTCTTGCCAGGAATTCCTTACGGGTAGTGCAGGTAGCGCAGCTAGATTTTGCGCAGGGCACCAGTCCTGAATATCCAGGTCTTTAATGTCCAGGACGTCACATACTCTCTGTAAGTCAGCATGTGCCCGGATGACTTGCTTCCTGAGCGGTGTATTAATTAGTAAACCGAATGGGTGAAGCCACCGATATGTTAGCTTCTTTTGCTGCAGGATGTCCAGAAGTGGTTTCAGGTGCCGTCTCTTCCTGAGAGTCATGGGCGATAAGTCCTGATATAGTGTAATAATGGAACCTTCAATGTCCACCGTTTTGTTATTTCTCGCTGCTGCCAGGATTTGTTCTTTTGCTTAAAAACTGGTCATGCGGCAAATGACGTCCTTGGGAGGATCTTGTGGCTTTGGGATCGGCCGCAGTGCCCTATGAATCCTGTCCATCTCTAGCTTTTCTGGCGGACAGTCTGGTACAAGGCGGGAGAAAAACAGCACCACCTCTTGTTTCAGGGACTCCATTGAAACTGACTCAGGGACCCCTTTGAGCCTTATATTATTTCTTCGTCCCCTGTTATCTTGGTCCTCTACTAGGGCATACAAGTAGTTAATGTGGGCCTGTGCATTGTCCATACTGGTTGCCACTTGCTCCCCAAATTCAATAAGGGTCTGCTGTTCAGTCTCTAGTGCATCCACTCTGGCACTTAACTGATGTACGTCTTGTTTTATTTCAGATAAATCCTGCCTGAGGGGCTCTAAAGCGTCATGCAAGAGGTCTCTCATGAAGACTCTGGACAGCGGTAAGTCGTCTGCTGCGGCGGTCTCCTCTGGATCTCTATCTCTTTCCCCCTCTGAGTCAGCGTCTTTACCTGCTATTAGAGCCACCCGGCGCGTGGTCGCCATCTTGGATTCTGACCTTGCTTCAGTTTTCCTCACAAATATGTCTAGATCGCTTTGATTTGAAGCGGTTTTCAACCTCCCAGGTGTTTCTTTAGGCTTGTCCTTGCCGATTTTTCCCATTTTTCGCCGTTATCTTTGCTTTAATAAACTCAAAAGGGCTCGGTCAGCAGCAGAGCTCTTCACTCAGCCTGCATCCGGCTCGGCCGCTAGACTCCACCCCCCAAAATGTGGTAGTAGTTGAGGGTGAGCCGCAACAACCGGGGGCCGAGTCTATATTCCCCCGTTTTGTGGTTTAACAGGAGATGCTGTACCGGGTAAATCAACTTCGGGGTGAGCATATTGAACAGCTGGTGGTGCCCAAGGCATATCGCAAGCTCGTGTTGGAGTTAGCCCACCAACATGTTCTTGGGGGACACCTGGGCAACCAGAAAACCCAGGACCGGATTCTGCATCGGTTCTACTGGCCCAGTGTGTTCAGAGAGGTGGAAGAGTATTGCAAGTCTTGCCCAACTTGCCAGATAACCAGCACCCAGCCACATTTCTGTAGTCCCCTGGTCCCTCTCCCGATTATCGAGGTTCCATTCGAGCGGATTGCTATGGATCTCATAGGCCCAGTACCAAAGTCTGCTAGAGGGCACCAACACATCTTAGTCATCCTCGACTACGCCACTCGGTACCCGGAGGCGGTGCTGCTGCGTCATACATCAGCCAAACTCATAGCTAAGGAGTTAATGGAGATGTTTTCTCGAGTGGGTCTGCCTAAGGAGGTTCTGACTGACCAAGGGACCCCCGTTTATGTCCAAGGTCATGAGGGAACTCTGTAAATTGCTCCACATAAAACAGCTACGGACGTCCGTCTATCATCCGCAAACGGGTGGCCTGGTAGAGAGGTTTAATCAAACACAAAAAAATATGTTAAAAAGAGCGGTGTCTAAGGATGGGAGGGACTGGGACCTTCTTCTGCCCTATCTCATGTTCGCAGTGCGAGAAGTGCCCCAGGCCTCTACTGGGTTCTCACCCTTCAAACTGCTATACGGCAGACACCCTCGTGGTCTGTTGGACGTGGCCAAAGAGGCGTGGGAACAACAGTCCACACCACACAAAAGTGTTGTTGAGTATGTCACCCAGATGCAGGGACGGATGGAAATTGTTTTCTCTGGTTAGGGAGCATATGGAAGCAGCACAGCGAGCCCAGTGTAGGGTTTATAATAGGCAGGCTCGGGTCCGGAACTTTAACCCGGGTGATCGGGTGTTGATTTTGGTGCCGACCATAGACAGTAAGTTCAGAACTAGGTGGCAGGGGCCCTACGAGGTACTTGAAACAATTGGAGAGGTAGATTACAAGGTACACCAGCCAGGGAGGTGGAAGCCGGGGCAGGTGTACCATGTGAATCTGCTCAAACCCTGGAAAGATAGGGAAACCTGTATGGGAGACAGCCCATGACCAGGGTTCCTAGGGGAAGCGGTTTTGGCGCCTCTGTCTGAAGCAAGGAAAGCAGCTGCCACGGTGAAAATTGCTGACAGCCTCTCCTCTAAACAGGATCAAGAAGCCAGGGAGTTCATTAGTGGGAACAGGCTGGCAGAGCGATCTGTGTCTGCAGGCCGAATGGTGGAGCGGGGAGAAATCTTCCTGCTTCACCATTCTGTGCGCCGCTGGCCTGAAGGAGGGGAGGAGAGCTGGGAGCGGAGCGGTGAGTGAAAGGACCGCAGCTTCCAGCGCTCCAGCAATGAGCGCTTCCATCTGTATTGATGGATGCGCTCATTGCTTCTGGCACCCCCACTGAGAGCCGGCACCCGGGGCGGAACTTCCCCCACCTCCCCACCCCCCAGTACGCCACTGATGCTCAAGATAATACAACCAGATCCATTCATAACGGATGCAGATGGTTGTATTTTCAGTAACGGAAGAGTTCTTGCTGAACTCTGCCGGATCCAGCAAAAATGCTAGTGTGAAAGTAGCCTAAGGTGTAGGATAATAAATATACAAAAACTTTTTAATTGTATGTATACTAATTCTAGAAGCCAAACTAATAAAACTGATGATCTGGAAGTAGTAATGTCTGAGGATAACTATGACATAATGGAAATAACTGAGACATGGCTGGATGATAACTATGACTGGCTGGTTAACGTACAGGCAGTGGCGTACATGTCAAACTCGAGCGCCAGGAAGACAACACACTGTTCAACGCCCTACCCATAATAATCAAGTCTCCCACTATCAGCACCTGTTTGGCCTGCCCTGCTCTACTCATCCCCTGCTTACTGGAGCTGGCATTTCCCTGACTGGCAGAGGAAGTGTCTTGCTCCCTGAATTGACCCCCCCTCATCTGCCAATCTTCCAAACTTGTTGGGGTGTGTCAGATCAGGGATAACCTCAATGGCACTCTTCCCTCTACCATGCTTTCTGTTACCCAGCTAGCTACCTCACTTTCATGATCTTCCATACTACCACTCTCCTCTGCGTCTACCCTATAGAGTGCTGAAACTCTTTTCCAAATTGTCAACAGTGTCAAATTTTTTTTGCTTACATATAGAATGTGCAATTACAAACGTACAATTTGCTCACATTTTGAACAAAGATGTGCATCCTCAAGCTGCTGTTCTAGGACTGAATACATTTGACAAGATGTGCACTGGAGTGCGTTGTCAATAGTGGAACACATACTTGTTAATGGGGAATCTAGTCCCGGAATCTAAAGTCACTTAATCTTAAGTCACACACGTAATACAAAAACACTTGCAATCAAACACGCGAACGCTCATAAAGTCATATTTATTTCTGTCTGCTTATATAGGTGCTGCTCTAAGACAACTTCAAACCGGACTTCAGATTTTTTTTTTCCTTCGAGTTTTCCCCCAATCCACTGTTAAGGGACCAGTCACATATCCGTAAGTGTTTTGCGGATTCGCAAAACACGGACACTGGCAATGTGCATTCCGCAATTTGCGGATCGCACATCGCCGGCACTATAATAGAAAATGCCTAGTCTTGTCCGCAATTGAGGACAAGAATAGGACATGTTCTATTTTTTTGCGGAAATGGAAGCACAGATGCAGAAGTGAGGATCTGCAAATGCGGATTCGGACAGCACATTCCGGCCCCACTGAAAATTAGTGGGTCTGCACCCGTTCTGCAAAATTGCGGAACGGATGCGGACCCATTTTGTGGACGTGTGAATGGACCCTAAGTAGTGGACACTAAATATTCTGTCCAGGATGCTGTAGCATGTATTTTACATCAGAATTTTTTGTAATTTAGTAATAGACAGTGGTATTATTGAGGAGCATGATATTTAGACACACCTAAAAGGTTAAATATAATTTGGAGAAGGAATTATTCCTCCCCCCCAATGAGAATAGAAGTATAAAGAATTTTTAGTTATAGAAATTTGCATCTTTGTTTCCAGACAGAATTTTACAGGCAACAGCATAGAATGGACACCAACTTTATTTAGTCTGTCCTACGAAAATCACAGTATTTTGCAGCTGATATTATATTGTTACTTTGGGCTTGATATTTTACAGCAGTTCTAGGTATGATTCTTTCTGGTCACTCATAACCACTGATTGTGTCTGATGTCTTGAGGCTCAAAACCACTAACAGTAGTGGTTACAGCAGTATAGGGTAATTGTTCAAGTCATCAAATTGTTAAATAACAGAGCAAGAGGTCTTCAAAGGGATGAAAAAAAAGTAAAACGTCACTTTTATTCTTTTAAATCAGTTAAAAAGCACAATGGCGTATTTAAACACAGTATCTGAAAAAAATTAAAAATAAAACATATACTGTAGATATCAGAACAAACGGGACCCAAATAAACAAAATGAAAAATCCAAACCACAGTCACATGGAATACCTGTATCCACAAAATGATGTACACAGGGTCAATTTATGTCATTCACTCCATGTAAATAAAAACAATCTTACCAGTTGTAGTAGATCAGAATAGTAAAGCAGGAAGGTGTGAAGATGGATATTTCAACAGAGAGGACTTGATCAGGTAAAGGTAAATTTCCCAGCTTCTATTATCCTATTCTACCAAACTCTAAAAAAGGGGCAATCTCACTGGAATAGCTCCTTGCGCAGTATCCCAGACTTGGGGTATCTGCATTTGCTGTGACGTTATATTTTGCACTGTCATATCATGTTTAATGTATCTGCCATATGCTTCAGGAATGATAAGATATGGTTGACATTTGGAGTGGAACTTGCTATTCCTCTTGGTGGGAGTGAGATGATACTACTTCTTGCCAGGAGGGGGAGCTCTAGAGTGAGGCAAGTCCATCTGCTCCCGGCTCACAGGCCTTTGGGACTAAATAAATAACTTTTCTGTGAGGACAACTACTTCAGGGAGACTGCAGAGTCCCAGGCCACAGAAGAACTGCAACTTACAGCATTTACAGTCATCCGAGTGATCAGCACTACCACTGTACAGACTCTGCTGCAGGTGAGGGGACAATAAGTTAAGACACCAATCACAACCATTCAGGACAGGAACTTTCAAAAGCCTGCATTTCACAAGTGGGCAGCTATAGCCACAAATGCCAGCTTATTGCAGTTAGTGAAGGGAAATGAGGAGAGAGAAGGACTAATCTAGAGTGCTATTGTCTGCTATCTTACCTGCCACCATACCTTATCATCTGGCAATAGAGATATTGCACCTTGGGCATGAAACAGCTGGATGTACTATAACTCATCTTTTGCTCTCAGTAAAGAACTCAGTAAAGAAAAAAATATTTGTCATTCTTCTACATCTGCCTGATCCTTTCAGACCACCTTTTCACTTCACTAAAACCCAGGGAGCAACAGCTTGAGGAAGTACACCTGATACAACATCTCATCAGGGCCACTACCACTCCCATCCTCTGCACTCACACTGACAAGCCCTAAATTCAACCCAAGGTGGGCAAAAGAGACCCTATGGATGATCAATGGTGGCCCAATGGGGGTATATAGTAATGTCACAATGTGTTTAGTTATTGCATATGGTACCACAAATTGCCATGTAGCCCTGAACAGCTTCATAGACCCAAGAATGGGATGGAATCACATATGCAGTTCTTTGTGGAATATATATCCCTTATTTATTGTACCGTTTTAAGGGTGGTTATAGGTTTGTAATGGTGTGTTTGAGCATTTGTATCTTTTTAATGGTGTGTTTTGCGACTTTGGTGTTTGTTGCATTTTTGCTGTAAAAATATTCGTACCAGGTGTCAGATGAAAATCTATAGGAAATATAAAAGGCCATTATCACAGCATAACCACGAAATGGGATATTTTTAAAAGCATCCAAAAATCTAATTGTGAGAGTTGCATACCTTATGGGAATAAAAGGTTAAGGAACAAGAAGAAACCAATATGGATAAATAGAACTGTAAGGAAAGCAATAAATGACAAAAAGAAAGCATTTAAATCACTAAAACAGGAGTGTAGAGAGGAAGCACTGAAAAACTATAAGGAAAAACAAATAATAAAAGTGGCCAAACTACAGGGAGTGCAGAATTATTAGGCAAGTTGTATTTTTGAGGATTAATTTTATTATTGAACAACAACCATGTTCTCAATGAACCCAAAAAACTCATTAATATCAAAGCTGAATATTTTTGGAAGTAGTTTTTAGTTTGTTTTTAGTTTTAGCTATTTTAGGGGGATATCTGTGTGTGCAGGTGACTATTACTGTGCATAATTATTAGGCAACTTAACAAAAAACAAATATATACCCATTTCAATTATTTATTTTTACCAGTGAAACCAATATAACATCTCAACATTCACAAATATACATTTCTGACATTCAAAAACAAAACAAAAACAAATCAGTGACCAATATAGCCACCTTTCTTTGCAAGGACACTCAAAAGCCTGCCATCCATGGATTCTGTCAGTGTTTTGATCTGTTCACCATCAACATTGCGTGCAGCAGCAACCACAGCCTCCCAGACACTGTTCAGAGAGGTGTACTGTTTTCCCTCCTTGTAAATCTCACATTTGATGATGGACCACAGGTTCTCAATGGGGTTCAGATCAGGTGAACAAGGAGGCCATGTCATTAGATTTTCTTCTTTTATACCCTTTCTTGCCAGCCACGCTGTGGAGTACTTGGACGCGTGTGATGGAGCATTGTCCTGCATGAAAATCATGTTTTTCTTGAAGGATGCAGACTTCTTCCTGTACCACTGCTTGAAGAAGGTGTCTTCCAGAAACTGGCAGTAGGACTGGGAGTTGAGCTTGACTCCATCTTCAACCCGAAAAGGCCCCACAAGCTCATCTTTGATGATACCAACCCAAACCAGTACTCCACCTCCACCTTGCTGGCGTCTGAGTCGGACTGGAGCTCTCTGCCCTTTACCAATCCAGCCACGGGCCCATCCATCTGGCCCATCAAGACTCACTCTCATTTCATCAGTCCATAAAACCTTAGAAAAATCAGTCTTGAGATATTTCTTGGCCCAGTCTTGACATTTCCGCTTGTGTGTCTTGTTCAGTGGTGGTCGTCTTTCAGCCTTTCTTACCTTGGCCATGTCTCTGAGTATTGCACACCTTGTGCTTTTGGGCACTCCAGTGATGTTGCAGCTCGGAAATATGGCCAAACTGGTGGCAAGTGGCATCTTGGCAGCTGCACGCTTGACTTTTCTCAGTTCATGGGCAGTTATTTTGCGCCTTGGTTTTTCCACACGCTTCTTGCGACCCTGTTGACTATTTTGAATGAAACGCTTGATTGTTCGATGATCACGCTTCAGAAGCTTTGCAATTTTAAGAGTGCTGCCTCCCTCTGCAAGATATTTTACTATTTTTGACTTTTCTGATCCTGTCAAGTCCTTCTTTTGACCCATTTTGTCAAAGGAAAGCAAGTTGCCTAATAATTATGCACACCTAATATAGGGTGTTGATGTCATTAGACCACACCCCTTCTCATTACAGAGATGCACATCACCTAATATGCTTAATTGGTAGTAGGCTTTCGAGCCTATACAGCTTGGAGTAAGACAACATGCATAAAGAGGATGATGTGGTCAAAATACTCATTTGCCTAATAATTCTGCACTCCCTGTAGAGACCGAGAGATTAATTGCCAACGAGAGCAAAACTAACCCTAAAATGTTCTTCAATTATATAAATGGTAAAAAGTATAAATCTGAAGGTGTCGGCCCTTTACAGAATGATGAGGGGGGAGTTGCAGAGAGCGACGAGGAGAAAGCAAAGCTGTTAAATATTTTTTTCTCCACTGTATTCACTGAAGAAAATAAACTGTCAGATGAAATGCAGAATGTACAAGTAAATTCCCTTTAAAAGTGTCCTGTATGACCCAGGAAGAAGTACAGCGGCGCCTTAAAAAGATTAAAATAGACAAATCGCCAGGACCAGATGGCATACACCACTGTATCCTACGGGAATTAGGTAATGTCATAGCCAGACCCTTATTTCTGATATTTGTGGACTCTATACTGACAGGGAATGTTCCACAGGATTGGCGCATGGAAAATGTGGTGCCAATATTCAAAAAGGGTCCAAAAACAGAGCCCGGAAACTATAGGCCGGTAAGTTTAACATCCGTCTTGGGTAAACCTTTTGAAGGTTTTCTAAGAGATGCTATCTTGGAGCGCCTCAATGAAAATAAGCAAATAACGCCATATCAGCATGGCTTCATGAGGGATCGGTCATGTCAAACTAATTTAATCAGTTTCTATGAGGAGGCAAGTTCTAGACTTGACAGCGGCAAATCAATGGATGTCGTATATCTGGACTTCTCCAAAGCATTTGACACTGTACCACATAAAAGGTTAGTATATAAAATAAGAATGCTCGGACTGGGAGAAAACGTCTGTATGTGGGTAAGTAACTGGCTCAATGATAGAAAACAGAGGGTGGTTATTAACGGTACACACTCAGAGTGGGTCACTGTCACTAGTGGGGTACCTCAGGGGTCAGTATTGGGCCCTATTCTCTTCAAAATATTTATTAATGATCTTGTAGAAGGCTTGCATAGTAAAATTAAAATTTTTGCAGATGACACTAAACTGTGTAAAGTAATTAACACTGAAGAGGACAGTATACTACTACAGAGGGATCTGGATAGATTAGAGGCTTGGGCAGAGAAGTGGCAGATGAGGTTTAACACTGACAAATGTAAGGTTATGCACATGGGAAGGAATAATGCAAATCACCCGTACATACTAAATGGTAAAACACTGTGTAACACTGACATGGAAAAGGACCTAGAAATTTTAGTGAACAGCAAACTAAGCAGTAAAAACCAGTGTCAGGCAGTTGCTGCCAAGGCCAATAAGATAATGGGTTGCATCAAAAGGGAAATAGATGCCCGTGATGAGAACATAGTCCTACTACTTTACAAATCGCTAGTCAGACCACACATGGAGTACTGTGTACAGTTCTGGTCTCCTGTGAACAAGGCAGACACAGCAGAGCTGGAGAAGGTCCAGAGGAGGGCAACTAAAGTAATAACTGGAATGAGGGAAATTCAATAATGAAGATCAGGTAAGACTGGGGCTACATCCGACTTTGACCGTGACAAGCATCACTTGACCAAAGATCGCTGTATAACATTGCCTGTATCACAAGTAGTGATGAGCGGCAGGGGCAATATTCGAATTTGTGATATTTTGCGAATATTTGGGCGAATATTCCCCATATATTCGCAAATTTGAACATTCGTTATCTCCAATCATTATTTTCTTGATTGCGGAAATCGGCAATTGAATAATTTGCAATAAAAATTAGCATTACGAAATTTCAACACTAAGCCTTAAGTCAAAGATACTGCAGCCTTCTCATTGGCCCACAAGCTAGAAGCAGGGAGGGATCATATGTACTGATTAAAAAAAAAATCTCGAATATTCGAAATTACGAATATATATCACTATATTATAAATATTTGAAAATTCTCTAAGTGCCGATATTTGCGATAAAAATTAGCAATTCGAATATTCGTAATCAACACTAATCACAAGTAATATTCGTGAATTGGACCCTCAAGTTAGTGTGACCACGACCCAATGCTAGTGAAAAATCCAACACTGTCAGATTACTTGCTGGGTTGCAGTCAGGAATACTTGTGAGTCGCAACATGACCCCACACTTACATTATTTGGGATAAAGACAGTGCTGCAAAGCAATATGTCCATTTTTTATTATTTCTCAAATTATCCACAGCAGTCTTTACAGTTTCAAAGCAGTGAGTTTGTTTATTCACTAGGTAACATCATAACATAGCGACGTTTAGACTCAGGAGAGTCTTTTTCAAGCAGTCTTTTGCTTGAAAAAGACTCTTCTGAGTTGAAACGTTTCTCTTTTATGATGTTACCTAGTGAAAAAAACACACTAAGGCCTCCTGCACACGAACGTATTTTTTTGCGGTCTGCAAAAACAGGTCCCGTTTTTCCGTGATCCGTGACCGTTTTTTCGTCCGTGGGTCTTCCTTGATTTTTGGAGGATCCACGGACATGAAAAAAAAGTCGTTTTGGTGTCCGCCTGGCCGTGCGGAGCCAAACGGATCCGTCCTGAATTACAATGCAAGTCAATGGGGACGGATCCGTTTGACGTTGACACAATATGGTGCCATTTCAAACGGATCCGTCCCCATTGACTTTCAATGTAAAGTCTGGAGTCCCTTTTATACCATTGGATCGGAGTTTTCTCCAATCCGATGGTATATTTTAACTTGAAGCGTCCCCATCACCATGGGAACGCCTCTATGTTAGAATATACTGTCGGATATGAGTTAGATCGTGAAACCTCATTTCCGACAGTATATTCTAACACAGAGGCGTTCCCATGGTGATGGGGACGCTTCTAGTTAGAATATACTACAAACTGTGTACATGACTGCCCCCTGCTGCCTAGCAGCATCCGATCTCTTACAGGGGGCTGTGATCAGCACAATTAACCCTTCAGGTGCCGCACCTGAAGGGGTTAATTGTGCTATCATATCCCCCTGTAAGAGATCAGGGCTGCCAGGCAGCAGGGGGCAGACCCCCCCCCTCCCCCCTCCCCAGTTTGAATATCATTGGTGGCCAGTGCGGCCCCCCCTTCCTCCCTCTATTGTAATAATTCCTTGGTGGCACAGTGTGCGCCCCCCCGCCCCCCCCTTCCTCCCTCTATTGTAATAAATCGTTGGTGGCACAGTGTGCGCCCCCCCCCCCTTCCTCCCTCTATTGTAATAATTCGTTGGTGGCACAGTGTGCGCCCCCCCCTTCCTCCCTCTATTGTAATCGTTGGTGGCACAGTGTGCGCCCCCCATTGGCCCCCCTCCCTCTATAGCATTAACAACATTGGTGGCCAGTGTGCGGCCTCCCATCTACCCCCCCCCCCCCCCCGATCATTGGTGGCAGCGGGTTACTAGCAATAGTACAATAGTAAAAGATTCATACTTACCTGGGAGCTGCGATGTCTGCTTCCGGCCGGGAGCTCCCCCTACTGGTAAGTGACAGTTCATTTAGCAATGACACTTACCAGTAGGTGGAGCTCCCGGCCGGACACGAACATCGCAGCAGCCGGTAAGTATGAATCTTCTACTATTGTACTATTGCTAAGTAACCATGGCAACCAGCGTCCTGGTTGCCATGGTTACCGATCGGAGCCCCAGCGATTAAACTGGGACTCCGATCGGAACTCCGCTGCCACCAATGATGGGGGGGGGGGGGGAGATGGGAGGCCGCACACTGGCCACCAATGTTGTTAATGCTATTGAGGGAGGGGGGGCCGATGGGGGGCGCACACTGTGCCACCAACGAATTATTACAATAGAGGAAGGGGGGGGGGCGCACACTGTGCCACCAACGAATAATTACAATAGAGGGAGGGGGGGGGGGCCGCCCTGGCCACCAATGATATTTAAACTGGGGAGGGGGGGGAGGGTCTGCCCCCTGCTGCCTGGCAGCCCTGATCTCTTATAGGGGGCCGTGATCAGCACAATTAACCCCTTCAGGTGCCGCACCTGAAGGGGTTAATTGTGCTGATCACGGCCCCCTGTAATAGATCGGGTGCTGCCAGGCAGCAGGGGGCAGTCTTGTACAAAGTTTGTAGTGTATTCTAACTAGAAGCGTCCCCATCACCATGGGAACGCTTCTGTGTTAGAATATACTGTCGGTTCTGAGTTTTCACGAAGTGAAAACTCAGCTTTGAAAAAGCTTTTATGCAGATGGATCTTCGGATCCGTCTGTATAAAAACTAACCTACGGCCACGGATCACGGACACGGATGCCAATCTTGTGTGCATCCGTGTTCTTTCACGGACCCATTGACTTGAATGGGTCCGTGAACCGTTGGCCGTGAAAAAAATAGGACAGGTCATATTTTTTTCACGGCCAGTAAACACGGATCACGGATGCGGCTGCAAAACGGTGCATTTTCCGATTTTTCCACGGACCCATTGAAAGTCAATGGGTCCGCGAAAAAAAGCGGAAAACGGCACAACGGCCACGGGTGCACACAACGGTCGTGTGCAGGAGGCCTTACTGCTTTGAAACTATAAGGAGAGCTGCAGATCATTTGAGGATTCAACTCAAGCCAAGGACCATCAAGCCAAGGCCTGATGCCACGTGCACCCACCTCTCTCATTTGAGGATTGCTATACATGAATGGACTAGAACCTTGTTTAAGGTAACGCAGTGCTACTCCTATTTCATTTTTATTTATGACATACAATGGCTGCTCCAGATATAGCAACCTCATTTTTTGTCCCATTCTACTGACCCCCATGTGCAAAATGCATATACACATTTCTAAACTCAGGGATAGATTTATAAAAACCTAAAAAAAAAAAAAAAAAAACCTGTCCCTTTTGCCTGAGCTCTGTCTGTTTTTTTCTTTTAGACAGTTTTGACAAATGAGACCTTCACTATCTAAAGTTATGTTTTTACAGTGGCATTTACTGAAGTACGCAGTAATTGAGTCATGCTGTTAGATGGTGGCCTCTTGCTGGGGCACAAAGACCCATAAAGCTCGGGGGGGGGCACCACTGCACCACTGCACCACTGCACCACTGCACCATGTGACCCAATGCAAACCGATGAATTTTCACATAGAGAGGAATACCTAAAAAAAGGTATACCTTCTACATGAAACCTTTTAGCACAGTAGCCTTCTATTGATAAAATAATAATTTTAACATTCTAAATTAATGGATCTTTTGTAATGTGACTGCTAAAATTAATTAACATATTCCTGTGAAAGTAGCGGTTAAATACCTCCTGATTAGTTAGTCTAAGAAAATGTATTAAACGCAAAAAATAATAATAATAATAATAAAAACAATAGCAAATATGTTTACCCATTTACCCAGGCCTCAAATCCTCCCTCCTTTGTCTCACTTAATACTGGGAATTGTGATAATGCTGCTGCCTCTTTGAACATATTTTAGGCAAAGCTGCCGGCGAAGAATACATAGTGATGCCTCATTGCATTATCTCCACTGCAGTCTTTTTAGTGAAGACCAAAGCAGTCTGTTGCCTTTGGAAAAATTACATTTATCTGTGCAGCTTTTCATGTGGATAGGATTTCTGAACTACGTCTTATCTCAGCCTTTCTCTTCTTTTATCATCACAAAGAAATTAATAAGAAGAGTATTTGTATGTTTCCTGCAGATGGAGCTTCAATGGCACGCAGAAAACAAGCAAGACTTTAAATTGTTGTGCGTGCAGCATTTTCGGATTAAACAGGGATGCGTAAAACTCTTCTATGAAAAAGCAATTAACATTTGGTGTCGGAAAACGCAGTAAACAAGATTTTCTAGAAGGAGATATTTTTCTTGCTGCTGAAAAGGCGAAATACTTTTCTCACTAATTTGACATTAGGTGAGGGAAATACTCAAATTTGTATGATGTTTTCCAGCATGATGGAAATGAAACACTTGGCCTATATGAATGATTTATAACAATTCCACTAGGTAAAAACAAATAATAATATTGCTTAATTCTAACGATTCATTGATCAGTTACCTATGAATTTCATTATTTTTATAAGTTTTTTTCTGTGTTATATGGATAAACGAGTGTTGCACGTTTCTCCCCATTTAGGGGTTAATGTGAAGGGTTAACTGTGATTTCTTTTTTAAACTTTTGCTGGAATACATAATGGCGGTTCTTCATATGCCAGTAGCATAGAAGAGGAAGAGTGTAAGTGGCCAAAAACTGCTTGCATTGATGCCACTAGCTAGTAGAACAGTAAATTGGAACTTCTAAAAGGAGTCTGTCGTAAATGGGGTTGTTGTTGCGCTGTAAAGTGTAGCTGATGTAGTGGTGCCCACCGCCCAGGTAGCAGAGCATACTTGTTAGCAGTGATAGCCAGTTCGCAGTGTTCGCCAACGAACACATGCGATCTGCCATCTTTATTCCCAAGCCCGGTGATGCAGAGGTAAGTCCTTACCTGTGCCTGCGCCGCGAGCCGCTCTGAAACACATGTGGTCACTGGGAGAAGGCAGTTCCGAGAACAGTCTTCATCGGGCTGTTCTTGGAACTGCCTGCTCCCGGTGACCGCATGTGTTTCAGAGCGGCGAGCGGCGCAGGCACAGGTAAGGACTTACCTCTGCATTGCCGGGCTTGGGAATAAAGATGGCAGATCGCATGTGTTCGTCGGTGAACACTGCCCTAAATGCAGTTCCTGCAGAAAGGTATGGTAGAGAGAAGGATTGGCCCAGAGTTAAAGGCCTGGACAACTGTCACCTTGTACAGTCAGTGAAGGGAACACCAGCTAGAGGAGGTGCGGAAGGTTCAGAGCAATATGAGGGACTGAAAGAAGCTGGGACCAGTTGAGCCCTGTGTCGCTTGAACCCTGGAACAAGGGGTAACCACCATACCGTTTTGTGTAACTGTTACGCAAGTGTGCCCTCTGGCTTAAAATGTAACTGTTGTTTCAGGTAATTTTTAAAAGTAAGCTGTCATGTGTATATACATGAGGAATAACAATATTTGTGGCCATTATATGACTTGTGTGTCTGGAATTTTTGCATGTTTTCTCTCTACAATCTGTCTGTAATTCTCAATTTTTTTCAGATCTTCAGGGTGGAGAATATCATATTTGCCCATACTCAGGATATGGAAAAACAAGATAATCTGCATACTCTGTGTAGCATACTCTCAGAAGCAGAATCAGTAATGTAGGACATAATACAGCAGAATTAGTTTAGGTGTGAATCCAGCGGTGAAAAAAGACAGTAAATCATGTACAAGTCTTGTTTGCCTGTGCCTATGTGCAGCAACCCCCCCCCCCCCCTATCCTCTTATTCCTCCCTCTCTATAGACTTTGATGCTATCTGATCCGTCAGTGAGCAGGTCACCCAACTTCAATGGACTTCACTGAAGACATATCTGAGCAGTGAATTGACATTTAGAGAAGAGAAGAGGAAAAAGAAGCCTGATAAGAGGCTACACTGTTCATTTATGGGAAGAAAAAAAAAAATCTAACAATTACACTTTAACTAGGAAAACTGTAACCATCATGATGACTGAAGTTTCTCTCAATCCGTACATCACAGATCCATACAGCACCACAATTGCATTATCTGCCATGTTCTGCTCCCAGCCAACTACAAGTAGAACCATTAACTTTTTTCCAATATTAACTAGATATTTATGATATACAATTATGATTATGTCATAGCATGTCAAGAAGTCATGAACCCCAGGCAGGCACAGGCATTGCTCCTCTCCCCCTGTCTGTATTGGAACCAATGCTCTGTGAACTTCCTTTCAGCACTGTGGGAGTTAATCCTTTCCTCTTGCTCTCTGTCCAGATTAAGGTGTTGATCAGCCTTCCTATTTAACTGGGCTATGGATTCACCTCTTTGCCTAAGTTTTGTGGTTTTCTAGTTTCTTGTAACCAGTGTAGGTGTGATAACCTTTCTGACAACCTGTGTACAGTCGTGGCCAAAAGTTTTGAGAATTACATAAATATTGGAAATTGGAAAAGTTGCTGCTTAAGTTTTTATAATAACAATTTGCATATACTCCAGAATGTTATTAAGAGTGATCAGATGAATTGCATAGTCCTTCTTTGCCATGAAAATTAACTTAATCCCAAAAAAACCTTTCCACTGTATTTCATTGCTGTCATTAAAGGACCTGCTGAGATCATTTCAGTAATCGTCTTGTTAACTCAGGTGAGAATGTTGACGAGCACAAGGCTAGAGATCATTATGTCAGGCTGATTGGGTTAAAATGGCAGACTTGACATGTTAAAAGGAGGGTGATGCTTGAAATCATTGTTCTTCCATTGTTAACCATGGTGACCTGCAAAGAAACGCGTGCAGCCATCATTGCGTTGCATAAAAATGGCTTCACAGGCAAGGATATTGTGGCTACTAAGATTGCACCTCAATCAAGAATTTATAGGATCATCAAGAACTTAAAGGAAAGAGGTTCAATTCTTGTTAAGAAGGCTTCAGGGCGTCCAAGAAAGTCCAGCAAGCGCCAGGATCGTCTCCTAAAGAGGATTCAGCTGCGGGATTGGAGTGCCACCAGTGCAGAGCTTGCTCAGGAATGGCAGCAGGCAGGTGTGAGCGCATCTGCACGCACAGTGAGGCGAAGACTTTTAGAAGATGGCCTGGTGTCAAGAAGGCCAGCAAAGAAGCCACTTCTCTCCAAAAAGAACATCAGGGACAGATTGATCTTCTGCAGAAAGTATGGTGAATGGACTGCTGAGGACTGGGGCAAAGTCATATTCTCCGATGAAGCCTCTTTCCGATTGTTTGGGGCATCTGGAAAAAGGCTTGTCCGGAGAAGAAAAGGTGAGCGCTACCATCAGTCCTGTGCCATGCCAACAGTAAAGCATCCTGAGACCATTCATGTGTGGGGTTGCTTCTCATCCAAGGGAGTGGGCTCACTCACAATTTTGCCCAAAAACACAGCCATGAATAAAGAATGGTACCAAAACACCCTCCAACAGCAACTTCTTCCAACAATCCAACAACAGTTTGGTGAAGAACAATGCATTTTCCAGCACGATGGAGCACCGTGCCATAAGGCAAAAGTGATAACTAAGTGGCTCGGGGACCAAAACGTTGACATTTTGGGTCCATGGCCTGGAAACTCCCCAGATCTTAATCCCATTGAGAACTTGCGGTCAATCCTCAAGAGGCGGGTGGACAAACAAAAACCCACTAATTCTGACAAACTCCAAATAGTGATTATGAAAGAATGGGTTGCTATCAGTCAGGAATTGGCCCAGGAGTTGATTGAGAGCATGCCCAGTCGAATTGCAGAGGTCCTGAAAAAGAAGGGCCAACACTGCAAATACTGACTCTTTGCATAAATGTCATGTAATTGTCGATAAAAGCCTTTGAAACGTATGAAGTGTATGTAATTATATTTCACTACATCACAGAAACAACTGAAACAAAGATCTAAAAGCAGTTTAGCAGCAAACTTTGTGAAAACTAATATTTGTGTCATTTTCAAAACTTTTGGCCACGACTGTACTGTACCTGTCTACTGATTTTTGCCACCTGCCCTGACCTAGGACTGTGTTCAGACTATGCCTTTTGCCTGAGTCCTTGGTGCTTTACACAAGTGTCTCAGACCCCCATGGGTTAGCTGTCAACTACACAATGACTACTTCAGGAGGTAGCGGCCAGGTTGGTTCCCTGCAGCAAAGTCTAGATCCCTGTACAGGGGATAAAGGGTGGATACCAGGAAACTTCCAGGACAACGCCATTAAGTTTAGCCCAAATTCAAACTTGCTAGTTGTCACAGTGGGTCCACGCCCATTCCCGTTACATGAACCTGCATGGCATAAATATTTATTGTTTCTGTTATTAATATTGCTGATTTGTTGAATAGGATCAGGTCCAAGCTTTGTTGGGCTACATGTGTAAATGTGCACTTCTTGCCAAGAATACCTTTGTATGTGCAAAGTCTGATGGAGTGTGTATATAGCTCAGTATGAAATTAAATTAAAAAAAATATTACCATAAGGCCACCATCACATGACAACATTTTGGTCAGTATCTTTGATCGGAGTTGGCAAGCCAGAGCACAGAAAAATTATAAAGATTAACTATGTGTATCCCATCTGTGTTCTGGTTTACAAATACTCTTTAAAAATATTGACCAAATCCCAGCATTTTTACATAGTTCGGTGTCAGAACATGGCCTTGTTACCAAATAAACCATACGAAATATACTGTAGATCAGGTTCACAATTGCCTCTGTCTTGATTTTGTCAAAATTTTTGGAACAATTTAGCATAAAAAGTAAAAAAAAATTCTACCACTCTTGATAAGGGGGTGTATTGGATAGGTGGTTGGATAATCACGGAAAGGTACAATGGTTTAAAAATGTAACTTTCTGTACCAAAACACACCAGAATTTCTACGTTAAGAATCTGAAAGTAAGACAACTAAAAGACTTTGTGTCTACATGTATGTGCTGTCTAACTAATAGTAAATCTGTGCCGATTTTGACTAGTGCAGGGTCTTAGGGGCTGTATGACACAGGGATTCAAAAAACACCAAGGAGAAGATCCATACATTTTAAGTTTCACCCAGTTCGCACATACCAGCTTCTATTTCAGTAAAGTTTGTGCTGTGTCATGCAGCAACTCCTAAATCCTGTACTAGACATGACACAGGATATGTTTTCCCTGTAGTGTCGTTATGTTTGATTTTTGGCATTTACCAATTAATTATAATTGCATCATTTTAAAGCTTTCTGTAAAGCAAATCATCCAAGTCATTTTTCACATTTAAAGAGTATGTTCCCAGATGGAAGAAATGTATGTGTCTGGGAATTGCAACACATTCATCTGAATGTGGTTGTTTCTGCAACATGTACATGTATTTCTACAAGCCATATTCAGATGAATGTGACAGTCATAAAAATGTCTGCAACAAATCTGCCACTTGTGATTCTAGTGGATTACTTATGGCGATGATGAAAACAAACCCTATCTTACTGGGTCAAAAGTAATACATGTTGGGCAACCCTCTCAGCAGAATATACAAAATGGATGACCTTGTTAAAGCTTAACTTTTAATCAACACTAGATATAAAATAATAGCCCATAAATACAAAAATAGACAAGAATATGTGCTGCACAAATGTGCCTAAATTACCAGTGCTCAGTAAAAGTAACAGTCTTACCACAGTCTTTCAAAGTGGTGCCACCACTGGGGTCTCCATGATTCCAGTGCTGGGTCTCTGACCCTTATCTTTCCCTACTTGACCTAAGCTTATACCTGTCAGAGAAGCACCATGATCACCCTATTGAGGGTGACCCCAGTGGATAAATAAAACTCACCTATCTGGGTATCCCTACCAATTCCCCTATGCAGCCTAGTGACTGCCCAGCTTCGTCAATAGAGGTGGGGGGAGACCCTATTGTCAGACCTGTTCGTCCCTACGCGTTTCACTGGCTGTCGCAATATCATCAGGGGACCATCAATCCAGGCTGAGTCTAAGTAGTAAGAGCATCAGACGTATAGTGCAGAATTTGGAAGCCAGCACCAGACATAGGTTTGCCTGGAGTCACTAGCAGAAGTTAGAGGTGTGTATGTCTGGTGCCGGCTTCCAAATCATGCACTATACGTCTGATGCTCTTACTACTTAGACTCAGCCTGGATTTATAGTCCCCTGATGATCTGGTGACAGCCAGTGAAAGGCATAGGGATGAACAGGTCCGACACTGGGGTCTCCCCCCACCTCTATTGATGAAGCTGGGCAGTCACTTGGCTGCATAGGGCATTTGGTAGGGATACCCAGATAGGTGAGTTTTATTTATCCACTGGGGTCACCCTCAATAGGGTGATCGTGGTGCTCCTCTGACAGGTATAAGCCCGGGTCAAGTAGAGTAAGATAAGGGTCAGAGACCCAGCACTGTAATCATGGAGACCCCAGTGGTGGCACCACTTTGAAAGACTGTGGTAAGACTGTTCCTCTTTTACTGAGAACAGATTACTTATGGTGCCATTACAAAGATAGAATTGCTGTTACCACTGCTATTGGTGGCTCCTTTCGACTCAATATTATTTTTCTTTATGCTGCCTGAGAAATATTTCATTTTACACCAAGCATTCAGACTTCAAGGGTTTCTTTTTATTTACAGCAGCTTTCAGACAAGCATACTCCTAGAGGCCACTTTCTGTCTTATAAAACGGATAACTATATAATACGACAGTGATGCTCAGAAATGTTGACATATCTTTGGCAAAGAGTACCATTTGTGATTCTCAGAATGATATATACATTTGTCTCAGCCATAAAAATATATATGCTTACCCCCAAGCCCTACAACAAAGGACTTTCTGTCAACCAAGTATTTTGCTTTGTATTGATGTAGGGCAAAACCCATGATACCATCTGCAGGTGGGTCTCTTTTACTTTTGGAGAAGATGCAAAAAGGTATCTCCCAAGAAAGACAACCATCTTGCCAGCACCACCTATCAGAAGTGGCTCTCTATGAGTCAAGACCAGACTTTCCACCAAGTCTTGGGAATTTCTAAGGCTTTTGGGAAAGTCGAATCTTGACTCAGAGTGAGTCATTTCCAATAGGTGGCACTAGGAAGATTGTTCTCTTTTTTGGGAGTTACCTCTTTGCATATTTGTTTCCCCTGGAGTACTGTTAATAAGTCTTCATACATGGAGTACTTCCAGTAGTTCTCCATACAGGACCGGTCTCTTTAAAGAGATTCACACCCTGCATAAGCCTTTTGGAGAAGGGACTTGGTTTGGTTAATATCCTTAGTCATGTTACAAGGCAAAGGGTAGGGCACTGACTATAGGGCAGCTATCTCCACTAGGTGGCACTACAGAGACTGTTTTATTTCTCTTGGAAGTGAGATAATCTTTATATGCTTATTCCTAGAGAGCATTGCCTAGCCTATAAGACTCCCTATGCAGGCTCTGGCACTCTCCAGAAGAATATATATATATATATATATATATATATATATACTGTCCTGAAATACAGATGTTTAATCTTGACTTTTTATTTCTCAAATATTACTGCATTGAAAATCATTTCCTCAGTGGTTTTCAATGCTTCATGATGTCTTTTCAATTTCTTGCAGGTATATTCCGTATGTCAGCTGGTGAAAACATTGCGACTCCATAATTTTGCACTCTGTTATTCCTATGTTGTGATCAACACACATAACAGGAGTCGTCACAAATCAATAGACAACATTAGTCTGATTATAACACGGTTTACTTAGATACCTATTACCCAGCATCCAGCGTGTCTTTTGACAGCAGAACAGCGTGCTTCATTACACACAAGGCAGGTCATCCAATTTCTGATAATTAGCCAAAGCAATCCAATCTGATCAATAGTAATGTGGTAACGTCAATTTAAAGAAGAGTGGGCACTGTCTGATCAATAAGATCTATTTAAATTAATCAACTGCAGCAGATGCCAAGCGAACTAACGCTATTATGTCCGATGCTAGCTAGAGGTCTTTCTACAGAGACTGTTTCATTGAATTGTGAGAAACAAGCATAGACCTTTGAAGAAATATGTCAAACTCAAATAGCTTAATGGGGTTTCATTACAGACTTTAGAAAGTAGGTCCATCGTTGATGACCAGTCATAGTTCATGTATTGTCTGCTTAGGAGTTGCTACATAGGAGTTACTGATCCTGAGTTGGATCTTGTATTATGATCCAGAGCGGTGTTCACAATAATGCAAGCTTCAGAGCTGAAATCTCCAATATTTATGTTCTGGAATTGTACAAAAATGATAGGAAAGAAATGCTGATAGTTTAAAGGAGTTCTGCAGTTTGTTTAAACTGATGATCTATCCTCTGGATAGATCATCAGCATCTGACCGGCGGGGGTCCGACACCCGAGACCCCCACCGATCAGCTGTTTGAGAAGGCAGTGGCGCTATAGCAGCGCTGCTGCTTTCTCACTGTTTACCGCTGGCCCAGTCACGTCATGACTAGTATCATCTGGCCTGGGCGGGGCTAAGTTCCATTCAAGTGGACGGAGCTTAGCCCCGCCTATGCTAGTTGATACAAGTCGTGATGTCGCTGGGCCAGTGGTAAACAGTGAAAAGGCAGCGGCACTGCTATAGCGCCGCTGCATTCTCAAACAGCTGATCGGCGGGGGTTCCGGGAGTCGGACCCCCGCCGATCAGATGCTGATTATCTTTCCAGAGGATAGATCATCAGTTGAAACAAAGAACAGAACCCCTTTAAGTTTATTGTCAGTTCTCAGTTCTGACAATAACTTTATTGACCAATAGACATGCACAAATTTTTATGTAATGCTTATATTTATATATTAACTGGATAGTGGTGTTCAAGGGTTAACCTACACTTTATGGAGGTATTAAAGGGGTTTTACAATGTTTTTTTACTCTGGATAGGTCATCAGTATCTCATTGGTGGGAGTCTAACACACAGGACCCGCACGATCAGCTGTTTAAGAAGGCAGCGGCACTTAAAGGGCTTCTGTCACCCCACTAAACAGATTTTTTTTTTTGTGTACTTATTTATAATCCCTATCATGCGATATTGCTATACCTTATGTTATTAATAATTTTCGTTCAGTAGATTTTGCAAAAAACTTACTTTTATAATATGCTAATTACCTTTCTACCAGCAAGTAGGGCGTCTACTTGCTGGTAGCAGCCGCAGAAAACTGCCCCCTCCTTCTGTTGATTGACAGGGCCAGCCGCGATCTCCTCCTCCGGCCAGCCCTGTCAGCATTTCAAAAATCGCGCCACTTCTAAAACTGCTGAATGGTGGGTGTCAGACCCCCACCAATCAGATATTGATGAGCTATCTAGAGGATAGGTTATTAGTAAAAAAAAAAAACACTTGGAAAACCCCCTAAATAAGACTAGCCATAAAGCCTCATGCACAAGGCAAAGTCAAGTGCCAATGTATTGTACAGTAGCACACCTGGTCCCTACTGGTCTGCATCATAAAGCTGAATATACTCTGTGCCTATAATGTGGCAGGCAGATGGCGACAACAGCACTGAGGCAGGCGATGCAATTTGCAATTTTTTACTGAATAACACTATGATACAACAAATAGCGTGAAAAGTGCAACCAGCACACAACCGGAATATCTCTTAGACTTTTATTTGTGAACAGTCTCGAGAAACAATATTCAGTTCTCAGATACAGCCACAGAAATGCACAGCAGTAAATATTCTTCTATAGGATACAGTTCAACAGTCCTTACACCAGGTCCCCATTTGACTTGTACTCACTGTGGGTTCCTATCCAGTGCTTATTCTGATATCACGCTGCTCCACTATTACAATCCACTTCTCTATTAGGCCTCTTTCACACGGGCGTTGCGGGAAAATGTGCGGGTGCGTTGCGGGAACACCCACGATTTTTCAGCGCGAGTGCAAAACATTGTAATGCGCTTTGCACTCGCGTGAGAAAAATTGCGCGTGTTTGGTACCCAAACCCGAACTTCTTCACAGAAGTTCGGGCTTAGGATCGGTGTTCTGTAAATAGTATTATTTTCCCTTATAACATGGTTATAAGGGAAAATAATAGCATTCTGAATACAGAATGCATAGTAAAACATCGCTGGAGGGGTTAAAAAAATAAATAAAAATTTTAACTCACCTTAGTCCACTTGTTCGTGGCCCGGCATCTCCTTCTGGCTTCATCTGATCTCTGTGCAGCAACAGGACCTGTGGTGACGTCATTCCGGTCATCACATGGTACGTCACATGATCTTTTACCATGGTGATTCACCATGGTAAAAGATCATGTGACGTACCATGTGATGACCGGAGTGACGTCATCAAAGGTCCTTGACCTATAATTAATGCTCACCACAGGTCCTATTCAGTAAAGGGGACAGAAGGAGATGCCGGCATCGCAAACAAGTGGACTAAGGTGAGTTAAATGATTTTTTTTTTTTTTTAACCCCTCCAGTGCTGTTTTACTATGCATTCTGTATTCAGATTACTATTATTTTCCCTTACAACCATGTTATAAGGGAAAATAATAATGATCGGGTCTCCATCCCGATCGTCTCCTAGCAACCATGCGTGAAAATCGCACTGCATCCGCACTTGCTTGCGGATGCTTGCGATTTTCACGCAACCCCATTCATTTCTATGGGGCTTGCGTTACGTGAAAAACGCACAAAGAGGAGCATGCTGCGATTTTCACGCAACGCACAAGTGATTCGTGAAAATCACCGCTCATGTGAACAGCCCCATAGGAATGAATGGGTCAGGATTCCGTGCGGATGCTGTGCGTTCACCTCCCGCAACGCATCCGCGCGGAAAACTCGCTCGTGTGAAAGGAGCCTTATGGGGCTGGCACACAGGTTGTGGTCTGGCTCTACAATGTGACTTCAGCTTGTTGCTTTCTGCCCAGTTCTCACACCCTATACAGTTCTTTCTCTCTGAATTCAGCAGGACACACTTGGTGGCTAGCTTTCTCCACCTAGATCTGACACAGAGTCAGACAACCCTCCAACTGCTAACACCCTTCTGTACCTTTACTGCAAGCCTTCTGGAAATTCATTCATAACTTTTAGCAGAAATAATAAATGAATGGCACATCATAGAGTTATAAGAATAGATGCTCCAGAATTGTGATTACATGGGAAATGCAAGAAGTTACTACAACAGACATGTCAGGAGAGGTGACAGCCATGGACAAGCAGAGGCCATGGTCAAGTTTAATCTCACACTATTCTTTAAAAATCACATGAATAAATATCAGTGTCAACATAAATACAGTAGTTCCAATATTACAACTAGTGTTGAGCAAATTGAAGTATCCGAAGTGGACTTCAATCCGAATTTAAGGGAAATTCCTCGTGCTTCGAGGCGAAAAATCAATTTACCCTGAATTGGTGGTAAAAAAAAATCATACTCACCTCATCCATTTGAAAGCGTAGAGGCTTGCTGTGGCCATCGTGATTGAAGGTCCTGCACAAAATCTTGTGCACAGTGATGTATGACATCACCACGCTGACCAATTTAATGAAGTCATCATGCATGATCTTAAATCAAGATGACTGCAGTGGCCTCTTCGCGCTCAAATGGATAAGGTGAGTATTATTTTTTTAACCGATCAACCCCTGAAAGCCCTCATTTTTTATCTCAGATGCCACAATCAGTGATGAACGTGGCTTCTGAGGGGTTCAATGACAGGGAGCGGTGCAATCACCGTTCCCCGTCATTGTGCCCGCTACTTACAAAGAGATATGCTTTGTGACTAGCGTTTTAATAACTTTAATAATTATTTTTTTACATTGCCATATCCTGACCCCCATAACTTTTTTATAGTTATGTCTACTGAGCTGTGTGGGAGCTCTTTTTTTTTTTGCGGGACGATCTGTAGTTATTATTGACACCATTTTGGAGTTACACCATTCGGGATAAATATTTTTATAGTACAGTTGTTTTCAGGTGCAGCGATGTCCATGATATTTATATTTTTTATTGTTTATGTATTTTATTTATTCAAGGGGGTGATAAATTTATTTATTTATTTTTTATATTTTTTTAACTTTTTTGTAGCCCCATTAGGAGGCTCCAATATGCACTACTTATTTCTTACAGCTTATAATGTATTTCCATAGAACCACAGTAAAAGCTCCAATTGCTTTAATCCTATGTTGGCCAACATAGAAACTGCAGTTCTAATATGCTGGTTCTCTTCTGAGAGACTCAGCGTATTAGAATTACTGCTGGTGGCAGACCTCTCCACATATTTGGTATCGCCATGTAAATAATGACCTACACTGCGCAATTATGATGTAATTTATCCCATATGATGAACGCGTAAAGAAAAAACATTTAAGAATTGCTGCGCTTTGCTTATTTGCCAAAAAAAAAAAAAAAAAACTAAGAAAAAGAGATCAAAGAGTGTTATGTGCCTGAAAATGATACCAATGAAAACTGCAAAGCGTCCTACAAAAATCAAGCCCTGGAGTGCGGCGATGCAAAAATATTTTCTTCTTTTAAAAAAAAGGATTTTTATTGCACAAAAGTAGTAAACTGTAATAAAAACATAGGTATTTGGTATCTCTATAATTGTACTGACCCAGAGAATAAAGTTATCATGGTATTTATGTTGCAAAATTAATGCCGCAAGAAAAGTAAAAACTCAGTGGCATTATTGCTAGAGATGAGCGAATCAAAGCTGATGAAGCCGAATTCGTTCCGAATTTCAGGAAAAATTAGATTCTGAACGAATGCGAATTTCCTCGCGCTTCGTGGTAATGAATCACAATTTTTCCTAACATGGCGGCTCCAATGGCGGCTAAAATGGTGGCTACACGTGTGAGGACATGGGGCAAGGAACTCTGGGAAGGCGGGATGACCTATAATGCCATGCATGCAGCCAATCAGCAGCCAGCCAGCCCGGTGATGTCACAGCCCGATAAGTACGCCAGCCATTTTAGATTCTGCCATTCACCATCGTACTTTGTTCAGGGACAGACGTTTATGCACTAGGGAGAGTGAAAGAAAACTCATTGTGAAAAAAAGAGTGTTTTATAAGTGCACAATAAGGATAGGGAGGAATCATTTCACATCATCTAAGTGCAGGGACAGAGGTTTCAGGCGCTAGGGAGAGTGATAAAGAAAACATTATAAAAAACTAAGCGGTTTATAAGTGCACGATAAGGATAGGGAGAAATCATTTCACAGCATCTTAGTGCAGGGACAGAGGTTTCAGGCGCTAGGGAGAGTGAAAAAGAAAACATTATGAGAAACAAAGCGGTTTATAAGTGCACGATAAGGATAGGGAGGAATCATTTCACATGATCTAAGTGCAGGGACAGACGTTGCAGGGGCTAGGGAGAGTTTTTTTTTTTTTTGTTTATACATATTTCCATCTGTATGTGTGTTTTTGTTTCCCCTGGATTTATTTATTTCCAATCCAGGTTTGTGAGTAGGGCTTTTTTAGGGCAATAGGGAGACTTAGGTACGGGGGCAGGGTGTCTCCACCATCAGGGGACATCCCTGTGCACTGGACTTTAGATCTTGAGGGTCATCTAGGGAAAGTTTCTTTCCCATCCGTTTACCTACTACCCCCATCTTTCCTAGTCAGTACTCTATTGACCCCACCTAAGAATTTATCTTATTTACAGTAGGAATTCTTGTTTAATATATCTATCATACTTAGGATATCACCTGGAGCAAACTACTTTTGCTCTATAACCCAGTCGAAAAATAAAGGTATCGTTTTTAGTTAGCACGTTAAATTCTATTTATTTCTAAAATTCATACAGAAGACATCATTGGAAAAAAAATATACAATTTACAAGTGCAGGGAAAGATTATTTGGGGATCAAAATAGCCATTATACAGCTCTGTCATTCCAGCAATTTGTTGTAGGGGTGCAAGTGCTATGTTGAAAAGCCTTTAGTGACATATCTGTGGAAAAAGAGAAATATATACTCTGTTCACTTCTGCAGTTATATATGGTGAAAGTGTTTAGTGCCCTATTATAGTACAGTACGAGAAAAATACACGCAGTTCACATTTGCTGTTATTTTCTCTAAAAACATTTATTGTCAGTTCAGTACAATACGAGAAAAATAGACGCTGACGGATCAGAGGAAGGGCAAAATAATGATGTCAACACAAACTTACTGCTGATACCCTCTCCACTCTGTCTGGGGGGATCTACTTGTATAAGCATTTAATAGAACAAGTTCTGTAGACATCTATGTGGAATCAGCTGATGACTGTGTAAAAGGAGTGTGTTTCTTCCTTACACTAACATCGACCTGTAAGGCTGAGTTCATACGTGAGTTATTTTGTCACTTTTGGTCACTTTTGGCCAAAGTGACTGCCCAAATAAGTGAAGTGTAGCGATGCCTGTCATCTGCATGTCATACTGACTGACATTATTGTTTTACTACCCCAACACACTCCCTATGCGTGTTACTGCAAGGCACAGCGTTCTACATCACTATAAAGGCTCTTTTTTTTTCTGGAAAATTCGGTGAACCGGCCGAATCGAATTTTTTAGACATTCGCTCATCTCTAATTATGGCTGTTTTTTCATATACCCCCTCCCAGAAAGAGTTAATAAAAGTTAATTAGTAAGTTATGTGTACCCCAAAACAGCACCATTACAAACTACGATGTATTCTGTAAAAGACTAGCCTTCATACGGCTACATAGACAGAAAAATATAAAAAAGTTATAGCTCTTGGAAGGCGACGATGAAAAAAATAAATAAAAATCACTTGGTCATTAAAGTGCAAAAAGTGCTATATAATAGATATTATTGCATTCAGTGTATACAGGCATATACAGTCTAAAAAAAAACACTGTGAACAATGTAAGGGTTAAACGACCGCAGCATGTAATGTATCTTAAAATCCTGACTGGTTACCCCTTATATAATTCAGTATTTTTTTGATAAAGCACTATTCAGGATTCTAGACATTTGCTGCACATCTATAATACGGTATTGTTCTAGTCCAGCTGGAGAACCTGATCCAGAATATAAAATCAGATTCGATTACATCTGGGTCATTATTAGTTTTCATAGCTGTGACAGCCCGGATTAATAATGGCTCTCTGGAATTCCTCCCTTTTCTCTAATTGCAGCTGTATACTGAATGTGTAGCTGGTGGAAATTAGTTTTCAGATGGTGGCTAAAACCTAGTAAAGGAAAGCATTGTTGCTGGCAATTCCTCTCTAGCTGGCATTGTCAAAAATGATTTATTATTTCCAATTTGCTCTCTGTTCTGGATCTAAAGTAGATCGGGAGAGGGAAATCTTGCTCTTTTATACATGGAGATTCTTTTTGTCCTAAAAGCAAGCTTTCAATTAACATATCTACTGCATTCATCTTGTCCGTTTCTCATAGCATAGCTCCAACACTTGTCCAGCACACACCACTCGAAGGCAATCCATTTCTACTTGTCAATAGAAACAATAGCTCTTTAATAGAGAGCTGATGCTAAAAGAGGCAAACAGAAAACGATTCCAAAGCCAAGCCAACTTGGCAACCCTTATTTATTCTGGAAGAATCTAGCATAGCGTTTCATTTTCATGAACAAAAGAATATACCATTCCATCAATATTCTTCTATTGCGTTCGATTGACCTGGACGTTAGTTTGTAAGGCTGAAAAGCGACATACATACATCCAGTTCAGGCTACTTCCACATCAGCGTTTTTATTCAGGTACAGGATCTCAAAACCTGAATAAAAAAACGCTCCATTTCATCCGGATCCGGTTGTATTAAATAGAAACTGAATAAATCGGATCTGGCATGAAAATAATTGGCAAAAAAAAACAAAAACGGATCTAGCACCATTGACTTACATTGGTTTCATGCCGAATCCGGTTTGTTCAGTTTCGCAGACTGTCCGGTCACTAAACGGAACAAAACAGAACTGATACATCCTGATCAATTTTGTCACCATAGACAATGAATGGGGACAAAACTGAACCGTTTTGGCCTGGTTTTCAGATCCTATGCCGGAACTCAAAACCGGGAACCAAAAACACTGACGTGAAAGTAGCCTAAGCATGTCCCATAAAGAAGAACTCAAGAACTCAGTTAAAGGAGTTGGTCAGCAGTATTCATTTTGGTCATGTATGGTTTAAAGTGGGTTAAAAAGAAAAGAAAAAAAGAAGCTAAACTCACTTTCAACCTCTTCCAAGTTCCAAAGCTGCTCTAGTCCTTGCTGTTCGCTACATCCTGGTCCCAGTTTAATGCCCGAGAAAAAAAAAATACTGCTGGACATGCCCTTTAAGATAAACAACAAGGACCACAGTAAATTACAAGGACTATAGTGAGTTGTGCCAAAAAACCACTGAAATCTGCTACATCTATACATAAAACAGCTACTATCCTTTGTATACACTTGAAGCGACCCTCTTGTTCATCATGAAACTTTGCGTTAAAAGGGGTTATGCCATGATCGATGTAACAAATGAAAATCAGACATCATATAGTTCATTACTTTTTCTCTCTAACAAAGTTAGAACCAGCCCTGTACCTCACAGTTCCACAGATTTGCCCATTCATTGCCCTATTTGCTCTGCTAGATTTTATTTAGGCTGGAAGCTCAGGGGACATGTTCGTTCCCAGAGGATGTGTCCTTTCTGCTACAGCTCGCTCCTTATTACAGCCCGGGGGGGTGTTCTTTCTGCTGCAGGGTGTCCCTGTAACTGTCACAACTTCTAGCAGTAGATATGGCTGGTGGCAGGTGAAGGATGGAATTGAGCATGTGTGTTTTCCAGCTAAATAAATAGATGTGCACTTTACTATCCAGATTGATACCAAGGTGACCAATATAATAAAGGGAATATCTCAAAACTAGGCATTTTGTAACAAAAAGTAATTTACAAAAGTAGCTGTTTTTTATGTTGAATTATATTAAAATAATATAGTTTTTTTTTCTTGATGCCCTAAAATGCACCTCAGATTCTCTGACTGCCCTATTTGCACTGCTCCAGTAGTCTGAGATATTCTTCACAGTTCTAGGATGGACCTAGGACAGTGATGGCTAACCTCCTGCACTTCAGCTGTGGTGAAACTACGACTCCCAGCATTCTCCATTCATTTCTATGGAGTTCTGAGAACAGCCAAGCAAATGTGCATCTTGGGAGTTGTAGTTTTACCACAGCTGGAGTGCCGGAGGTTAGCTGTCACAGACCTAGTTGACCAAGGAAAGATATGGGGTGAACAGAGCGCTGACATCTACAGGATCCCAAAAATAGCATTTACTGGACATCATACAGAACTTCTATGGAATAAATCTCACCTCAGGATCACCAGGGATGAGGCTACATATTCCTTGAGCCCCTTATTCCCAATTCGTTTGACAGAAAGTAACCATGAACACTTTTTCCACTCTTGTGGAACCCATAAACCAATTAATGCCTCAATGAAGTATGGTGCTGAGGTTTGTAAAGCACTCAAAACGTTTTGTTACTACTGTATTCTGGCTGACATGTGTTGACCAAACTGAAATCAGTTTGTCATCTCTACTGTAAATGTGTGGTAGTAAACTCCTGCATTAGTTCTAGGAAACCCTGGTTTGGAAGCCCTGCCCAGTCCAATAATTATCAAAATGAGCAGCAGTGACCACGTCAATATCCTCACTTCTGCCTTATGTCTGCCATCCATTCTTGAATAAATTCTTATATAAACTTTTGCCTCTACTCTGATCATCTCCTGGTAAGACTGACACTGAAACCAATAAACCTTTCTCCAAAATAGAGTAGAAAAAGGCAAAGCTTAAAGGGGTTTTCCACCTTTAGAACTAATTCCCACCAGACCTGTGGAGAGAAGCAAACTTACTTGCGCCACGCCTCTCAGGTCCAGCTCATTCCATTTGTGGTGCTCTGGTCCCTGCTTATTAACTTCTGGAATGGATGGGAGTCACGTGTACTGTTGCAGTCAATGACTTGCTGCAGCAGTGATGTGTCCACCAAGCGGCATGTGACCTAGTGACATACTGCTTTGGGGGAAAAAACTTACCACTGCAGCCAGTCATTGGCTGCAGAGGCACACATTGTCCATGCCAGAAGTTAACAAGTGGGGACAGAAAATGAAAGGAGCCGGAACCAAGCGGCGAGGAGTAGTATGCTTCCCTCCACAGGTCCGACACGGAGGAGGGACTAATTTTTTTTTTTACATGGTGGAATAGCTTTAAAAGGGGTTCTACAGGTGTTTTCTATTGATAATCTATCCTCAGGATAGGTCATCAATATCAGATGTGCGGGGGTCCGACACCCAACACCCCCAACGATAAGCTGTATGAGCAGACGGCAAGCAGTGCACACGTGCTGTCGGCCTTCTCTCTTCCTGCTTGCGGCTGTATGTCTATGGGACAGCATCGGACAGTAAGAGAAAAGGGAGACTGTACGTGTGCACTGCGAGTGCCGTCTCCTCATACAGCTGATAGGCGGAGATGCCAGGTGTCGGATCCCCGCCGATCTGATACTGATGACCTATTGATAGAACATCAATAAAAAAAAAGCCAGGAAAACCCCTTTAAAGCAAATAGATCAATATCTTTAGCAGATGTTAGAATGTTCTTCATCTAAGTAGGTTTATTTTTATTTCTTCCTATGGCTTTTTATTTCTTTATATGGCTGGTCCAGAAACAGCAGATCATTTTTGCCATGGGTTTTGTAATAAATCCACAGCAAATCTGTAGCTTTTGCATTATGTTGCAGATTTCTCCAGGATTTCAAACTGAGTATTACAAAGGGTGAAATCTGCAACATAATGAACATAATTGTGCTATTTTTCAAGTACTGTATAGCAGTATAATAAGTATTTGTCAAGCAAACAAGGAGTGAAGAATAAATAGAGAAAAGAAATAGAGAAATATTTGGGTCTCTCCAGTACAATCTAGGCATGGCTTTGGCTTACAAATACAAAAGCAAATATTGACCAGAATGTACAAATGTGAATAAGGCCTTAGGTGTATTTGCCATATGCAATTTTTTAATAATTAAAAATATAATGTGAGACCAAACAAAAACTTCTAAATAGTGTTCTAATGATTATACCCCTACACAGCCTAGATTTGGGCACTACAGCTGGCAGTATATACTGGATGGGCACTATGGATGGGCATTATGCATTGCACATTGTATAAGAAAATATTGTTTTCATTACTTATGGATACTGTGTTTTACATTATGAGAGCTGCGAGAAAATATTTTTGGGGTGCAGAATCCTGTGTGATTAAAGTCATCAAGACTCTTCATACTCATTTTCATTTTCTTCATTGAGTTCATTTTGATTTAAAGGAGTTGTCTCACTTCAGTAAGTGGCATTTATCACGTAGAGAAAGTTAATACAAGCCACTTACTAATGTATTGTGATTGTCCATATTGCTTCCTTTGCTGGCTGGATTCATCTTTCTATCACATTATACACTGCTCATTTCCATGGTTACAGACCACCCTGCAATACCGGAAAATAATAGCATTCTTAAGACAGAATGCTAAATAAAATGGCCATTGAGGGGTTAAAAATAATTTTAAAAAATCACTGGTATTCTTTCTTCTTTCTGCAGGACCTGCAAAAGGACCTGCGATGACGTCACCGCACTCACCATGTGGTGAGCGCAGTGACGTCACCGCAGGTCCTTCTATCTTCATTCAGCAGGAACTGCAATGACATCCCCGCACTCACCACATGGTGAGCGAGGTGACGTCATCGCAGGTCCTGCAGAAAGAAGAAAGAAGAGGATACCGGCTGCGCGATCAAGTGGATGAGGTGAGATTTTTATTATTATCATTTTAACCCCTCCATGGCCATTTTATCAAGCATTCTGTCTTAAGAATGCTATTATTTTCTGTTATAACCATGTTATAATGGAAAATAAAATCAACTGAACACCGAACGTGAACCCGAACTTCATTGAAAAAGTCCGGGACTGGGTACCCGAACTCGCAAAGTTCGGTACGAACCTGAACTTTGCAGTTCGGGTTTCCTCAAACCTATGTGTAATTAAAAAAAAGAGATAAAGGGACAATCCCATCCTTGTTGATTAGGGACACATCATCATAAAGGCCATTGAATAGCTTTAGCAGTGGACGTAACGACGGACGAGATGTCTACAGGGAAGCAGAGAGGAAGAGACCATTGGGGCTGGAATGGAGCTGCTCAGAAGAGTTGAGTGGCTTCCTTTTTTAGCTGTACACAAATTCCGGCCATTATTTAATTTTGAGTTAGGGGTCAGACAGCTCCTTTAAACGGGAGGATGTGGGGCCACCTTTGGTCTGACAGAACTATTATTATGAGAGAATTACAACAGCCCTAGATTGTGAGAAAATAAATAGGAAATCTACGGATGTGCGTTATATTTTATGTCAGTAAAAAACACCTACAGCAGAGTTTTTGTGCAAATCTGCCTTTTTTTACTCCCGAACACTGGCCATGATAAACTTCCCCCAATGTTTTGAATTTTTACGGAAGTAGGACAATTCTATATTCAGCCTCCCTGTCCCTTATTAAGTACAAACTGGGCAATATAAGCAGAAAACCATTTTTGATTGCAGCAAATTACAATATTGTCTTTAATAATATGTATTGCTATTATCTACAAAAATTTCTATATCATCAGAGTCAAACAACATTTTCAGTACCCCTCTTATTGAGAGATTGTGGTCAGTGCTTCTTGCTGTAGTGCACATTCACCAGAAGATGGCACTAGAGGACTTCTTTCACCTTTGCAAAAAAAACATTCCTCAGGGACTGTGGAATTCTACTTTCCTATAACTTGCATTTCTTTCTATTTGTAGCACTTCTAATTCAAAGACTTGCCATCTTTAGCTGCAAAAAATGGAGCCCAAGAGTGTAATTAACATATAACCTCTGAGGAGTCCATTTATAGAAGAAAAACATGCAGCTGTTGTAATGGGGAGAAAGTGTTCCTTATTCATTCTTATTGCTCATGCTCTGAAATGTATGTAAAAAGAAAAAGGTAGCATTGTTTGTAAAACAGTAGGGGGACCATGCATGCAGGGGCTGGCTCTAGGGGGTGCAGAGTAAGCCGTCACCCTCTGGCTCTGGTGCTTCAGGGGTTACAAAGGCACCCCTGATACATAGGGACACTGCATACCTGTTTAATGTAGGCACATTGATTACTGTTTATACACAGCATCAGTGATGGTTGTGATACATGGAGTATTTCCTATAGAAACTTCTGGATGACACATGACAGCGTCACTCTACTATCATATTGTCATTTGATTATGCAGTTCATAGTTGTAATATTTTTTATGCTGAATACCAAGTGCCTTATGAGAGCACTGTTCTATTATAATGGCCATCTCTTCGCAGACTTTATTTGCAACCTAGTACAGTTGCTCAGGGGTTAGCACTGTTGGGGTGCTGGCTTCAAAGCTGCCTAGAGTTTATATGGACATCCTACACTTTCCTTCTGTAAAAAGCTAGCGTGTCACCCACGCAGGGAGGCATTAGGTGGAGCGAATACTAATTGAATACTTGCACACATGCTCTGTAAGAAAAGAGCAGAGCCTGGAAGAGGAGAGGATATTGTACTCCTGCTGAAGAAGTTGTGGTAGCAAGAGGAAAGGGAGTCTCCCTACTGCAAGTGTAATCCACAAAAAATGGTGCATTGACACCTGGAACAACATGCTTCTCCTTGCTGGGTGCATGAAAAGAAGATGTGGCTCAAACTAGGGATGGGACCTAAATGGTCTAATGGAAGTTTCTGGCTAGGTAGGCTGAGAGGCGGTGTCTGGAAGGTAGTAGTAGTAGCACACAGAGCATAAAAGGAGAAGGAATATCTCTCCTTGCAAGCCTGTGATAGAGGCTGAAGTTCCTGGGCAGCCATGAAGAGGAAGGCTGTGAGGAGCAAGCATGGGAGGAGAGGAAGTCTCTTCAGATAGGTTGCAAAGGGAAAATGAGAGACCCTGAGCTAATGCACTTGAGGCCTAGAGACCATTCTGACTGGATCAAGTAAGTCCCATTTGAGCTGATTGACTGTAAATATGGAATGGAAATAATTAAAATACTGTGCCTTATGGGAGACTGTAAATATACTGGAGGAACCACAAATGATAACTTTGGCATTTCATTATTAAACTTGAAAACCATTTAAAACAGGTATCCAAAGTTGGCTTCAGTGCCTCTATACCAAAGCTGACTTTGGAACCAAGTTTTAAAATGGTTTTCAAGTTGAAAAGCCAAATCCTAAAGTTATTCACCAAAGTCCTGCGAGACTTCGGTGATAACGAATTTGCCTCGCTGGAGACCATACATTTTAATGCTGTATGGAGATTAATCTCAATACAGCATTAAAACGATGTTTTGAGCGAAGCGACTTCGGATCTAGGATCCGTAGCTTGCTTTGCTCATCCATACCGCCAGACCCTATTGACTATATTCGGATCTTGCTGTATCCGGATGGTTTACTGCTAAACAAAAACTGGTGCATGCACCTTTTTTTGTTTGGTCAAAACTGGACAGTTCCCTACTGGATCCCTTTAAGGTCAATGAGGTTGGCGCTGAACCGCAGTATCCGGCTATGACGGATACGGTGAACTCCAGCAGACTGTTCCTCTGCCAGAACAACCTGCTGGATCAGGTAAATGGAGATGTGAAACTAGCCTTAGATTGTGAGGACAGTGCCTGATGTGAAAAGGACACTCTTTTTATATACCGATGTTTGGTTATCTAATCTAAGCAAACACCTTCAATTGCTTTTCAATGGTTTTTGTCTCAAGATAATGAAATGAGTTATGAAATTTGAGTTAACAGCGGGAGTCACCCTCAAAATTAAAGTGGAAAAACACACTACAGGCTGATCCAACTTTGATGTAATGTCCTTAAAACAAGTCAAAATGAGGCTCAGTAGTGTGTGTGGCCTCCACGTGCCTGTATGACCTCCCTACAACGCCTGTGCATGCTCCTGATGAGGTGTCGGACGGTCTCCTGAGGGATCTCCTCCCAGACCTGGACTAAAGCATCTGCCAACTCCTGGACAGTCTGTGGTGCAACGTGACGTTGGTGGATAGAGCGAGACGCGATGTCCCAGATGTGCTCAATTGGATTCAGGTCTGGGGAACGGGCGGGCCAGTCCATAGCATCAATGCCTTCGTCTTGCAGGAACTGCTGACACACTCCAGCCACATGAGGTCTAGCATTGTCTTGCGTTAGGAGGAACCCAGGGCCAACCGCACCAGCATATGGTCTCACAAGGGGTCTGAGGATCTCATCTCGGTACCTAATGGCAGTCAGGCTACCTCTGGCGAGCACATGGAGGGCTGTGCGGCCCTCCAAAGAAATGCCACCCCACACCATTACTGACCCAATGCCAAACCGGTCATGCTGGAGGATGTTGCAGGCAGCAGAACGTTCTCCACGGCGTCTCCAGACTCTGTCACATGTTCTCAGTGTGAACCTGCTTTCATCTGTGAAGAGCACAGGGCGCCAGTGGCGAATTTGCCAATCTTGGTGTTTTCTGGCAAATGACAAACGTCCTGCACGGTGTTGGGCTGTAAGCCCAACCCCCACCTGTGGACGTCGGGCCCTCATATCACCCTCATGGAGTCTGTTTCTGACCGTTTGAGCAGACACATGCACATTTGTGGCCTGCTGGAGGTCATTTTGCAGGGCTCTGGCAGTGCTCCTCCTGTTCCTCCTTGCACAAAGGCAGAGGTAGCGGTCCTGCTGCTGGGTTGTTGCCCTCCTACGGCCTCCTCCACGTCTCCTGATGTACTGTCCTGTCTCCTGGTAGCGCCTCCATGCTCTGGACACTACGCTGACAGACACAGCAAACCTTCTTGCCACAGCTCGCATTGATGTGCCTTCCTGGATAAGCTGCACTACCTGAGCCACTTGTGTGGGTTGTAGACTCCGTCTCATGCTACCACTAGAGTGAAAGCACTGGCAGCATTCAAAAGTGACCAAAACATCAGCCAGGAAGCATAGGAACTGAGAAGTGGTCAGGTCACCACCTGCAGAACCACTCCTTTATTGGGGGTGTCTTGCTAATTGCCTATAATTTCCACCTGTTGTCTATCCCATTTGCACAACAGCATGTGAAATTGATTGTCACTCAGTGTTGCTTCCTAAGTGGACAGTTTGATTCCACAGAAGTGTGATTGACTTGGAGTTACATTGTGTTGTTTAAGTGTTCCCTTTATTTTTTTGAGCAGTGTATATTGAGGAGTTCTCTTCACCTATACGTTAGATGGACAGACTCAGCTGCCCATTTGATGTAGTATGAGAGTAGGCAGAAAGGTTTGAAGAACTAATCTAGTATAAAAGAAATGTTTTATTTACAGTGGGTGAGGGAATCCCAGTGACTGTCGCTCAGCAAGAACAAAAGATATGTCTTTCATTGTACTTAGATATTCTTTTGAAAGTTCTTGGATGACACTGGTGACATGTGGAATAACTAGCTATATCTAACATTGCTATATGCTGCACATCACAGCTGCTTTCTTGTTTATCTAGATGATATTTGCAATGTATCGGAGCAGGCGTCAGCGAGAGCTAAGGGCACAAGGGCTAAGCCACAAGCACTGCAATTCTCTTTTAAACTTGAGGCTTCTTTATAGTGTGTATTCGAGATATAATTAGTAAATGCACCCCTCCTCAGTCCCTCTTCACCCTGCTAAAGTGGTTCTTCTATATCTCTGAACTTTGACCTCTTTGACTGCTGAAATCAAAAGCATCTCTTCAACAGAACTTGCCAAATCTCTAGTGGCAAAAGAGCAGAGAAAAAAGATTATTGCTCTTTTCATACCAAAATGATTGGCAGATTTTTCCCTTCAGTGGTCCAGACGCTCACTCCATCAATTAATTGAAACCTCGTAGCATACATTTCAATGTAAAGTATAAGAATTTCCTTTTGAGTAAATACAAACTGAATGCACCCGAGTACCCTTGGGGTACTTCTGTGAACTGAATCTCAGTTGTATCAGCCCTAAATATTTCTGAGCTACTTAGTCTTAAAGTTTTAGATGGATCTTAAACTAAGCTGAATTTAAAGTTTGTTAGTTAAGCAACTTTTGGTGGATATTTTGTTTCATGTCAAGTCTTGTCATTGCTTAATTTACAAAAGTAATAAATGGGTTGAATACGGTGATCATTTTTTTTCAGCTCCAATAATAAGATGATGTTAAGTTATATTCACATGGTAAAAAGGCATTGAAATCCCTGGCTAAAACTGCCTTACATCATTTACTCATTGTTTACAATTGGAATACATGCTATAATTAGAGATGAGCGAATCAAAGTTGACGAAGTGGAATTCGATCAGAATTTCAGGAAAAAATCGATTCGCTCTGAATCCGAATTTCCTAACGCTTCGTGGTAATGAATCACATTTTTCCTATAATGGCTGCTGCACGTGTTAGGACATGGAGCAAGGAACTCTGGGAAGGAGGGATCACCCACAATGCCATGCATGCAGCCAATCAGCAGCCAGCCCTGTGATGTCACAGCCCTATAAATAGCCTCAGACATCTTGGATTCAGCCATTTTCCAGTGTACTTAGCGCAGGGAGAGACGTCAGCAGGCGCTAGGGACAGTGTTAGAAAAGACTTTAAAACTTCTATTTTGCTGTATAGAAGTTCAAGGAAAGGATAGGGAGGAATCATTCCACAGTATTGAAGAAGAACAGGGTTCAGTAGGGGAGATTACAGCCTGGGTAATAGGAACAATCCAATTACACCTTGCTGCACTGACTGGGGATCCAAATTGCCATTATACTGCTCTGTAATTCCAGCAAACCGTTCTTGTTATTGGGGTGCAAGTGCTGTTTGATACAGCCATTAACAGGGTTTATTACAAGGAAATATTTCTACGTCTTATTTGCCCTTGTGCGGGGCAGTTATATGTTCTAAAGCATTTTTTTGGGTTGTATTAGTGGGAAAAGGGCTTATTAGCCGTTGTGCGGCGAAATGAGAAAATTACAGCCCTTTTTGGCGTGTATTAGTGGCAAAAAAATATATTATTTGCCATTCAGCGGTGCAGTTATATGTTCTAAAGCCCTTTTTGGCATGTATTAGTGGCAAAAAAATTATATATATTATTTGCCATTCAGCAGTGCAGTTATATGTTCTAAAGCCTTTTGTGGAGTGTATAAGTGGAAAAATGTAAGAGCCTATTTGCCGTTCAGCGGTGTACTTATATTTTCTAAAGCCTTCTTTGGCATGTATTAGTGGGAAAAAAAAGTGCTTATTAGCCGTTGTGTGGTGAAATTAGAAAATTACAGACTTTTTTAAGGTGTTTTAATTTCCTTTTTCTTTATTTATTTGATCTAACAGTATATCAGACAGAGACGTGCCAGGCCCTGTACAGGCGAGTGGGAGAGACCAAAATGTTTCTGGCGCAGGCACGGGTCGCAGCAGAGTAAGGGGACATGGCGGCTGGAGTCACAGCAAGAGACCTGAGCTCCCGGTGTCACCTAGCAGTTGTTTCTTGACCAGCAACCCAGCTTTTCTTGAATGGTTGACTCGAACATCCACTTCGTCTCAAGTGACATCAGACACCCCCAGCCAAGAGTCTGTGGGTTCGTCAGACACAACTCTTAGTTGGCAGGGCCCGCGGGAGCAGGCCCTGTGCCCTCACCTATCCTCAACCTGCCTCTGTCCTTTTCTGTTCAGCCAGAGAAGTATTATATGCTGTGGGCTCAGCTCCACTATACAGCGAGGACGAGCTACTAGAGGACAGTCAGCAGCTACCGGCCAGCCAAGATGTGGAGGAGACATCCTCTGCTTTCTCCGGTAGAAGGCAAGTAATAATGATGAGGAGAGTTGATTGTACATACAAGAAATAACAGGCGGCACTCACCACTGCAGTTAAAATGCTTCTTTATTCATCCAACACACATGGACACAAAGTAAGGGCTAGGGCGGACATCAGATCACAGAGTGCTGAAGTAGCGACGGACGTTTTGCGCTGCTGCGCTTCTGGCTACTGACCGGCCGTCGCTACTTCGGCACTCTGTGATCTGATGTCCGCCCCAGCCCTTACTTTGTGTCCATGTGTGTTGGATGGAAAGAAAAAGAAGCATTTTAACTGCAGTGGTGAGTACCTACAATCAAGTTTCATCTTGTGTGTCCCTGAGCTGAGCACCACGCACACTGCATATATAAGGTTCACTGGATGTTTGCTTGGCAGTAACAGTACCGAGCAGTGCCGCCCAGGACTTTTCTTTCTCTTCCCCTGCATCATTGATGGCGAGTGGCGTGGGAGCTGGTGTTGCAAGTGGTCCTGACCCAGAGACCGCTGAGGAGGACATCAGTGACGTGCATACAGTTCTCGATGATGATGATGATGTAGCTGATTGCACTTGGGAGCTGGGTGAATTAGGGGCTTCATCATCAGAAGAGGGTGGCAGCAGCGGAACCAGCAAGTCACTAGCTCGGCCAGGAGTCAGCATGGTGGCAGCAGTGGGAGGTCAAGAGCCAAACGTGCCCGGGATTGACCAGCCGCTTTGCAGGAGCCTACCTGCCCGGAAAGTAGTGGTGCAGGGGTTCACGGAAGCAGCGGCGGTAGCAGTCAGTCAGTGCAGTGTGGGTAAAATCATCTACTCAGCTGTGTGGCAGTTTTTTGTTAAGCCGCCGGAGGAGGTGAACATGGCCATTTGTAGAATCTGTGGGCAGAAGGTGAAGCGTTGCCAGGGTGCCAATGTTGGCACCACGGCCCTGCGTCAACATATGCAGCATCATCATAAAGTGGCCTGGGAGAAGTGGCTCCAATGTGGTGGTCCAGCCTGCCGCAGCAACCGCTGCCTAAGCCAGTGGCATGCACCCGATTTCAGGCAGTCGAGGCTCCACCACCTCAGCAGAAGGAGCTGTCTGTCCTTCCCATCATCTGCTGGTCCTGATGCTCCTGCTCCTCCTCCTACTCCTCATCAGTCATTTCGTCAGCAATCAATCATCAAAAAGATTGCCAAGAGACAACAGTATGCGTGCACTCATCCAACAGCGCAGAAGCTGAATGTGCCCCTGGCCAAGTTGCAGTCCCTCCCTTTCCAAGTGGTGGACTCTGCACCTTTCAGAGAACTGATGGCTTGTACCGAGCCGAGGTGGAGAGTCCCAAGCCATCATTTATTTGCCAAAAAGGCAGTACCAGCCCTACACACATGTGTAGAACAGAAGGTAAGCCAGTCCTTGAACCTGTCAGTGTCTGCCAAAGTGCACGTCAGCACCGATGTGTGGAGCTGTAACTACGGTCAGGGACAATACAATGCATATGCCCACTGGGTGACTGTGGTTCTTGCACAGCCACACAAGCAACTTGGCCAGGTGACGCCGCTTCCGCCTCCACGTTCTCACTCCATTGGTCCTGTGACAAGTGTGACAATGTCCGCCTCTTCCTCCTCATCCTTCACCGTGTCCTCAGCCTCCACTGCAGGGACAATTCATAGTGCCCCTGCAGCATACCACATATGCAGGGCACGGCGGTGTCACACTGTTCTGCACCTCGTTTGCCTGGACGAACGGAGTCACACAGGGGAGGAACTGCTCATTGCCCTTTATCACGAAATCGAATCCTGGCTTTCTCCGCAACAACTCAAAAATCGGAACCATGGTGACCGACAACGGGAAGAACATGGTGTCAGCGCTGCATCAAGGAGGGCTGAGCCATGCGTCTTGCACGTGTTCAATCTGGTTGTTAAGCAGTTCCTGAAGTCTTCCACCCATCTACAAGACATCCTAAAAATGGCGAGGAAACTTTGCATGCACTTCAGCCACTCATGTACCGCAAAGCACACCCTCTTTGAGCTGTAGCAGCAGAATGGCGTCCCCAACATAGGCTCATATGTGACGTTTACACCGGTTGGAATTCCACCCTCCATATGTTGGACTGACTATACGAACAGATAAAGGCCATAAATGATTTTTTGATGATACAAGTGGACAGGAGTACTCCCCTGTGTAACTTTGATGTCAGCCAGTGGCAACTCATGCGTGACACCTGCCGTTTGCTCAGGCCCTTTGAGGAGGCCACATTATTTGTCAGTCACCAGGACTACGGGATGAACAACTTCATTCCACTGCTTTATGTCCTGGAACAGATGCTGGTAAATCTCGCTGGTCAGGGGACTGGAGACGTGGTGCCTAGATCTCAAGGCCACATGAGCCATATGGGGGCTGAACTGGAGGAGGAGGAGGAGGAGGACATTGGACCAAAAGCAATGTGTAGCAAAATGGGTGGTTTTTCTACACAGGTAACAAGAGAGGAGGAGCAGCCAGAGGAGCTACAGGGCGATGAGGAAGATGTGGCAGAGTACCCAGACACACTGTGGCAGTATGCAGTGGAGATGGAGGCAGGGAGTCCAAGTCACTCCAAGTCACTTGCACAAATAAACCAATGCATGCTTACTTGTTTGCGTAGTGACAGCCGAATTGTCACCATTCGACAGAGGGATGACTACTGGCTCTCCACCATGTTAGATCCTCACTATCGGTCAAAAAATGTTTCCACCCGCTGAGAGGGAGGACAAACTGAACTACTATCAAGACATCCGATGTAGTCAGTTGGCCGCTGCCTATGTGCGCCATCGCCAATCCTCACGAAGGTCTGACCAGAGCCCTTTGCACTCACGTTCCACTGCCATGGATGCTGGGGGTGTGGGGGGCAGGAGCAGTACCAGCTCCATCAGCAGCAACTTAAGTCTATAGTCTCTGATGAGTAGCTTTCTTCACCCGCATAGTGAAGAAACTACTTATCAGCAGCAGCACCTAGTCATGGAACAGAACCTGAACCAGCAGGTGGTGGCATACTTGGACTGCACCCTGCCACTAGTGATGAGCGGCAAGGGTCATATTCGAATTCACAACATTTTGCGAATATTTTGTAGAATATTCGGCGAATATTCGCAAATTCGAATATTCGTTATATTCTACGATTTTTTACTCCAAATATCGACAAGTTAATGATCGCATAATATGCGACTTTTCGTAATGCAAATTTTTAAATTGCCAAGCAAAAACATGATTCCTCCATGCTTCTTGCTTGTGGGCCAATGAGTCATAGCACTATATCGAATATAATTGTTTTTTGAAATATTTGTAATATTCTAAAACAAGAATATATAGCAATACAGCAAATATTTAAAAAAAACTAATGTAGAGCAATTTAGCTAATATAGTGCTATAATCTTTGTTTTTAATAGTTGTAATTTTTTTTCCAATCTGAACTTCAGATGAGAAAAAAAATTCCAACTATTAGACAAAGAAGATTATAGCCCTATATTAGCTAAATTGCTCTATATTCGGTTTTTTTTCCTCAAATATTCTCTATATTGCTATATATTCTTGTTTTAGAATATTACGAATATTCCAAAAAACGAATATATTCAATATAGTGCTATATATTAGTTTTTTTAGAATATTCATAATTTTTCCCATTTAAAGTCATGATTCCTCCCTGCTTCTTGCTTGTGGGCCAATGAGTCATTGGCCCACAAGCAAGAAGCAGGGAGGAATCATGTTTTTACTCGGCAATTAAAAAATTTGCGATAAAAATTCGCATTACGAAAATTCGCATTACGAAAATTCGCAATAAAAAATCACGAATATTACGAATATATATCACTATATTCTAAATATTCGTAAATTTTCGAAGTACCTATATTCGCGATAAAAATTTGCAATTCGAATATTCGTGATCAACACTGCCTGCCACCACATATCAAAAATCCCCATGGCTACTGGGCAACAAACCTAAATTTGTGACCACAACTGGCAGAGTTTGCCATGGACAAGCTTTCCTACCCAGCCAGTAGTGTGGCATCAGAGCAGGTGTTTAGTGCGGTGGGGGCCATAATTACCCCAAAGAGAACTTGCCTTCTGTTATGAACCAGCGGGTGTGAACCCACTTTGCCACATGTCCTACCTCATCTAAGGGCGTTGTCTAAATGAACTCCTCCATCTTCACAGTACCCCTGATGGTGGGGATAGACTTTCCTGAGGGGAACACCAGGTCACTACCTCTTGAGGAGGATTGGCACACAAGGCAGCTGGTCCAGGCGGACCAGGAGATACCGGAGCAAGGTACCAAAAGTGCAGGCGTTGTTAGCAGGCTGAGTTGTAACCAGTAGCAACAGTGCATGACCAAAGGATGAAGCAGAGGCGAAGTAAAACAAGCAACAGGTCAGGGCAGGAGGCACAGATACAGGTCAGGCAATCCGGGTCAGCAACAGGAGAGTCCTGGCAAGCAGGCAGAGATCAAACAGGTAGCAGAGTCCAGGAATACAAGTATGTGTCAAGAACACAAGCAGATATCAGGAACCTTAACAGGACACAAGGACCTTGACACTGAGGCATCTGGGAAGAGGGCTGAGCCACTTATATATGTGCAGGAGGGCTAGGATTGGTCAGCGAGGTCATATGATCCAACCCATAAAGCACAGGAAGTGACGTGTGCCTGCAGGAAGCAAGCAGCAAGCATGCTGTGGCCAGGGCTGAAAGGAAGCACTGGCAGCAGATCACCACTGAACACAGCACCCGGGACCGCGGCGGTAAGCAGGGGAGCAGCGGTGCACAGCAGTCTCTGTTATACGTTTCCACCCAAATTGTGGAGAAAATTACCTTTGTGAAGATGAATCAGGTGTGGATCAGCCAGGATTCCCACACACCAGTGCCTGATGCATCAGACTACATCATCCATGGTGCCACGCCCAAACTTTGTCAGTAGAGACCTGTTTCAACTGGCTATCTGCTTCAGCTACTATTCTGATGCTTCCACCAGCCTGATGCCACACACCTGCTGCCAGGTGATCTTACTGCCAACCAACATCTTGTGCTGATACTGGCTAGGCTTTTGCCCCCCACCTCCCCACTCTTTCACTGGGCCACTCTGTGGTCTCCTCCTACTGCTTCGCCTCACCTCTCTTTCACTGGGCCACTCTGTGGTCTCCTCCTACTGCTTCATCTCACCTCTCTGTCACTGGGCCACTCTGTGGTCTCCTCATGCTGCTGCCAACTCACCACTCTGTGGTCTCATGATGCTGCTTCCACCTCACCACTCTGTCACTGGGCCACTCTGTGGTCTCCTCATGCTGCTGCGACCTCAACACTCTGTTGTCTTCTCATGCTGCTGCCAACTCACCACTCTGTGGTCTCCTCATGCTGCTGCCATCTTACCACTCTGTCACTGGGCCACTCTGTGGTCTCCTCATGCTGTGGCCAACTCACGACTCTGTGGTCTCCTCATGCTGCTGCCACCTCAACACTATGTGGTCTCCTCATACTGCTTCCAACTCACCACTCTGTAGTCTCATCATGCTGCTGCCAACCCCCACTCTGTCAGTGGGCCACTCTGTGGTCTCCTCACTCTTGTTTTTTTTTTTTTTGGCCTTAGCAATACTGATGAATTACTGACCAAATGCTGACGAGTGAAGGTGGAGGAATACTAATTTGCTTCTAAATTTCCTACCAAAATCAATATATATTCATGTAGTGTCCACTAACATCCAGAATACACTATATAGCAACATAATTTAGGTTATATGTTCTCAGATGTGACCTGGTATTAATTCTGTCTTCTATTCATACAAGATAACCATATAGTCTTGTAATACTCACATAACATTGCTTCAGAGTACTCCCCCTTTGTGTAAGTGAGGACTTCAGGCAGCTGTATAATTCTTTCATGTTACTTTTAGTTTTCATGTATCGTTGTTGCTTACCTCTGCCAGAAATATGAGGGCATGGGATAGAAAAAAGAATATTTAATAAAAAGATGCACCTTACAAAAGCAGAGCATTACAGGGAGTGCAGAATTATTAGGCAAGTTGTATTTTTGAGGATTAATTTTATTATTGAACAACAACCATGTTCTCAATGAACCCAAAAAACTCATTAATATCAAAGCTGAATATTTTTGGAAGTAGTTTTTAGTTTGTTTTTAGTTTTAGCTTTTTTAGGGGGATATCTGTGTGTGCAGGTGACTATTACTGTGCATAATTATTAGGCAACTTAACAAAAAACAAATATATACCCATTTCAATTATTTATTTTTACCAGTGAAACCAATATAACATCTCAACATTCACAAATATACATTTCTGACATTCAAAAACAAAACAAAAACAAATCAGTGACCAATATAGCCACCTTTCTTTGCAAGGACACTCAAAAGCCTGCCATCCATGGATTCTGTCAGTGTTTTGATCTGTTCACCATCAACATTGCGTGCAGCAGCAACCACAGCCTCCCAGACTCTGTTCAGAGAGGTGTACTGTTTTCCCTCCTTGTAAATCTCACATTTGATGATGGACCACAGGTTCTCAATGGGGTTCAGATCAGGTGAACAAGGAGGCCATGTCATTAGATTTTCTTCTTTTATACCCTTTCTTGCCAGCCACGCTGTGGGGTACTTGGACGCGTGTGATGGAGCATTGTCCTACATGAAAATCATGTTTTTCTTGAAGGATGCAGACTTCTTCCTGTACCACTGCTTTAAGAAGGTGTCTTCCAGAAACTGGCAGTAGGATTGGGAGTTGAGCTTGACTCCATCCTCAACCCGAAAAGGCCCCACAAGCTAATCTTTGATGATACCAGCCCAAACCAGTACTCCACCTCCACCTTGCTGGCGTCTGAGTCGGACTGGAGCTCTCTTCCCTTTACCAATCCAGCCACGGGCCCATCCATCTGGCCCATCAAGACTCACTCTCATTTCATCAGTCCATAAAACCTTAGAAAAATCAGTCTTGAGATATTTCTTGGCCCAGTCTTGACGTTTCAGCTTGTGTGTCTTGTTCAGTGGTGGTCGTCTTTCAGCCTTTCTTACCTTGGCCATGTCTCTGAGTATTGCACACTTTGTGCTTTTGGGCACTCCAGTGATGTTGCAGCTCTGAAATATGGCCAAACTGGTGGCAAGTGGCATCTTGGCAGCTGCACGCTTGACTTTTCTCAGTTCATGGGCAGTTATTTTGCGCCTTGGTTTTTCCACACGCTTCTTGCGACCCTGTTGACTATTTTGAATGAAACGCTTGATTGTTCTATGATCACGCTTCAGAAGCTTTGCAATTTTAAGAGTGCTGCATCCCTCTGCAAGATATCTCACTATTTTTGACTTTTCTGAGCCTGTCAAGTCCTTCTTTTGACCCATTTTGCCAAAGGAAAGGAAGTTGCCTAATAATTATGCACACCTAATATAGGGTGTTGATGTCATTAGACCACACCCCTTCTCATTACAGAGATGCACATCACCTAATATGCTTAATTGGTAGTAGGCTTTTGAGCCTATACAGCTTGGAGTAAGACAACATGCATAAAGAGGATGATGTGGTCAAAATACTCATTTGCCTAATAATTCTGCACGCAGTGTATAAGGGCAGCACAGACTTAAGAATTAGGCATTGATTATCTTCAAGCAACCTAGACATTTGTCTTGGGAGTAACTGTGGGCCAATAATGTGTTACTGGTCGAGCACATGTCTTGGATTCATTGTCAGCTATCAAAATAGATAGGCTATCAATACTCTTTGGAGTAAATTAATGATTTGCCTTAAGAGAAATAAAGTTTTATTCTCACTGATAACCAAGGTATATATTTTGTTTGCCCGAATGACCATCAGATAATAAAGGCTGTTTCCACCACATTTTTCATTAAGGAATGAAGAATGGATACTTCAGAACAGAAGGGACATTATACTATTAACTTAGCATGCTGTCACTTGCTGATTTTATCATTATTGGGCTTAGGGAATACATAATATGGAATAGAATGGTTAGAGTCTGGTGTATTTATGAATAGGGTAGTAAGATCGAAATTCCCATACTTCGACTACATAGACTTCACTGGCACAGACAACACTCATCTATTGGGCTCCATTGACCTGTACATCCTTTGGAGGTTTAAACCACCGAAGTACAGTTCAGACTGATAGATCTTAAGTCTGATTGATGGGAGTCCTATCATTTGGATCTCTAGCCATCCAGAGACAGTCTCACGGTTCTCTCCCATCAGGAGACAGAAGGATGGAACCGACTGGATTTTAGCAGTTGCTTACTCTATATTGAAATAGCATACACTCTTGCCAAAGAAAAAATAGGGAGTCATTAAAGAGGTTCTCCAGGATCACAATATTGATGGTCTATCCACATGTGTAATGACCGGCGACACGCACAGGGAGGGAAAAGGGAAAGCCCTGCCCAAGGGAGAGGGAAAGGTGGTGACCCCTGACAAACCTTGCGGCTGGCACCTGACTGCCCTGACGTCCCTAGACGGGTTCCTCACCCGTGCCGCGATCACGTGCCTAAACCCTGGCTTTCCCTAAAATGAGCCCTAGATAGTGAACGGGCCGGTGGGATCGCTAGTCCGCACCACTGACACTAAGAGGGAAACACCAGGGAGAGGACAGACAATACAGACAAACACATACACCCTGGTGGGCGACCACAGCAGACCACAAAGATCCAACAGGGATCCGGAGGGTAGCGTTCTGGACCAACAACCAGAGAACGCAGCAACACAGCTCGAGAGGGTCAGAATAGATGTCCAGGCAGGAAGCTCTATATCTGGCAACCAGAGAAGTGTGAGAGGGGAATATAAGGAGGTTGGGAGTGCTGGACAAGGAACAGCTGAGGAGAAGGAGCTACGGATCCCTGAGTGAGCCAAAAGGGTTTGCAAAGCAAACCCAGAAAGCTACCATAAGGAAACAGCCCTATCTTACATAGAGCGCGCAGCCAACCGCTGCGACTTCCTGACCCCGGGTATAACGGAGTCAGGCGTGGTTCTAGATACCCTCGTGACAGTACCCCCCTCTCTACGAGGGGCCTACGGACACTCAGGACCAGGTCTCTCAGGATGAGAGGCATGAAAAACCCGAACTAGCCTGTCGGCGTTTACCTCAGACGCAGGAACCCACATTCTTTCCTCGGGACTGTAACCTCTCCAATGCACCAGATATTAAAGAGAGCGGCGGACCCGACGAGAATTAACAATTTTGGATATCTGAAATTCTAGATTACCATCCACAACAACAGGAGGGGGTGGCAGCGGTGACGGTTCTAGAGGTGGAACATATTTCTTGAGTAACGACTTATAAAAGACATTATGGATTTTAAAAGTCTGAGGTAACTCCAGGGGAAAAGCCACGGGGTTGACGATGGCTACAATTTTGTAAGGACCAATAAACCTAGGACCCAGTTTCCAAGAGGGAACCTTTAATTTAATATTCCTAGTAGACAACCACACATAGTCATTCACTCCTAGGTCCGGACCTGGCGACCGTCTCTTATCAGCCATGCATTTGTATTTACCTCCCATATTTTTTAAGTTAGCTTGCACCTTCTGCCATACCGATGAAAGAGATGACGAAAACCGTTCCTCTTCGGGAACCCCAGAAGACCCCCCCTCTTTGAAGGTACAGAATTGGGGATGAAAACCATATGCACCAAGAAATGGTGACTTGCCAGTAGATTCCTGACGACGATTATTTATGGCAAACTCAGCTAACAGTAAATATGATGACCACAACTCTTGGTTTTCAGACACAAAACATCTTAGATATGTCTCAAGGTTTTGGTTGGTACGCTCAGTCTGTCCATTCGACTGAGGATGGAAAGCTGAGGAAAAGGACAAGTGTACCCCCAAACGGGAACAAAAAGCTTTCCAAAATTTTTTAATAAACTGGGTACCCCGATCTGAAACAACATCGGAGGGGACCCTGTGAAGCTTCACGATTTCACTGACGAATATCTGAGCAAGAGTCTTAGCATTAGGTAGTGCGGGTAACGCAATGAAGTGTACCATTTTGCTAAACCTGTCCACTACTACCAAAATAACTGTTTTACCCGCAGACAAGGGTAAGTCAGTGATAAAATCCATTGACAGATGTGTCCATGGTCTTTTGGGAATGACGACTGGTAATAGAGACCCTGCAGGACGTGTATGTGAACCTTTTGCGCGCGCACAGGTAGAAAAAGAAGACACAAAATCCAATACATCCTAGCATATAATTTATTCGTCCGTAGGACCTGCAGTACTTGTCTGACATGCCCCTCATGTGTTCTCAGATCAGACGAATAAATTAAAATATCATCTAGGTATATTACCACAAACCTGCCGATTAGATGACTAAAAATGTCATTAACGAAATGTTGAAAGACGGCAGGAGCATTGGTCAGACCGAAAGGCATAACAAGATTTTCATAATGCCCCTCAGGGGTGTTAAAAGCTGTCTTCCACTCATCCCCCTCCTTAATACGAATAAGATTGTAGGCCCCCCTAAGATCAAGTTTGGAGAACCACCTCGCACCCGCAATCTGGTTAAACAGGTCAGGAATGAGAGGAAGAGGGTATGGGTCTCGGATGGTTATCTGATTTAATTCGCGAAAATCTAGGCAAGGATGCAGGCCCCCATCTTTCTTTTTAACGAAGAAAAACCCTGCAGCCACGGGTGAAGAAGAGGGTCTGATGTGTCCCTTAGCCAAGCTCTCGAAGATATAATCGTTCATGGCTTGTCTCTCTGGACCTGAAAGATTATATAACCTGGTCTTGGGTAATTTTGCGCCGGGAATAAGGTTAACCGGGCAATCATAAGGACGATGAGGTGGTAAGTTCTGACAACCCTTTTCAGAAAAAACGTCCTCAAAATCCGAAATAAATGTAGGTAGGGTAGTTATGGAGGCGACTAAGCAATTGCTATTTAAGCAATTTTCTCTGCACTGCTCACTCCACTCCAATATCTCCCTGGCCTGCCAATCCACCATTGGATTGTGCGCTACCAACCAGGGAAGACCCAGCACTACCGGAGTGTGAAGCGCCTCCAGAACATAACATGAAAGCATCTCGTTATGGTGGTCCCCTACCCTAAGGTGTAAATTATGAACAATGTGGGTGAGGTTTCTCTGAGACAGAGGAGCAGAATCAATAGCGATTATGGGAATAGGTCTCTGTAGCGTACAGAGAGACAAACCCATAGTGCGGGCAAAATGGGCATCTATCAAATTTACCCCTGCTCCACTGTCTAGAAAGAAAGACATAGTCTCCGTCTTATCACCAAAAACAATAACCGCTGGTAACACAAATTGCGATGTACGTATGGAGAAAACGTATACCCCCCGGCTGACATCCTCCACACAGCCTGGGGTTAATAGTTTTCCGACGGTCTTTTGTTTCTGAGGAAAGAAGGACAGACATTAATGAAATTACCCCTCTCCCCACAAAAAAAACAAACCCCACGCCTACGGCGAGCCTCAGGAGGACGGACCTGACGAGTAGTTCCTCCTAGCTGCATAGGCTCGTCTAAGTCCGTACAGACTAACTGCTGCTTGGGAGGGGTTACCAATGGCTCCGGTTTTTTCAACCTGTCCCTAAGGCGTCTATCTATTCGGATAGAAAGGGACATAACCGCATCAAGGGAAAAGGGGGTCTCATATAATGCAAATGCATCCTTAACCCTTTCGGATAACCCAGAGCAGAACTGACTCCTGAGAGCCGGGTCGTTCCATTGGGTATCCGTAGCCCACCTACGGAAGTAAGAGCAATACTCCTCTACTGGCCGCTCTCCTTGTAGGAGTCTCCGTAATCTTGATTCAGCCAGTGCGACTCGGTCAGGGTCGTCATATATGAGACCCAAGGCCCCGAAAAACTCATCCACTGACCGAAGAGCCTGGGAATCAGTAGGTAAAGAGAACGCCCAGGACTGCGGGTCCCCCTGCAGCAGGGAAATAACAACCCCCACCCGCTGTTCTTCATTACCAGAGGAGTAAGGGCGCAGTTTAAAATATAATTTACAGGCCTCACGGAATGTCAAAAACTTGTCCCTTCCCCCAGAAAATCTGTCAGGGAGAGGGACCTTGGGTTCCGCAACAACCTGGTTACCAGTAGCAACTGCTGGGCTTGCGGTCAGTTGTAATTGCTGCTGTTGCTGGAGGACCGACGCCTTCAATCCTGCCACCTCCAAAGACAGGCCATGAAACTGTTTGGACAGAGCAGCAATTTGATCCATACTGGATTCTAAGTAGTAAAAAATTATTATAATTTTTTTTTTTTTTACCTACACAAAATAAGGACCAGATATAATGTAAGGACCGGCGACACGCACAGGGAGGGAAAAGGGAAAGCCCTGCCCAAGGGAGAGGGAAAGGTGGTGACCCCTGACTCACCTTGCGGCTGGCACCTGACTGCCCTGACGTCCCTAGACGGGTTCCTCACCCGTGCCGCGATCACGTGCCTAAACCCTGGCTTTCCCTAAAATGTGCCCTAGATAGTGAACGGGCCGGTGGGATTGCTAGTCCGCACCACTGACACTAAGAGGGAAACACCAGGGAGAGGACAGACAATACAGACAAACACATACACCCAGGTGGGCGACCACAGCAGACCACAAAGGTCCAACAGGGATCCGGAGGGTAGCGTTCTGGACCAACAACCAGAGAACGCAGCAACACAGCTCGAGAGGGTCAGAATAGATGTCCAGGCAGGAAGCTCTATATCTGGCAACCAGAGAAGTGTGAGAGGGGAATATAAGGAGGTTGGGAGTGCTGGACAAGGAACAGCTGAGGAGAAGGAGCTACGGATCCCTGAGTGAGCCAAAAGGAATGGCAAAGCAAACCCAGAACGCTACCATAAGGAAACAGCCCTATCTTACATAGAGCGCGCAGCCAACCGCTGCGACTTCCTGACCCCGGGTATAACGGAGTCAGGCATGGTTCTAGATACCCTCGTGACAACATGATAGACCATCTTTATTAGATCAGGGAGGGTCCAACTCTCCACACCCCACTGTTCAGCTGTTGCCTCTGCATTGTTTACATCAGTCCTTTACTTGCACACTGTCTATTTGGTGGCAGCAGCACGGGCTGATTGGCCATAGATCTTATAGGGGGCCGGCCAGTGGAAGTTTTTGGGGATGTATTTTGTGATGGACTGTGGTATTTGGCTTTGTTGGGGTAGTATAATGTGCCACAATATGGTATTGCTGGCCCATTTTCACCCAACTACAAAACGGGACCACTTTTAATTTTTTTTCCAGGGCCACTTTAAGTTCCCAGTCCGGCAGCTTAGCCAGTATTTGCAACTTAGCCCTGTTCACTAGAAATATTAGAGCACTCGTTCAAATGATCACCATTTACTAAAACCTTACAACTTTGCAAGTATTTAAGTTCTGAAAGTGCTGAATATTTTTCATAGTAAATCTGACAGCGCATCGACATGTTGACACAGTCAAGAAATGATGTATATGATTTATTGCTGAAGTACAGAGAATATGTAGGCAATGGATAGGAATTTAGACTATGTGTGAGTTGGAGTTATAATTTCTACAGCACAATTCTAGTAAAAAAATGTTTAATAGAATGTATGATTGAAACAGTAGCATGTAAGTTTAGGAGCCTTTAGGAGCAGCTTGACCTGTGCTCTTTCTCAGCCCAGCAGGCGCAATTACCTCACTGCATCTCACCAGCAGGGAACAGGGGATGTACTCTGCTCATTGGGTGTATGGGATTAGGCAAGTCTTATTGTTGTTTTTTTTTTATACTACAGGGCTTCACAAATGTAAGCGGGGGGGGGGGGGGGGGGGGGGGCTAAGGGGGGGCACTACTGTATGGGGAACTAAAGGGGCACTAAGGGATCAAAACTGTATGGGGTTACCAAGGGGTTATTCTACTGTGAAGGGAGCAGTAAGGCGACATAACTACTGTGTGGGGACACTAAGTGGACATTCTACTGTGGAGGGAGCATTAAGCGGGCAAAACTACTGTGAAGGGAGCACTAAGGTGGCAAAACTACTGTGAAGGGAGCACTAAGGGGGCAGAACTACTGTGAAGGGGGCACTAAGGTGGTAAAACTACTGTGGAGGGACAGTAAGAGGCTTGCCACTGTGAAGGAGGCACTAAGGGGTAATAACTACTATGTGGAGACACTCATTTTCAGAGCATACGTTGATTTATTATTTCAATACATTTATCCACAGTAAAATCCTTTTATTCCCAGTAATTGTATTTTCTCCTACCATTGTTACTAGATATTGCTAATTATGTATAATTATAGTCTTGGGATAATTATGCATAGTCAGTTGTCTTGTGTAGCAGTATATAATTAGATGTACATTCTTTTTTGTCCAGCCATCTACATGTTTATTTTTTATTTTTTGGCTGTGGAAAGGGGAAGAATTTTACATAATTTTCCGTAGAAAGTTGTGTGATATTATTAAGAGCAGAACAAATCATGTTAGGCAGGATTCACTAATTTGCAAATTACCTCAATTTGCTTATTATGTCATCCCACACACAAACCATTTTTGTTTAACATTTTTTGCAAAAACACGACAAGTTTCAGACATTTTTCATAGCTTTTTTTCTAGTGTTTTCCAATTGTGTTTTTATTTTTTAATATTTACGACATTAATTTTTTATGGTGCTTGTCAAGGTCTTCAGAGAAGTGTATCAAGAGCCCGCTGAGCTTAAAAAATAAATAAATCACTGCATACACATAAAAACTACTTACACGCAAAATAAAAGTTTTGAAGTAACTGCTTCCCACAACATAAATGAACCACACTGCACAAGACTGTACATCCAGACTTATGGTATGGCCACTCGTTCAGGTTTCTTGATGCAGTTTTAAAAGCCAAAATTAGGAGTGGATCATAAAAAAAGACAAAACATAAAGGAGTGATATAACTTCTCATCTTTTTTTAATTCATTCCTGGTTTTGGCTTCCAAAACTACATTAAGAATCCTGAATGCATGGCTGTACCTTTAGGCCTCATGCACATGACCGTATCCATTTTGTGGCCTGCAAACCAAGGATCCACAGAACATAGATCTCAGAAGTGTGCATGCTGCCATTTTTTAAACCTCTTTAGAAATGACCTATTCTTATCTTCAAAATGGACAAGAATAGGACATGTTCTATCTTTTTTGCCGAGCCACTGAATGGACATACAGATGTGGACAGGTGTGCTGTCTGTATCTTTTGTGGATCGGATCCGGACCAAAAATACGGTCGAGTGCATGAGGCCTTAAAGTGTAACTGTCAGTTCATGGGACATTTGATAACATATAGTGATATATCATAGGTTTTGGTGGGGGTCTGGGATGCGAGACCCCTCCTGATCACTGAGACAAATGGGCAGAAGTGCCCAGGTAAGCGCTGAGATTCTTTGGCAATGATCAGCATTACTTGGAATGTGAAGTGTGTACAGATCCACAGTAAATATGCGAGTCCATTTTAGTCATTAACTTCTACATAGGTCTTGGAAAAAAAAAAACAACTGATGTACTGAACAAAATAACACTAAAAAAAAAGAAACACCATCCAAACACATACTAAGATGTAAGCCACCTTTTTAAAAAATGCTATTTTAATTCATTTTGTCATGGATATCAGCATTGTAGAGAGTAAAACTATGTAAAAAAAGTTCTAAATTGGCTATCATGGTTACATCACAACCTACACAAGATTTCACTGTGAAACTGGCCTTATTATGCATGGGTATATGTAAAATGACACCCCAAAACACATTGCCCAACTTCTCCTGAGTACGGCAATACCACATGTGTGACACTTTTTTGCAGCCTAGGTGGGCAAAGGGGCCCACATTCCAAAGAGCACCTTTAGGATTTCACAGGTCATTTTTTACACATTTTGATTTCAAACTACTTACCACACATTAGGGCCCCTAGAATGCCAGGGCAGTATAACTACCCCACAAGTGACCCCATTTTGGAAAGAAGACACCCCAAGGTATTCCGTGAGGGGCATGGCGAGTTCCTAGAATTTTTTATTTTTTGTCACAAGTTAGCGGAAAATGATGATTTTTTTTTTCTTACAAAGTCTCATATTCCACTAACTTGTGACAAAAAATAAAAACTTCCATGAACTCACTATGCCCATCACGAAATACCTTGGGGTGTCTTCTTTCCAAAATGGGGTCACTTGTGGGGTAGCTATACTGCCCTGGCATTCTAGGGGCCCTAATATGTGGTAAGTAGTTTGAAATCAAAATGTGTAAAAAATGACCTGTGAAATCCTAAAGGTGCTCTTTGGAATGTGGGCCCCTTTGCCCACCTAGGCTGCAAAAAAGTGTCACACATGTGGTATTGCCGTACTCAGGAGAAGTTGGGCAATGTGTTTTGGAGTGTCATTTTACATATACCCATGCTTGGTGAGATAAATATCTCGCCAAAAGACACATTTTCCAATTTTTTTATACAAAGTTGGCATTTGACCGAGATATTTCTCTCACCCAGCATCGGTATATGTAAAATGACACCCCAAAACACATTCCCCAACTTCTCCTGAGTACGGCGATACCAGATGTGTGACACTTTTTTGCAGCCTAGATGCGCAAAGAGGCCCACATTCCTTTTAGGAGGGCATTTTTAGACATTTGGATCCCAGACTTCTTCTCACGCTTTAGGGCCCCTAAAATGCCAGGGCAGTATAAATACCCCACATGTGACCCCACATGTGGGTGATATTTTTTTTTCTCACAAAGTCTCCATTTCCACTAACTTGGGACAAAAATTTCAATCTTTCATGGACTCAATATGCCCCTCAGCTAATACCTTGGGGTGTCTACTTTCCGAAATGGGGTCACATGTGGGGTATTTAAACTGCCCTGGCATTTTAGGGGCCCTAAAGCGTGAGAAGAAGTCTGGAATATAAATGTCTAAAAAAATTTACGCATTTGGATTCCGTGAGGGGTATGGTGAGTTCATGTGAAATTTTATTTTTTGACACAAGATAGTGGAATATGAGACTTTGTAAGAAAAAAAAAAAAAGAAAAAATTTCCGCTAACTTGGGCCAAAAAAATGTCTGAATGGAGCCTTACAGGGGGGTGATCAATGACAGGGGGGTGATCAGGGAGTGTATATGGGGTTATCACCCCCCTGTCATTGATCACCCCCCTGTAAGGCTCCATTCAGACATCCGTATTTGTTTTGCGGATCCGATCCATGTATCCGTGGATCTGTAAAAAACATATGGACGTCTGAATGGAGCCTTACAGGGGGGTGATCAATGACAGGGGGGTGATCAGGGAGTCTATATGGGGTGATCACCCCCCTGTCATTGATCACCCCGCTGTAAGGCTCCATTCAGATGTCCCTATGTGTTTTGCGGATCCGATCCATGTATCCGTGGATCCGTAAAAAACATACGGACGTCTGAATGGAGCCTTACAGGGGGGTGATCAATGACAGGGGGGTGATCAATGACAAGGGGGTGATCAGGGAGTCTATATGGGGTGATCACCCCCCTGTCATTGATCAGCCCCCTGTAAGGCTCCATTCAGATGTCCGTATGTGTTTTGCGGATCCGATCCATGTATCCGTGGATCCGTAAAATACATACGGACTTCTGAATGGAGCCTTACAGGGGGGTGATCAATGACAGGTGGTGATCAGGGAGTCTATATGGGGTGATCACCCCCCTGTCATTGATCACCCCCCTGTAAGGCTCCATTCAGATGTCCGTATGTGTTTTGCGGATCCGATCCATGTAACCGTGGATCCGTAAAAAACAGACGGACGTCTGAATGGAGCCTTACAGCGGGTGATCAATGACAGGGGGGTGATCAGGGAGTCTATATGGGGTGATCACCCCCCTGTCATTGATAACCCCCCTGTAAGGCTCCATTCAGATGTCCGTATGTGTTTTGCGGATCCGATCCATGTATCTGTGGATCCGTAAAAAACAGACGGACGTCTGAATGGAGCCTGACAGGGGGGTGATCAATGACAGGGGGGTGATCAATGACAGGGGGGTGATCAGGGAGTCTATATGGGGTGATCACCCCCCTGTAAGGCTCCAGTCAGACGTCTGTATGTGTTTTGCGGATCCGATCCATGCATCCGTGGATCTGTAAAAAACATACGGACGTCTGAATGGAGCCTTACAGGGGGGTAATCAATGACAGGGGGGTGATCAGGGAGTCTATATGGGGTGATCACCCCCCTGTCATTGATCACCCCCCTGTAAGGCTCCATTCAGACGTCCGTATGTGTTTTGCGGATCCGATCCATGTATCAGTGGATCCGTAAAAAACATACGGACGTCTGAATGAAGCCTTACAAGAGGGTGATCAACGACAGGGGGGTGATCAGGGAGTCTATATGGGGTGATCAGGGGTGATCAGGGGTTAATAAGGGGTTAATAAGTAACAGGGGGGGGTGTAGTGTAGTGGTGTTTGGTGCTACTTATTACTGAGCTGCCTGTGTCCTCTGGTGGTCGATCCAAGCAAAGGGGACCACCAGAGGACCAGGTATCAGGTATATTAGACGCTGTTATCAAAACAGCGTTTAATATACCTGTTAGGGGTTAAAAAAATCGCATCTCCAGCCTGCCAGCGAACGATCGCCGCTGGCAGGCTGGAGATCCACTCGCTTACCTTCCGATCCTGTGAACGCGCGTGCCTGTGTGCGCGCGTTCACAGGAAATCTCGCCTCTCGCGAGAGGACGCGTATATGCGTCCACCCAGAATAGCAGGGCCACCGCCAGGAGGCAATCCTGCGTACGGCAGTCCTGAGGCGGTTAAGAAATCGGTACACCGATGCCCTGCTGTGCGCCAGAAAGTGAAATCTATGCCGGCTACAGGCTGGCGTAGACTTCAGCTATAACTTACTCCACTTTATGGTGGAAGTTTTAGTAAATGCAGTGTGTGGCGTGAAGTCACACCATGTTTTGCTAAGTCACACCCCTTTTTCTCAGCACTTCGGAAAAGTGCAGAGAACCACAAAAAGTCACAAATTATTGTGCACAGATACTGTGCGCCTTAAAGGGAATCTGTCACCTGCTTTTAGCATTTTAAGCTTTCAACATTGCCATGTTCAATAAAGTACCTTATTTTCTGCAGTGGTCTTCTTACTTTATTTCGTTTTGTCATTTTTATAAAAAAGCTCTTTTTCTGATATGCTAATGAAGCTCCAAGGTTTTTTTCCCCTCTCCGGAGCCCAGTGACGCCCCCCTGCAGTGCCCAGCCAGCCTTAATTTGAAGCCCAAGAACGCCTCCTGATCCTGAAATAACCTCCCACAGCCCCGGGTGAGTCTACCCATGTGCCTTCCGCAATTTGCAGAACGGAATGGGCGGCCCATTGTAGACATGCCTATTCTTGTCCACAAAATGGACAAGAATAGGACATGCTATATTTTTTTTGTGGGGCCACGGAACGGAGCAACGGATGCGGACAGCACACGGAGTGCTGTCCGCATCTTTTGCGGCCCCATTGAAGTGAATGGGTCCGCATCCGAGCCACAAAAACTGCGACTCGGATAACTACGGTTGTGTGCATGGGGCCTTAGGCTGAGTTCACACTTCAGTTATTTGATCAGTTATTGTCAAAACTAAGTGCGGTTCAAAAACACAGGCCAGGTGTAAATCTTTCCATTATACCTGATCTCTGTGTAGTCTTCACCACTGGTTTTGGCTCACAATAAGGACTGTTTCACACGAGCGAGTCCATTGCAAGAATCACGCTCCGTGTGTGAGTGTGATCCTCCGCTCTGGACTTGCAGGAGCGCACGGCATTATCCTAAGGGTCCATTCACACGTCCATAGTGTATTGCAGATCCGCAATATACCCTGCCGGCACCCCCATAGAACTGCCTGTTCTTGTCCGCAATTGCGGACAAGAATAGGACATGTTCTATTTTTTTCCAGGGCTGCGGACCAGAAGATCGGGGGCGCGCTCCGGAAATACGGATGCGGAAAGCACACAGTGTGCTATCCACATCCATTCCTGCCCTATAGAGAATAAATGTGTCCGCACCCGTTCCGCAATTTGCAGAACGGATGCAGACCCATTCTACGGACATGTGAATGGACCCTAACTGATGGAAATAACTGATCAAATAAATGAAGTGTGAACTTAGCCTGAGAGCTCATGCACACCAACGTATTTTTTTGGCGCGTCGGTTCCGTTTTTTTTTTCTAGGCCCGTATGTGGAACCATTCACTTTAATAGGCCTGCAGAAAAAAAACTGAAATTACTCAACGTGCATTCCGTGTCCATATGTATGCATGGCTGATCCGCAAAAATAATAGAACATGTCTTATTATTGTCTGCATTACAGACAAGGATAGGACTGTTCTATTAGGGGCCAGCTGCAGTGATGGTCAGTTCGCAGTGTTCGCCAGCGAACACATGTGGGCTGCCATCTTTAGTAAGGTAGACTCACCCATCCGTCGATGCACAGGTAAGCCGGTCTGAAATGAAATGCAGTCACCGGGAGCAGGCAGTTCCGAGAACAGCCCAATGAAGGCCCCCGGCGGCTGTTCTCGGAACTGCCTGCTCCCGGTGACTGCATTTCATTTCAGACACAGGGCTTACCTGTGTATCGCCGGATGGGTGAGTCTACCTTACTAAAGATGGCAGCCCGCATGTGTTCGCTGGCGAACACTGCGAACTGACCATCACTGGCCAGCTGTTCCATTCTGCAAAATGGTGAATGCACACGGCCAGTATCCATGTTTTGCAGATCGGCAATTTTGTGGGCTGCAAAACTACAATGGTCGTGTGCATGAGACCTTGGAGCTAAAATTCCCAATACTAATGACCTGTTGATCAATATAAAAAATTACTGTTTTGTGGTAAACATGCTGTAATGGGAATTCTAATGGTTCCCTGAGACTATAATTAAAACTTTCACTAATGCAATGGTTCAGCAACAAAGTATCTCTGGAAATATTTTAATATGTTGCAAAGCATAGAACCATTGCTCAAAAGGAGGAAAATACAAAGAAGCCAATGTTACTCTGTATTAGATTTATAGCCAGTATGACTTTGCTCAAAAACAAGAAAATACAAGAGAGCCCATAAAATTTTACTCTGTATTAAATGTATAGCCAGTATGACTTTGCCTAGGACCAGTGTGGTTGTGGAAAGACGAATTAAGATTTGGCCTTAGCTTCCTGAAGGTCTTATGGGATTGATGTTATACAAAAGGAAATTGCTAGCGTCACCATCTACAGCTACAATCTATTCTTGTTGCTTTATGGATATGCAAACTGGTAAAATAATGGCTGTATTTCTTGACATCTTGCTCATTCATATGAATCATACTAAAACTGCATTTACCAATTATGAAAATCATGGATGTAAATAGAAGCTCATGGATCCCTGACTCTGAGACAAAAATCTGTAACAGGACCTCCAACCATTGCATGCCATTTATAGGCCTTTCAGGCTAGTTTCACACTAGCGGCAAGGAACTCCAGCAGGCTGTTCCAGCGGGTTATAGTAAATGGGGCCGCAGCGGTAGTCCGGCAGGCTGTTCATCCGCTGGAACAGCCTGCCGGAGTTCCTTGCTGCTAGTGTGAAAGTAGCCTTATCCTTGCATGTGGCAAATGGGTTATTGGGCAATAGATGTGAGAGCTCTGCTGCAACTACATCATTCGCCATTTACTTATGGGTTAATGTGGAGGTCAGGCACAGGTCAGGTCAGGAAGCAAAAGGTCACAATCCAGTAGACAGGCAGAAATCAGTACACGGGTAGAAAAATGGATACAGCATACCTTGTCATGGAACTAGCAAGCTAGAAACTCTATTTCTCAGGCACCCTCCTATAGGGGAAGGCGTCTTAAGTACCCATAGGTTGCCAGCCATAGGCTGGTGTGAATTAGAGTGCAGGCACTTGCCATGAACTTGGCACCGGAATGCATGTGATGTATGGCAGTCACCTTGTCTTGCTAAATGAAACAATACTCATAGAGATAGGTGGAGCCAAATATTGTCAGAAGTGCTGTCTATAAGGGTTCTTCTTCTTTTAGTAATCCACAGTAAATTTCCACGACGCACTCCTATAGGCAAAGATGCAGTAAATTCTTTATTAAATCAAGAAATCATAAAGGTACAGAAAATAGTCCTTCCAGCTTAAAGGGAACCCCTGTCATATTTATGTTGATTTCTTCATAATTGTATCTAAAATGTCTGCAACAACCATGGGTGTCCTTGGTTGTCTATTTTTCTGCACTGGCCATGGATCCTGCAACTTCTGCAGCCAAGGGTGGATTAGGAACTAGAAGTTGCCCTGGAAAAAAATTAAAAGTGGCCTCATGTTAGAAGCGAGTCCATTTTAAAAGAAGGCAACATAATAGGCAGCGACAACAGACGTAGAAGGGCCAGCAATACACCTCCCCAGCTGAACCAAATACCACAGTGCAGCACAAAATACTGCCACCTGTGCCACAGTATTCAACTGTATAGCTGTCCTGAGGACATTGAAACAGTTGAATTCAGGAGGGCACCTGAGGCTGCTGGCCAGGTGAGTAGGAGAGAATCAGATCATTATGTACCCAGCTTGGGGCTGTGAGGTGGGCTTAGGTGGCCCTCCTAGGCATTGGCCCACCGGGAAATCCTGTACACTGCTGTTTTTGCTGGAATGGGAAAAATCTTTGAATGAGTGTGTGTTCATAGGCATCAACTATTTTTTGTTTGATAGACTATGTACCACACTTTGGACACAGTCACATAAAACACAACTGCCCTCCACAAACAGTAACACTTGACTGGTGGATAAGGATATCAGGGGTTGTTGATCCAGGGAGTTATTCTGATTGCCTGATTATAGTCTGGAAGGAATTTTTTATTCCCCTAAAGTGGGGAAAATTGGCTTCTACCTCACAGGGTTTTTTTTTTGCCTTCCTCTGGATCAACTTGCAGGATGACAGGCCGATCTGGATGGACAAATGTCTTTTTTCGGCCTTATGTACTATGTTACTATGGGTCTCATTCATTGTTTAAAGGGTCTTGGAGGAAACATCAGAGTGGCGTGAAACAGCCATAGATTGCTTTGGGTGTCTGTATCCTGGACACAGTACCCACATGGATTTGATAAAATAAAGATTGGATTGCTTATTTCATGGTTAGTGTCATGGTGTGATTTCTTAAAGGGGTTCTCCATGAATGATTAAAAATGGCCACAAGCAACCCATCCCAACTTGCGCTCCGGTGCCTGCACGTAAGCCACATTATTGAGCATTCCTGTGGGGCTGACAGTATATGGCACACAGGATTGCACCGTTACTATCTATTCTAGAGCAGAGTTCCTGTTCTAGAATAGCTAGTAATGCAGAGATCCTGTGTGCGGTAAGCAGCCAGGCTGAGCGGGCTGACATGAATGCATACCAATGCAGAGTATATGCTGAAGTGGACTGTGTAGCGATGCCATGCCCCCTTCACATCCTTACAGTGGAGGTGACCCTGCCAAGTCACATTCTAGCTCAGGTTGCTTGTAATCATCATTCTGGAAGAAACCCTTGTGGTAATATGAAAGCTGAGCTCTGATTGGATGTTATGGGCAACAAAGAGATTTACTGTAAGACAATTTTGTCTATGTTTATGAATCATTTTTAATTACATATAATGTTATAAACGAGAATTAACATTTAAGTAGATAATCCGAAAGCTGGAATAAATTTCACATTAAACACTGACTTTTGGTGATGCAGTGCAGTGATGCATACTTATGCCCAAATGCTATGATTAAAATAGATGCTGGAACTCTACTGCTCTTAGCTAACATGCAGCAAGAGATTCACTCCAACCCTATTAGTAATGACACCAGGCCCCCAAGTACTCAGTAATAAGCGGAGGGTCAAAGAGATTGTCATTTCATTGTTGCTCTTTTGCTGTTAAGCTAGCGGAAAGTGATCTTAACTATCAGAGTGATTCATTGACAGCTCCAGGAACAAGCTGATCTCTGCCCTGATAAACTGTGTAAATTTGTATTGAACACATCTCAGCCTACCAGAACTTTGACATTCACTGGCTTTCTGTGTCCATCGGGGAGCAGTGTAAAATCCCTTTTTACAGTTACTAGAAGTGTTAACCAACGGTTTGTTTGTGAGTTTTTTTTCTTTTACATGTTAACATATTAAATATATTTGTAGTTTTACCCCCTATACACTGGAATGCATAATAAAGTTGTATTCTTCACCATAATTGATTGCACTTCAAATTATCCACCATCCTCAGTTGTTATACACCTCCCAAAGGGTAAAATATGGGATTATAGATCATAGTCATCAGTGAATAAAGCATTATTCTCTAACCGTCAATAAATATAAATAAAAATAAGACACGTGGACACTTGACATGGTGGAAAGATTTGGCCACGACCAGCTTTATTAAAGAGCAGCTTAAACCAATTAGAACATTAAAACCATGAACCATATAACTTAATAACCACAGATTGGACCAGCCATAAGCTCGGACCATATAACTTAATAACCACAGATTAGACCAGCCATAAGCTCGGCCTAAATACCAGAATAAAACTCGTCTGCTCACCATTTCAGTGAGCGACTTTACCTCACCGGACCATGCCAACTAAGCAGGAGGCATGGGCCTCACCCCACCCATAGCTATCTTGATCATTGCCTGAAAGTCCAAATTAAATATATTAAGGCCAATGTCCGACAGGTGAATACCATCAGAGAAATAAAGGCCGGGCAAACCTCCCTCCAAGTCCATGAGCCTATATAAAAATCCCCACACTAAGGGCATAAATCTCGCCATTACTCTGCTTATGCGAATCCTAATTCTATCTAGATATTTAAGATTCACATAGGACAGCCACAATAATCACTGAACCATTTCAGAAAAGATAAGACGGGAATCAGGAAACAATCATTTCACCCGAACCAAAGTGCGTTTCATGCCGGATGCCAACTCCATGGTACCAAGCTTACCCACGTCATTGCCGCCAGCATAAAAGATAATAACATCAGGTTCTGGATACAGCGAACACATTTCCAAGATGACATCAATAACACCCTCCCAACTAAGTCCTCTAACTCCATTCCAATTAACTCTGACATCATCTGTAGACCATGAAAGGTTATCACCGTATGATCTTTCTGATGCTCTCCGCTGGGCCGAATGAACGAAAGAATGGCCGACGATCCATACGGTTATTCCTTGGAAACCTAAGAAAACAGCATTAGATGGCATGAGGAAACAGACGAACATACAGCTTAAAGCGATTAGAGGACCACCTACCAATCCTTTTAATTAATGACGCACCCAACCCGAATTGAGCTGCTGTAGTTGCAGCCCCGATTCTGAAGGAATGTGAAGTAAAGTGAAAACCCTCTAAACCCAACTCACTAAAACATCTATACAAAACCGTCCGAAATTGATATTGGGTTAACGGAGAAAGATCCAGATGAATAAAAAATAATGAACCACCTGCTGGTCTCCAATACCAGAAACATGATAACATACTCACCGGGCAGAGATCACCGGACCTGATTCTGCCCACCCGAATCCAAGAACCCCTTCCAGCCTTATCCGTCTTAGAATTAGGAATGAAAAACAGAACATAATTAGAATGAATGTGTACATTTTCAAGCATCAACCCTAGGCCAGACCTACTGTTTTTTGGCAACAGCTCACTAATCCTAAAAGCACCAAAAAACATGCATAAAAAGACAGTAGAGAAAAGCAGAGCCTCATAATCACTCACGCAAACCGCAGCTGTAGCTTTACATTTACAAAAAGCAGTCAATAAACCAGGTCAGTTAGAACATCTCCTATCGGGGGAACAGTTACCTCTCTTATAACCCTTTAACATTTGCTTCACCATGAAATAATCCAGGAAAGAAGGAACACCCAGAACCTTAATAAAAAAAGGACACACCCGATAAAATCTGAACAACAGTTGCATGAGCCAAATGAACCTTAAAAAGTGACAGACAAAATGCCAAGCAAACCTTGCTACCGACAAAAGGAGACCAACCTCTACATTACACAAATTGACACCGACTCCACGAACGGACATAATCGGACCACGTGGATGGGGCTACTGACGATTGCAGATAAGACATACCTAAGACCAAATCATATTCCACAGATGTGGAGGGCACACTTCCCCTTCCATATCAGCCCCACTCGCCAACGTGCGAAATCTCTGAAACTGAAATCGGGAAAGGGCATCAGCAATTGAGTTATATATGCCTGGAATATGACATGCTTTTAACCAAATATTCAATTTTAAACAGAGAAGAACTAAATGATGCAGTAGCTTAACCACAAGTGGACATTTTGAGGACAAACAATTAACAGCAAATAATGCCCCTTTATTATCCGTATGCAGAAAAATACTTCTATTAGCAAAGAACCTACCCCATAAAACCAGAGCCACTATAACAGGGAACAGTTCCAAAACCACAATATTTTTTGTCACACCATTAGCCACCCAAGATGAGTGCCATTCAGACGCGCAACAGTGACCACTCCAATAAGCCTCAAATCCAAAAGCACCAGCTGCATCAGTGAACAAAGGGGGCAGATACAAACTGCTCCTGCCAAAAAGAACGACCATTATAATGCTGAAAAAATTCCAGCCAAATTTTCAAATCATCCCTGCTATCCTTACAGCATGAAAAACCAGATTACGAATACCTGCAATTCTAGACGCTAGCTGCTGACAAAAAACCCGACCCATCAAATTGTTTTACTTTTGCTTTCCTTCTACCTAACAGATCAGTAATCAATGAACATATTCTAGTTACTTTTTGCTCAAGAAGACGAAACCCACCCTTTACAGAATCAACAGTAATACCTAAATATTCCAAACAATCAACAGAATAAACAGTTTTTTCACCAGACAAAGGAACACCAAACTCAGAACAAATACAAAAAAAAGAATCTAACAAGTCAGAACAAACTGGGGAGTCAACAGGACCTATAAACAGAAAATAATCTAGATAGTGTGTTACCGTACCTTTCATGCACCTGACAGAGACAACCCATTCAATAAAAGAGGAAAAAGCTTCAAAATAAAAACAACCCATAGGTAAACATTTATCAAAATAAAATAAACCCTGAAATTGAAAACCAAGAGAATTAAAACAAGAAGGGTGCACAGGCAATAAATGAAAAGCCGACTGAACGTCGGCATTCGCCATCAGAGCTCCCTTACCAAATGAGCGAACCAGATCAACAGCTGAGTCAAAGGTTGCATACTTTACAGAACACAAAGCCTTATCGATTTCGTCATTCAAAGATGCCCCATAAGGAAAGGACAAGTGATGAATCAATCGAAAGGCATTCGGTTCCTTCTTAGGCACAATACCTAATGGTGAAAGACGAAAATCGATTAAATGAGGGGAAGGGAAAGGACTAGAAATCCTATCCGCTTCCAGCTCCTTCATCAATTTTGCCTGAACTACCAAAGGAAATTAATTCACTGAAGAAAGATTATTAACCCATTCACAACCAGAACCTGAACATGAAGGCAGATGAAAACCAGCAGAAAAAACCCTCAAGAAGCAACTCCGACATCCTGCTATTTGGATATTGCTCTAGCCACGGACACATGCTCGCTACCTTTACTGGCGTCCAGGCTCTTTGAAACAAACTCTTTTGCAGATGGTTGTGAGGGTAGATTGGCTTTTTTAAAGCAACGCGCCATGTGGTGGCTGCCTCCACAAAACGTACATTCATGTTGATATTTACATGAGGAAGGCCATCGACACTGCAACTCATTGAATGCAAAGCAAGTGCCCTTCCTCAAAGCAGACGGCTGAGAAACCGTCGAGGATGGCTGCTGTGTAGGAGCGGAAAAGGACGTGCGATGCAGCACCAAGAAATTTAGCCACAAACCCACATCCTTTGCCCCCCAACGCATGCCAGGGTACACAGACAATTTTTGTCTAACTCCTTCATCATACGAGAACCATCTGACTTCTCCAAAACTCTAAGCTTCTAAAACATTGTCTAAATGTTGAAATAAACCAGAACATTTCTGAGGGAATTTTTCTCCCATTACGCTACAAAAAATGCAATAAGCCCGCAACCAATTATTAAAAGTCCAAGGGATCGGACGCCGTCTGTCTTCCTCAGATTTTGCTTCTCGCTTATCCAATTTAACTACAAACTCCTTAGATGCAGGCAGCAAAGATAAAATATCCACAAATTCATTTCTCCAAATCTTCTCCCAAGGAGATATCTTGCAAGGAAGAGCCTCCTTATAGCAAGTCTCCGCCACCCCCTTTCGCTTACAGAATAACGGAAGAGTGAGGGAACCTTCACTGTCAGAATCCCGACCCTTCCTCTGCCCTACCGACAACATCATCCGCCAAAGCTGTCGGCCCAGCCAGTGGAGAGGCAGGAGGCATCATACCTTGTATAGAGAAGAAAGGACAAAGGACAATGATGCAAGAACCGGTGCCAAGCCACTAAGGCACTCACCATCAGCCGATGCCCCAGTCCAACGAGGAGGGGAAGACACTGTCACCTCCGGTGGTGAAGAGGGATCCTCCTGGCACACATCCGCCCACTGCTCAGCACCAGAGTGGAGCTGCTGGGCTGAACGCTGCCACTGCTGTACATGAGTCCTGAGCCTTCATCCACTTCTGCGGCGAGAAGATGAAGAATATCCCGCTTATCTTTCCTCCAAAGAGTTCCCAGGCTGAGAGGGACCGCCGGAACCATTAAAGATGTCCAAGTTCCCGGGGACACAGAAAGCTGACGTACAACCGGATGTGACGTCACTCCCACGCCGCTACTTCCGGATCTGACATCAGGTGCATGACGCTTCTCCGCTCTTCGCCACTCTGTGGAGGACCTAGAAGGAGAAGGGGAGAAATAGGTGCGCTGCCGCCTCTCACGCTGAGAAGAGCGTAGAGCAGGTAAGGCAGCAGGAGGGGTCGCAGACTCCGTTCCAGCGCAGAAAGAGGTCCCGACATCCATGGCTCCGACAACTCCAGGCAACACCGGCATAGAAGACGTCTGATCCGACAGGCAAGCCTCCAACCAGGCAGACGCTCCTTCATCCTCGGCACGTCTCCGTAGGGCAGAGATGAGATCTTCCATCAGGTAAGAAAACCGGGCCGGACAGCGGAACGCAGGCGAGACGTCACAAGGAAACGGGCAGCTCCTCACTTGCGGCTTGGCTGACAGCAATATCACTGTCAGCTGCCGCAATATATACACAAATTGATCTCCCTCCCAATAACACATCACCCAATGCCCTAACTGTTGTTGGGCATCAACATTTATTCTGCGGTAAGCGAGTGGATCTCCAGCCTGCCAGCGGCGATCGTTCGCTGGCAGGCTGGAGATGGGATTTTTTGAACCCCTAACAGGTATATTAGACGCTGTTTTGATAACAGCGTCTAATATACCTGCTACCTGGTCCTCTGGTGGTCCCCTTTGTTTGGATCGACCACCAGAGGACACAGCTAGCTCAGCAATATGTAGCACCAAGCACCACACTACACTACACCCCCCCTGTCACTTATTAAACCCTTATTCGCCCCTGATCGCCCCTGATCACCCCATATAGACTCCCTGATCCCCCCCCTGTCATTGATCACCCCCCTGTCATTGATCACCCCCTGTAAAGCTCCATTCAGATGTCCGCATGATTTTTACGGATCCACGGATACATGGATCGGATCCGCAAAACACATACGGACATCTGAATGGAGCCTTATAGGGGGGTGATCAATGACAGGGGGGTGATCACCCCATATAGACTCCCTGATCACCCGCCTGTCATTGATCACCCCCCTGTCATTGATCACCCCCCTGTAAGGCTGCATTCAGACATTTTTTTGGCCCAAGTTAGCGGAAATTATTTTTTTTTTCTTACAAAGTCTCATATTCCACTAACTTGTGTCAAAAAATAAAATTTCACATGAACTCACCATACCCCTCACGGAATCCAAATGCGTAAAAAAAGGCTGGAGATCCACTCGCTTACCGCAGAATAAATGTTGATGTCCACTAACTTGTGAGAAAAAATAAAAACTTCCATGAACTCACTATGCCCATCAGCGAATACCTTGGGGTGTCTTCTTTCCAAAATGGGGTCACTTGTGGGGTAGTTATACTGCCCTGGCATTCTAGGGGCCCAAATGTGTGGTAAGGAGTTTGAAATCAAATTCTGTAAAAAATGGCTGGTGAAATCCGAAAGGTGCTCTTTGGAATATGGGCCCCTATGCCAACCTAGGCTGCAAAAAAGTGTCACACATCTGGTATCCCCGTATTCAGGAGAAGTTGGGGAATGTTTTTTGGGGTGTCATTTTACATATAACCATGCTGGGTGAGAGAAATAATTTGGCAAAAGACAACTTTTAAAAAAAATTTTATACAAAGTTGTCTTTTGCCAAGATATTTCTCTCACCCAGCATGGGTATATGTAAAATGACACCCCAAAACACATTCCACAACTTCTCCTGAATACGGAGATACCAGATGTGTAACACTTTTTTGCAGCCTAGGTGGGCAAAGGGGCCCATATTCCAAAGAGCACCTTTCGGATTTCACCAGCCATTTTTTACAGAATTTGATTTCAAACTCCTTACCACACATTTGGGCCCCTAGAATGCCAGGGCAGTATAACTACCCCACAAGTGACCCCATTTTGGAAAGAAGACATCCCAAGGTATTCGCTGATGGGCATAGTGAGTTCATGGAAGTTTTTATTTTTTGTCACAAGTTAGTGGAATATGAGACTTTGTAAGAAAAAAAAAATCATCATTTTCCGCTAACTTGTGACAAAAAATAAAAAGTTCTATGAACTCACTATGCCCATCAGCGAATACCTTAGGGTGTCTACTTTCCGAAATGGGGTCATTTGTGGGGTGTTTGTACTGTCTGGGCATTGTAGAACCTCAGGAAACATGACAGGTGCTCAGAAAGTCAGAGCTGCTTCAAAAAGCGGAAATTCACATTTTTGTACCATAGTTTGTAAACGCTATAACTTTTACCCAAACCATTTTTTTTTTACCCAAACATTTTTTTTTTATCAAAGACATGTAGAACAATAAATTTAGAGCAAAATTTATATATGGATCTCGTTTATTTTGCAAAATTTTAAAACTGAAAGTGAAAAATGTCATTTTTTTGCAAAAAAATCGTTAAATTTCGATTAATAACAAAAAAAGTAAAAATGTCAGCAGCAATGAAATACCACCAAATGAAAGCTCTATTAGTGAGAAGAAAAGGAGGTAAAATTCATTTGGGTGGTAAGTTGCATGACCGAGCAATAAACGGTGAAAGTAGTGTAGGTCAGAAGTGTAAAAAGTGGCCTGGTCTTTCAGGGTGTTTAAGCACTGGGGGCTGAGGTGGTTAAAGGGCTTCTGTCACCGCACTAAACAGTTTTTATTTTTTTTGGTTACTTATAATGCCTATAATGCGATTTATGCATACATACTGTAATTAATCATTTTCGTTCAGCAGATTCTGTTAAAAAATTACTTTTAAAATATTCAAATTACCTGTCTACCAGCAAGTAGGGCGGCTACTTGCTGGTAGCAGCCGCATCCTCCTATCCTAAAGACGCCCCCTCCGCATGCTGATTGACAGGGCCAGCGGACGGGATCTCTCTCTGCTGGCCCTGTTTACATTCAAAATCTCGCGCCTGCGCCGTACCTGTCTTCAGTCGGCGCTGGCTCACTGAGAGGCCGATGCTCGCTCGGTCGCTCCATCCTAAATGCGCCTGCGCCAATGACATCACATCTACACCTGGCGCAGGCGCATTGAGGAAGGAGCGACCGAGCGAGCATCCTCCTCTCAGTGCACCTGCGCCGACTGAAGACAGGTACGGCGCAGGCGCCAGATTTTGAATGCAAACAGGGCCAGCAGAGAGAAATCCCGTCCGCTGGCCCTGTCAATCAGCATGCGGAGGGGGCATCTTTAGGATAGGAGGATGCGGCTGCTACCAGCAAGTAGCCGCCCTACTTGCTGGTAGCAAGGTAATTTGCATATTTTAAAAGTAAGTTTTTAACAGAATCTGCTGAACGAAAATGATTAATTACAGTATGTATGCATAAATCGCATTATAAGCATTATAAGTAACCAAAAAAAATAAAAAAATGTTTAGTGGGGTGACAGAAGCCCTTTAAATATCCAATCCCTAATCCTCTACCCTCTACCCAGAGACAATGGCTAATTTTAGCCAGCCTGACCACCACTTTTGGTGGGAAAACTCCCGCCAAAACCACCACAAAACAACATGAGATGATGAAAATCCCATGAGGATCCCTCCATATAGGAATTTCGGGATCCTATCAATCTCACAGGCAATATTAATAAATCACACCTCTGTACCAGGGCACAGCCATAAGAGACTGATTGGACTTTTTGAACATAGTTCCCACAAGCTCTCACTTTAAATTACCAACTCTTGAGACAAGTGCAGCATACGGGTAGGTTACCCGACACTGCTAGTTTGTACTGTGTATTTCCCTTTAAGCCAGTTAGGCCTGGTGCAGGCAATCTTTATTCCAGCCAGCAGAGGGAGCCCCCAGTTCAATATAAATAGGCTAGGGCCTAGCCTAGGAAGTTCAGAAGTTTCTAGAGTCAGTGCTGGGAGAGACAGAGGCAAGTCAAGAAAAGCAAGAGGTACTCAAGACAACAGAGGAGGTACTTGATAGAGATAAAACCAAGGATATACGCCAGAGCTAGGGCATTGGACCTTGGAGAAGAGTTTCTATGTTCCAGGATCAGTCAGGAATAGAGTGCAAGCTGCCTGTACTGCAAGTCCTGTGTTTAACACTCTAAAGTCACCTTGCTATATATATATATATTGCCTGCATCAACTGTATTGAAAATCAACTGTCTTCCAAGGAACTGCGCTTCCGTCAATGTCCCTAAATGATGACTACTAAAGTTTGAATTCTGTTTTAACATCACGTGGTTCCTCAGTTATTCCTGCTATCAGCAAACGGCGTGCCACCGTTTAATTGGCACTGGCGTCACGAACATTTCTCATCATCACCTGCCCTTGCAGAGAGTCAGCCGTCTCAGGTTAGTGTCTATTGCACTACAACACCCAGGAACATTTCTACACCTAACTTGAGTACGCTGCACTTCTCTTTTGGCGTCACGAACAGGATACGCACGCTTTCTAGTGCAAGAAGCGTGAACTTTGTGCCTTATACAGTTGCCCTGTGACCAAAGTGACAAATTGCCTGTTTTATTAAAGTGGACTTTGTGGACTGAAAAACATACCCAAAGTGTGCCTAAAACCTCCAAAAAGCGCTGTGCAGTGTTGCGCTATCAAGAGGAAAGAAATCGCCACATCGGAGTGTGGTTTTATGGACTTTTTACAACCCTGCTTGCTGTCAGGGAATGGTGACCAAGATGGCCACCGGCCGCCTGGAGTAAAGTTTCCCGCGCTGCTGAGGACCTTCGTGGGCGGATCCCTTCAAAGACACAGAGAATCCCGCCCCTCTTCATCATCGCACCGCCGCGGCCCTGCTTCTTCTACGTCACCGCGTACTCAGGACGTCCGGAATCTCTCGAGACTTGGCCTGCGCAAGCCCGGCGATACCGGTAAGAACTTGTAACCGGAGGGAAGGGGATTGTTCCGGCCCCTTTAGTCGCCAGCGGCCACATCTTAATAGACTAACATGTCAGAACCGGGGGTGCCCGAGCAGCCGGCCCCGGGAGAGCTTGCGGCTCCTAATCATCCTATAGCCCCCAGCATGATGCCCTTTACCATGCCTTACTATTTTGGGGCCCCATGGTTTCCCCGCTACAGAGGAGAGACCCATACCCTGAGAGACTTTAAAGAAAAGTTGCTGGCATTATTCAAACTGTACCCCATAAATGCCGATCAGCAAATGGAAATCCTGCTAGCGCAGCTGGAGGGAGCTGCCCGCAGGGAGGTATTATCCTGGCCTGCTACTGAGCGGAGTACTCTAGAGCAGATATTCACCCGCCTCAGGGCCACTTTTGAAACCAGGACTGCCTCAGAGATAAAGATGCACTTCTTTGGCAAGAAACAGAAGTCCGGTGAGTCCCTCCGTGACTATGCCCTATCACTTCAGGAGGCTTTAGGGGCTGTAATCCAGATAGATCCCAAAGAGGCTGATAATCAGGACCAGACCTTGAGGGAACAATTTATCAACGGGGTGTCTAGTGAGCAAATAAGGACCCAACTAAAGATGCTGTCCGCCCAGCACCCTAGCAGTACCTTTCTGGACTTTAAAGAACTGGCTATAAAAATTCTGGGGTCAGCAGTATCTCCGGAGTTGAGCACCCTACCTGAATCACCAGCCTGCAGGCCAAAACCGCTTATCACTAACCAAGCTCAGGCCGGTCAAGCTGTTCAAGCTTCAGCTACCGATACTATCGCCATGCTGACAGAGCAAGTAAATCCCCTCACTAAAAGTCTAGAGAGAGTGTGCAGAAAAATAGAGGAATGGGAAAAACCCATAATGTCAGAAGAAGAGTTCCTGTCACCTCTTAGGCCGTTCCCACCTCCATACCAAGAGACTCACCCCAGGGATCCTGGGAGGCGTAATAGAGATCGCAAGAGGCCCGTGTGTACATACTGCAAAAAGCTGGGACACACAGAATCCACGTGCTGGCAGTTAAACGGGCAACCCCTGAGGCTGAGGACCACCCCTCGGGAGGTAGAACACTAGGTCCAAAGGATCCAAATTGGATGCCACGGTATGTAGGATCCCATCCTAAAATCAACATAGAGATCAACGGGGTCTCCTTTGAAGCCCTATTAGACACTGGGTCTCAGGTCACTACTATTCAGCTGCCCGCCTTTGAAAGATTCTGGGACACCAACCAATTGACCCAGCCGCCTGAATCCTGGGTGGAGATTATCGCCAGCAATGGCAAACCAGTAAAGATTCATGGATACTGGGAACCCACCCTGCAGGTGGGAGAAGTAACCTTACCGCAACAGGGGGTGATAGTAGTACAGGCCGGCGACAGAGGAGGACATCCTGTCATTCTAGGCACCAATGTCTTCAAAAACTGTTATTCAGAAATACTTGCCGTATTACACCAGACTTTGCCCACTGCTTCCTCTGCATCCAAGAGGGTGATTCAAAAGACTATTACTGTGTTAAGTGCCCAGCAGAGGTTTGCTAATGGGAAAGGAGAAATTTGTACTGCCAGGATTAGTGATATTAAGCCTGTGACTTTGCCTCCTAATTCTCAAACTCTTTTATGGTGTCGTGCTGTCCTGGGAGTCCAAGGCCGAGATTATCCAGCCCTGGTGGAACCAATCCAGATGGAGGATTACCCTTATGTGAGAGCTGCCAAGTGCCTGGTGAACGTCTCCCAAGGTAAAGTACCTGTCCGTCTGATTAACCTGAGTGATCATCCTGTTGCGCTTACTAAGCATTGCCGTGTTGCCCAGCTGTCCCAGGTGTCCTTCCAAGACATCATTCGTCTTCCAGTGACAGAAAAGCCGCCAGCTGCAGTCAGCGGATGTTCGCCGGTGACCCAGCCACAAGTGCCCTGGTGGGAAGAGCTCCATGTAGGGGACGAGACTACCCCCCAACATCAACAAGAAGGGATTCTACAGCTTGTCAAGGAGCACCACCAGGCCTTCAGTAAGCATGCTACTGACTATGGAGAGGTTAGTGCCATACAACACACCATACCTACTGGCTCTCACCCTCCTATCAAGGAGAGATACAGACCCTTACCGCCTACTTCATATCAGACTGTAAAAGAAATGATCCAAGAGATGAAAGACTCTAATGTAATCCGGGACAGCCGTAGTCCGTGGGCTGCACCCCTGGTCCTTGTAAAGAAAAAGGATGGTGGTATCCGTTTCTGTGTGGATTATAGAAAAATTAATCAAATAACCCACAAAGATGCATACCCACTGCCCCGCATTGAGGAGTCACTAACTGCTCTGGGCTCCTCTGCCTATTTCTCCACATTGGACTTGACCAGTGGCTACTGGCAAGTACCCATGGCCCCTGCAGATAGGGAAAAGACTGCTTTCACCACTCCCATGGGCCTGTTCGAATTCAATTGTATGCCGTTCGGGTTATGTAATGCCCCCGGAACTTTCCAGAGACTAATGGAGCGGTGTTTTGGTCACAAAAACTTCGAAACAGTGCTGCTGTATCTAGATGACGTCATTGTGTACTCAAAAACATATGAGGACCATCTGAAACATTTAGCAGAAGTATTTGAAATCCTTATCAAATATGGCTTGAAAGTAAAGCCATCCAAGTGTCAATTGCTCAAACCTGCGGTAAAATACCTGGGGCATGTGGTAAGCGGAGAGGGCGTGCAACCTGACCCTGATAAGTTAGCGGCTGTCCGTAATTGGCCGGTTCCTACTACCGTCAAGGAAGTGAGGGGTTTCCTTGGTTTTGCAGGCTACTATAGACGTTTTATCCCCCATTTTGCTCAAATAGCTGATCCTATCCAGGAACTCCTGAGGGGGCAGCCCAAGAAAAGTCCTAGAACTCCTGTGCCCATTGAGTGGAATGAGGAAAGAGAGATAGCGTTCCAATTGCTAAAAAAGAAACTGACAGAGCCTCCTGTGTTAGGTTATCCAGATTATAGCAAGCCTTTCCATCTTTATACCGATGCTAGCAAGCGAGGCCTGGGAGCTGTGTTAGCCCAAATCCAAGAGGGAAAAGAGAGAGTGATAGCATATGCAAGCCGCTCCCTGAAAGGAGCTGAGAAAAATGACCAGAATTATAGTTCCTTCAAACTAGAGTTCCTGGCATTAGTGTGGGCAGTGGCGGAAAAATTCAAAGATTATCTAGCCGCCACCCCGTTCATTGCATTCACTGACAATAACCCTCTGGCACATCTAAATACAGCTAATTTAGGGGCCTTGGAGCAGAAATGGGCCTCTCGCCTCGCCAACTATGATTTCTCTGTAAAATATCGTGCTGGACGTACTAATGATAATGCTGATGCTTTATCCAGGCTTCCCACAGAGACAGCTCCTGATGATGTGCGAGATGCTTGGGAAGATGTAGAGATACCGGCTTTCTATAACAAATTTGCTCAACAGGATCAGGCTCGAGCTACCAATGACAGAGCTGCAGTTCCTTCACCCTCCAGTAGGCCTGAACCTAAAGAAGAAAGGTGGGTGAAACTACAGTCTGAAAGTAGAGTGCTGGGTGAGTTGTTGGACTTCATTACTAGTGGCAGAGCCCCTAAGAGGATTCGGCTTAAGAGTGCAGATCCTGAGCTCATCAAACTGTGGAGACAGCGCCATCAACTCTTCATACAAAAGGGCCTATTGCTACGGAGAAGCCTAGACCCAGTGTCCAACGAGAGAGTGCACCAGATTCTCATACCCGACGAGATGCAGGTATGGTGTTGGAGATGTACTACAATCAATCCGGTCACTTTGGGGTCCAAAAGACTGAGGCTACTATCCGCCAGCGGTTTTACTGGGTGGGCATGAGAGAAGACATGGAGAAGTGGTGTCGGGAGTGTGTAGCCTGTGCCTTAAAACGAAGTGAGCACCATGATCAGAGAGCACCACTGAGACCCATTGTAAGTACCCGTCCTCTTGAACTTGTCGCCATCGACCATGTGAAACTGGAGCCTAGTCGCTCAGGGTATACTTATGCCATGACTATTATTGACCATTTCACTAAGTTTGTTGTAGCGGTGCTTGTGAGAGACCAGACAGCCAAGACTACAGCCGAACTGTTCTGGAAGCACTTCCTCCTGCCCTACGGATGTCCAGAAAAGATCCTCACCGATCAAGGACCTGCTTTTGAGTCCCATCTGTTCCATGAACTGTGCCGCTTACACAACTGTAAGAAGATCCGGAAAACGGCCTACCATCCTCAAGGTAATGGATTATGTGAAAAAATGAATCAGACCTTGATAGAGATGCTGAGGGCCGTGCCTCCTGAAACCAGAGGAGATTGGCCTAATCTGTTGCCACAGCTCATGTTCACATACAATCATACCATACATTGTTCCACCGGGTATACCCCCTTTTATTTGATGTTTGGGCGCCAAGGGACATTGCCTGCTGATCATTCATTGGACATACACGTACCTGATTGCATTAACCCATTACCTAACACCGACTGGGTTGCTGAACATCAAAGGCGATTGAATACAGCCAAAGCCATTGTTCAGGAATGTATGGACTATGCTAGGGACCGACAGCAGAGAGACTATGATCAAGCAGCCCATGCAGAACCCTTGACAATAGGGGCTGTGGTATGGTTAAAAAATAACCGCCGTACCAGTAAACTAGACAGTAAATGGGAGCAAAGTCCCTATGTTGTCACTGCAATCCCAAATGTTGGAACTCACACTTATGAGATCACCCGGGAAGGCAAGGGATCCCAAATTGTACACCAAAACCGGTTAAAGCTCTGCCTGACACCAGAACCTAGTGCCGAGAGTTCTGGATCTGAATCCCCTGTGTCAGAGTCATCAATACCGCCCGAGGATCCTATGCAGGCTGTCAGTAATCTGAGGTATGACGCTGATCCCATGCATTGGCTTCTGACACCATGGTTGAACTTGCTGGTGCCTGCTCCGGCACCTACTGTATCTTCACCTCCAGAAGAGCCGGTTCAAGATGCCCCGGATCCAGTTTCCCCTCTAGTGGATCTAGTTGTTCCTGTTGTTCCTGACCAAGGTCTCACTGATGGAGACCCTCCTGTTGCTCCTCTCTCTTCTACCTCGTTGCTAAGGGAGGAGGAGACCCCTGTGTTGAGAAGGTCCACCCGGATGACCAGGGGACGTCCGCCAGTCCGTTTAGGAGACTTTGACTATGCTGGTGGTGTCTCCTCTCGAGCAGTTGCTACTGGTAATACTTTACTTGACATTTGTGCGCAAGAATGGACTCCTCCACGTGAGCCCTTGCCTGTGATACACCCACAGGAAACCCCTGGGTAGTTCCGTTATTATACTGCCACCAAAGAAAAATGGACTAACCTGGTTCACCTTAAGTCTGCTGTGCCAGGTCAGCGGCCGTGCCTAAGAAGCAAGAAGACGCCCCTTTCTCTTGTGTCATTTGTTCATGAAGTTACTAATGTTATGTTTTTCTGTGTGAAATAATTATTTATTATATTTATAATGTAATGCTTAAGTTATGTACCATGTTATGCCGGTTCAGGAAGGTGTGTGTGAGTACGAGGCCTTACTCACGTTAAAGTCTGGGGGTGTGCAGCATACGGGTAGGTTACCCGACACTGCTAGTTTGTACTGTGTATTTCCCTTTAAGCCAGTTAGGCCTGGTGCAGGCAATCTTTATTCCAGCCAGCAGAGGGAGCCCCCAGTTCAATATAAATAGGCTAGGGCCTAGCCTAGGAAGTTCAGAAGTTTCTAGAGTCAGTGCTGGGAGAGACAGAGGCAAATCAAGAAAAGCAAGAGGTACTCAAGACAACAGAGGAGGTACTTGATAGAGATAAAACCAAGGATATACGCCAGAGCTAGGGCATTGGACCTTGGAGAAGAGTTTCTATGTTCCAGGATCAGTCAGGAATAGAGTGCAAGCTGCCTGTACTGCAAGTCCTGTGTTTAACACTCTAAAGTCACCTTGCTATATATATATATATTGCCTGCATCAACTGTATTGAAAATCAACTGTCTTCCAAGGAACTGCGCTTCCGTCAATGTCCCTAAATGATGACTACTAAAGTTTGAATTCTGTTTTAACATCACGTGGTTCCTCAGTTATTCCTGCTATCAGCAAACGGCGTGCCACCGTTTAATTGGCACTGGCGTCACGAACATTTCTCATCATCACCTGCCCTTGCAGAGAGTCAGCCGTCTCAGGTTAGTGTCTATTGCACTACAACACCCAGGAACATTTCTACACCTAACTTGAGTACGCTGCACAAGGTCTTGGCTGGTATCGTTAAGATGTGTGAGGGTACGGCCACACATTCAGATTTCTGTTGCGGTTTTGGAAGCCAAACCCTGGAGTGAGTTAAAAAAATAGGAGTATTAGTAGCTGTTTTCAACATTTTGTCTCCTTTTATGATTCATTCATGATCAATATCAGTAAATCACCATCTAAAATCTGTAGCATATGACCTCAACTGTCCTGCATTCCTGCTCCAAGACTCAAAGATGAGACGCAGCTGAAAGAAAAACCGCAATTAGACTTACCGGTAATTCCGTTTCCTTGAATCCACCATGACGGCCCACATTGAGATTGACCCTTGACCTCTGTAGGGGCAGGAACACATAGAGAGTTTAAGAACCCCCCACCCCTCCACCTCCTCAGTGCTTTACAATTACCCGAAAGGTGGAACAAAAGTAAAAGGATATTGATTCATACCCTTAAACTCCTAAATAATCATCTGCATGTATATGCAATTTATATACAAAAAAATTTTTTTTTTTTTTTGGGAAGGGGAATAGTATGGGCCGTCATGGTGGATTCAAGGAAACGGAATTACCGGTAAGTCTAATTGCGGTTTTTCCATTTCATCCACCATGACGGCCCACATTGAGACATATCAGATAACTAAATGGGTGGGGATATCGCCTGTAAAACCTTCCGGCCGAAAAGAGCTTCATTCGCGTCCGGAAGATTAAGACGATAGTGTCTTACAAAAGTATTAGTGCTAGACCAGGTTGCGGCTTTACAGATCTGGTCCAGCGAGACCCCTCCTTTCTCGGCCCAAGAAGAGGCAGTGGCCCTAGTAGAATGGGCTTTAATATTACCAGGACTGGGTTTGTTCTGGATCTTGTAGCAGCATTCAATAGTGGATTTGATCCATCTGGCTATGGAAGACCTGGCTAACTTCTTTCCTTTATTTTTTCCTGAAAACTGAATAAGAAGGTTGTTATCCACCCTGAAATCTCTGGTAGAATCCAGGTAATGGATAACTATGTCCCTAACATCCAGGAGATGTAACCTATCTCTAGACCCTGTATGTTCGGACCTAGGGATAGAGGGTAGGAAGATCTCCTGCTCTAGATGGAAAGGTGAGACTACCTTAGGGAGAAAACCTGGGTCGAGAGTTAGACGGATATAATCTTTGCTAATTTGGAGGTAGGGCTCTTTACAAGAAAAGGCCTGGATCTCTCCAATGCGTCTGGCTGAGGTGATAGCGATCAGAAAGGCAGTATTTAGAGAAAGGTGTTTTAAAGAGATCTCAGATAATGGTACAAATGGAGGTTTTGTTAGGCCCTCCAGGACGATGTTAAGGTCCCAAGTCGGAGCTCTGGATCTCAGAGAGGGTCTCAATCTAGAAACTGCTCTGAAGAACCTCCTGATCCATCTATGGTTGGCCAGGCTGCAGTCATAGAAGGAGCTGAGGGCAGAAATTTGGACCTTCAGAGTACTAGGTCTCAGGCCTAACTCAAGGCCGCACTGTAGAAAGTCCAAAATTCTGTTGATGGGAGGAGAGGTGGTGTCTGGGTGCTCAACTCCTAACCAGGAACAGTATTTCTTCCAGATCTTAAGGTAGATGGAGAAGGTCACCTTTTTTCTACTCGCCCTCAGAGTAAGTATCACCTTTTCCAAAATTCCTCTGCTTCTTAATGTCTCGCTCTCAGGATCCAGGCTGACAGTCTGAATATACCTGGGTCTGGATGAAGAAGAGGGCCCTGGACTAGAATATCCCTCTGGAAGGGAATCTCCCACGGATCTTCCAGCGATAGCTGTTTTAGAGTGGAGTACCAACTTCTCTTTGGCCATAGAGGGGCTATCAGGATGAGAGTAGTCGGTTCCTCCAGGAGCTTCTGGACGACCCGCGGTATTAGTGGTATTGGGGGAAAGGCGTAGGCTAGTTTCCATTTCCATTGTATTGACAGGGCATCGATTGCCCATGGACTGTCTCCTTTAGGGAGCAGAAACATTTTACCTGCGCATTTCTTCTGGAGGCGAATAAGTCTACCTCTGGACAGCCCCATCTTTCTGAGATCTTCTGGAAGATATTCCTGTTCAGAGACCATTCTCCTGGATCTACTGTCTCTCTGCTCAGAAAATCTGCTACTGCGTTTTCGCAGCCCCTTAGGTGGATGGCGGACAGAGATAAAGCGTTCTCTTCTGCCCAGGAGAAAATTCTTTTTGCTATCTCTCCAAGAGGCCGTGACCTTGTCCCTCCTTGGTGACGCAGATAAGCCACCGTTGTGGTATTGTCTGACATTATTCTTAGGTGTCGCCCTTTTAGAAGACACTCTCCCTTTAATAATGCCTCCAGGACTGCGTATAGTTCTCGGTAGTTGGAGGATCTGTGTTTTATCTCGGCAGGCCAGGTACACTGTAGAAGATGATCTCCTATCTTTGCTCCCCAGCCTCCGAGGCTTGCGTCCGTGATTACTTGCACGGCGGGATGGTTCCGCCACTGAAGGCCTCCTAGCAGTCGTCTTTTTACTTTCCACCAATCCAAGTCTGTTTTTACGGCCTGAGGGATCCGAAAAATCCTGTCTAGACTTACTTGTCTTCCGTCCCAAATAGTTAAGATCCAATTTTGGATTACTCTTGTGTGGCTTTGGCACCATGCCACCGAGGGAATGCAGGCGGTTAGGCTTCCCAGGAGACTCATGGCCTTTCTGATGGAGCAATTGCGAGCCCTCTGGAATGTTCTGATTTTCTCTGTCAGTGCAGTAGCCTTGTCCTGAGGGAGGAAGGTCATCAACAGGGACGAATCTAATTCCACACCCAGGAACTTTATTCTCATGGACGGGGTTAGGGTGGATTTTTTTGTATTTATAATCCAGCCAAGGTTTTTTAAAAATTCCGAGAATCTTTGGGTTGCCAAACGGTTCTCGGATTCTGTCTTGCCCAGAATTAAAAAGTCGTCGAGATATGGAATGATTGTGATTCCTTCCTGACGAAGGTAGGCCACCATCTCTACCACGACTTTTGTGAAGACCCTGGGGGCCGAGGAAATACCGAAAGGGAGGGCGACATATTGGAAGTGATGGATAGACCTGTCTGGTCCTCTTAGAGCGAATCTTAGATATTTTTGGGAAAGATGATGGATGGGGACATGGTAGTAAGCGTCCTTTAGATCGATTGACGACATGAACGCCCCTTTTGGAATCAGAGGGATTGTGGATGGGATGGTCTCCATCCTGAACCTCCTGTATAGAATAGACCTGTTTAGGGGTTTTAGGTTTATTATCGTGCGAAAGGAATGGTCTGGTTTTTTTTACTAAAAAAAGACTGGAGATAGGAACCTTTTGAATTACCCCTAGCTCTAAGAGGTCCTGGACGCCCTGCCAGATTTTTGGAAGATCTGATCTGCACTGAGGTGTGATGTAGAATCTTCTCGGGGGGACTGATGTGAACTCTATCCTGTAACCCTGAGAGATTACATTTAACACCCAAGGATTCGAAGTTACCTGATTCCAGGAGGATAGAAAACCCATCAGTCGCCCCCCGACCCTGGCGTCATTGCTGTTTACTTTGCCTATTCTGGGGATTGAGGATGAAGCCTCTTCCTCTCCCTCCTTTGGGATAGCTCCATCGGCCAGACTTCCCTTTCCCCCTGTAGGATCTCTGTTGGGGTTGGTACTGACGAAAGGGCTTCTTTTTTGGATCTTTGTCCTCTGGAAAACCCTTCTTCTTGTCTGCTGCTCCCTCTAGGATTTTATCCAGAGTGGGGCCGAAGACAAATTCCCCTGAAAAGGGGATGGAACAAAGCTTGGCCTTGGATGCCTTGTCTCCAGACCAGGCTTTCATCCATAAAGCCCGTCGGGCTGCATTAGAGAGAGCAGCATCCTTGGCGGAAAACCGGATGGACTCTGCAGACGCATCGGCCAAAAAAGCTGTGGCGGAGCAGAGAAGGGGGAGAGAGTCCCTGATCTCTTCTCTTGGAGTCTTATTCTTTAGATGTTCGTCCAACTCTCCTAGCCATATATACATCGCTCTGGCGACGGAGGTAGCAGCAATATTAGTTTTTACCCCAAACATAGCTGACTCCCAGGATTTTTTTAGGAGGCCATCTGCCTTTCTATCCATAGGATCGCCTAGCTGAGAGGAATCCTCAAAGGGTAGGGCGGTCTTTTTTACTACCTTGGCCACTTGTAAATCGACCTTAGGCGTCTGGTTGTATATTTTGCTTTCAGCCGGGTCAAAGCAGAGCCTATTCCTGAATTCTTTGGGAACGCCAAGCCTCTTTTCTGGATCTGACCACTCCTCCAATATCATTTCTTTTATATTTTCATTAATGGGGAAAACAATAGAAGACTTAGATCTGAGACCCCCAAACATCTCATCCTGCACCGTACGGGGCCTAGGAGTATCTTCAATGCCCATAGTGGACCTGACCGCACGTAGCAACTCCTCCATCTCATCAGCCGAGAAAAAGTATTTTTTATCTTCTTCTAGAATTTCTCCGTCCGACAAGGGTTCCTCATTAGGAAATTGTCTGGATGAGGCGGAGGCCACTTCAACCTCTTCGCCTTCAGAAGAAGAAATAACGGATACTTTGCGTTTTTTAGAAGGGATGGGGTTGCTGGAGGGGGTAGACAAAGTGGCTAAAGAGGACTTAATCTCGTCTGAAATAAAAGACTTCATTTCAGAGAGTATATCTGGTTGCTCTTCCTTCCAAATTTCCGTAGTGCACGGTTTGCATAGCCTCTTTTTATAATTTTCAGGGAGACGCTTGGAACAAGCACAGCATTTTAAGGGTTTTGTTTTTGTTTTTAACTCCTTGCTGCCCTGCAGAAGGAAGCAACCAGATATCCCAGCATTAGTAAATCAGATTAAAGAACTGAAATATACACCCCCCAGAAGGGGACTCACAGTACTGGTGGCAGAAGGATCAGGACCTTCCTGGCGGGGAGCAGGTGTCTCAGACATCGCGGTGTAGCAGGCGAGGGGCCGAAAGGAACCGCGGTCTTCTCTTTTTAAAAATCCCGGCGTCTAACGTCATCTAGCAGCGCCCTGTTAGACGGCATAGGCCTGCGCCGCACCAGCCTACTAAGAGGTACGTGCGTCGCCCGGCCCGCCCATAGAGACGCTCCATGCGCCGCACCTGCTCCCCCTGCCGGACGCTAGTGCTCGGCCCTCCTCCAGAAGGAAAGGACGCAGAGCGCAGCGCGCGATGGTCCGAGAAGCCGGCACCTCCAACTGCTTCCTCAAGGAGGGAAGGAAGTATGAAGGTATGGGGAGGACCACAGGCCTCAGCATAAGCCAAGACGAGGGTCCTCGATGCTCCTAGCTGGCCAGCCTTAGCCCCTGCCGCGGGAGGCCAGCTGGAGAACCTATAAAGAATAATAAGGTTATTTTGTCCTCCATGAAGGAGGAACTCTCCACATGTTGGCCCCTGTAGGGGCAGGAAAGCACTGAGGAGGTGGAGGGGTGGGGGGTTCTTAAACTCTCTATGTGTTCCTGCCCCTACAGAGGTCAAGGGTCAATCTCAATGTGGGCCGTCATGGTGGATGAAATGGAAATATATCTACACTTTGTAAACTAGGATCTCCAGGCCTAAAAAAAAAATGCCCAAGATTGAGGATCCCCCTGAAATAGTCTTAATAATTGCTACTCTTTGGGTCTCTGACCTGAGGATCTAGGCCTGAAATCAAAATACAGTTCACAACTCTCCCAAAAATTCTTAAGCTAAGTACGATAACCAGAAAAATAAATAAAAAAAATGGTAAATTTATACAGGATTCAAAGAAAAACACAGGAGTAGTGTTAATCCCCTGCAAACTGCAAGTGAGTTGTTCCTGGGTTACTAAGCAATTTAGGCCATCTTGTAGCACCGAAGCCTAATGCCTCATTCATACGTCAGTGTTTTGGTCAGTGATTTCCATCAGTGATTGCGAGCCAAAACCAGGGGTGGAGCCTCCACAGACATAAGGTATAAGGAAAAGATCTGCAGCTGTTCTGTGTTTAGAGACACACCTGGTTTTGGCTCAAAATCATTGATGGAAATCATTGACCGAACACTGACTGTGTGAATAAGAGACAAGCCTGTATCTAATTAGCTAAATTTTGCACAGGCTTATGCCTCATTCACACACATGGGTGTAGCTATAGTGGGTGCAGAGGTAGCAGTTGCTTGCGGGCCCAGGAGCCTGAGGAGGCCCAAAGACCCCTGTATCACATAAGAAGACACTGGTATTATAGAAAGTGCATGCTGGTCAACTTACACCTCTGGCTGGCGGGAAGGGGTTAGGTTTCAATTTTTGCGTCAGCCACCACAAAGGCTATGTGCTTCCCTGCCCCTGGCCACCAAGCACTGAGGGAAGGGGGGCCCAAGCTGAACTCTTGCACCAGTGCCCATGGGCCTTTAGCTACACCCCTGTTCACACGTCAGTGTTTTGGTCAGTGATTTCCATCAGTGATTGTGAGCCAAAACCAGGTGTGGCTCTAAACAGAAAACAGGTGCAGATATTTCCCTTATGCCTTATGTCTGTGGAGGCTCCACTCCTGGTTTTGGCTCACAAATCACTTATGGAAATCACTGACCAAAACACTGACGTGTGAATGAAGCTTTAGTATCAGACATAATACAATTGCATAACAAATGTCGGTTGCAAGAAAAATATATAAAGCGCATATCAAAACTGCCAGTCAACATATACACGGAAATAACTTACCTACAGTATAGTTGACAAGAACTGAATGATGATGGAAATGGATGAAGGCAATAGAAATCAGGGAATGAGATTCAGGTAGAGAGTGGTGAATGGCAATGAGAAGAAATAAAGACACAGCAAAATTGACCCTGCTCTACAATATAGCCTAGCAAGACAAACAAGAAATATCAAAACTAAACAGCAAACAGAATCCACAACAAACACAACTATGCTATTGTAACGCCCCAGAGTGGCATTACCAACTTTGCACCCCGCTACTGTCTTTATTGGTTAACCTCATGTCATCGTGTGTATTTATTTCAGGTCCAAACACTGTGCATTTCCTATTTTGCAACTGTTATGTTTATATGTAATTTGCCTGGTTCAACAGCAGGTGGCAGAAAGTATGGCAGAGCTATACTTAGAGAGAATGGAACCTTTCATTCTATTCTAACCCCCTCTGTGGAGGAGTGGGCAAGTACCACTTCCTGCAGGAAGGGTGAGGACCAGTTTAGAGGGAATACGGTGGCTCTCCTGTGTGGGCAATATGCAAGGTGCACGTGTCTAAGCTGACTCAGCCAGTCAGAAAAGACAGGCGTATAGGAACATAGGAAGACAGGCATGTGGCGAAACTAACCTCGCCACTGGGTTTTGGAGGTGCCTGGTTGCCAGCCTCTTGCCCCAGGATTATGGGCCCTCTCATCAGCCATGCTTCCTTTGTTCACAAAGGACTTTTACAAACTTTTGAACCCCTGGTCTAATTTGTGCCATTTTGGGATATGTTAAATGTCTATGTTACTGTAATGGGTGGGACATTGTATGTTTGAGTGGTGATGTCTGTCCTATTGTCTCCACATGTGTATTGGCGATTTCCCTTTGTCCTGAGAGATAATTGAATTACTCCTCGGTTGTCTCCAGGACAGAGGACATTGCGTATTCTCCTGCCTGTGATAATTACATCAACCCATTGTACCATAATTATATCACAGGCAGAGGGGAGGATTTTGTGTGGGAGTGTTTTACTGTATTGTACGTGGTTATTGGTTGTTTTTACAAAACCCTGTGGGTGGTACTGATGTGTACCAATGTTATATAAGATCAATAAAACGCACACCTCTGGGTGACCACTGCTTGACCCTCAACACGGAGCCTCGTCTCGTTCTTGGGGGATTTACTGTATGCTGTTAGAGACTGATTGCTAGGAGTGTAAGCCGCTTGGGTGCGTTTCCTATTCGTCTGCTAGCAGCTATTTGTGAGGTTCCGTTCAGAGTTTGGAGCATTGCCTTGTATGCCATTACAATTGGTCGCAAGCGGCGGGAACGTTCTCACAGCCCAGAAGGACAGCTACAAAGAAACATCATTCACTGGAATTACAATTTGAAGGCAACGCATGTCCCAGTACAGCGTCCCTGACAGCAGCAGGATGGAACCAGCAGTGGCACACGATGATGAAGACCTGGATGGCCGGGATGCATTAAGGAAAGGCATCTGGTACCAGGCCCTGGATAATGTACAATACCAGCGAGGCGAGAGTCTCCCCAGTGAAGAGCAGCGATTGCAGAAGCAAGTGGCCCTGCGGATGCCCTTCCTGAGAGAGCAGCCCCTGGAGGAATGGGTGAAGGAACTAGAGCACCGGGTATGGCAGGAGCTATGGCTGGAGGATGCCTACCAGGCGCTCTGTTGGTATATGGCACAGTATATACCCTGGACAGCTGAGCATGACAAGCCAGAGGGAGAGGAGTTTGATGGCCCTGGCTTGTTATGGGAGTCCTTTGCAGAGCGTGACTTCGGGAGCCCTGCACAGTCCAGACTTTAGGACATTTTCTATGAGAGGGAGGCTAGGCAGGATTGGGATGACCCCCATGAGGTAGAGAAAGACCTGGCTCACCTAGCAACCCTGGAGTGGGAACTGGAGCAGGACTACCGAGATCTCTTCCACTCCATTGGGAAGGCTCAGCAGGACAGCAAGATGACAGACCCAGGTCCAGAGCCCTTCAGCTGGGAGGATATTGTGGAGGTTTACTGGGATGAACCCCAGGTGGCCGGTGGAGATGGGACCGAGGTCTCTCCACCAGTCCTGCAGGGAATTGGGAGCCCGGTCTCCATTCCCCAGCGGCCGTGTGATATGCAGGGAATTGGGAGCCCAGTCTCCATTCCCCAGCGGCAGTGTAATCTACAGGGAATTGGGAGCCCAGTCTCCATTCCCCAGCGGCCGTGTGATGTACAGGGAATTGGGAGCCCAGTCTCCATTCCCCAGCGGCAGTGTAATATGCAGGGAATTAAGAGCCCAGTCTCCATCCCCAGCGGCCGTGTGATATGCAGGGAATTGGGAGCCCAGTCTCCATTCCCCAGCGGCAGTGTAATCTACAGGGAATTGGGAGCCCAGTCTCCATTCCCCAGCGGCAGTGTAATCTACAGGGAATTGGGAGCCCAGTCTCCATTCCCCAGCGGCAGTGTGATATGCAGGGAATTGGGAGCCCAGTCTCCATTCCCCAGCGGCAGTGTAATCTACAGGGAATTGGGAGCCCAGTCTCCATTCCCCAGCTGCCGGGTGATGTACAGGGAATTGGGAGCCCAGTCTCCATTCCCCAGCGGCAGTGTGATATGCAGGGAATTGGGAGCCCAGTCTCCATTCCCCAGCGGCAGTGTAATCTACAGGGAATTGGGAGCCCAGTCTCCATTCCCCAGCGGCCGTGTGATGTACAGGGAATTGGGAGCCCAGTCTCCATTCCCCAGCGGCAGTGTGATATGCAGGGAATTGGGAGCCCAGTCTCCATTCCCCAGCGGCAGTGTAATCTACAGGGAATTGGGAGCCCAGTCTCCATTCCCCAGTGGCCGTGTGATGTACAGGGAATTGGGAGCCCAGTCTCCATTCCCCAGCGGCAGTGTAATCTACAGGGAATTGGGAGCCCAGTCTCCATTCCCCAGCGGCCGTGTGATGTACAGGGAATTGGGAGCCCAGTCTCCATTCCCCAGCGGCAGTGTAATATGCAGGGAATTAAGAGCCCAGTCTCCATCCCCAGCGGCCGTGTGATATGCAGGGAATTGGGAGCCCAGTCTCCATTCCCCAGCGGCAGTGTAATCTACAGGGAATTGGGAGCCCAGTCTCCATTCCCCAGCGGCAGTGTAATCTACAGGGAATTGGGAGCCCAGTCTCCATTCCCCAGCGGCAGTGTGATATGCAGGGAATTGGGAGCCCAGTCTCCATTCCCCAGCGGCAGTGTAATCTACAGGGAATTGGGAGCCCAGTCTCCATTCCCCAGCTGCCGTGTGATGTACAGGGAATTGGAAGCCCAGTCTCCATTCCCCAGCGGCAGTGTAATATGCAGGGAATTAAGAGCCCATTCTCCATCCCCAGCGGCCGTGTGATATGCAGGGAATTGGGAGCCCAGTCTCCATTCCCCAGCGGCAGTGTGATATGCAGGGAATTGGGAGCCCAGTCTCCATTCCCCAGCGGCAGTGTGATATGCAGGGAATTGGGAGCCCAGTCTCCATTCCCCAGCGGCAGTGTAATCTACAGGGAATTGGGAGCCCAGTCTCCATTCCCCAGCTGCCGGGTGATGTACAGGGAATTGGGAGCCCAGTCTCCATTCCCCAGCGGCAGTGTGATATGCAGGGAATTGGGAGCCCAGTCTCCATTCCCCAGCGGCAGTGTAATCTACAGGGAATTGGGAGCCCAGTCTCCATTCCCCAGCGGCCGTGTGATGTACAGGGAATTGGGAGCCCAGTCTCCATTCCCCAGCGGCAGTGTGATATGCAGGGAATTGGGAGCCCAGTCTCCATTCCCCAGCGGCAGTGTGATATTCAGGGAATTGGGAGCCCAGTCTCCATTCCCCAGCGGCAGTGTGATATGCAGGGAATTGGGAGCCCAGTCTCCATTCCCCAGCGGCAGTGTAATCTACAGGGAATTGGGAGCCCAGTCTCCATTCCCCAGCGGCCGTGTGATGTACAGGGAATTGGGAGCCCAGTCTCCATTCCCCAGAGGCAGTGTGATATGCAGGGAATTGGAAGCCCAGTCTCCATTCCCCAGCGGCAGTGTAATCTACAGGGAATTGGGAGCCCAGTCTCCATTCCCCAGCGGCAGTGTGATATGCAGGGAATTGGGAGCCCAGTCTCCATTCCCCAGCGACAGTGTGATATGCAGGGAATTGGGTGCCCAGTCTCCATTCCCCAGCGGCCGTGTGATGTACAGGGAATTGGGAGCCCAGTCTCCATCCCCCAGCGGCAGTTTAACGCACCAGGGGGAGACAGTAAGCCCCACAACCGTGCAGATGGGACCGTGGTCTCTGCACTCACAGCACAGGGGGTAGGGACAGTCAGTCCTGTCCCAACAGGTCTGTTTAGCCAAAGGGGAGACAGTCGGTCTCACCCCACAGCAGCATGGTGGTCTATCTAAAGGGGAGACAGTCGGTCTCTCCCTACAACAGCAGAGCGGTGTATCTAAAGGGGAGACAGTCGGTCTCCCCCTCCAACAACCAGGCTCCAACCAGGCTACTTCCGTGGTAGCGCTGGAACCAGGGCAGAGTACCGCTGGTCTCTGCCCACTCAGCAACCCACCAAGGCAGTCTACCAATCCCCCACACAGCCGTGGTGAGGCACCTGGACATGGACAAGTTTATCCCTTGCTCAAGTGTAGTAACCATTTATTGTGGGTGGGCTGTACTGCTGTTTCTATTTTGTGGGTGGGCTGCTGGACTAACAAGGGCACTGACCGGCAGAAGGTCAGATACCCTGTTAGTCTGTTTGGAAAAGGGGAGATGTCTGGCGAAACTAACCTCGCCACTAGGTTTTGGAGGCGCCTGGTTGCCAGCCTCTTGCCCCAGGATTATGGGCCCTCCCATCAGCCATGCTTCCTTTGTTCACAAAGGACTTTTACAAACTTTTGAACCCCTGGTCTAATTCGTGCCATTTTGGGATATGTTAAATGTCTATGTTACTGCAATGGGTGGGACATTGTGTATTCTCCTGCCTGTGATAATTACATCAACCCATTGTACCATAATTATATCACAGGCAGAGGGGAGGATTTTGTGTGGGAGTGTTTTACTGTATTGTACGTGGTTATTGGTTGTTTTTACAAAACCCTGTGGGTGGTACTGATGTGTACCAATGTTATATAAGATCAATAAAACGCACACCTCTGGGTGACCACTGCTTGACCCTCAACACGGAGCCTCGTCTCGTTCTTGGGGGTATTAACTGTATGCTGTTAGAGACTGATTGCTAGGAGTGTAAGCCACTTTGGTGCGTTTCCTATTCGTCTGCTAGCAGCTATTCGTGAGGTTCCGTTAGGAGTTTGGAGCCTTCCCTTGTATGCCATTACAAGGCACTCTATATGAGGTCACCAGCAGATATCAACAAAGGACTAGGGATAGTGTGTAAATGATAAAAACTATATTTATTTGGGTAGTAATAGAAACGTTATCAATATACAGTAGGTTACTCCCAATGTACAGGGAGAGGAGTGGGTGGTGTAAAATAGAGAAATGAATAAAGAAAAATAATGTGAAAAAGTGATGATAAAACACCCTGTATTGGGCTATAAGTCCAGAATCATGGTATGTAGAACTTTAAATATTAGACAAATATAGTCAATAGTCTGAGATGGATTCAGTTGATTAAAATAAGTAAAAAGTTAGTACAAAGATCAGCAGCATTCCAGATCCGATGTATGTGTATACACAGCTATGTGAAAGTTATTCTCAGCGAACCAGTGCCTGGTGGCGTCCCACATAAAAATTGGCTATCTTGTCGCTGTTACCTTTCTGGAGGATCGTCGGTTCTTCTATGTGGGTGTCTCTGCGCAGGATCCTCTGTGTGCTGTGGATGCTTAGTGCGGTTATGGATAGACGGGGCCAGCAGCGCGGTTGCAGATGGATGCGATGACCGCGAAGGGCTGCTGTTTATGGATCGGTCTGTCGATGCGAATGTTGCTGTCTTTTCCTCCGGTCAGAGGGCTGCTGACTGTGTCTGGCGTTCTTGCCACGTGTGGCAGTTTAGCGCGTGCTTTTTTCTGGCGCTTTAATTCCCGGTGTTGTCAATGGATGGAGGCAGCCTGATGGTGCAGGGGAGTTTGGAAGTGCTTCCAAGGGCTTGGATAACCATACGCGTTTCGATGAACGCTGATTGTTTCTGATGAACGTTTACCAAAGTAAAGCTGCTTTTTAACTTCATCACAAGGTCTGGACTCAATTATTTCTTCAAACTCCTCAACTATACCACCTATTTGCTGCTTTGGCGCCAACACCTGGGGTCCAATCGTATCCAGGTAGGAGTACTGTGACACAAAACATTAAGGGACATTTTGGACCACCCTATACCTGGGTACTCGGGTCATTCTTTAGGGCCCCAGGGGGCGGCTCGCTGAACTGCATGAAGGAAAATAGAACCACCGGTCCCAGTATACACGGATACAAGGTACAGGTATAGTATCTGGAAAAAATTGCACAGAGGTGTCCATATACCTGCAAAAAAGCACAAAACACTGAGGATTTAAAAGAAGGCTAACCATTCCAATCAAAGCTCCTTCCTAAATTAACCAGGCTAATTGATAAAATAAACCAGATTCAGATGTAAGGCAGCTGCATAGCAAATACCTTAAAAATTCATAGTAAACAGGCAAAGATGAGGCAGCAAGGAATTCTCAGTTGCTTGTGACACAAAGCCCATTTCCCCCCACTGTAAAAGAACAGAGTGTCAGAAAGATAATTAAGTCAAGATTAAGTCAATCAAAAAATGGTAGCATGCTCCCTTAGATGCTATATGTACAGAAGTAATCTCCCTAGATTGGTTTATATGGAGGGTCATTTACAAACACTTTTACACCTCCTTTCGGCATGAAAATGTTGCACAATTCCCTTTTTGAGACTTTTTGAATGTGTGGAGGGGGTGTGCTTGTGCCCAGGCCAGGACCTGGAAACAGGCGTCAATGCTGGTGAAAAACTACTCCAGCCAGGGACTGGTCTAGTTTTTCCACCAGATGGCGGCATATTTACTAAGGGACCTGCAACACTATTAGATAACAAGTCACAAGTCCCCTTATCTTTCCAGACGTGCGACAATATTGTGTTGCACGGCCAGTTTTTTATTGTGTTCGCCAGTTGGGGAGGGGCCGGCATAGTTTTTCCTCTTAATTACCCAGCTCGTAGTCTCTGAGGCGCAGTGTAATTACAAGTATTAGCACCATTCACTTGAATGGAACGAGTTCTTGTAATAACATGAATCCACCATCACTGCAAAGGAAACAACGAGCAGTGCAATGACCGCTGCCTCCTCTTCAAACAGTCATTGTTGGGGAGACAGCTGAGGATAGGTCATCAATATATACAGCCTGCACATCCCCTTTAAGGAGTTGTATGCTTTTTATTATTGACGACCTATCCTCAGGATAATTAATCAATATCAGATCTATGGGGGTCCGACACCCATAATCCCCGCTGATCAGCTGTTCGATGAGTGGTGAGCAGGTGTAATTACAAGTACAACGTCCTTATTCACGTCTATGGAACAGCTCGGTCTTGATAAATGTCCTCCAAATTCTTGATATATATACAGTCAGGTCCATAAATATTGGGACATCAACACAATTCTAACATTTTTGGCTCTATACACCACCACAATTCCCAGCTTGTCCAAGCCATTATTATGTAATATCAGAGGAAATTACAGGAGAAGGTATAAGAGAAGACTACTACAACTCCCAACACGTCCAGGCCATTTTTATGTAATATTAGAGGACACTACAGGGAGGAGGCATAAGAGGAGATAACTACAACTCCCAGCATTTCCCTGGTGTAAGACCATGCTAGGGGGCATTACCACTCTTTTAGCCCCATCACTATCTTTAATGGTGCATCTTGTATTATCCTGTGTATTTACCCCTAGGTCCTACATGATGTGTAACTGTATTTGTGATTTTGTAATAGTTTAAGTTCAATGTGCCTGGTTCACTGGCAGATGGCGACACTTCTGGCAGAGCTGTGTTAACTAGAATGGAGCCCTTCTTCCATTCTAACCCCCTATCTAGGGGGGGGGGGGGGGGTTGAGTTAGTTAGGAGTTAGTTGAGAGCACCCCTGCAAGGGGATGGCTGTGTTCCAGCCAACAGAGCACTGTCTGCTCTGCTGGGTATAAAGGCCCAAGCTGAAAGCCTCAGAAGCCAGGAGGAAAGGTTCTCTGGACAGAGATAAAGAAAAAGATAAAGATAGAGTCAGACTACAGAAGCTAAGTTGCAGCCTACAGCAGAAAGGAAAAGTTCCTATTTAAGCAAGCCAACATAGCAGAGCTGAAAGAGTTCAGATGTAGCAGAGCTGAGAGTGTTTGCCTGCCAGAACCTCATGCCAAAGCTTGCTGGTAACCAACATAAAGTTGGAAGATTGTACCTTGATAAAAGTCTATGCCAAGTAAATCTGTTAACTACTTTAATACAAGTCTGGACTCAATTTATTCAACCAGTTCCTCAATTATTCGCCCAATTATCACTGCTGTGGACGTCCACGCTTGTGGTTCCCGGATATCCAGGTAGGAGCACCCTGACAAGTGCAAAGCCGCACCTAAAGGGACACTATAGGCAGCCCTTACACCACTCTGGCATCCCTACACCTGGGTTCCACTATCACCTTCTACATAGGGGGACATCAGTGGCGCACCGATAGGGGTGGTCCAGCGGGTCCCCCCCCCCCCCCCCCCCCCGCCAGGACAACCAGTGAATAATTTTTTTTTTATTCATCAGGGCCGCATCGCCGATCACCACAGGCGGTGTGGCCTGGTTCTAGTTGCCGGCAGCAGTGGGGGGACAGTAGGAGCGCTCATCTCCATATTAATTAGAATCGCCGTCTTTAGGACAGCGATACAGATGGCTGTGCTGCGGCGGGGCAGGGGAGGGAGAGGCGTCTCCCTTCCCTGTTCTTCTGATAGGCCGCATGCACTGCGTCTTTTTTAGAGAAAAGCCAGGTCCCCTACCATCTGCGGGAGAGGAGCAAGACCGACAGAGCTTGAAGGGAGGATTACAGGTTATTAATCTAACATCACGGACACTAAGCGCACTTGAACTTGGTGTACTGAGCAAAGGTTTATCCTTTGTACCGACTACCAATTTCTGTTTATTTACGTGGATCAAGGATTTGAGTCTGTTCACCAGACGCCTTAAGTGGCATAAATTTTTTAGGGAGAATGACAGACAAACATGTACCAGACTTGGTTTGAGTGAATGTGACCTGACCTCACTACAGTCTCTTTGTGAACTGGGAGAGGAAGGTAGCCGGGGTCCAGGACAGGGACCATTTACAAATTTGAAACCAACAAGCAGGAAGATGCCCCCACCCATGAATTATGAGTGTGTGGACATCTTCATGCAGATGGTGACGAGTGAGCTGGAGAGTTTAGAGGGAATGTCTCCCCGCCACTTCAATCTGTCTCGAAGGGAGATGTCGGCACTTACTGCCCTGGAGAAAGATAAATCCATCATCATTAAATCATCAGATAAGGGTGGTAATGTGGTCATCCTTGACCATATAGCTTACCAGACTATGTGTCTGGACCTCCTAAAGGACAGGGAGGGGTATAGGGTGTTAGATACGAACCCCCTGGTTCCTTTTTATGAGGATCTTAAGATCATTTTGACTGATGCCCTAACAGACAGATTGATTTCGGCGGCCGAGTACGACTTTCTTCTCCCGGCTCACTCCACCATCGCTACCTTCTATGGATTACCCAAAATCCATAAGGGTGTGACACCCCTTAAGGGACGCCCCATCGTCTCTGGGGTTAACTCCCTAACCCAGAACTGTGGCATCTACATTGATCGCGTGCTGAGGGAGTTCGTCGTGTCCTTACCCTCCTATACGAGGGACACGATGGACTTCCTCAGCAAGATTGACGCGATCGATGTGGACAAGGACTGCATACTGGCCAGTATAGATGTCGAGTCCTTGTATAGCTCAATCCCACACACCAAAGGGATATTTGCCACAGAGTATTACCTGAGGACGAGGGATATCCACTGCAGAGCACATAACAGCTTTGTTCTCAGACTCCTGGAGTTCTCTCTGACCCACAATTTTTTCCTTTTCAATTCACGGTTCTACCACCAGCTCAGGGGGACGGCAATGGGGAGCCCTTGTGCCCCCACATATGCCAACCTCTTCCTGGGCTGGTGGGAGGACACCTGCGTGTTTCCAGATGCAGTGACCTGGTGGTCTGACAAGATCACCTTCTGGACACGTTATATAGATGACATTTTCGTGATTTGGAAGGGTGGGTCAGAGGAACTCCGGGAGTTTGTGGGGTCCCTTAACTGCAACGACATTGGACTGCGGTTCACCTTTGAGTTCGATTATCATTCTATTTCTTTCCTCGATGTACGTATAACCAGGGAGGGAGAAAAACTCACTGCTAACATGTTCAGGAAGGATACCGCGACCAACTCGTTGCTGCATTGGGAGAGCCATCACCCGCCACCGCTCAAACGCGGTATACCAAGGGGCCAGTATCTGCGGACCCGCAGAAACTGCTCTGAGGGTGAGGCCTTCCATACTGAGGCTAAGAAGCTACAAATGAGATTCAGGGAGAGGGGTTATCCTCAAACGGTCCTTGGGGGGGCGTTTCAGTACGCCGCAAGCAAGGAACGTGTTGAACTCCTTGTCCCCAAACCAAAGGTACAGAGTGGACAACAACCAATACGCCTGATATCTGTATTTGACTGCGCAAACGTGGAAGTAATGTCGGTCCTAAAAAGGTACTGGCCAATTCTTCACATGGACCCTGACCTGAAGGATGTGCTGACGAAGCAACCGAGTGTCACCTACAGGCGGGGGAGGAGTATAAGAGACCGTCTAGTCCATAGCCATTACACCACACCAATTGGAGTGGGGACTTGGCTGGACCGGAAACCTTGCGGGATGTTTAAATGTGGCTCCTGTAAAGCATGTGCCTTTATTTCCACTGAAAAGTCTATTGTTTGCTCGGTCACTGGTCATGCCTATGTAATCAGGGATTTCTATAACTGTAGGAGCAAGGGTGCGGTATATATATGCCAGTGCCCTTGCCCCATGGATTACATAGGCAAGACCATTCGAGAGGTCAGGCGTCGTATCTGTGAGCATGTGAACGACGTGGTGAAGAAAAAGATCACACCCGTCGCGTCGCATGTAATTGATGTTCATGGCGGTGATCCCAGATGTCTGCGATTTTCGGTCCTGGAAACCATCCCATTGTCACCAAGGGGTGGAGACTGGGACCGTAAAATCCTCCAGAAAGAGTGCGTCTGGATCCACCGTTTTAGATCCCAGGCACCACTAGGGATCAATGAGAGACTCACATTTTCTTGCTACCTGTGATCTTTTCGGGGGGGGTGGGTTTCTATATATATATATGTACGTCTCTCCTCTCTCTCTGTCTAACAAATTACGCCACGTCGGTAATCGTACTGATGGCCAAGATGAAAGAACTTGGATACATTTTGTATCCAGACTGCACATTAGCCATCTAATGTGCCACAGGTGTCACCTTTATCATAGGGTATACACCATAGTGAAAAGTATGATAGTGAACTACTAGTACCCCTCAAACTCCATTTTTCGTCCCCCACTACTGATATGCCATAACATACACTATCATGTCAGATGAGGCTGGTCGGATCTATGTATAGTTTTTTAGCGTCGCCTTGCCTACCGTGCTGCCTCCTTTGACATTTGATTTCTATGTATGGCTAAAACGATGCGGCCCATAGACCGGATGTGACGCTACCTTGCGTTTCACAGAACAGGATGTGGCCGCTTTGTGCGTTCCACCTGGGATAGGTATTGCACAGACCGGAAGTGACGCGACTGTGCGTTCCACGCGACCGGATGTTGTCGCAGAGTGCGTTCCATCTGGTCCGGCCGGCTCTTGATGATGGGAGGTATGCACCTGGCCTTGGGAGGGATGAATTACTACACACACATGCGGCTCTCAGGCTGGAAGCGAGGCCGGCTGTGGTGCCTCACTGTTTGGCATAAGCTGACTTTGCATGCCAATTAGCGCTAATGCTCTACAGCGGGTAAGTGGGTATTTAGGGGAATGAGAAAGAGTGAGTGTGATTGAGAGGAGGAACAGGACGCCACCAGGACGCAGCTTAATATGTAAGTAAGGACCATCTACAGGGAGTTGATACTATCTTAGTATGTAGTGGGTTTCACATTATATATGGTTTTCTGCTCACAGCTTCCTGGGTGAAGTACTGGCCCTTATCTTGTGGGCACTTTATCCTCCTGACTGCACAGGATATTAAGTAAGTGCCGATTGAGAAGGAGATATAGGGGATATGTATACTATATCCAACATCTGAACTCAGAATATGTTTATCTCTTACAGGTGGGACATATCAAACGGGTCCCTTGGTCCTATGCTTGTTATCATCTGCGTCTCTGGTCCTGATTCCCTCAACTATATTTTAAGTATCTTTGATTTATCATTTGATTGATGGTTGTATCTTTGATCATGCATGCCCCCTGATGAACCTAGTAATAGGGGAAACGCGTAGGGGCTTCTGTGGAACCAACCTGGGAACGCACCCTTCTGATGCCCCTGTGTTTGGTTCCTTTTGTCTAGAGGTGATATCTATCTAATTCACCTATACATTGAACTGGTCTTTATCTATGAACATCCCTGTTAGTATCCATCTACCAGGGACGCATTATTACACCCGTCAGCTTCCTGGGGAGCACATTTTTGTTATTTTTGGAGAGGAGGGTAAACGCAGGGCAGTCAGCCCAGGAACGAGGACAGGGAGTCTCCACCATTAGGGGACGTCCCTGGGCTGAGGTTTTAGCCAGGGAGAACATAGGGAGAGTATAGATTTGCCAACTGCTCCCCTCAGCTGCCTTGTGTTCACTCACCCCTTTATAGGTATATCCACGACCAGCTCCCAGGAACATTGTCTATCTTTGATTATTGTTGTTTGTTCTATCACTATTCACTGGTGAACCACTACGGTGGCATTATTTTATAAATTGTATAGTAAAAGTTATGTTTTAAAGGGATCAATACTGCTGGACATTATATTTTGACTTTATGACCCTTCTTTATTGATTTATATTGATTAAGTTGGACAACTACGCACGCACTAATGCCTGCGGCCTATCAGAGGCCGTCTCAGGCAGCGTGATGATTATTATCGCGCCGCCTGAGCCGGGCAGCACATATCAGGGACACAGGCCGGAAGAGGCCTGCATCGCATCACTGCTGATGGAGGTAAGTATTTTTTTTATTTTTTTTGGGGGGGGGGGAAGCTGGCGCTATGGGGGCATCTGGCATTTCTTACAGACCCATTTTTTTGGGGGTGGCACTCTGGGGGAATTTATTTCTTGCCCATTTTGGGGGGTCACTATGGGGGAGAGGAGCACTATGGGGGCTCTAAAAGGGGCTTTTTTTATTGGCAAATTATGGGGGGTATTATAGGGGAGAGCGGCACTATGGTGCATCTGGTGGCAGTATAGGGGCATTATTTGGGGGCACTATGGGGAAGTGGGGGCTCTAAAGGGGCCTTTTTTATTGGCACATTATGGGGGGCACTATGGCATCTGGTGGCACTAAGGGGGCATTTTTTACTGGCACATTATGGGAGGCACTATAGGGGAGAGCGGCACTATGGGGCACTAAGAAGGGGCATTTTTTTACTGGCATATTATGGGGGACACTATGGGGTAGAGGAGCACTATGAGGGCATTTACTGGGGCACTATATAGGGGTATTTTATACTGGCATACATTATGGGGACATTAGAGGGGGTATTTCATGTACTGTCACATTATAAGGAGAATTATTACTACTAGGGGGTATTATGGGGAGCTTTACTACTACTAGGGGGCTATGAGGAACATGATTACTAGTATGGGCACTATAGAGTCATTATTACTACTAAGTGTGCTCTGGCAGAGAATTATTTCTATTGGTGGGATTTTGGGGAGGACTGTTTTTTTGAGGGGCACCCTGGACCCTGGCACAGTATCAGCTTAGCACAATTATTTTTAGGGGACATTATCTTTATACTATTAGTGTCTGAGCGCAGTTATTTTTTAGAGCACTGTGTGCCAATAATTGTTGAAGGGGGCACTATCTGTGTGGTAGTAGTATTCCCAGGGGGGCTGTTTCTGCAGTATAGTATTGGGGGTGGCAGAAAAGGGTGTTCAGAAGATGTGAAGATGATGGAAATGTGGGAAACTAATGTCTGTTTGTCAATCTCTGCAGAGACGGGAGATGGCTGAAAAATCATCATGGCGGTCTGGTCTGAATGGAGAAGATAAAGAAAGAGAACGTCTACAACAAAGGTGACATCACTGGATGTAAGAGGTATGGGGCATTATGCAGGAGAGGAGATGCTCCGGCTCCTCCACCTGCCATTTGCAGAAGGAGGATTCAGAGCTGGGTGAGGACGGCAAATGGGGGCAGCAGGCCACGGGTGGGTGGCAGAAGGTGAGGGGAACCACAAGCCCTGAGCAGGATCTGGGGAGGGAGGAGAGCGGAGGAGCTTCCTGGCTGTAGCCTGCTGTTTATTGTATAATGTGAAGCAGGCAGTGCAGCCAGGACAGGTCCTCCCCTCTCCGTATGATGTGTAGAGACAGGCCTCAACAATAGAATTTCAACTGTACAGTGTTTGTTGGGAGTGGCCTATTATATGTAGGAGGGGCTTTTAATAATGAGCGCATATTTCATCTCCTACAGGGCTTTTAGAAATGGCCAGGCAAAAGAATCGTCGCAGCATGCTACGCACGCCACATTTTTTAATATGAAGGGGGCTTTGGAAAATTGGCGGGCAAAAGAATTGGCACAGCGCGCTACATGTGCTACATTTTTTGCCTTTCGGACCCCCCCTAGACAAAATTCCTGGGTGCTCCCCTGGGGGACATAGTCCCTTGTTGCTGAAATGCAACTGGTGTCACGACAAAAACTTTAAAAACTCTTATAACACCTGTAGAAGAGACCCCCTTAGTGCAGGACCTGCCCGCTGACCGCCCTCAAACCTCAAAAGCCGGACTTTACAACCCTGCCCCCCGACTCCGCTAAGCCACGCCCCGATCCTGTTAGGCCACGACCCCTCCCCAAACACAACCAACAAAGATTTAACAAATAAAATGCAGAACCAACTTTAGGTCAGCTGCAGGGGTTACTTTATCCCTGCAGCTCACGCTCAGACAGTACAGTGATGTTGTCTGAGCATGAGCTGTTAAAAAGGACATTCCTGTGTCCGTCCAGACCCAGAGGACAGGGAGTTAGAAAGCCTAAAACTGGACCTCTGGCCACCCTAATATATATATTGCATCTGTCTCAGTATCAGTGTCCAAAATATCTGGATAGGTGTAGCAGTGATCACAATATATATATATATATATATATAACAAGAAAAGACACCGCAGCACATCCGTTGGTGAAAAGTAGTGGATCTTTATTCACCCTTGCGACGTTTCAGTCCACTTGCTGGGACTATTATCAAGCTTGATAATAGTCCCAGCAAGTGGACTGAAACGTCGCAAGGGTGAATAAAGATCCACTACTTTTCACCAACGGATGTGCTGCGGTGTCTTTTCTTGTTTTATATCACACACCTTGGTAAGGTGTTTACACCGCTGGCACCCATCGGTTTGTTACAAGGAGTGCTGCCCTGATTCTACACAGTCTATATATATATATATATATATATATATATATATACACATATACACTCACCTAAAGAATTATTAGGAACACCTGTTCTATTTCTCATTAATGCAATTATCTAGTCAACCAATCACATGGCAGTTGCTTCAATGCATTTTGGGGGGTGGTCCTGGTCAAGACAATCTCCTGAACTCCAAACTGATTGTCAGAATGGGAAGGAAAGGTGATTTAAGCAATTTTGAGCGTGGCATGGTTGTTGGTGCCAGACGGGCCAGGCTGAGTATTTCACAATCTGCTCAGTTACTGGGATTTTCACGCACAACCATTTCTAGGGTTTACAAAGAATGGTGTGAAAAGGGAAAAATATCCAGTATGCGGCAGTCCTGTGGGCAAAAATGCCTTGTGGATGCTAGAGGTCAGAGGAGAGTAAGCCGACTGATTCAAGCTGATAGAAGAGCAACATTGACTGAAATAACCACTCGTTACAACCGAGGTATGCAGCAAAGCATTTGTGAAGCCACAACATGCACAACCTTGAGGCGGATGGGCTACAACAGGAGAAGACCCCACCGGGTACCACTCATCTCCACTACAAATAGGAAAAAGAGGCTGCAATTTGCACGAGCTCACCAAAATTGGACTGTTGAAGACTGGAAAAATGTTGCCTGGTCTGATGAGTCTCGATTTCTGTTGAGACATTCAAATGGTAGAGTCCGAATTTGGCGTAAACAGAATGAGAACATGTATCCATCCTCTGATGGCTACTTCCAGCAGGATAATGCACCATGTCACAAAGCTCGAATCATTTCGTGAACATGACAATGAGTTCACTGTACTAAAATGGCCCCCACAGTCACCAGATCTCAACCCAATAGAGCATCTTTGGGATGTGGTGGAACGGGAGCTTCGTGCCCTGGATGTGCATCCCTCAAATCTCCATCAACTGCAAGATGCTATCCTATCAATATGGGCCAACATTTCTAAAGAATGCTATCAGCACCTTGTTGAATCAATGCCACGTAGAATTAAGGCAGTTCTGAAGGCAAAGGGGGTCCAACACCGTATTAGTATGGTGTACCTAATAATTCTTTAGGTGAGTGTATATATACAGTACAGACCAAAAGTTTGGACACACCTTCTCATTCAAAGAGTTTTCTTTATTTTCATGACTATGAAAATTGTAGATTCACACTGAAGGCATCAAAACTATGAATTAACATATGTGGAATTATATACATAACAAACAAGTGTGAAACAACTGAAAATATGTCATATTCTAGGTTCTTCAAAGTAGCCACCTTTTGCTTTGATTACTGCTTTGCACACTCTTGGCATTCTCTTGATGACCTTCAAGAGGTAGTCCCCTGAAATGGTTTTCACTTCACAGGTGTGCCCTGTCAGGTTTAATAAGTGGGATTTCTTGCCTTATAAATGGGGTTGGGACCATCAGTTGCGTTGAGGAGAAGTCAGGTGGATACACAGCTGATAGTCCTACTGAATAGAATGTTAGAATTTGTATTATGGCAAGAAAAAAGCAGCTAAGTAAAGAAAAACGAGTGGCCATCATTACTTTAAGAAATGAAGGTCAGTCAGTCAGTCAGCCGAAAAATTGGGAAAACTTTGAAAGTAAGGGCTATTTGACCATGAAGGAGAGTGATGGGGTGCTGCGCCAGATGACCTGGCCTCCACAGTCACCGGACCTGAACCCAATCGAGATGGTTTGGGGTGAGCTGGACCGCAGAGTGAAGGCAAAAGGGCCAACAAGTGCTAAGCATCTCTGGGAACTCCTTCAAGACTGTTGGAAGACCATTTCAGGGGACTACCTCTTGAAGCTCATCAAGAGAATGCCAAGAGTGTGCAAAGCAGTAATCAAAGCAAAAGGTGGCTACTTTGAAGAACCTAGAATTACATATTTTCAGTTGTTTCACACTTGTTTGTTATGTATATAATTCCACATGTGTTAATTCATAGTTTTGATGCCTTCATAGTCATGAAAATAAAGAAAACTCTTTGAATGAGAAGGTGTGTCCAAACTTTTGGTCTGTACTGTATATATATATATATATATATATATATATATATTACTGCTACTACTCATATCCAAAAATTTAGGACACTGGTGCTATCTCCTATATACAGAATAAGCAGAGGTTGAAAGAGATACGCAAACACTCACAGATAAACACACACCTATTTACTTACAGGCTGCAGGTTCTCCTCCTTCTCCTCTTGTGTCTTTTGGAGGCTAAAGGATCTGCAATCATGTGACATGATGACATCATCAAAGGTTCTTTTAGCCTACTATTTCTCAAAGGTCCTTCATACTCTGGTATGTACAGGCCAGGCCGCCAAAGTGACTGCATCTGGAGATGGACCAGCTTGGCCTGAATTGTACTAGAAAAGACTGCTTCTGGACCCTTTTCCACACAGCCCCGATGCAGGCTCTTTCCCTGCTTCCTCTGTAGTTAGGCCACTGTTTTGGATAATTCCATCGCATGTGAGGGAATATTCAATGACCTGTAAGGCTGACTGTAATTATTGTGAGTTCAGATAAGGGGAAAGGATGCTAGGTAGTAGTAAAACCTACTGGGAAAAATGTATCAAAACTGGTGTAAAGTAAAACTGGCTTATGCCTCATTCCGTATTCTTGAAGAGGTCTGGATCCATCTGCAGCAGCCGCCACGCAGATGTTGCCCCTGCATTGGGAACCACAAATTGCAGTCCCCAATGCTCGGAACGGCTGGGCAACGGCTGTGTGCATGAGGCCTTAGTTACCCATAGCAACCAGTCAGATTTTACCTTTCATTTTCCAAAGGAGCTCTGAAAAATAAAAGGTGGAATCTGATTGCTATGGGCAACTAAGCCAGTTTTCTTTTACACCAGTTTTGATAAATCTCCCCCACTATCTACTGTAAAACGACTCCTCCTGACGAAGCAGAACGGCGAAACGTACGTCGAGGAGATAACAACCACCTATCCTGACTCTTACTGGTACGATTTTCACTTTATGTCTTTGGTCACTTTCTTCAGATATTTGTATTGAACTGGATTATTTTTGATGCTGCTCAGGGAATGTGATGCATTGACTCTGCGCTGAGCGATATTTAGAGGGTGGATCCCTCTTCTGGCTCAGTGCATACTTAGTTTACGGCACCCTGTTCCCTGAACTAGCATTGTTCCATAGACTCATTACCTTCAGAGTGGCATACATATAAAGAATAGGTGGTGTTATAATTTGGACATATTCACTATATGCTCATCAGTCATTTTTTGTATTTATATTAGTATTATGTTTGAGTTGTGATTTTTTGGAATTAAAATTATGAATTTTTAACCTATGGGACGTGTATCTACTCTTTTCAGTGTGGCATATGTTAAATCAATAAAGTATCCCAGTGACAGCAATTGTTACATTATCTGACCTATTGGTAACTAATTATCTACTGTTAGGCCTCATGCACACGACCGTTGTTGTGTTCCGTTCCGCAAAATGGGGTTCTGTTGTTCCGTGATCCGTTTCTGTTTTTGTTTCCGTGTGTCTTCCTTTATTTTTGGAGGATCACCAGACATGAAGGAAAGTAAAAAAAAGTCTAAGTCAAGTTTGCCATGCAAATGATAGGAAAAAAACAGACGCGGATTACAATATTATTTGCCTCTGCGTTTTTTCACGGTCCCATTGACTTGAATGAGTCCGCAAACCGTTTTTAGCCGAGTTTTCAACGGACCCATTGAAAGTCAATGGGTCCGCAGAAAATCACGAAAAACGGAACAACGGACACGGAATAAAACAACGGTCGTGTGCATGAGGCCTAAAAGTAATGAATGTAATTTATGTAAACCTTGGGTAAATTTACACAAGGCAGTTTTGCGGCAAAAATCATTCTACTTTAGCGAAACTGCAGCACATGGAAATATTCGATTTAGGCCTCCTGCACCCGACCGTGTGCTGCCCGTTGCCATATTGTGGACCGCATTTGCAGATCCACAATACACGGGCGCCGTTCCGTGGGCATTCCGCATCACGGATGCGGACCCATTCACTCCAATGGGTCCGCAAATCCGGAGATGCGGAATCGTGCTGAATGGAAGCACGGAACAGAAACACACAGAAGCACTACAAAGGGCTTCCGTGGGGTTTCGTCCCATACTTCCGTTCTGCAAAAAGATAGAACATGTCCTATTTTTTTGTGGAACGGGCGGATCGCAGACCCATTAAAGTGAATGGGTCGCAATCTGCTGCGGCTGCCCCGCGGTTGGTGTTCGTGCATTGCAGCCCGCAGCACGGCCACGGGGCGCAGGGCCTTAAAGTAACCTTCATGATGTGTCAGAAGAACAGAAAAAAAAATAATCTGATCCTTTATTTTGAGCATTCGTCCGTTTTAGCCATTTGCGTCTGAGTTTGGTTATTTTATAAAGAAGAAAAAGTCCTCCACAAAGGATGGAAAAATGGCCACGAATGCTCAAAATAAACGATCAGGGGTTTTTTTCTGTTCTTCTGACACAGATCACCTTTTCTGCTGCATTTTTTTTAACGCAGCTTGTGGATTAGAATTCTGAAATTCTCATCCACTTTACTGGTACTGTACAACGCTGCGGATTTGCCCCACGTAAATCCGAGGCTATTCCGTCATGTGTGACCCTGGTTCTACCCTGAGGGCAACACATTATAGCAACAGGTACTTAGGAATACACTGGTATGATAATTTGGCCCCAGCTGTATTCACAAGAGAGCACTCTCACAGCATAGAGACTGCACCATGTGCACACTGTCACTCACACACCAAACCAATTAGAAAAACTAACCTGTCAACGAGGTAATGTGCGATAATAAGCGCTCACATCTAATTGAAGATAAATCCTCCAAGTCAGCTGCATAAAGGGCTTGTTGACCTTTCTCTTGTTTGAGAAGGACACATAGGGAAATGGCTCCTTCTAAGAAAAAGCAAAGAGTGCAAGTGCTTGAAGGTGGATTGTCAGCTAGTGAGGGCCAAGAAAACAGAAGCTCTGCCCGCGTCCCTCCAGTCAGTATATTGAAAGATGTTATTGCTAGTTTCCCAAGTGTGAAGTCCCTACCAAGGAAAGAGGAGTTGAATCTCCGAAGGCAAACCTATTTTATCCATGGAGCGGATGCGTCTGAGGAAAATGAACCCTGTGTTATACATGCTGACCAAGTGAAGACTTCCAGTACTGTGGATGACAAGATCAGGCGCCTCACCTACATTGTACCGCCAGTTCCCCATGGACCTGCAGAAAGTCTTTTGATGAACTGCAATCCAGGTGGTCATTTTTATTTTATTTCTATGTACTAAATTTTTTATTTTTTTCTCAATAGGTAGAGGATGCTGTTCACATCCTGTAAGTGCTATTTGGCCAAATGTAAACCTAGTAGTTTGTCAAAAATAATAGTCTGTGAGCTCAAAGCGCACACTTCTGAATAATGGGTAGACTGTATCCCATTCCTTTGAGTAGCTGCACCTTTTTATATTTTTTTTCATGCCTTAGGCTCATTTCTTGTGTGTGTGTGTGTGTGTGTGTGTGTGTGTGTGTTTTTTTTTTTTTTTTTTTTTTTGTTTTTTTTTTTAGGTGCAGACACAAGTAAATCTGTGTTTGGCCTCGTTCACATTTCTGTGTTTGTTTGCTGTCCATAAAAAAATTAGTCCCTGTTTCATCTGCGAAGGTGTCCGTGTTTGGTCCATGTGTCTGGTTTTTGCTCTCCTTGTTCTGTATCCCACACACACTTATCAGCTGAAAATTTATTTTCCAAAGCGTCTCCTATTAGCAGTTAGTGAAAAGCCAATTAAACATGGACTCAAAGCGGATGCCATCCATATTGTCTGTTTTTTCATGGATCCATAGAATGTAATGGGCATGTCTGGTCTGCATCATGGACCAAAGCAGTGCATTATTTATTTATTCCCTTCCCCCCCCCCCCACTGACCCACAATCAATAAATACTGATGTGAACATACATGTTAAAATCCACGGGTACGTGTGCTGTCCGCATTCAGTGAAAAACGGAAATGTAGCAAGCAGCATTTTTTTTAGTCAGAAATGCACAAAGCGCTACCTTATTAACTAAAATACTAGTAGCAAAAATACGCTTGCCTTGCATTTCAAATATACCTTCCGCTAATGTCTTAAGCTGGTGTTTTTACCACATAAAATCAAAGTGCAAAAAAAGTCTCAAACAGCAAAATTGCACAGAAAAACATGCATTTGCATTTAAATTTCTGTTCTTTTGTTCTGTCCAGAAAAAATGGGGACTGGCAGAAACCCAGAAAATTTGCTGAGAATCGGCCGGATGAAAATGCGCGCAGCGGTTTTCACCCGGCCGATTCTTGGCATACTTGTAGCTGCAAATACAGTGAAGGCGTTTAAGCATGCATGGGATAGGCATAAGGCCATCCTTCATATAAGATAGGGGGGCTATTCATAGTATTCAGTATATTGGGCAGACTAGATGGTCCCGTTATGCAAGACGGAAAACCAAAGTCCTGTTGACAGGACTTTGTTTTCTGTCTTGCATAACGGGACCCAGACGGATCAGTTATGCTTTACCATAGACTTCTATTAGGAAGGAAAGCAAACGGCATGCCTATTTAACCACCTCAGCCCCCAGTGCTTAAACACCCTGAAAGACCAGGCCACTTTTTACACTTCTGACCTACACTACTTTCACCGTTTATTGCTCGGTCATGCAACTTACCACCCAAATGAATTTTACCTCCTTTTCTTCTCACTAATAGAGCTTTCATTTGGTGGTATTTCATTGCTGCTGACATTTTTACTTTTTTTGTTATTAATCGAAATTTAACGATTTTTTTGCAAAAAAATGACATTTTTCACTTTCAGTTGTAAAATTTAGCAAAAAAAACGAGATCCATATAGAAATTTTGCTCTAAATTTATTGTTCTACATGTCTTTGATAAAAAAAAAAATGTTTGGGTAAAAAAAATGGTTTGGGTAAAAGTTATAGCGTTTACAAACTATGGTACAAAAATGTGAATTTCCGCTTTTTGAAGCAGCTCTGACTTTCTGAGCACCTGTCATGTTTCCTGAGGTTCTACAATGGCCAGACAGTACAAACACCCCACAAATGACCCCATTTCGGAAAGTAGACACCCTAAGGTATTCGCTGATGGGCATAGTGAGTTCATAGAACTTTTTATTTTTTGTCACAAGTTAGCGGAAAATGATTTTTTTTTTTCTCTTACAAAGTCTCATATTCCACTAACTTGTGACAAAAAATAAAAACTTCCATGAACTCACTATGCCCATCAGCGAATACCTTGGGATGTCTTCTTTCCAAAATGGGGTCACTTGTGGGGTAGTTATGCTGCCCTGGCATTCTAGGGGCCCAAATGTGTGGTAAGGAGTTTGAAATCAAATTCTGTAAAAAATGGCTGGTGAAATCCGAAAGGTGCTCTTTGGAATATGGGCCCCTTTGCCCACCTAGGCTGCAAAAAAGTGTTACACATCTGGTATCTCCGTATTCAGGAGAAGTTGGGGAATGTGTTTTGGGGTGTCATTTTACATATACCCAGGGCCGCTGATAGAAATCATGGGGCCCCGTACAGCATACATGACGGGGCCCCCTTCAGCTCCACCCCCTGATCCCTCCTTCAGCCACACCCCTGGCCCCGCCCTTGGCCCCTCCCCAGACGCCGCCTTGAAACAACATGCAGATTTGTCTACAAGTGATATTTATGGCGCTGGGGGGTCGTCTGTGAATGGCGCTTTTATGGAGGGGATCTGTGAATGGCACTGTTATGGAGGGGATCTGTGGATGGCACTGTTATGGAGGGGATCTGTGGATGGCACTGTTATGGAGGGGATCTGTGGATGGCACTGTTATGGAGGGGATCTGTGGATGGCACTGTTATGGAGGGGATCTGTGGATGGCACTGTTATGGAGGGGATCTGTGGATGGCACTGTTATGGAGGGGATCTGTGGATGGCACTGTTATGGAGGGGATCTGTGGATGGCACTGTTATGGAGGGGATCTGTGGATTCAGATTGAGGAGGGGGGGGCAGTTTGTCACTTGCCTAAGGCCAGGGTAAGGGGGGCCTCCCACCCAGGCTGTGCACATTAATCCTGGCTGATCGATCGCTTCTGGCCTGCTGCTGTGCTGCCTGCAGTCACATCTGAGTGATGAGAGTACTGATTAGTTTTTTCCTAAAGGAGCGGGTATTGACTGGTCTGGTCTGGGGCTGCTGGGCTTAGTTATCACTGACTATGTCACCGCCACCGGCGCTTCCACCAGGCGGGTTAGGGCCCCCGGACCGGACTCACTCACTCAGGGACACTCACAGTTCAGACACACACTTTAACTGGTCTGGACCGGACCACCAGGACCCTGGTCCAGTCGGATGGTCCAGCTAGCCACGCTCACCTCAGCACAGCAGACAGTCTGGCAGGCAGCCGCACTCGCAGGCTCAGGATAGGAGGAGCCGAGGAGGGGAGCTCTCAGCCAGGAGAGGAGGCGGAGTCAGTCAGTACCGGCGGCTGCACACAGCTTCCTCTTTCGTCTTCTGACCTCAACTGAAGCCACTCCCCCTCCCTCCTCCTACTTGGCCTGCCCTGCCCTGCACAGTGCGCGTCATGCAGGGCCTCGCCTCCGCTCCGCCTCCGCCCCATGTGAATCTGATTTCACCAGCTTGGGGCCGCGTTCTCCTGGCTGAGGGGGCCCCGTGGGCCCCCCTGACTTAGGGGCCCGGTCGCAATTGCGACCGCTGCGACCCCTATAGCTACGCCACTGCCGGGCCCCCCTGCCAGCCGGGCCCGGTACAACTGGGCCAGCTGTACTGGCCTATCAGCGGCCCTGCATATACCCATGCTGGGTGAGAGAAATATCTTGGCAAAAGACAACTTTGTTTAAAAAAAATTGTACAAGTTGTCTTTTGTCAAGATATTTCTCTCACCCAGCATGGGTATATGTAAAATGACACCCCAAAACACATTCCCCAACTTCTCCTGAATACGGGGATACCACATGTGTGACACTTTTTTGCAGCCTAGGTGGGCAAAGGGGCCCATATTCCAAAGAGCACCTTTCGGATTTCACCAGCCATTTTTTACAGAATTTGATTTCAAACTCCTTACCACACATTTGGGCCCCTAGAATGCCAGGGCAGTATAACTACCCCACAAGTGACCCCATTTTGGAAAGAAGACACCCCAAGGTATTCGCTGATGGGCATAGTGAGTTCATGGAAGTTTTTATTTTTTCTCACAAGTTAGTGGAATATGAGACTTTGTAAGGAAAAAATAAAAATAAAAAAATCATCATTTTCCACTAACTTGTGACAAAAAATAAAAAATTCTAGGAACTCGCCATGCCCCTCATGGAATACCTTGGGGTGTCTTCTTTCCAAAATGGGGTCACTTGTGGGGTAGTTATACTGCCCTGGCATTCTAGGGGCCCAAATGTGTGGTAAGGAGTTTGAAATCAAATTCTGTAAAAAATAGCCAGTGAAATCCGAAAGGTGCTCTTTGGAATGTGGGCCCCTTTGCCCACCTAGGCTGCAAAAAAGTGTCACACATGTGGTATCTCCGTATTCAGGAGAAGTTGGGGAATGTGTTTTGGGGTGTCATTTTACTTATACCCATGCTGGGTGAGATAAATATCTTGGTCAAATGCCAACTTTGTATAAAAAAAATGGGAAAAGTTGTCTTTTGCCAAGATATTTCTCTCACCCAGCATGGGTATATGTAAAATGACACCCCAAAACACATTCCCCAACTTCTCCTGAGTACGGAGATACCAGATGTGTGACACTTTTTTGCAGCCTAGGTGGGCAAATGGGCCCATATTCCAAAGAGCACCTTTCGGATTTCACAGGTCATTTTTTACAGAATTTGATTTCAAACTCCTTACCACACATTTGGGCCCCTAGAATGCCAGGGCAGTATAACTACCCCACAAGTGACCCCATTTTGGAAAGAAGAGACCCCAAGGTATTCTCTGATGGGCATAGTGAGTTTATGGAAGTTTTTATTTTTTGTCACAAGTTAGTGGAATATGAGACTTTGTAAGGAAAAAATAAAAATAAAAAAATCATCATTTTCCACTAACTTGTGACAAAAAATAAAAAATTCTAGGAACTCGCCATGCCCCTCACGGAATACCTTGGGGTGTCTTCTTTCCAAAATGGGGTCACTTGTGGGGTAGTTATACTTCCCTGGCATTTTCCAGGGGCCCTAATGTGTGGTAAGTAGGTAAATGACCTGTGAAATCCTAAAGGTGCTCTTTGGAATATGGGCCCCTTTGCCCACCTAGGCTGCAAAAAAGTGTCACACATGTGGTATCGCCGTATTCAGGAGAAGTTGGGGAATGTGTTTTGGGGTGTCATTTTACATATACCCTTGCTGGGTGAGAGAAATATCTTGAGAAAAGACAACTTTTCCCATTTATTTTATACAAAGTTGGCATTTGACCAAGATATTTCTCTCACCCAGCATGGGTATATGTAAAATGACACCCCAAAACACATTCCCCAACTTCTCCTGAGTACGGCGATACCAGATGTGACACTTTTTTGCAGCCTAGATGCGCAAAGGTGCCCAAATTCCTTTTAGGAGGGCATTTTTAGACATTTGGATACCAGACTTCGTCTCACGCTTTGGGGCCCCTAGAATGCCAGGGCAGTATAAATACCCCACAAGTGACCCCATTTTGGAAAGAAGACACCCCAAGGTATTCAATGAGGGGCATGGCGAGTTCATAGAATATTTTTTTTTTTTTGGCACAAGTTAGCGGAAATTGATATTTTTAATTTTTTTCTCACAAAGTCTCCCGTTCCGCTAACTTGGGACAAAAATTTCAATCTTTCATGGACTCAATATGCCCCTCACGGAATACCTGGGGGTGTCTTCTTTCCGAAATGGGGTCACATGTGGGGTATTTATACTGCCCTGGCATTCTAGGGGCCCTAAAGCGTGAGAAGAAGTCTGGAATATAAATGTCTAAAAAATTTTACGCATTTGGATTCCGTGAGGGGCATGGTGAGTTCATGTGAGATTTTATTTTTTGACTCAAGTTAGTGGAATATGAGACTTTGTAAGAAAAAAATAATAATTCCGCTAACTTGGGCCAAAAAAATGTCTGAATGGAGCCTAACAGAGGGGAGATCAATGACAGGGGGGGGAGATCAATGACAGGGGGGGGAGATCAATGACAGGGGGGGGTGATCAATGACAGGGGGGGGTGATCAATGACAGGGGGGGGTGATCAATGACAGGGGGGGTGATCAATGACAGGGGGGGTGATCAGGGAGTCTATATGGGGTGATAACCACAGTCATTGATCATGCCCCTGTAAGGCTTCATTCAGACGTCCGGATGCGTTTTGCGGATCCGATCCATCTATCAGTGCATCCGTAAAAATCATGCGGACGTCTGAATGGAGCTTTACAGGGGGGTGATCAATGACAGGGGGGTAATCAATGACAGGGGGGTGATCAGGCAGTCTATATGGGGTGATCAGGGGTGATCATGGGCTAATAAGGGGTTAATAAGTGACGGGGGGGGGGGGGTGTAGTGTAGTGTAGTGTAGTGTAGTGGTGCTTGGTGCTACTTTACTGAGCTACCTGTGTCCTCTGGTGGTCGATCCAAACAAAGGGGACCACCAGAGGACCAGGTAGCAGGTATATTAGACGCTGTTATCAAAACAGCGTCTAATATACCTGTTAGGGGTTAAAAAAAACACATCTCCAGCCTGCCAGCGAACGATCGCCGCTGGCAGGCTGGAGATCAACTGTCTTACCTTCCGTTCCTGTGAGCGCGCGCCTGTGTGCGCGCGTTCACAGGAAATCTCGCGTCTCGCGAGAGGACGTGCCGGCGCGTCCAGGAGGAATGAATCAACCACCTCCAGGACGCGTCTGTGCGTACAGCGGTCCGGAGGTGGTTAAAGGCTTCTGTTTTGCATTCCGTTATAACGAAAAAGCCATAATGGAATCCCTAACGCTAGTGTGAACCCACCCTAATAGAAATAGAGCAATAGAGTTGATGCAAATGTATTTACTTCATTGCCTTAGGCTACTTTCACACTCGCGTTTTGGCTTTCCGTTTGTGAGATCCGTTCAGGACTCTTACAAGCGGTCCAAAACGGATCAGTTTTGCCCTAATGCATTCTGAATGGAAAAGGATCCGCTCAGAATGCATCAGTTTGCCTCCGTTCCGTCTCCATTCCGCTTTGGAGGCGGACACTAAAACGCTGCTTGCAGCATTTTGGTGTCCGTCTGACGAAACTGAGCCAAACACAATGTAAGTCAATGGGGACGGATCCGTTTTCTATGACATAATCTGGCACCATAGAAAACTGATCCGTCCTCCATTGACTTTCCATGGTGTTCAAGACGGATCCGTATTGGCTATGTTACAGATAATACAAACGGATCGGTTCTGAACAGATGCAGACGGTTGTATTATCTGAACGGATCGGTCTGTGCAGAACTATGACTGATCCGCACCAAACGCGAGTGTGATTGTGTAATCTCAGCAAATTACATTATCATGTAGAGAAAGTTAACCACCTCCGGACCGCCTAACGCAGGATCGCGTTCCGGAGGTGGCAGCACTGCGCACAGTCACGCATATACGCGTCATCTCGCGAGACTCGAGACTTCGTGTGAACGCGCGCACACAGGCGCGCGCGCTCACAGGAACGGAAGGTAAGAGAGTTGATCTCCAGCCTGCCAGCGGCGATCGTTCGCTGGCAGGCTGGAGATGTGTTTTTTTTAACCCCTAACAGGTATATTAGACGCTGTTTTGATAACAGCGTCTAATATACCTGCTACCTGGTCCTCTGGTGGTCCCCTTTGTTTAGATCGACCACCAGAGGACACAGGTAGCTCAGTAAAGTAGCACCAAGCACCACTACACTACACTACACCCCCGTCACTTATTAACCCCTTATTAGCCCCTGATCACCCCATATAGACTCCCTGATCACCCCCCTGTCATTGATTACCCCCCTGTCATTGATCAACCCCCTGTAAAGCTCCATTCAGACGTCCGCATGATTTTTACGGATCCACTGATAGATGGATCGGATCCGCAAAACGCATCCGGACGTCTGAATGAAGCCTTACAGGGGCGTGATCAATGACTGTGGTGATCACCCCATATAGACTCCCTGATCACCCCCCTGTAAAGCTCCATTCAGATGTCCGCATGATTTTTACGGATGCACTGATAGATGGATCGGATCCGCAAAACGCATCCGGACGTCTGAATGAAGCCTTACAGGGGCATGATCAATGACTGTGGTGATCACCCCATATAGACTCCCTGATCACCCCCCTGTCATTGATCACCCCCCTGTCATTGATCACCCCCCTGTCATTGATCACCCCCCTGTCATTGATCACCCCTCTGTAAGGCTCCATTCAGACATTTTTTTGGCCCAAGTTAGCAGAATTTTTTTTTTTTTTCTTACAAAGTCTCATATTCCACTAACTTGTGTCAAAAAATAAAATCTCACATGAACTCACCATACCCCTCACGGAATCCAAATGCGTAAAATTTTTTAGACATTTATATTCCAGACTTCTTCTCACGCTTTAGGGCCCCTAGAATGCCAGGGCAGTATAAATACCCCACATGTGACCCCATTTCGGAAAGAAGACCCCCCCAGGTATTCCGTGAGGGGCATATTGAGTCCATGAAAGATTGAAATTTTTGTCCCAAGTTAGCGGAACGGGAGACTTTGTGAGAAAAAAATTAAAAATATCAATTTCCGCTAACTTGTGCCAAAAAAAAAAAATTTCTATGAACTCGCCATGCCCCTCATTGAATACCTTGGGGTGTCTTCTTTCCAAAATGGGGTCACATGTGGGGTATTTATACTGCCCTGGCATTCTAGGGGCCCCAAAGCGTGAGAAGAAGTCTGGTATCCAAATGTCTAAAAATGCCCTCCTAAAAGGAATTTGGGCACCTTTGCGCATCTAGGCTGCAAAAAAGTGTCACACATCTGGTATCGCCGTACTCAGGAGAAGTTGGGGAATGTGTTTTGGGGTGTCATTTTACATATACCCATGCTGGGTGAGAGAAATATCTTGGTCAAATGCCAACTTTGTATAAAAAAATGGGAAAAGTTGTCTTTTGCCAAGATATTTCTCTCACCCAGCATGGGTATATGTAAAATGACACCCCAAAACACATTCCCCAACTTCTCCTGAATACGGCGATACCACATGTGTGACACTTTTTTGCAGCCTAGGTGGGCAAAGGGGCCCATATTCCAAAGAGCACCTTTAGGATTTCACGGGTCATTTACCTACTTACCACACATTAGGGCCCCTGGAAAATGCCAGGGCAGTATAACTACCCCACAAGTGACCCCATTTTGGAAAGAAGACACCCCAAGGTATTCCGTGAGGGGCATGGCGAGTTCCTAGAATTTTTTATTTTTTGTCACAAGTTAGTGGAAAATGCTTATTTTTTTTTTTTTTTTTTTTTCATACAAAGTCTCATATTCCACTAACTTGTGACAAAAAATAAAAACTTCCATGAACTCACTATGCCCATCAGCGAATACCTTGGGGTCTCTTCTTTCCAAAATGGGGTCACTTGTGGGGTAGTTATACTGCCCTGGCATTCTAGGGGCCCAAATGTGTGGTAAGGAGTTTGAAATCAAATTCTGTAAAAAATGACCTGTGAAATCCGAAAGGTGCTCTTTTGAATATGGGCCCCTTTGCCCACCTCGGCTGCAAAAAAGTGTCACACATCTGGTATCTCCGTAATCGGGAGAAGTTGGGGAATGTGTTTTGGGGTGTCATTTTACATATACCCATGCTGGGTGAGAGAAATATCTTGGCAAAAGACAACTTTTCCCATTTTTTTATACAAAGTTGGCATTTGACCAAGATATTTATCTCACCCAGCATGGGTATATGTAAAATGACACCCCAAAACACATTCCCCAACTTCTCCTGAATACGGCGATACCACATGTGTGACACTTTTTTGCAGCCTAGGTGGGCAAAGGGGCCCATATTCCAAAGAGCACCTTTCGGATTTCACAGGTCATTTACCTACTTACCACACATTTGGGCCCCTAGAATGCCAGGGCAGTATAACTACCCCACAAGTGACCCCATTTTGGAAAGAAGAGACCCCAAGGTATTCGCTGATGGGCATAGTGAGTTCATGGAAGTTTTTATTTTTTGTCACAAGTTTGTGGAATATGAGACTTTGTATGAAAAAAAAAATTAAAAAAAATCATCATTTTCCACTAACTTGTGACAAAAAATAAAAAATTCTAGGAACTCGCCATGCCCCTCACGGAATACCTTGGGGTGTCTTCTTTCCAAAATGGGGTCACTTGTGGGGTAGTTATACTGCCCTGGTATTCTAGGGGCCCAAATGTGTGGTAAGGAGTTTGAAATCAAATTCAGGAAAAAATGAGGAGTGAAATCCGAAAGGTGCTCTTTGGAATATGGGCCCCTTTGCCCACCTAGGCTGCAAAAAAGTGTCACACATCTGGTATCCCCGTACTCAGGAGAAGTTGAGGAATGTGTTTTGGGGTGTCTTTTTACATATACCCATGCTGGGTGAGATAAATATCTTGGTCAAATGACAACTTTGTATAAAAAAATGGGAAAAGTTGTCTTTTGCCAAGATATTTCTCTCACCCAGCATGGGTATATGTAAAATGACACCCCAAAACACATTCCCCACCTTCTCCCGAGTACGGAGATACCAGATGTGTGACACTTTTTTGCAGCCTAGGTGGGCAAAGGGGCCCATATTCCAAAGAGCACCTTTCGGATTTCACAGGTCATTTTTTACAGAATTTGATTTCAAACTCCTTACCACACATTTGGGCCCCTAGAATGCCAGGGCAGTAGAACTACCCCACAAGTGACCCCATTTTGGAAAGAAGAGACCCCAAGGTATTCGCTGATGGGCATAGTGAGTTCATAGAACTTTTTATTTTTTGTCACAAGTTAGTGGAATATGAGACTTTGTAAGAAAAAAAAAAAAAAAAAAATAATCATTTTTTTCCGCTAACTTGTGACAAAAAATAAAGTTCTATGAACTCACTATGCCCATCAGCGAATACCTTAGGGTGTGTACTTTCAGAAATGGGGTCATTTGTGGGGTGTTTGTACTGTCTGGGCATTATAGAACCTCAGGAAACATGACAGGTGCTCAGAAAGTCAGAGCTGCTTCAAAAAGCGGAAATTCACATTTTTGTACCATAGTTTGTAAACGCTATAACTTTTACCCAAACCATTTTTTTTTTACCCAAACATTTTTTTTTTATCAAAGACATGTAGAACTATAAATTTAGAGCAAAATTTCTATATGGATGTCGTTTTTTTTGCAAAATTTTACAACTGAAAGTGAAAAATGTCATTTTTTTGCAAAAAAATCGTTAAATTTCGATTAATAACAAAAAAAGTAAAAATGTCAGCAGCAATGAAATACCACCAAATGAAAGCTCTATTAGTGAGAAGAAAAGGAGGTAAAATTCATTTGGGTGGTAAGTTGCATGACCGAGCAATAAACGGTGAAAGTAGTGTAGGTCAGAAGTGTAAAAAGTGGCCTGGTCTTTCAGGGTGTTTAAGCACTGGGGGCTGAGGTGGTTAATACATTGCACTTACTAATGTATTGTTACCTACAGTGGGGGAAATAATTATTTGACCCCTCACTGATTTTGTAAGTTTGTCCAATGACAAAGAAATGAAAAGTCTCAGAACAGTATCATTTCAATGGTAGGTTTATTGTAACAGTGGCAGATAGCACATCAAAAGGAAAATCGAAAAAATAACTTTAAATAAAAGATAGCAACTGATTTGCATTTCATTGAGTGAAATAAGTATTTGAACCCCTACCAACCATTAAGAGTTCTGGCTCCCACAGAGTGGTTAGACACTTCTACTCAATTAGTCACCCTCATTAAGGACACCTGTCTTAACTAGTCACCTGTATAAAAGACACCTGTCCACAGAATCAATCAATCAAGCAGACTCCAAAGAGCTGTCCAAGGATGTCAGAGACAAAATTGTAGACCTGCACAAGGCTGGAATGGGCTACAAAACCATTAGCAAGAAGCTGGGAGAGAAGGTGACAACTGTTGGTGCGATTGTTCGAAAATGGAAGGAGCACAAAATGACCATCAATCGACCTCGCTCTGGGGCTCCACGCAAGATCTCACCTCGTGGGGTGTCAATGGTTCTGAGAAAGGTGAAAAAGCATCCTAGAACTACACGGGAGGAGTTAGTTAATGACCTCAAATTAGCAGGGACCACAGTCACCAAGAAAACCATTGGAAACACATTACACCGCAATGGATTAAAATCCTGCAGGGCTCGCAAGGTCCCCCTGCTCAGGAAGGCACATGTGCAGGCCCGTCTGAAGTTTGCCAATGAACACCTGAATGATTCAGAGAGTGACTGGGAGAAGGTGCTGTGGTCTGATGAGACCAAAATAGAGCTCTTTGGCATTAACTCAACTCGCTGTGTTTGGAGGAAGAAAAATGCTGCCTATGACCCCCAAAACACCGTCCCCACCGTCAAGCATGGGGGTGGAAACATTTTGCTTTGGGGGTGTTTTTCTGCTAAGGGCACAGGACAACTTATTCGCATAAACGGGAAAATGGACGGAGCCATGTATCGTGAAATCCTGAGCGACAACCTCCTTCCCTCTGCCAGGAAACTGAAAATGGGTCGTGGATGGGTGTTCCACCACGACAATGACCCAAAGCATACAGCAAAGGCAACAAAGGAGTGGCTCAAGAAGAAGCACATTAAGGTCATGGAGTGGCCTAGTCAGTCTCCGGACCTTAATCCAATCGAAAACCTATGGAGGGAGCTCAAGCTCAGAGTTGCACAGAGACAGCCTCGAAACCTTAGGGATTTAGAGATGATCTGCAAAGAGGAGTGGACCAACATTCCTCCTAAAATGTGCGCAAACTTGGTCATCAATTACAAGAAACGTTTGACCTCTGTGCTTGCAAACAAGGGTTTTTCCACCAAGTATTAAGTCTTTTTTTGTTAGAGGGTTCAAATACTTATTTCACTCAATGAAATGCAAATCAGTTGCTATCTTTTATTTAAAGTTATTTTTTCGATTTTCCTTTTGATGTGCTATCTGCCACTGTTACAATAAACCTACCATTGAAATGATACTGTTCTGAGACTTTTCATTTCTTTGTCATTGGACAAACTTACAAAATCAGTGAGGGGTCAAATAATTATTTCCCCCACTGTATATTGCTTCCTTTGCTGGCTTGATTCATTTTCCTTTACATTATACTTATTTTTTCTTTTTCCTATAGGTATAGAGATGAACCATTCAGAGATGGAGATAGCAGGAATACAGTTGCAGGTATTTTGTGAGATTTTAAAATTTGTTTTGGATCTATTTATAATACTAAAACATGTAAGAATCCCGTAACAAAAAAGGGTACAACTACATTGCGACATGTCGCACGATTGTTGCGCGACATTTATTATAATAGTCGATGGTGTCACACTGTGACATGCTGCAACACGACATTCCCACAGAAATCCAACTTGGATGGATTTTTTTGTGACTGTCATGTCACAGTGCAACACCATTGACTATCATTTTAAAAAATGTCATGCAACTTTTCTGTACGAAGTCATGCGACACGTGTTGCCCTAGCCTACAAGCCGACTTGTGTCGTGCAACATCCATGGAGTACGACATTTATTGTAATGATAGTGTATGGTGTTTAACCGAGACATGACCGTTGCAAAAAAATCCATCACAGATGGATTTTTGTGCCACTGTCAGATCGCAGTGTGACACCATAGACTATCATTACAATAAATGTTGAGACATTGCTGCTACATGAATGTCGCAGTGTAGTTAGACACCTTTTGTCACATGACAGATGTCACCCTATAGCCCTAGCCTAATAGTGGTAGACTGCTTCCAGCTGAACCTTTTTTAATCTGAACTCATGAAGACTCAAAAAGGGGAACATTAAACAAGACTGGTGCTAAGGAAAACTGGCTTAGTGGCCTTAAAGGTGGAATCTGGTTGCGATTGGCCACTAAACCAGTTCCCTTTTTTGAGTTTTTCAAGATTGAGTCTTCCTTATGTGTTGGAGGCTCAGTTAAAGGGGTTGTCTCATGTAAAATATTCTACAGTTTTCAAACCAGCACCTGGATCTGATTTCTTTTGTAATTGCATGTACCATATTTTTCGCCCCCTAAGACCCATTTTTATTATTTTTCTCCCCAAAAGTGCGGAAAAAATGCCCCTGTGTCTTATGGGGTGAATACTAATGAGCTCTTCCATTATGGAAGCACTCATAAATACCGGAGGACCGGGAAGCAGTGAAGGCTCTGTACTCACCGCTTCCTGGTCCTTGGCTGTTCTGTGGCTGTGCACAGCGTGAGGGCGCACTTTGACCTCACGCTGTGCACGTCAGACCACCACAGCACAGCCGACGGAGGAGGAAGAAGAGCGCTGGAGGTGAGGAGTGGCGTCCAGAGCAGGAGAGGTAAGTGTTTTATTTTATGTTATAAAACATGAGTCAATATGGGGCTGCTGGGGATGATGTGAGAGGCATGGGGCTCTTATCTGAAGTCTGATTGTGGGTCATTCACATTGGGGTCTTAGCTGAGGTCTGATTGGTGGTTTGACCTGAGGTTCAATAAAAAAAATAAAAAAAAATTCTTGTCCTCCTCTAAAACCTTAGTGCGTCTTATATGGTGAAAAACACGGTAATTCAAAATTCAGCATAGCCACTTAGTTATTAAGTAAACTGTACCTGTATAGCGCCACCTGCTCTTTGTTCTTATTTCTTTGTCCCGCTCACTGAGAAGGCCGCCCCCTCAGCTGCAGCAGAAAAGATACTCCCCTTGAGCTGCCAGCTTGATTTAAATCTAGCAGAGCAATGAATGGGGAGATCCATGTGAGGTACAGGGCTGCGTCTAGCTTTGTTAGAAAGAGATTGTCCTATATGATGTCTGATTTACATATTTATTTTTTTACATTAGTAATGGGATAACCCTTTTATGGGTCTCAATTGCTGGTTCTGTCAAAAATGCCAGACAAAACAGCACATGTGAGGTGGCCAGAGTTGGGGTTCCTGTTTATCCCTTGCTCCTTCATGCAACGTCCTTCCTGAACCACTCTTCCGAACCATTTATGAACCTTTCTCACTAACTGTCCCATACTCAACCTGTAGGGGGCAGATTGCCCAAAGCAACTAAACAGATTTTACCTTTCATTAAAGGAGCTCTGAAAAAGGAAAGCCGACTGGTTGCTATGGGCAACTAAGCCAGTTTTTCCTTTTTATCAGTTTCGATCTACCCATACCTCTTAATTCAATTGCCTTCTGGCTTAAAGCTAAACTATTGCTGGGCATCATTTCAGAATTTTAAGTGACCGTTTGAGATGAGCGGATCGAATCCCACGAAGTGGAATTTGATCAGAATTTCAGGATAAATTCGATTTGCCTAGAAGCCTGAATTTCCTCGTGCTTTGTCAGCGAATCGATTTAACCTGAAATAGTATAAAAAAAATTCAAACTTGCTGCCAGTCTCCATTTTGCTTGAAGATCTCGTCCGAAATCCCGTGCAGTGCGAGATTACATCATCACGCCAGCCGTTGCGGGCAAATGGAGGCAGTAAGTTTGATTTTGTTAGTTTGAATTGTTAATTGTACACTCGGGTGCCGCGTTTATGTATGAACGCGGCATACGAGAGGTAGGATGACGGGGGTGACACTATCGCAGCTCCCTGTCATTGCACCCGCTACTTACAAAAAAATGTGCTTCGTGACAAAGTAATTCGTCACGAAGCAAATGTTTTTGTAAAATTCGGCTAAGCAGCCGAATCGAATTTTCAATAAATTTGCTCATCTCTAGACAGTTTATAGGCTGGTGAACTAGCAGCATTTTGTTCACAGTTCCTGTGCACTAGAAAGCCCTTCATTCAGTATGGGGAGAGTAAACCTGTGCTGGGGTAAGCTAGCCGCTGTTTCCTCAGTCTAGGAGGAGTGGGAGCCGAACCATTAGCTTTAGTCTGCTATAGATTAATCGTATAGTTGCCACCCAGCCATAAGGAGGGCACAAACTGGTGGTTGGACTCACTACTATTATAACTCCAAAAAGGAGAACCTCATACCTGAGACAGTGGAGCATAACACTACAATAGCTTGTCAGTTACCTGTTATATTTAACTCCTTTTCTCACTGCCTCCAAGAGATTTCTATTCTCAGGAATTACATATAGTTCTAGTAACAGGACATTCCTCCCCCCCCCCCCCCCCCCCCCCCCCCCCCCAATACATTACTGGCTACAGGACACCCAGACATCTGCCACCCTAGTTGCGATTGAGGCAGATGTCTAGCTTTATGCTGGGCAATCGGGCTTCCTGGCTCCCAATCCTTTTAGTTTAGGATATCAGAGAAGTACTATTCCCACCATATTCAAGCTGTTGCTGTGGTCTATCGGAGAAGAGGGCTAAAACTCCCAGCATGTACAGACTATTATTGAGGAACATCAGAGGATAAAACTACAGCACCCAGCATATTCTTGGCTCTGTAGAAGCATGATCCCTTAACCTTTTTTTTTTTTTTTTTTTTTTTTTTTTTTTTTTTTTTACTTCTCATCCATACAAGGCTTCGCAGCTCATGTTAAATAACATCATAGGTCCTTCTGAACTTTCAGTGTAGCAGATTCAGATCAGGTCTTGGTCAGTAGTCACTGCTCTTGTTCTGTCAGTCTGTGGCTGCAGTTTGCTCTCAGACAGTGTAATGCTGCTCTCTGAGCACATTAGCCACAGAAAAGGAAACTCCCAGGAGTCTGTCCAAACCTTGACCCAGATGGAGGAACGGAAGTGGGACGGTGCTGGCCTAAAGCTGGACATGTGGCCAGCCTCACTCATGAAGTGGCTCTTCCTCCCCCAGGGCACTAGGCTATGTGGGTGTGAAAAGGGTAGGTAACTTTGTAGGTTGCAGTTTCCGTCAGTGCTCAAGTCAGGGAATAAGACCCAAGGAGGGGAAGTTGTTTAGACTAGGACTTCTCCAACTTTTTCTTCACCAGCTAAGGATGAATGCTAAAACAGATGTGTAGATTATTGCCAGTGTCAGACACGGTGCCCCAAGTGCAGCCACAGTTTCCACAGTTCAGACCAGTGTGCAACTATTTGGCACAACACATACCTTCCCCATAATTTTGCTTGTTCTGCTGTCCAGGATATTACCCTACTGAGTAATGGAGATCATTGTAGATTACTTTTGCTGGGACCTAGGGACTATCAGTTTTTAGCAGAATCTGGAATGCTTGCATGTGGTGCCTTACCAGTGAGGTTTTCCTAGCAGTGCTCGAAGCAGTAGTAGAGAACATTTGCTAAAGTTTCAGAACTCTGGATTAGTGAATTGCTTGTACAGAAGTTTCTGTTTCTATCTTTAGTATTATGGTATTAGTACAAGTTTTATTTTACCTTTCCACTGATAGAAAGACTGACTTCTCCCAGAAGTCTGATTTCTACAAGCGTGAACTTACCTGGTAGCTTTTGTATAGCTTCAGGCACTGTGTACAATTGCCTTGTGTCATGTCTAATGGTTAATTTGAAGAAACTGCTCTCTTAACGCTCTTTAACAAAATCATTTACCTTTCTTCTTCCCGCCGTCTAGACGATCAGGTTATCCCAGTGCGGTTTTCAAGCTCGTGGCTGGCTTGACTCCAAAGTAGCGTTGTTGTTCCGTCACGAGCTGATATAATTAATTGCATAGCCTTCTGGGCTTCTGCGTACTTTATATTAAGTCTTTTCATTTAATTCTTAAACTCCCTTAATGGTGCTTGTAGATGCCGTGTGTTATTGGCAGCTTAAAATGAGGATCTTGGGATAAAATAATAGATGCTGTAAAGTGAACAATTAAAATATCCATAAAAGCAGACATCCTAGATCTCTCTAGCAGGCAATAGGCAAAATAATTTTTCCTCTGAAGATATTGCATGTCTTCCGTACACTTTAAATTAAGGCACCAAAATTACATTTTAGAACCGGTTTCTATACAGAATATACATCATTCCATACAGCAGTGTTCTACAGAAACACGTGTCGCATTATAGTCAACTGCACTTTTGTGTGGATTGTGTAACCAGCAAATGCATGGTATGACTCAAACGCTATCTGATATGCATACTGCAGTAAAGTAGCCCCCTATATGAGGTATGTGTTGAGGGTACAATATATGTATAATATAAAATAGTGTACTTATGTTCTAGGATGTCATTTCTGACCTATAATTGAAGTAGTCGGTTTTCATAAAGGGGTAATTCAGAACTCCAAAAGTAGCTTCTTTTCCAGAAAGGGTACCAGGTCTTCCTGTATGTAGACCTTGGGCAAGATTTATCATTACTCTGACAGCTCAATCCACTTTAACATATGGCTAAAGTCAGTTTTAAAAGATAACAGCCTGATGAACGTTTAAAAATAAAAAACAAAACCTTTATTAGAATCTGTTTAAAAATGGGGTAGGGAAAACCCATATGTCACAGTCTGTGACCATCAGGCAACTAGTCTTCACATAACACACAAAGGGGGAGAATAAATAACCCCTCTGTATGTTTGGAAAGACCAGGCTAGGGCCTGACTTGCTAACTAGATTTGCTAGGATGTGCAAGTCAGGGAAACTGACATCAGTATCAGTGTGAACGGATACAGAGTGTGTGTATACCCATAAATTGGTGGACTGTATGTGAGGGCAATTCCGGGTGAATACCCACTGGTATAAATCTCAATACACTAAGTCTCACTACCTCTATCAAAATGGAAGTGTAGTTGGATTTGGGACCACTAAATATAGAGTTTAGATATATATGGCCTATGGTCAGGACCTAACGTCGCAACTCTATGCCCACAGCCAGTCTTGGCATACAGTCACTCAGAGCTAGAATATTTTAGCTCCATACACACAACAGCCAGTATATTTTGGCTCATCCATACATAACATACATACTCTCAGGCTGACTAAAAAGTTTGCATCTAGTGCAGTCCTGCCTAGAGAGCTGTGTCCTAGTTCATTTACAGCAGCTCTACGCGTTTCCACGTGATCTACACTTTATCACGCTTCTTCAGGAGCTTATTTTAGATGTATATGGCAAGACAGTTGGTGCCGCACTGTAGTGTGCTATGGCTCATGGCGCTGTAATGGCCGCAAGCGGCCGATAGAACGCCGAGTTCATATGGCCGAGGCCCCGCCCATCAGAGAAGGTGTGCAGGTAGCACCTCCAATCAGAAGTGTGGGCGGGCACAATGGCTCCGCCCTCCGACCGGCCGATGCCGAAAGTGAAACTGACACCTTCTAGCGCATATAGCGCTTATTACAGTAACAGGGGGAATGAAGATCGCGGCCATTAGATCCAGAGCAGATCAACTGGACGGGGTACCATAAGGATGCATAAACCGAACCATCAGGTACGGCTCACCATCCATGTCATGTGACATCCATAGGGAGGAATTATATCAGTCAAAACACTACCAGACTAGAAATATCTTACTTGCTGCACATCACAGCACAGATGCAGTATACAGATTCTATCCACATCATGCATAGATCTAAATTAGCATATATGCTGGATGCAGCAAATAGAAAAATGGAAAAAGGATCAATTGCATTTCCATGTTTGTAATAAAAGGCGGTATGAAGAATAGAGATATATGCACCACTATAATACCAGACTTGCTGTTCTGATATGAAATAACACATGCCCTTCCGTATGTATAGAAGGCCGTGTTTAAATGAAGCTGGCAAAGGATATGGACTCATTAAGCCCAAGTGGTTGAACTGTCTGCAGCTTATATGTCCACATCGCTTCTTTTCGTAGTAGGGGTATATCAATATCCCCTCCACGAATTGACATTTTCACTTGGTCAATCCCCTGTACCTTTAACACATCAGGGTTTCCGTCATGCATGTCGCATACATGACGTGCCACTGATGTGTCACGTTTATAGCGGATGTCAGATAAATGTTCCCCAAATCTGCGTCTCAATTCAAGTCTTGTTTTTCCGACGTATTTAGACCCACAACGGCAGCTGATTAAATATACAATACCCACAGAAGTACATCTGATAAATGACCGTATCATATACCTCTTGCCCGTTGTATGGCTAATAAAAAATTCCCCTCTCAGGATGTTTCTGCAGATGATGCATGAGCCACAGGGAAAGGTACCTTTAAGGGTATTTCTCAACCAGGTCTCTGATTTGGGTTGCGTATATAGACTATGCACCAGATGGTCACGTAAATTCAGACTGCGGCGGTACGTGATTGAGGGAATATCCGGAATAAGCTCCCCAATATCTGGGTCAGATTTCAAGATGGACCAGTGATTAAGTAAAATGTTGCGAACATTTTTATGAGCCTTATCAAAGGTTGCGACAATTCTGGGCGTAGAATCCGCAGTGCTTCTGGGTTTCGGAATCAAGAGCTGTGTGCGATCTGTACTCAGTGATGGAACGCTTGTTTCAAAGTATATTCTGGATATCCCCGATTAAAAAAATCGGTCTCTAAGGTCAGATGCTGCAGCTCTGAAATCACCTAGGCCTGAACAATTCCTCCTGGCCCTGAGGTACTGTCCCTTTGGGATACCTCTTTTCAGGGCCAGGGGATGACCACTTTGCCAATGCAGCAAATTGTTAGTTGAGGTCTTTTTCCTAAACAGGTTAGTGGTGATTTTTCTGTCAGTACCTATGGTGATCATCAAATCCAAAAACACTATCTGTTGCTCTTGTACTTCAGAGGTAAAAAATAGCCCCATCTGATATATATTTAATGCCGCCGCAAATTGTTCTTTCGTCCCCTTCCACAATATCAGCACGTCGTCGATGTACCTAATCCATAATTGTACATTCGACGTGTGCTGTTCCATCTCATCACTGAACACAACCTCCTTCTCCCACCAGCCCAGGTACAAGTTGGCAAACGTCGGGGCACAGGGACTGCCCATCGCGCCGCCCCTGAGCTGGTGGTAGAAGTGTTGGTCAAACAGGAAGACATTGTGGGTGAGGACAAAATCCAGTAACTGCAACAGGAAGATGTTATGCCGGCGACATTGTTCACCTCTCTGTTGGATGAATGCCTCGACAGCTCTACACCCAGATTTATGGGGTATAGAGCTGTACAAGGCCTCAACATCCAAACTTGTGAGGAGGACGCCTGCCTCACACTGAATTCCATCCAGACGTTGTAGCACATCCATCGTATCTCGGGCATAGGATGGCAAAGATGCCACAAATGGACGTAAAATGATGTCCAAATACGTGCTTACATTGGCAGTAAGGCCACCTATGCCCGAGACAATGGGCCTGCCTTTCAATACTGGTCCTGCTTTATGCAGTTTAGGCAGACTATAAAATGTTGCCACAACCGGGGATTTGGGAAGCAAGAAATCCAATTCATTTTTGCTGATCAGCTTATTTTCAAAAGCATTATTCAGCAAATACGCGAGTTCTTGCCTAAATACAGGGGTGGGATTTGTTGAGAGACGTCTGTATGAGTCTGTTGAAGAAGGGACTCTCTTTTGTACCCCTACAGAAATTTAACCTATTTAATTGGGTTAAAGACTTGCAACTTTTTGCACGTAGACTTAAATGGAAAAAGTTTTTTAAAATCCACGACAGGAGAAGATGTCATGAACTTGGTATAGAGGTGGAGGAGTTGCAGGACGCTCTGCTATTAGCAGGCCTATCGGAAGAGGGTGACAGAATGATAGGGGATGGTCCATTTACGGAATTAAGGAATCCGTCAAAAATATTTCCCCCGGTTAGTGATACCACTCCGATTGATACTTTTCTGTATGTTGTTACACAGGACCTCCAAAGATTAGAGGGCATACCTCTGGGAAGGGATAACCTTACATCGGCCGAAAGACTGTCTTTGGAAGCATTAGAGACGGATACATCTATTGTCATTAAGCCCTCCGACAAAGGAGGCAATATTGTCGTGATGGAGCAGGAGGACTATCGCTTAATGTGTCTCCGTTTGCTGGAGGATCCTGAAACATACAGACGTCTCTCAACAAATCCCACCCCTGTATTTAGGCAAGAACTCGCGTATTTGCTGAATAATGCTTTTGAAAATAAGCTGATCAGCAAAAATGAATTGGATTTCTTGCTTCCCAAATCCCCGGTTGTGGCAACATTTTATAGTCTGCCTAAACTGCATAAAGCAGGACCAGTATTGAAAGGCAGGCCCATTGTCTCGGGCATAGGTGGCCTTACTGCCAATGTAAGCACGTATTTGGACATCATTTTACGTCCATTTGTGGCATCTTTGCCATCCTATGCCCGAGATACGATGGATGTGCTACAACGTCTGGATGGAATTCAGTGTGAGGAAGGCGTCCTCACAAGTTTGGATGTTGAGGCCTTGTACAGCTCTATACCCCATAAATCTGGGTGTAGAGCTGTTGAGGCCTTCATCCAACAGAGAGGTGAACAATGTCGCCGGCATAACATCTTCCTGTTGCAGTTACTGGATTTTGTCCTCACCCACAACGTCTTCCTGTTTGACCAACACTTCTACCACCAGCTCAGGGGCGGCGCGATGGGCAGTCCCTGTGCCCCGACGTTTGCCAACTTGTACCTGGGCTGGTGGGAGAAGGAGGTTGTGTTCAGTGATGAGATGGAACAGCACACGTCGAAATGTACAATTATGGATTAGGTACATCGACGACGTGCTGATATTGTGGAAGGGGACGAAAGAACAATTTGCGGCGGCATTGAATATAAATCAGATGGGGCTATTTTTTACCTCTGAAGTACAAGAGCAACAGATAGTGTTTTTGGATTTGATGATCACCATAGGTACTGACAGAAAAATCACCACTAACCTGTTTAGGAAAAAGACCTCAACTAACAATTTGCTGCATTGGCAAAGTGGTCATCCCCTGGCCCTGAAAAGAGGTATCCCAAAGGGACAGTACCTCAGGGCCAGGAGGAATTGTTCAGGCCTAGGTGATTTCAGAGCTGCAGCATCTGACCTTAGAGACCGATTTTTTTTAATCGGGGATATCCAGAATATACTTTGAAACAAGCGTTCCATCACTGAGTACAGATCGCACACAGCTCTTGATTCCGAAACCCAGAAGCACTGCGGATTCTACGCCCAGAATTGTCGCAACCTTTGATAAGGCTCATAAAAATGTTCGCAACATTTTACTTAATCACTGGTCCATCTTGAAATCTGACCCAGATATTGGGGAGCTTATTCCGGATATTCCCTCAATCACGTACCGCCGCAGTCTGAATTTACGTGACCATCTGGTGCATAGTCTATATACGCAACCCAAATCAGAGACCTGGTTGAGAAATACCCTTAAAGGTACCTTTCCCTGTGGCTCATGCATCATCTGCAGAAACATCCTGAGAGGGGAATTTTTTATTAGCCATACAACGGGCAAGAGGTATATGATACGGTCATTTATCAGATGTACTTCTGTGGGTATTGTATATTTAATCAGCTGCCGTTGTGGGTCTCAATACGTCGGAAAAACAAGACTTGAATTGAGACGCAGATTTGGGGAACATTTATCTGACATCCGCAATAAACGTAACACATCAGTGGCACGTCATGTATGCGACATGCATGACTGAAACCCTGATGTGTTAAAGGTACAGGGGATTGACCAAGTGAAAATGTAAATTCGTGGAGGGGATATTGATATACCCCTACTACGAAAAGAAGCGATGTGGACATATAAGCTGCAGACAGTTCAACCACTTGGGCTTAATGAGTCCATAGCCTTTGCCAGCTTCATTTAAACACTGCCTTTTATACATACGGAAGGGCATGTGTTATTTCATATCGGAACAGCAAGTCTGGTATTATAGTGGTGCATATATCTCTATTCTTCATTCCGCCTTTTATTACAAACATGGAAATGCAATTGATCCTTTTTCCATTTTTCTATTTGCTGCATCCAGCATATATGCTAATTTAGATCTATGCATGATGTGGATAGAATCTGTATACTGCATCTGTGCTGTGATGTGCAGCAAGTAAGATATTTCTAGTCTGGTAGTGTTTTGACTGATATAATTCCTCCCTATGGATGTCACATGACATGGATGGTGAGCGGTACCTGATGGTTCGGTTTATGCATCCTTATGGTACTGTGCTGTTCCTTTCATATTGAATTTCTGCACTGTATTATTTCTTGTTTTTACCTATGTTGTTTAAATCTATTGTTCTCTGCTGCCATCTGCTGGCCGGAATTTGTATGCTGCACGCTTCGTTCGTTGTCTATAAAGTTTTCTCTGGGCGTGGTTTTAGCAGCCTTGGGCCTGGTCACTTCCTGTAGCCTTTTTCAGTGCTGCATCCTTTGTGACTGGAGACACACACCTCGGCTTGTGAAGGCATCAGTTTTTGACCAGCAGTTGCCTCAGCAGTTAGCCTCAGAAAAGACATCCACATCACAGCATCTACTGCATTCCTGTATTGTATCACTGTATGACACTGCTCTGGATCAAATAAACCCACGTTTGATTGCATCCTCATGTCTACGTCTGGATCCATCTAACCTGAGCATCTGCCGGTCCGGTCTGCTCCACTGCTTGGATACGAAGGTAGGACAGTCACAAAGTCATTATCAGTTACACCTTCAATCGCCTTCATGTGGGGACAGAACAGTCAAAAACTGCCTTAAAGCCTTGTACCCCAGTCAATATCTGTCTGAATGTCCAATGCCCGGCTACAGGTTCCCTCAGAGCCCAGCGCCACACTCAGGAACCTCCCCTGCAACAGGCCCACTCCCAGCAAATCTGCCCGGCAACAGTGCACGTCCCACAAGCCTAAGGGGAAGCACGGCGTGTCCGCAGTAGATATACTCTCGCCTGGAAGTCCTCCACTACTCGCCAAGCCACTTTCTACATCCGATGTTAACCCTTGCTTGCATGATATAAGAACTGTTCACGCACGCGGGGCCTCCTTTAAACCAAAACCCCGCAATTCACTCAAGACACCTTGGGAAACTCATCGGGGTGCCTCATCTGAGCCGCACTGCAATTTTCAGCCCCCAATTCAAAAGTTCGATTTCTTAAAGAGACAGCGCACCTTAAATCAAAATGGCCGAAAAGGACCTCGTACAGTTCCCCAGTGATGAAATAAAGCAAATGCAACCTGATACTGATCATTATGAAGAGCTGGAGGTAGAAACCACACTTCCAGCAGACCAAGTCACGCGACCAACGCGCTCTCTCAAACCAACTATAAAGATCACAGAAAATTATCACACCAGGAAAGATGAGCTATGTGACAACCTGGAAGAGCTATGGGAACGAGTTTCCTCCCTCATATCAGGATTTAAGTCCTCCTCAGGCGATGCCACCAGTTTACAAGTTGCCGTCGGGCGGCTGAACGCAGCCCATGAAAGATACAAGAGACTGTCCACAAGGTATATAACCTTTCTAAAAGACTCTAATATTGAAGAAGCCCCATCAGAATTGTGCAAGGCAGAATCAATTGACAGACAAAGAGATGCCATGGTGCTGGACGCTAAAGATAAAGTGGAACTCCGTATCTCTCATTTGCAAGAAACTAGATCACACAGATCGCATTCATCCAAACATTCCTCGCGGTCCTACAGATCATCATGCTCTAGAAGCTCCACCCTGAGCGACAGATTACTAGAGGCCCGCATAAATGCAGAGCAATCCAAAGTGAGGCGTTCCTTCACCGAAAAAGAAGTCCTTGCGAGGGCTGAAGCAGAGGCCAAGAGGGCAGAAGCGGAGGCAGAAGCCAAGAGGGCAGAAGCAGAAGCGGAGGCAAAAGCCAAGAGGGCAGAAGCAGAAGCAGAGGCTCGAATAAAGATCCTTGAATCAGAGAGGGAAGAGGAAATCGCATTAGCAAGAGTAAGACTACTTGAGCAAGCATTGAGCCAAGGCCCTGATTCAGTCTGCTTACCACCAGAGGAGATAGACGATCCAGCTGATCGCACCAGCGACTACGTACTGAAACAGTTATCTGCACCACCCCCAGTGTGCAGTACTGTCCAAGCCAACAACACTGAAACCTCAAGTCAGCTCTACCTGCAGTGCCAGTGACACCCACAGCACCCGAGCAATCCAATAACAGTCGCCCAGACGCGCTCTCTCAAGGACAGTTATTACAGCAAGATGGCTACCAGGTGTTTCCTGGCCTACCTCCACAGCTCAAGCAGCAGTCATCAGAATCTACAGAGGCTAGACCACAGCTCAACCCTGCAGCAACATCATTCTACCCGGAAGCATCTCACCCTTTCACGCCACGCAGCCTATACGCCCCAGGGGCATCACAAGTTGTCATGGCAACAAGCAGTGAGAAATCAGATATGTCTGAGTTTGCCAGGTTTATGGTGAGCAGAGAGCTAATTAACACCAGTCTCTCAAAATTTGATGACCGTGCGGAGAGCTATAGAGCCTGGAAGGCAACCTTCATAGCCGCCATCGCCAACCTCAACCTAACTGCAGAGCAGGAGCTCGACCTCTTGATCAACTGGCTGGGCCCAGGCTCCACAAATCGCATCAAGAGCCTTAGAACTGTCTATGTGGGACAAGCAGAAGCAGGTCTCGCTGCAGCCTGGCAGAGACTCGAACGCACCTTTGGCAGTGCAGAAGCAATAGAGAAGGCACTATTCAGGAGACTGCAGAACGTCCCCAAGATCAGTCTCAAGGATGTCCACAAGCTTCAGGATCTAAGTGATTTGCTCATGGAACTGGAGCTTGCCAAAAGAGACCCTCGTCTGTCCGGGCTGTGCTACCTAGATACAGCCCATGGGGTGAACCCAATTGTCGTGAAGTTACCATACAGCCTGCAAGAGAAGTGGGCGGCATCAGTCTCAAGGTACAAAAGAGTGCATGACGTCACTTTTCCCCCATTTATTCATTTCTGTAGGTTCATCGATGAACAGTCCCAGATGAGGAATGACCCCAGCCTCGACTTCCTGGAGTTCAATACTACAGCCTCAGTGACACCATCATCAAGGTATGAAAGTATTGTACATAAACACAGAGACTTTAAGAGCAGCGTGAATGTTAGAAAGACTAACCTACCATCATCTGCAGTACCCACTGGTAGACAGTACACTACCTCATCAGGAGACAAGGCCTTCAATCGTGAATGTCCCATTCATAAAAAACCACACTCACTGAACAAATGCAGAGGATTTAGATCCAAAACCATACAGGAGCGCAAGAAAGTCCTCACCGAGCTTGGGGTATGCTTTAGGTGCTGCGCTTCATTGGAGCACATGGCTAAGGACTGTAAATCCATTATTAAGTGTGAGGAGTGTCATAGTGAAAGACATGCCTCAGCTATGCACCCAACTCCACTCACAAGGGATTCACCGGCTGCTGTCACCACCATTCCTGCTCAAAGTCATGGCGGGGAGCCACAGAACCACGCTAACACAGCCACCGCTGTTTCCTGCTCATGCTTGGACGTATGTGGCGAGGGCCAGAGTGAGAAATGTTGTGCCCGCATATGCCTAATCAAGGTCTACCCGGAGGGGCTACCAGAAAAGGCAGTAAAAATGTATGCCATCATTGACGACCAAAGCAACCGCTCCCTAGCAGGACCTAAATTCTTTGAAGCCTTTGGAATAAAGGGACCGTCAGAACCCTACATCTTAAACACCTGCTCGGGTCGCATAGAGACTAGCGGCAGGAGGGCACAAGGATTCATCGCTTGTTCCGTCAGTGGAAATACGGAAATACCTCTACCGACGCTGATCGAATGTGATCAAATACCCAACCATAGGGATGAAATTCCTACCCCGGAAGCTGCATTTCACCATCCACACCTAAGGCACCTAGCCAATGTTATCCCACCTATGGACAACAACGCCGAGATTCTACTCCTGCTTGGCAGAGACAATCTAAGGGTACACAAGGTGCGTCAACAGTGTAATGGTCCCGACTATGCACCATACGCCCAGAGACTGGACTTGGGATGGGTAGTCATAGGAAATGTATGCCTGGATCAACCAAAAATCCGCTCATTCAAAACGTACGTGCGTGGAGATGGACGCACAACTTGCATTAAGCCTTGCCCTCATCACTATGAGGTGAAAGAGAAGCCTCCAGACCTCATACAACCACCTGACGACATTCCTCCCTTTGCTGACAACTTGGGAAGATTAGTCTTTCACACAAGCAAGGACGATGATAAAGTAGCTTTGTCAGTAGAGGACAGAGAATTTATCAAGATAATGGACAATGAGTTCCTTAAAGACGAAACCAATCACTGGGTTTCTCCATTACCCTTCCGAGCTACCAGGGTGAGACTCCCGAACAATAGGGAACAAGCTCTGTCTAGATTTAACTCTCTTCAGCGTACCATGAACAGTAAGCCTGAGATGAGAGAACACATCGTTGCCTTTATCGACAAAATATTCCGCAACAACCATGCAGAACCAGCTCCATCCTTAGGGAAGAATGACGAGTGCTGGTACTTGCCTTCATTTGGAGTGTATCACCCACGGAAACCTAATCAAATTAGGGTTGTTTTCGACTCAAGTGCCAAACATCAAGGTGTATCTCTTAATGATGTCCTCCTCACAGGTCCTAATCTGACGAATAACCTAGTTGGAGTGCTGATGAGGTTCAGAAAAGAGCTCGTCGCCATCACCGCCGACATTGAACAGATGTTCCACTGTTTCGTAGTCAGAGAGGACCACCGGAATTTCCTCAGGTTTCTGTGGTACAAGAATAACGACACCAACGCAGAGATGGCAGAATATCGTATGAGGGTACACGTATTTGGAAACAGCCCTTCACCTGCCGTGGCAACTTACGGCCTTCGGCGCACTGCCTTAGAGGGAGAATCCGAGTACGGTAAAGACGCCAGAGACTTTGTAGAAAAGGACTTCTACGTAGACGATGGACTCAAATCACTACCCACTGAAGAAGCGGCTATCGATCTGCTCAAAAGGACTCAAAGTATGTTGTACCAAGCTAAACTTAGACTACACAAAATTGCTTCAAACAGCCTGGCCGTTATGAGGGCCTTCGAATCAGGCGATCATGCACCAGGATTCAAGGACATTAACTTGGGACTGGACAGTCCACCTGTGCAGAGGAGCTTGGGCCTCAGATGGGATCTCTCGGCTGACTCCTTCGGTTTTCAGATAAGTTGTGCAGACAAGCCATTCACAAAACGAGGCGTCCTATCAGTGGTAAACAGCCTATTTGATCCGCTGGGATTTGTAGCGCCCATCACCATACAAGGTAAATCTCTACTGAGACAGTTTTCTGAAACAGTCAAGGATTGGGATACCCCACTTCCCTCCGAGAAAGAGCAAAAATGGGAAGCCTGGAAGCGATCCTTGTGTGCCTTGGATGAGATCCACATCCCGAGATGCTATATTAAAACTTCACTTTCCTCTAGCATAAAGAGAGAACTCCACGTGTTCTCGGACGCCTCCACGGAGGCCATCGCAGCGGTTGCCTATCTGAAAGTGACAGAACCTAACAACCAAAACCACGTTGGATTCGTCTTTGGTAAGGCTAAGTTAGCCCCCAAGCCCGATCATACCATTCCCAGACTGGAACTTTGTGGGACTGTGTTGGCAGTTGAGATTGCGGATTTCATACAACAAGAACTGGGTGTCGACATAGCTGAAGTCCAGTATTACACCGACAGTAAGGTCGTTTTAGGTTACATCCACAATCGGACCAAGCGATTTTATGTGTACGTTAGTAACCGCATAGAGAGAATCAGGAGGTCCTCCAAACCTGAACAATGGCACTACGTACCATCCGAACTTAATCCAGCAGATCACGCCACTAGGCCTATGTCTATAGGTTCCTTTACTAACTCTACTTGGCTTACAGGTCCAGAGTTTCTACTTGGAGAGGCGGACGAATGTGTACAGGAAGTTTTCAGCATCCAGGATCCGGATAATGATCCAGATATCCGCGCTGAAGTTAGTGCATTAGTCACTGGAACAAAGCAAACCGCCAGCTTCAGTTGTCAGCGCTTTGAACGTTTCTCCAGTTGGATGAGACCCATCGAGAACGTCCCTGATGGGTGAACAGGACTGTATCTAGCTTCGCAGATCTTCTCCATTCCAAGTTGGAAAACAGGACTATCTATGTTTGCATTCTAACATGTTTTCTTTTACAGGTTGTTTATATTTTATGGACATTCGTCATAGTGAAATCCCCAAAGTGAATTTCAGACGGGGAGTGTGCTGTTCCTTTCATATTGAATTTCTGCACTGTATTATTTCTTGTTTTTACCTATGTTGTTTAAATCTATTGTTCTCTGCTGCCATCTGCTGGCCGGAATTTGTATGCTGCACGCTTCGTTCGTTGTCTATAAAGTTTTCTCTGGGCGTGGTTTTAGCAGCCTTGGGCCTGGTCACTTCCTGTAGCCTTTTTCAGTGCTGCATCCTTTGTGACTGGAGACACACACCTCGGCTTGTGAAGGCATCAGTTTTTGACCAGCAGTTGCCTCAGCAGTTAGCCTCAGAAAAGACATCCACATCACAGCATCTACTGCATTCCTGTATTGTATCACTGTATGACACTGCTCTGGATCAAATAAACCCACGTTTGATTGCATCCTCATGTCTACGTCTGGATCCATCTAACCTGAGCATCTGCCGGTCCGGTCTGCTCCACTGCTTGGATACGAAGGTAGGACAGTCACAAAGTCATTATCAGTTACACCTTCAATCGCCTTCATGTGGGGACAGAACAGGTACCCCGTCCAGTTGATCTGCTCTGGATCTAATGGCCGCGATCTTCATTCCCCCTGTTACTGTAATAAGCGCTATATGCGCTAGAAGGTGTCAGTTTCACTTTCGGCATCGGCCGGTCGGAGGGCGGAGCCATTGTGCCCGCCCACACTTCTGATTGGAGGTGCTACCTGCACACCTTCTCTGATGGGCGGGGCCTCGGCCATATGAACTCGGCGTTCTATCGGCCGCTTGCGGCCATTACAGCGCCATGAGCCATAGCACACTACAGTGCGGCACCAACTGTCTTGCCATATACATCTAAATCAAGCTCCTGAAGAAGCGTGATAAAGTGTAGATCACGTGGAAACGCGTAGAGCTGCTGTAAATGAACTAGGACACAGCTCTCTAGGCAGGACTGCACTAGATGCAAACTTTTTAGTCAGCCTGAGAGTATGTATGTTATGTATGGATGAGCCAAAATATACTGGCTGTTGTGTGTATGGAGCTAAAATATTCTAGCTCTGAGTGACTGTATGCCAAGACTGGCTGTGGGCATAGAGTTGCGACGTTAGGTCCTGACCATAGGCCATATATATCTAAACTCTATATTTAGTGGTCCCAAATCCAACTACACTTCCATTTTGATAGAGGTAGTGAGACTTAGTGTATTGAGATTTATACCAGTGGGTATTCACCCGGAATTGCCCTCACATACAGTCCACCAATTTATGGGTATACACACACTCTGTATCCGTTCACACTGATACTGATGTCCGTTTCCCTGACTTGCACATCCTAGCAAATCTAGTTAGCAAGTCAGGCCCTAGCCTGGTCTTTCCAAACATACAGAGGGGTTATTTATTCTCCCCCTTTGTGTGTTATGTGAAGACTAGTTGCCTGATGGTCACAGACTGTGACATATGGGTTTTCCCTACCCCATTTTTAAACAGATTCTAATAAAGGTTTTGTTTTTTATTTTTAAACGTTCATCAGGCTGTTATCTTTCAAATATTATAGGAACGTCTACCAATTTAATTCTCCCAAGTGTGTTATTCATTAAAGTCAGTTTTAGCCAAGTCAGATTTATGATCGGCCCTTTAAGACTGTAATAAATGTGGTTTGACGGAAGCAGTTTATCCGTCAGTAAGCAGCTTTACAAAAGTCGCACATCTTTACGAAAAAGTCGCACGTTTTTATAAAAGTCGCATGTTCTATTAAAAAGTCTCTCAAAATAAGCATGGTCCTCACTGGAGTGAAATTGCGACTTTTTTGCGACTTTTTGAATAGTCCCAATAGTAAATCTGTCTAGAGATTCATTTACATAAGAAAACACGCCCACTTTCAGAAAACTGGCGAGCATAGTGCAGAGCAGAAAAAAGTCGCAAATTTGTGCGCAGTTTTAGCGTCTGGGACTTTTTTTGGGACTTTTTCACTCCATTATTCTGACCTGAGCTAATGATAGATGTGGCCCCTTGTCTTCTATTGCAGCTTATCCAAAATAAAGTAAATGAAGCCGAACCACGCACAGCCTATGCAAAGATGTGACCCTTGTTTCCCTTAAGTCAATTTACTTTGTAGAATTCCTGAGAGACTCCTATATTCCAGGCATCATTCTAAGGCCTCTTTTACACACGCCAGTCAGTCAGGGTGCGATGCGTGAAACAAACGTATTGCATCCGGACTGAATCCAGACCCAATTCGTTTTTCACACAGAATTTCTGTGTTCAGGAAAAATCGCAGCATGTTCTATATTCAGCGTTTTTAACGCAGCTCTGGTTTCATAGAAGTGAATGGGGCTTCAGTGAAAAACTGATTGCATTCGGGTGCAATGCGTTTTTTACTGATGGTTGCTAGTAGATGTAGATTGTTCAGGGTTTATTTTTTGTAAAACGCAACAAAATGATTGCACCTGTGCGGAAAAAAACAAAACTGACTGAACGTGCGTGCAGAACCATCAGTTTTTTTTTTATCCTGAACAGATCCTGAGAGAATCCATAATGCTTGTGTGAAAGAGGCCTAAATATGCTAAGAACTCAAGTAAAGGGGTTTTCTCACTTTGGCAAATGGCTATTGTATTGTATTCAGGCGTTATGACCAGCCTGCAATTTGTGGCATCTTGGCTGGGACCACAGGAGTGCACACATGTGCAGCAGCTCCCTTCCTAGGCTCGCTTAGATCTGCGCTGCAGCGGTGGTTGTTACCCCTGGAAATGAGCAGTGTATAATATGATGGAAAAATGCACCAAGCCAGCAAAGGAGGCAATATGGACAATCACAATACATTAGTAAGTGCCTTGTATTAACTTTCTCTACATGATAAATGCCATTTGCTATAGTAAGAGAACCCCTTAATTGAATAGACTTAAAGGTGTTTTCCGGGAGTTTTATACTGACCTGTCCTCGGGTCAGACACTTGGGACCCCTGCTGATCAGCTGTTTGAGAAGGCATTGGTGCTCCTGTGAGCGCCGTTGCCTTCGCTCTGCTTTTCCTAGACCAGTGATGACACATTTGTCGGTCACATGGGTTAAGCGTAGCTCGGTCCGATTCAAGTGAAAGTGTAAATGTAGCTCTTCACCTCCACTGAACGAGCAGCTGACTATCGAAGGAACGTTTTATTCCCGACAATCAGCTTTAGCTCTGCCTGTGAAAATCCACTGTTTGATAAATTGAGGTTCGACATATTTTTCACGATAAAACCATAACCAAATAATGTACTGTAAGGATAGAAAAACATGTAGTTGCTTTCTGAGGGATGCGTCTGTGTGGTATGGCTGAAAACCGCACTGACACTCATTTTATACCACTAATTGGTGTGGTTTTTGAATGACTATTACCTGTTGGGGACACAACGTACCGGTGCGGTTATTCAGGTCTCTGGTGACCCGATAACCCGGAACAGGATGGTGATTGGTGGTTCTTCGTCTTCTTCTTCGTACCCCCACTTCGCCCGCCGGATGTTCTCAGCCGAGGAGGCATACGCCCAGCTTGCCTCAGACTACGAGAGCCCCAGTGAGGACGAGGATGACCCCACTTTCCTTTTGATATCCACGTCATCCTCTAGCGATGAGCCGCCAGGCTGAGCAAGTGGACTGCCATGCCAGGGACCCTGTGGCCTATGCTAGTACGAGCATAGGCCACAGGGGCTCGTACTAGTTTTCCGGCCCACCAACCAGATAAGTCCACCGGAGCCCCCTACCAGTGAACTTGCATGGTGTACCCCAGAGGATTTTGAGCCTGTCATTCCTGATTTTTGTTGGCCAACCAAGAATCCAAAATTCCCACAGTGGGCTTCACTGAATGACTATTTGTCTTTTTTTCAGTGACAACTTTGTGAATCTGATGGTGGAGCAAACAAACTTGTACGCCTAACAGTTAATTGCTCAACACCCGGGCTCCTTTCTGGCTAGGGGCGGTGGCAGGACTCTGGTCAGTGAAGCCGAGATGAGGATGTTTTGGGGCCTCGTGCTGCACATGGGCCTAGTCAAAAAACCCAGTGTCGGGCATTACTGGAGTGGGGATGTCCTCTACCAAACCCACTTTATAGTACGGCCATGACACATTCCCGTTTTGAGGCCATTTGGAAATGCCTGCTTCATGCAGATAATGCAGCATGCCCCCCCCCCCACCAAGGTGATTTTGCCTATGACAGCCTGTAGAAAATAAGGTCGGTCATCGATCACTTTGGGGCCAAATTTTTGGAGGCCTATGTACCTGGAAGGGAGGTCGCAGTTGATGAGTCTCTCATTGCTTTCAAGGGGAGACTCATTTTCCGCCAGTATGTTCCCTCTAAGCGGGCAAGGTATGACGTGAAGCTGTACAAACTTTGTGAGTACCTCAGGGTACACTTACAAGTTTCGTGTGTAAGAGGGGCGAGATTCCCGTATTGAACCCCCAGAATGTCCCCCCACTCTGGGTGTTAGCGGGAAACTTGTGTGGGACCTTATGCACCCACTGCTAGATAATGGTTACCACCTGTACGTGGATAGCTTTTATACTAGTATCCCCTTGTTCCAGTCCCTCGCCGCCAAATCCACGTCCGCTTGTGAGACCATGCGGAAAAATCAACGCGGCCTCCCTTCCCACCTCCTCCAGGTACCTATCCCCAGGGGTGAGACCCGTGCCCTTTCCAGTGGAAACCTGTTGCTGTTCAGATATAAGGACAAGAGGGATGTCCTTGTACTGTCCACAATTCACGGTAACTGCATCACCCCTGTCCCTGTGTGAGGTACCGCTGCAACGCTCCTCAAGCCCGATTGTATCGTCGGCTACAATCGGTATATGGGAGGAGTTTATCTCTCTGATCAAATCCTCAAGCCATAGAATGCCATGCGCAAAACCCGGGCATGGTACAAAAAAGTTGCGGTCTACTTGGTACAGGTTGCCTTGTACAACTCTTTTGTGCTGTCCTGGAGCACTGGCAACACAGGCAAATTCCTCCAGTTCTGTGAGGCAGTCCTCAAGGCCCTGATCTTTTCTGACCGGGAAAGAGCAGGCCGAAGTACCTCGGGAACTGGAGGCGCCCGGATCGTCCCTGGCCAACACTTTCCAGGTGTTGTCCCCCATACTGGAAAGAAGGGACGGACCCAAAAAAGATGCAGTGTGTCACAGGAAGGACACCACCACTCAGTGTGACACGTGCCCCGATCATCCGGGCCTCTGCATTATTGGTTGCTTCAGGGAGTACCACACTTCTATGGAGTACTAAATTTATAATCCCCCTTCCCCAATTTTATTTAAATTTAGCCACTGACAATCGAAAAAAAAACTATGGTTCTCAGATTTGAGACACTAAATGAAAAAATATATTTTTTTTAAAATAGTTTGTAAAACTAAAATAAATAAAGTAGACATATTGGGTATCGCTACGTCCATAAGAATCTCTGCTCCTATAAAAATACCCCATGACCTAACCCGTCAGATGCACACTGTCAAAAAAATTAAATAAACTGTGCCAAAACAGCTATTTTTGGCAAATTTTAAATTTTTCCAGTAACAAAGCAAGGGTTAACAGCCAAACAAAACTTAATTACCCAGATTCTGAAGTTTACAGAAACACCCCATATGTGGTTGTAAACTGCTGTATGACCAAAACGGCAGGGCTCAAAAGGAAAGGAACGCCATATGGTTTCTGGAAGGCAGATTTTGATGGCCTTTTTATTTATTTTTTGGCACCATGTCCCATTTGAAGAACCCCTGATTGTGACGCCTAGAGTAGAAACTCCATAAAAGCGACCCATCTAAGAAACTACACCCCTCAAGGTATTCAAAACTGATTTTACAAACTTTATTAACCCTTTAGGTGTTCCTCAACAGTTTATGGCAAATGGAGATGACATTTCAGAATTTCTATTTTTGGTAACCTTGCCTCGCAAAAATGTAAAATAGAGCAACCAAAAATCATATGCACCCTAAAAATAGTTCCAACAAAACTGCCACCTTATCCCATAGTTTCCAAAATGGGGTCACTTTTATGGAGTTTCAACTCTAGGGGTGCATCAGGGGCAGGGCCGGCGCCACCTGTAAGGCGACCTAGGCAGCCGCCCAGGGTGCAATTTAGCAGGGGACGCCGGCCCCGTGTGGTTAAAAAAAAAGCGTTGCCGCAATTTTTTTTTTTTTATTTTTTTTTAAGTACGGCGGCGGGCTGCTGCACTGCCCGGGCTGGTACATCTTTGATTGTGCACCACCCGGGCGCAGCCTGAAGAGAGGGACTGACAGGAGGGAAGCGACCTCTAATGTAGCGTGGCCGAGCTCTGTTCGGTCCGCGGTACAGGAGCTTTTGTTTCCTGTACCCGGCCGGAATGACAGGAAGTGCTTACTTAGTGTGCACTTCCTTTCAGTCCGGCCGGGTACAGGAAACAAATGCTCCTTTACCGCAGACCGAACAGAGCTCGGCCACGCTACACTAGAGGTGGGGGGGAATGAGTGACAAGGGAGGTTGGGGGGGAGTAAATGAGAGTGACTAGGGGGGGGGAGAAAAGTGACGAGGGGGGGGTGGAAGAGTGACGAGGGAGTCCCCAGGGCCAGACCAAGAGCCAGAGACCAGATCATCGTATTGTCCTGGTGGTAAGTAGACAATGCAATATGTTTATTTAATTGTTTAGTTATTAATACTACATTGGAAACTAATTTACCTCACATTAGGGCTCCATTCACATGTCTGCAACGTGTTTTGCAGATACACGTATCCGCAAAACGCAGAAAGCGGCAATGTGTGTTCCGCATTTTGCGGACTGCACATTGCCGGCACTAATAGAATATGCCTGTTCTTGTCCGCAATTGCGGACAAGAATAGGACATGCTCTATTTTTTTGCGGAATGGAAGTGCGGATCCGCAATTCCGTGTCCGGGCAGCACATCGTGCTGCCCCATAGTAATGAATTGGTCCGCAATTCCATTCCGCAAAATGCAGAATGAAATTGCGGATGTGTGAATGGAGCCTAAAAGGACACTATAGTCCCAGAACCACTACAGTTTAATGTAGTGGTACTGGTGTCTATAGCCTGTTCCTGCAGAGAAAAGACCCTGTGCAGTACTGGTGTTAAAGGAGCACTATAGTGCCAGGAAAACAAACTCCTTTTCCTGGCACTATATAGTTGTTAGGAAAGGGGCTCCCTCATGTCCCCCTCCCACTGGGCTGAAGGGGTTAAAACCCCTTCAGCCACTTACCTTTCTCCAGCGCCGGCACTGAGAACTCTTCTCCCCGATCCTCCTCTCAGCTGCGAATGCGCATGCACACTCATTTAAAACTATGTTCCGCGTCTTCCCACTGACATTTTCAGTGAGAATCGCGGAAGCACCTCTAGCGGCTGTCAGGGAGACAGCTACAAGAAGCTTGATTAACCCTAAGGGAAACATAGCATTTAAATTAAAAGAACTGCTGAGAAACGGGTGGAACATATGTGATGTCATGATATGGGCAAATCATCTGATAAGGGGGGTGGGGCGGCAATTTTTATCTTTCCTAGGGCGGCAAAAATCCTTGCATCGGCCCTGATCAGGGGGGCTTAAAATGGGACATGGTGTAAATAAACCAGTCCAGCAAAATCTGCCTTCCAAAAACCACACGGCGCTCCTTTCCCTCTACGCCCTACCGTGTGCCCGTACAGTAGTTTATGACCACATATGGGGTGTTTCTGCAAACTACAGAATCGGGGCAATACATTTTGAGTTTTGTTTGGCTGTTAACCCTTGCTTTGTTACTGGAAAAAATGGATTAAAATGAAAAATTTGCCCAAAAATCGAAATTCTAGCTCCATTTGCCATTAACTCTTGTGGAACACCTAAGGGGGTAAACGATGTTTATCATTTTTGGGTGGTTTCTATTATGTAAGCCTCACAAAGGGACTTCAGACCTGAACTAGTCCTTAAAAAGTGTTTTTTTTGTTTTAAAAATTTCAAGATTTGCTTCTAAACTTCTAAGCCTTGTAACATCCCCAAAACATTTAATGGCATTCCCAAAATGATCCAAACATGAAGTAGACATATGGGGAATGTAAAGTAATAACTATTTTTGGAGGTATGTTTTATAGAAGTAGAGAAATTGAAACTTGGAAATTTGCTAAGTTTTCAAAATTATTGGTAATTTTTTTTAATTTATTTTTTTATAAATAAGTGTCACGAAGTACAGTATGTGACGAAAAAACAATCTCAGAATGGCCTGGATAAGTGAAAGTGTTTTAAAGTTATCACCACATAAAGTGACACTGGTCAGATTTGCAAAAAATGGCCTGGTCCTTAAGTTGAAAATGAGCCCGGTACATTGTGTGTGTGTGTGTATATATATATATATATAAGTCCAACGGGAGCACCAACCTGGCAAGTGGGTGCAATGTCCAAAAGGGGGGCAACGGCAATCCCCAATAGTATAATCGAATAGAAAGCAGGACTGCACTCCAATATGTGATGAAAAAATCAAAGCAGTTTATTCACCCATGTTATGGCAAAGTTTGCGACGTTTCAGCTCTTGCGAGCCTTTCTCAAGCATAGAGACAGTGAAAGTGAGCACATTTAAAGCATTACAAAAAGTGTTACTCCCATCAGGGTGTGGTTACAATCATCTTCAATTACAGACATGTGTTACAATTATAAAGTGCATGTTTAACATAGTGACTAGTGTTATACGTTCTATCATACCAGGATACTATCCCTCTTATATAGAACAAGACATATATAGAACTTGTGCTCCAATTAGAATCATAAAACAGTGCAGACCTACTGAATGGGGATCCCAGGAGTGAAACTCGGAAAGCCATGGAGCCCACATATACCATCATGTTCCCTATGCGTCTCGATCTCCTCAATGCGCATGCCCAGAGCAACAACATCATGTGAATCACAATGAGAGAATAGTGCGCATGCGCTCTATAGGGTAACATCTACCAGCGCCATTTTAGTTCAGGGAAAAGTGCCCTAAATGTCCGTTCTATATTCATCACGTAAATGATAACCATACAGAGTATGTACTCAAAGCCGTGACTATAGAACGGAACACATAGAGAATGTGCAACAGACCGCAGCAGGGATCTCCTACAGATACCAGCATCAGGACCGGGATCCCCACCTCTCGGGAGGGACACCGGACTATGGGGCCGTGTACGTCGGAAGGGGACATCTCCATGAACCCCGCCGACCTACCTAACCCACTTGCTGGAAAAAGCGGTCATAGAGGGATTATCCCTCAACATTACAGAAAACAGCAGCGCACTATAGCTTGATAATGTGTCTGGAGTAGCGCATATACGATAGGACACCGTAGTTGGTACTGGGCTGCACCGCTTCCAACAAGTTAAAGTCCAGGGATCCGCATCCAGCATCGTGAGTTAAAAATTCTAAAAGGCAAGAAAAAAATATATATTAGTTTCCAACTTTATACTCTGTTGTGTTTGTAATTGCATATAGTACTTTCACAATTCTCAGACACTATTACAGGTACGGTGGAAAATATAACACATAAATGCATGGAAAAAGGGGGCGAGCAACAGATCACCAGGCACCTATCTGAACTCCACATTCAATCCTCTAGGGTGCAAGCTATCTAAATAAATAATTTAGATAGCTTGCACCCTAGAGGATTGAATGTGGAGTTCAGATAGGTGCCTGGTGATCTGTTGCTCGCCCCCTTTTTCCATGCATTTATGTGTTATATTTTCCACCGTACCTGTAATAGTGTCTGAGAATTGTGAAAGTACTATATGCAATTACAAACACAACAGAGTATAAAGTTGGAAACTAATATATATTTTTTTCTTGCCTTTTAGAATTTTTAACTCTCACGATGCTGGATGCGGATCCCTGGACTTTAACTTGTTGGAAGCGGTGCAGCCCAGTACCAACTACGGTGTCCTATCGTATATGCGCTACTCCAGACACATTATCAAGCTATAGTGCGCTGCTGTTTTCTGTAATGTTGAGGGATAATCCCTCTATGACCGCTTTTTCCAGCAAGTGGGTTAGGTAGGTCGGCGGGGTTCATGGAGATGTCCCCTTCCGACGTACACGGCCCCATAGTCCGGTGTCCCTCCCGAGAGGTGGGGATCCCGGTCCTGATGCTGGTATCTGTAGGAGATCCCTGCTGCGGTCTGTTGCACATTCTCTATGTGTTCCGTTCTATAGTCACGGCTTTGAGTACATACTCTGTATGGTTATCATTTACGTGATGAATATAGAACGGACATTTAGGGCACTTTTCCCTGAACTAAAATGGCGCTGGTAGATGTTACCCTATAGAGCGCATGCGCACTATTCTCTCATTGTGATTCACATGATGTTGTTGCTCTGGGCATGCGCATTGAGGAGATCGAGACGCATAGGGAACATGATGGTATATGTGGGCTCCATGGCTTTCCGAGTTTCACTCCTGGGATCCCCATTCAGTAGGTCTGCACTGTTTTATGATTCTAATTGGAGCACAAGTTCTATATATGTCTTGTTCTATATAAGAGGGATAGTATCCTGGTATGATAGAACGTATAACACTAGTCACTATGTTAAACATGCACTTTATAATTGTAACACATGTCTGTAATTTAAGATGATTGTAACCACACCCTGATGGGAGTAACACTTTTTGTAATGCTTTAAATGTGCTCACTTTCACTGTCTCTATGCTTGAGAAAGGCTCGCAAGAGCTGAAACGTCGCAAACTTTGCCATAACATGGGTGAATAAACTGCTTTGATTTTTTCATTACATATTGGAGTGCAGTCCTGCTTTCTATTCGATTATTTATATATATATATATATATATATATATATATATATATTTCCCCCAACATGACCACTTTGTAATAAAACTGTACATAATCGTGATTTTCAGTCACAATTCTACTGAAAAAGCTATGTCTGACTCTATACTATGACAACTTTGTAACTGCTGCTAATTAAGTAAGATTTTCTATTTTGCTATCAATACTCTACAGCTGGCTAACAAGTTTTATCATCCACTTTTCAGGATATACTCCATGACGGCACCACATGGAGGATGTCTCCCCGCTCACTATTGGGATAGGAAACAGAGGTTGTTTCCCCCCACCCCACACACCAGTGTTTTTTTTCCTGTCCCAATAATGGACGGGGCAGAGATGAGGTCTCTGGAATTTTTGTGGACCAGGGCGGAGGCCGGGATCCAGGGGCATGTTCCTCTCCTTCCACCTCTAGATGCCCAGCCAAAACCTCCTAAACTGGGGGTCCCTTAGCCTCCCCAGCCATGTGACTGAATTCCAGGTCAGAATATACCGCCGTGGGCAGGGGGATCGGTAGCCACAACCTCAGTGGGGTTCTGGGCTCTAGACTCGCTCCTATTCATTGAGCAGCAATCACTGGAGGCTGCAGGCGTCAGGAGTGCAGTGCGTCTGACGTCACTTCCGAAATAAAGGCAGCCGGAAGTAAGATGGCGGCGCCCATAGTAGATTCCTCCAGTGGTAGGAGCGCATGTGTGGTACACAGTCACCTGGAAACAAGATGGCAGCTCCCTACAGAGGTTCTCATGGCGTGGGACGCTTGAGGCCTGGCTTACCGGCCTCGTGTCCCATCCGGTTCACTCTGGGATGAGTCCCGGAAAGGAAGAGGAGAAGCATCGCGGCAACAGGAGGCGTAAGTGCCGAGGGCATTTAAACTTGAAGGGGGTTAGCAACAGTGTCCTTGCATATGGATTCCTCCAGCTCTATTAGGAGAGGGCCTCCGGTCATGTGAGTAGGAAAACCTGACTTGGGTTTAAAAAAAAAAATAATCTTCTAAAAAAATTGCTCATGTTTCCTAGGGGGGAAAGAGACTATTCATAAGGTGGAACCTAAAAGGAAGCATAAAAGGTGTGCTACCTGCAACAAAAGGCTTCAAGATACATATGTGCAGATTGTATCAATAAAATAATGAAAGAACATCCTTCTCTCTTAACAGACCTTAGAGCCATTTATAAGGGAAGAAGTAAAAGCATATGTGACATCCCTTGTACCCCCTCCTGTTATCGGTCATACCCCGAGAGCTAAGAGACCTAGAGAGGTCTTAGATTCCAACTCGGAGGATATTGAGGTACAATATACTCGGACGATGGGGATGAAAAAGAATTTGATTCTTTACCCTCCAAATCTTATGATGAGCAGATGATGATATGAACTCTCTTCTTACTGTCATTCGGGAAACTATGGACATAGAAGAAGAACAACAAAAATATCCGTTCAGGACAAAATGTTTTCAGGCTTAATAGCAAAAGTTTTTTATTTTTTTTTCCCCTATATAAATTCTAGTCGAAAACAAATTATTTTAGAATAATGGGAAGATTTGGAAAAGACTCTTTGTTCCCAGAGAATTTAAGAATCGCCTAGCCTTTCATAAAGAGGAGACAAAATTGTGGGAGAAAATCCTGAAAATAGATACTTCTGTGGCCATGGTGGCTAGACAAACAGCTATTCCCCTTGAAGATTAATCTCGGCTAAAAGAACCAATGGATCGTAAGGCAGACTGTCTTTTGAGAAAAATGTGGGAGACATCAGCAGCCTTAGTCTCGACTAACATTGCCGCTACTTCGGTGGCAAGGTCCATGGTTTTGTGGTAGTCCCAGTTGGAAAACAATTTAAAAAGGGGAACTCCCAGGGAGGATATACTGGAATCTATTCCTCTCCTAAAAATGGCGACTGCATTCGTAGCAGATTCATCGGCAGAGTCAGATTTGTGGTAAAAAATTGATCACTTCTGAATATGGCAAGAAGAGACTTGTGGTTAAAAAATTGGTCAGGCGACCTAGCATCTAAAAATTATGCCCGGTTCCTTTCTCAGGGTCTTATGTTTTTGACCCAGTATTAGATAATATCTTTGAAAAAGCCTCAGACCAAAAGAAGGCTTTGCCGATGGAAACTTTAAAGCCCAAGAACTTTTTTTTTTGTAAAAAAAGTTTCAGCAAAAAAATCAAACTTACAAGGACAAGGGAAGATCAGAAAGGAGGAAAGGCTTTTTTTATTTTTTTTTTTATTTTAATATATATATATATATATATATATATATATATATATATATATATTTTTTTTTTTTTACTTGACCCCCAACACCTCCCAGAACAAACAATGACATCAGGCCAGTGGGAGGAAGACTAAAATTCTTTCTCCCGGTATGGCGCCAGATAACTCTCAACCCGTGGGCGCTTCAAATCATACAAGAAGGCTACAGAATAAAATTTTTGCCAGTTCCTCAACAAAAAATGTGCTGACTTGGTACGGAGAAAATACAGCTCAAAGAACCATAATAAATTTTGAAACCTCTGAATAGATCAATAAAATCGCCGCTTTAAGATTGAGTTATCAGATCGACCACACCTCTAATTCATCAAGGCACGGTGATGTGCACCCTAGATCTGAAGGATGCATATTACCATGCCAGATCACCAGAAATACTTAATATTTACTATAAGGGAAGAAGGTGGAGTGAATCATTATCAATTCCAATGTCTTCCATTCGGAATATCATCGGCCCCTCGGGTATTCACAAAATTTATAATGGAGATCGTGGCTTTTCTCAGGAGGAAAGGAATAAAAATTGTACCGTATCTGGACGACTTTCTTCTAATCGCAGACTCGGTGCAGATGTTAATCGATCATACTGAGACTTATCTCTCTCCTACAAGACATGGGTTGGCTCCTAAATTGGGGGAAAAATCGGACCTGATACCAAGAAAATTTTCTTAGAAACTGTACTAGATTCCAGATTGCAAAAATCATTCCTTTCGGAGAAAAGACAGTAAAATCTGATAGAAAAAAATTGAGTTTTTTTTTTTTCCCCCCAAAAGAAATCAGTTTGTACAATCACTGAGGCAATGAGCATCCTAGGCCTGATCACAGCTTGTATCATGACAGTGCCATGGAGCCAGTATCGCACAAGATCACTTCAGAAGATGGTCCTCTGGGATGGGAACCATCAATACCTAAATCAGAAAATTCTCATAAAAGATGCTCAGAAGTCTTTGGAATGGTGGAAGAATTTGGACAACCTGTCAAAAGGATTTTCCTGGAACCCAAGCCCCTATACTGTTGTAACAGATGCCAGTCAGCAGGCATGGGGGCAAAGATTGGAAATCATTGCTTCAAAGGAACTTGGGATCAAGCCATAAAGGGGATCCTCAAATTACTGGTAACTCCGAGCAGTCTGGGAAACTCTGCAACAAGGTCTGAATCTTCTGCTGGGCCAGCACACACGAATTTTGTCAGTCAGCATGACTGGCGTTTCTCAAACACCAGGGGGGACAAGATACCCTCTACTTCAGAGTCTTAACAAGATTTTCTCTTGGGCCGAGGGGGAAATCCTATCAATTTCAGCAGTTCACCTAAAAGGGTCAGCAGACTTCCTCAGCAGACACTACCTAGACCCAAGCGAGTGGTCCCTAAACAAACAGGTTTTCCGGGATTTGACAGCGAAGTGTGGATATTCCAGAATAGACTTTTTCTGCCACATGGAAAAAATGCTCAAACAGATTCCTTCTCCCGGGATGCAGCAGACCATCCAACTGCGGTAGATGGTTTTGTCTCAGAGATGGGATATGAAGCTGTGGTTTCCTGTTCTAAGCTTGTTGGCCTTGGAAGATCTGATAACTCTTCCCCTGAGACCAGATCTGTTGCTCGGGGTCCAATTTGGAACCCAGAAATAAGCAGGCTAAAGTTTAAAAGCGTGGCTTCTGAAAGACTTATTAAAATTACAGGGGTTTTCGGATGATGTGATCTCAAGCCTTCAAAGGCCGTAAACAAGTAACCGCTGCTATCTATAATAAAATTTGGAAGAGATTATGCTCATGTATAGCTTTGAGAAATGGAAATTCGCTGCTTCCGGGTTTGGGGGAAATCCTGAACTTTCTAAAACGGGGATGCCCAATCTGCGGCCCTCCAGCTGTTGCAAAACTACAACTCCCATCATACCCGGACAGCCTTCATCTATCAGCCTACAGCAGGGCATGGTGGGAGTTGTAGTTTTACAACAGCAGGAGGGCCGCAGGTTGAGCATCCCTGTTCTAAAAGATGGCTTTGATAGGGGTCTTAGACCAAGCAACCTAAATGTCCAGATAGCGGCCTTGAGCTGGTTTCTAAACTGTTCCCTGGCAGAAAATAGATGGATAAGCAGGTTTTTAAAAGCAACCACACGGATTAGGTCAACTCTATAATCCTCAGTCCCTTCCTTGGGACCTGACAATAGTTCTCAATGTTTTAATAAAGGAACCCTTTGAACCTATGCAAGATGGCTCATTGAAACATCTATCCCAAAAAACGGTCTTCCTAGTTGCGATTACATCAGCCAGTATGTTAGGTGAAATTCAAGCTTTAACCACCTGAGAACCTTAAAATATTGAAGAGGACGCTAAAATGGAGCAAAATAATAATAATTTTATTTGTGCTCATAGGAAGGGGAGTGAAACCTATATAAATCAAAATAGGACTGATCCGTCTATCCTGATTAATCTAACCTCATGTGGATTCATTGACACTACCTAATACTCGAACTACGAGACATTTTAATGAAAGCGTTGGTGAACAAATTGATTGATAAAACGGAATTTGCTTTTATGCTTCCTGATTTTCCGGTTCTCGCCACTCTATATAGCCTACCGAAAGTACACAAAGGCCTTGAGCCTTTGAAAGGCAGGCCAATTGTCTCGGGTACAGGTAGTCTCACTGCGAACATCAGTACTTATGTGGATACCATTTTGAGACCTTTTGTAACCAGCCTGCCGTCCCATGTTAGGGATACCATGGATGTACTGGCAAGGCTCAATGGTATCCACTGTGATAAGGGTACTAAATTGGCCAGTTTAGATGTGGAGGCCCTCTACAGCTCGATTCCCCATCAATTGGGCTGTAGAGCGGTCCTCTCATTTCTCCAACAGAGGGGTGAGCACCTGCTAGGCCATAATGCCTTTATCATGGAACTCCTTGAGTTCATATTGACGCGCAACGTGTTTTTGTTTGATGGTAAGATTTTCCACCAGCTCAGGGGAGTCGCAATGGGCAGTCCGTGTGCCCCTACTTCTGCAAATCTCTTCCTGGGCTGGTGGGAAAGGGAGCTGGTTTTTTCTGATGACATGGAACATTTCGTTGGAGTTGTCCCCCTGTGGATCAGATACATAGATGATGTGCTGATCCTCTGGGGGGCCAGTACCACTTTGTTCCATGAATTTGTGGCAGCTCTGAATAACAATGAGCTGGGTCTATTTTTCACCTCGGAAATAAATGAGTCCGATTTCATTCTTAGATTTGACCATCAATCTCAATACGTCTGGGGATATAGTCACCAGCATGTACAGAAAAACCACGGCTACAAATAGCCTACTCAGATGGGAGAGTGGTCATCCTAAAGCTCTCAAACGAGGGATTCCTAAGGGACAATATTTAAGGGCCCGTAGGAATTGTTCCCAGCTATCGGATTTCAGAAAAGCTGCTGGTGACCTTCAAGATAGAAATCTATCTCGAGGTTATCCTTCCCAATTACTCAAGGAAGCTTACCATCACTCTGAGTCTCAACAGAGATTTGCTACTATCTCCCAAATCAATTCCATCAGGGATGGAGAGTGTGCGGATCATTGGCACGTTTGATAGCACGTTGTGCACTTGATCATGAGCGCTATCTGAATATTGGGATATCCTCAGATCCGATACGGATATTGGTCATCTTATCTCGGACAAACCAGCAATTGCCTTCCGTCGCAGCCAAAATTTGCGGGACATTCTGGTTCACAGCATGTACCAGAGTCCTAGACAACATACCTGGTTACATAATACCGTCTCGGGAACGTTTCCCTGTGGCTCTTGCAAGTTTTGTGGCTATATCAACAAGAACAAATCATTTTCTGGCCATGCATCTGACAGAACATTCTTTATTAGACCATTCGTGAATTGTAAAACTACTGGCGTGGTCTATTTGATGACATGTAAATGCAGCCTGAAATACGTTGGTAAAACGATACGGGAGCTAAGACGGCGAATAGGGGAACAGGTATCTGATATTAACAAATGTCAGGACACACCTATCGCCCGCCATGTGGTTGAATGCCACAGCGGTAATGCTTCCGTCATCAAATTTCAGGGCATTGACACCGTGAAGAGATCACCGCGAGGCAGTGATTTGGACCGCATTCTCTTACAGAAGGAGGCACAATGGATTTTTAGGCTGGGTACCATGAAGCCTAATGGTCTAAATGATGCCATCTCCTATGTTCCGTTTATTTGACTATGTGCGTCCTTCATTGGATGATATATAGTCGATAGACATGTGGGCATTGATCTGTCATTATGAGAGGGTGATATGTTCACCTATCGATATATGTTGGTGATTCATTGCAATATATATATATATGGACATCCACCATATTTTTCAGTAAATGTCATATTCTGCAATGTTACCTTCACGTTGGCTATTCATTATAACATGCATATGGATATCCACCATACAGTTCAGTACGGTCATCTTCTGTAACTTTAACTATTGTTTGATACTGCTTGCTTACCTTTAGGGCTTCCGATTTTGCTCCTTAAATACTGCTGCCTGTCATGTAGCAAGCCGCTGATATGTCCCTGATACTTTGTTATGATACAGCGCTGATGTGCTGACCCCCTGAACACATCTCTATTCCTCCATAGCCGTCAGCGGACCAGCCCAGTATGATTGTTTGATCTGGTGGATTGGCTGCCGGCTGGAGGTGTGTTCCTGGGGGCGTGGTGTAACTCTTCAAATCACGGCGTCTGCCTGGCCGCTTAGCGGCCAGTACAGAGCCGAGACTATATGCAACTATCAGTACACCGTCTCCCACACCAGGATTCGGTGCAGCGTGACACAAACACTGTTAGGAAGCCGATTTCAAACCTCTGCTATCGGCGTTAGGCAGTTAGGTGTAGTGGCTACCTGGCTCCTGATGAAGTGCATGTACCAACTTGCACAGAAACGCGTAGAGCCGTAGCTCAGTGTGTGTAGACCTGCTGCTGCCGGTGCGGTTTGGTAGCCGGCATCAGCGTTGGTCTATGTGGTTAACTCACCTACATGGTGGATAGTGTCTGTGAGTCGGCATAGTGCACAGCCGCTCCTCACACTAACCGTCACTGCTCAGTGACATGTGGTCACTGGTCAGTCAATTGGTTGCAGTGTGTGTTAATTCCTGTGAATAACTTTGGGAATTCCAGTTCCCCAGGGATTATAACACACAGTATCCATCTCCGTCAGCACATTACAATTGTACAGGCATTACCTTGCCGTTCGGAGCATCATATCTGAGTGTCAGTGCGGTGGATTTTAGATATTTCAGTCCGACTATCCCCTCATGATACCTTCTATAGACCTCCTATATATGTATTAGGTAGTGTCAATGAATCCACATGAGGTTAGATTAATCAGGATAGATGGATCAGTCCTATTTTGATTTATATAGGTTTCACTCCCCTTCCTATGAGCACAAATAAAATAATTATTATTTTGCTCCATTTTAGCGTCCTCTTCAATATTTTTGCTTCTCATATCTTTAGGACGTGTACATAGATATAGATATAGAGCTGTATTTTGATCACCTGAGAACCTTACCTTTAAAATTTTAGAGGACAGGATCATCCTTACACTAGATACAACCTTCTTACCAAAGGTAGTTTTTACATTCCATCTACAGTAAATCAAGAAATTATACTGCCTACCTTTTGTGCGGATCCCAAAAATGACAGGGGAAAAAAGCTTCCACTTGCTAGATGTCAGACGTTCTCTTATCTATTTAGAAGTTACCAGCTTATTTAGAAGGGACTCATCTGTTCATACTAATTTGCCGGCTGACACAAGGGCAAGAAAACGTCAAAGACAACGTTAGCCAGGTGGATAAAAACAGCAATTAGGGATTCCTACCAGCTGCAGGGAATTTCCTGTCCTCAAGATATCAGAGCCCATTCCACCAGAGCAGTTGCAGCTTCATGGGCAGAAGAAGCAGAAGCTTCTATTGACCAGACTTGCAAGGCGGCTACATGGTCAAATTCTCATACCTTTTGCAAACACTATATATTAGATATTGTAGGAAACTATAACCAGAGGTTTGGATGGAAATTTCTCAAAGCCGTGGTCCCTCCCTAGGTCTGTATATTAATCTGGTATTACTCAATGTGGTGCTGTCATGGAGGACGTCCTGGAAAGTAAGAATACCTTACCAGTAATTGTATTTCCAGGAGTCCGACATGACAGCACCCGGGTTACTGTAAAAAATCCATTATTGGGTAATAATTTAGAAAACACTGGTGTATGGAGTGGTGGGGAAACTTTTAACCTCCTGTTTCCTGTCCCAATAGTGGGTGGGGAGACATCCTCCATGTGGTGCTGTCATGTCGGACTCCTGGAAATACAATTATCGGTAAGACTTATTCTTACTTTCCACTTCTTTGCACCACATCCTCTTCAGCCTTTCCCTGTACAGCTGTACAATAGTGATGATCGGGAGGTGCCATATTAGATTTCGGCGAAATTCGCAAATATTCGCTAGAATATTCGTCAAAATCGAATATTCGTCATTATTCTAGTAAACGCGATTTAATATGCAATTTAAATCGCGTATTGCGATTAACTTGGCAAATTTCCTATTGGTTTGATATCTAGAATTGGCGAAGATGACTAATATGACAAATGTATTCGTCATATTCCTCAAAATGAAGATATCAAAATATTCTCCATCTTCGTTTTAGCTCCATATTCGTCAACTTCGCTAATTCTAGCAATCAAATAGGAAAGTTGACTAGAGACAGCTAAGTTTTTAACTCGCTATGCGATATTACTTTGCTTTTTTTTTTATAAATAGGATAATTATAATACTTATAAATATTCTATTTATTTAAAAAAAGCAAGGTAATATAATCGCATAGCGAATTAAACACAGCTGTCTCTATTGTCAACTTTCCTATTTGATTGCTCGAATTAGCGAAGTTGACGAATATGGAGCTAAAACCAAGATGGAGAATATTTCGTTATCTTCGTTTTGAAGAATATGACTAATTTGTCATCTTCGCTGATTCTACCAAGCCAACCATAGTAAACCAGGTCTAAGTTTAAATCGCAATGCGATTTACTTCAAGTTATATTAATCGCATTGCGATTTCAACTTAATTCTCACATCTGACAGTACATTCTAGTATGGAGGTGTTCCCATTGTGATGGACGCTCCATCAGCACGGAAGTCGGCAGAAGCGGCAACGGGCACTGACTGGAGCAGCCAGGAATCCTCAACAGGTAAGAACTACTTTTGGGAAGTGGGAAAGAAAAAAAATATAACAATAAAAAAATACGAATATTCTAAATAACGAATTTATAGCGCTATATTTGAAATATTAGCGAAGTGCCGATTATTCGCAAAAAAAAATTCGCTATTCCAATATTCGCGCTCAACACTACTGGACAACCAACCACACGCTCTAGAGGGAACTACCACCTTACCCCCTACAGCAGGGCACAACTAAAGACTCATGGGCCCTGGTGCAAGAGTTCAGCTAGGGCCCCTCTTCCCTCAGTGCTTTGTGGCCAGGGCCAGGAAAGCACATAGCCTTTGTGCTGCCTGAGGCAAAAATTGAAATGGCACTCCCGCCATGCCAAATTCTTGACCTAACCCCTTCCCTCCAGCAATTGGTATAAATGGCCCAGCATGAACTTTCTATAGTACCAGTGTCTTATGCAGCACAAGGGTCTTTGGGCCTGATGGCAACTTCTAACTCTGCACCCCTTATAGCTACGCCCCTGCCTTCAAGTGAAAGGTGCCATGCTGCTGTCTCTGTACAGCCAGTGTCCAAGGGCACTGCTGTGCAGAGACTGAAGGGAATGCAGTGCTAGCTCTTCATCACCTAAATATATGGTCTGTTAGTCTGACCACCGTGATCAGAATGCAAGATTAAGGCCACATGCACACGTTGTGGAATACTTGCATTTGCTTTTCTGCATAGATTTCTGTGCGGAAAAGCTGCAGTGTAGTATAGTGCAAGCAAAGTGTATGAGATTACACATCTCATGTACTCTGCTGATTGTTTCCATGCGGAAACTGACCTGCCGTGTTTATTTCCAAATCCACAGCATGTTAGTAATTGTGGGTTTTGGTGTGGGTACGCTACAGAATTTGTGCGGATCTTGTGTGTTCCCATGTACCTCACAGCCAGAACAACAAGCCCAGATAGCAATATGTCTTATATGTTGTGTTGCATATAATCTGAGTGTGGAGATCCAGTGGTGTTATGTCAGGCACTCTTACTGTACAGTGAGCCCAATACAGTAGTTCAAGAATTCAATCAGTATCTAAGTACATTTATGACGTGTGTTTTTTTTTTTTTTTTTTTTTTTTTTTTTGGACCATTGTACTATAGCCACCAACAGTACAGGAATCAAAGTCCAAAAAACGTGTTGGAAAGAAGAAATCTATTCAAGCATTGCAAGAGGACTCAAAAGTTATGGAGTCAGAAAATACAGATCCTAAAAAGGTATAAGTCTCCTAGCAAAAAGTATTTACTGGAAATACTCTAATTGTATTCATGTTTGCAGCTCTAAACACTTCATATTCACGTTAAACAAATTGGATGGCCACGACCAATTTCTATTGACCAGTCCAGAACCATACCTGCATTCAGTTTGGATTTTGCCCTGGAAGCTTGTTCTGTAAAGTAGCATCCCTTGCAGCAGTATGGTGTGTGTGTGTGTGTGTGTGTGTATGTGTGTGTATATATATCAGTCAGTGTTAAGTTTCCACTCTAAACTCAGAATTCCTAATGGGGACTTTGAGGACTGGAGTTCAGATACACTGAACTAGGAGACCTTTTTAATTTCTTGCTATCTGAGCCAAATGAGTTTATCTTGGTCTCATCAGACCACAGGACATGGTTCCAGTAATCCATGTCCTTAGTCTGCTTTTCTTCAGCAAACTGCAGGCTTTCTTGTGCATTCTCTTTTTAGAAGAGGCTTCCTTCTGGGACAACAGCCATGCAGACCAATTTGACGCAGTGAATGGTCGGAGCACTGACAGGCTGACCCCCCTCCTTTTAATCTCTTCAGCCATGCTGTCAGCACTAGTGTCTAGTTTGAAAAGACAACCTCCTGGATATGATGCTGAGCATGTGCACTTAACTTCTTTGGTTGACCATGGCTGTTCTGAGGGGAACCTGTCTTGTTAAACCGCTGTATGGTCTTGGCCACTGTGTTGCAGCTCAGTTTAAGGGTATTGGCAATCTTTGTATAGCCTAGCCCTAGGCCATCTTTATGTAGAGCAACAATTCTTTTTTTTTTTTTTTTAAATGCTCAGAGTTCTTTGCCATGAGGTGCCATGTTGAACTTCCAGTGACAAGTATGAGATCCATAACACCAAATTTCCCATCTACACTCCACACACACCGGAGACCCTGCAAAACTAACAAGTCACATGACACCGGGGAGGGAAAATGGTTAATTGGGCACAATTTGGCCATTTTACACTTTGGGGTGCACTCAGTTTTGTCAGCGGTTTAGACATTAATGGCTGTGCGCTGAGTTATTTTAAGGGCACACCACATTTACGCTGTTATAGAAGCTGTACAGTGCCTACTTTACATTATATCAAAGTGTCATATCTTCAGTGTTGTCCCATGAAAAAATGATACATTTTTACAAAATGTGAGGGGTGTACTCATATTTGTAAGATACTGTAAATGCCCCATAGATGGGGGCTTTTACATGGTACTTTAAATATAATCAGTATCTTGTACTGTAACTATGAAGGAAAAATGGACAGAAAATGCAATTTTCCATTTGTTATTAAATGCGTAACAGGTGCAAATAATCCTTAGTTTACAGTTTTTAAAAATACTAAATTGATGTACTTTGTTACCCTGCATCATCGTTGTAATAACCTAGAACACGGATGTCTTATTTTAGTGTCTCCCACGCTTAGCTGTTATATGGGCTTATGTTGTGTTCATAAAACTCTTTTATAATTTTATCTCCCTATCACTTAGTTGCTGTCATACTGAACAGGTGCTGGCATAAGTTCTGTAACAAAGCTTTATACAACAAGTTTTGCCTTGGGTGGCGTATGTATACACCTTGGCTGCATGGTGCATTAACATTTAGAATGCCTATTTACAGATGGTGGATGCAAAGGTGTTAATTTTAAAAACTAATAGTTTAGAAATACTTCTAATGTGCATTTACTTTGACTACTCAGAGGCAATACAAATATTTTAAGAAACATGCCCCTTTAATCCATTTGTAGAATCTTTGCTCATACATTAAAATCTTCAAAACTAGTAAATCCCTTTTTGAACTTGTGCTCGTCTTCTTAATTTTATTCTTTACTCTTCAAAACAAGGAAAATGAAAGTCTTATCTCTAATGCTCCTGCTGGTGGGAAGCCCAGAAAGCGTGGTCAAAAGAAATCTGCAAATAGCAATGATGCCCAGGTAAAGAGCCAGGAATCTGAAAATGGAACTGAGATCTCTACTGTTAAGGCCAAAGGTAGAAGGAAAAAGGTGAGCTTGCAAATAAAATATCCAACTTTCACAATCCTTATATTCTCTTTGATGTATGAATTATACTTCTGTCTATTAACCTCTTGTAGTTTAGTTGGTCCTCATAGGCTACTTTCACACCTCTGATATGACACTCCAGCATGGCTGTTCTGGAAGACAAGTGGGGTATTGGCTGGACACAAACAGCAGCATGCAGTGGTTTGTGTCTGGCTGGTTGTCCGCTTGTCTGCCGGACCATTCACATTTGGCAGCATCGGATCCAAAGAGTTCCAGCAGGCTGTTTAAATGTGTTCTATACATTTACTGTGCAAGTAAATATTATGGCTGCAGGGAAAAGCACCAGCATACCCTTCATCTGCACAACAGGCCCACCAGATACAATTGAAACAAGAAAAGTTGGACACGGATGCCTTATGTCATGAACCAGCGGGTGTGAACCCATTCTGCCATGGGTCTTACCTCCTCTAAGGGCGTTGTCTAAGTGAAGAACAAGGGGTTCACAGTACCTCTGACGGTGGGGATAGACTTTTCCAAGGGGAACACTGAGTAACTATCTCTTGAGGATTGGCACACGAGGCAGCTGGTCCAGATGGACCAGAAAGTACCAAAGCAAGGTTACAGAGGCTGAGTAGTAACCAGGAGCAACAGTGCAGAACTGAAGGATAAAGCAGAGGCTAAGTCAAACAAACAATAGGTCGGGGTAGGTGGCACAGGTATAGGTCAGTGGGGATAAAACAGGTAGCAGAGTCCAAAAACACAAGTACACAGGAACACAAGCAGAGAAATCAGCAACCTTTGCAGGACACAAGGACCTTGACACTCGGGCATCTGGGAAGGGGGCTGAGCCACTTGTATACATCCAAGAGGGCTAGGATTGGTCAGCGAGGTCACATAATCTAACCCATAAAGCATAGGAAGTGACGCGCGCCGGCCCCTAATTGCTGCAGGGAAGAATCAGCAAGCATGCTGTGGCCAGGGCTGAAGGGAAACTAGGGAGCGGATCCCATAACAAACAGTACCTGCAAGGACAGAGCCCAGAACTGCAGCGGTGAATGGGGAAGCACAGGCAGCGGATCACTGCTGAACACTGCACCCAGGACCGCGGTAATGAGCAGGATAACAGCAGTGCAAAGCAGCTGCTGTTGCACCTTATTTTAAGGGATGGGGTTTTACCATTACTTATTGTATAATCGGTTATTAGAAACTATGTAACACCATAGGCATTGGCAACATCCAATGGTCCAAAATCACAACTTGTCACCCATGAAGCCACCAGCTGTGACTTTTTTTTTGAGAGTTCAAGGATAGGTCATCGATATTTGACTGGTGGTGTTTGATTCCTGGCACCATTGCTGATCAGCTGTTTGAAGAGACTGCGCTACGCTGGTGTGCACTGCGACTTCTCCACCTGTGCTTGGTATTGCAGCCCAGGCTAGCTCACTTGAATAGGACTCAGCTGCAAGTAGGCCATTTAACCAATGAACGCGACTTCTTTGGCCTAGGGTGAGGCTGCAGCACTCTCCAGAGCACTGCATCTTCTCTAAACAGCTGATCGGCAGGGGTGCTGGCAGTCAGACCCCACTAATCAGATATTGGTAATGTGACCGATGCTGAAGATGGGCTAATAATATTGACCTCATGGAAAGCCACTTGGAGGACTTGAAGTTGTCACTACAAATTGCAATGCTATCTGCAGACAGCATGTTATAGAGCAGGAGGAGCTGAGCAGATTGATATACGTGTAGTGTTGTACCAAAAGATTCAGTAAAACCTTTTTAAATGTATGTATTTAAATATCTGACTTCATTGTTCACGACGGAGGTGTTATCGGGGATTAATAGCCGTATGTGTGTGTGTGTGTGTATATATGTGTGTGTATATATATATATATATATATATATATATATATAGCTGTCAGTCACTGATGGCTGTACACAGGGTTTGTCTTCAACTCAGAAAAAACTGAGAAATTATAAGTTGTACTGAATCTTTTCCCATAAAACTATATATATCAATCTGCTCAGCTCCTCGTGCTTTACAACATGCTGCCTGACAATTGCACTGAATTTTGTGGTGACGGGTCCTCTTTTTAAAATGGAAATGACAAAAAGCTGTAACATGTTCATCATAAACCTTTTCCTACAAGAGAAATTAAAATCACTGAAAATGTTGAAGGGGCTGTCCAGTAGTTGAAAACTTAATTTATAACCGGCCCAAACTGGGTTTTAAAAATAAAAGTAACAATACTAGTTTCATAGCTTCCATTACACCTCCCCCTGCCACTCCCATGCCAATGTCCAGGCTGTTCTTCCTTTTTTTTTTTTGTACCCGCAGGAATTGATTGCCCAGCCAGTGCAGCCGCTGAACACTTATCCTACTACAAAGAACTCTCCTGACTTACCTGTAAGGGTATGTTCACAAGTGATGGATATGCTAAAGGTTTGCCATGGCAGATTGTTTGAGCCTCTTTCACACAAGTGTGACGGATTAGGTCCGGATCAGTTCAGTGAAACTCACACCGTTTTGCAAGCAAGTTCAGTCTCTTTCGTCTGCGATTGCGTTCAGTTTTTTCTGCGTGGGTGCAATGCGTTTTGATGCGTTTTTCACACGCGTGATAAAAAAAAAGTTTACAAACAACATCTCTCAGCAACCATCAGTGAAAAAAGCAATGATTCCACACTTGCTTGAAATGAATGGGTCAGGATTCAGTGAGGGTGCTATGCGTTCATGTCGGGTATCTCACCCGTGCGGAAAACTCGCTCGTGTGAAAGGGGGCCTTAGATTTCATTCTATGCATTGCAAAGAGTGAAATCTGTGGTGGAAATCCCCTGTATCATTGGAAATGCAGAAGGAAAATTTATGCTGCAGATATGCTTATTTTTTTTAGAAGTATGTAAATTAAGTTTCTTGACTTGCCATTAGTGATGAGCGAACGGAAGCATCTGAAGCGGAATACTATCCAATTTTTCGGAAAAATTAGATGCCGCAAAGCCAAATTTCCTCCCGCTTTGTGGTAAAGAATCAATTTTCTTTTCTTAAATGGCTGCTGCACACGTTACAAAGTGAAAGTAAGAAGCCCAGGAGCACTATATGACCCATAATGTCATTCTATGCATTTATTCCAGGTCCTCCACAATGTGCATTCCTATTTTGTTATACAACTGTTATGTTCACATGTAATGTGCCTGCTGCCACCTGCTGGTGAACCAAACACTGTAGAACTGTATGTAGATAGAATGGCACTTACCATTCCATTCTAACCCCCATCCGGAGAGAAGTGGGCGAGACCTACTTCACTCAGGAAGGGTGGGGACCAGTTGGCTTCAGTCAAGCTTACCCCCAGCTAGGAGAAAGGTGTGCAGGGGCATGTCTCTGCTAGATGTACCCATGCCAGCCAGAGCACCTTAAGATCTGCTGGCTATGGAGGCCAAAGCTTGAAGCCTCAAGAGCCAGGAGGAAAGTTCCCTGGCATGACTTTGTAGTCTTACTCTAGGTTAAGTGCAGGATACAGAAGAAGCTGAGTTATACGGCCTGCCTGTTCATACAGCAGTCAGAGAGAAACAGATGTAGTAGAGTGGAGTTTGCCTGCCAGTTTCATGCTAAAGCCTGCTGGAACCAAGACAAAGCATGTAAAATGTTTTGGAGAATGTTTATGCAAAGTAAAGCTGCCATTGAAATTCATCTCAAGGTCTGGATTCTCTCTCTAATATATACTTTTTTTCATAAATTACTCACCTGATTTATTGCTTCGGAGCCAAAGCTTGGGGTCCAGCGGTATCCAGGTAGGAGCACCGTGACACACTATACCACTCGGCATTCCTACACCTGGGTAGCGTTAGAGGGCCCTATGGGAAGGCACCCGTTGCACTACTGCACCCACATTAAAAAGTTGGGGGGGTGTTTATCTAAACTGGTGTAAAGGAAACGGCTTGGTTTCCCATTGCAACAAATCAGTTTTCAATTTTCTTTTTTGCAGAGCTCTTTGGAAAAAGGTGGAATCTTGTTGCTATGGGCAGCTATGCCAGTTTTTCTTTACACTAGTTTTGGTGCAGCGGAGCCAAATTTATCATAGCAAATGGCTTTTGTTAGTTGTTGTCACATTGCATCGGTATTAGGCCATGTTTAAAGGTCCAACTACGAATTTCTTAACTTCATGAATCTTTAATGCATGCTGGAGCTTTAATTACTGCGGCTGCAGGTGTAATATCGTATGTATCACGTTCTAGTGCATTGACATTGAGTTGGGCCCCTTTCAGACGAGCGAGTAACCTTTTAGAGGTCTGGAATGTATTGGATAATACTGACATGTCAGTTATCCAATACATTCCCGAACTGTAAGACCTCTTTTACACGGGCGAGATTTCCGCGCGTATGCAATGCGTGAGGTGAACGCATTGAACCCGCACTGAATCCGGACCCATTCATTTCTATGGGGTTGTGCACATAAGCAGTGATTTTCACGCATCACTTGTGCGTTGCGTGAAAATCGCAGCATGCTCTATTTTGTGCGTTTTTCACACAACGCAGGCCGCATAGAAGTGAATGGGGATGCGTGAAAATCGCAAGCAAGTGCGGATGCGGTGCGATTTTTCACGCAAGGTTGCTAGGAGATGATCGGGATGGGAACACGATCATTATTTTCCCTTATAATATGGTTATAAGGGAAAATAATGGCATTCTTATTACAGAATGCTTAGTAAAATAGGGCTGGAGGGGTTGAATTTTTTTTAACTCTCCTTAATCCACTTGTTTGCGCAGCCCGGCTTCTCTTCTTTCTTCTTCTTTGCTGTGCAGGAGGAAAAGGACCTGTGGTGACATCACTGCTCTCGTCACATGGTCCATCACCTGCGCGAACAAGTGGATGAAGGTGAGTTAAAAAAAAAATTCAACCCCTCCAGCCTATTTTACTAAGCATTCTGTATTAAGAATGCCATTTTCCCTTCTAACTATTTTATAAGGGGAAAAAAATATATACACAACACCAAACCCGAACTTCTGTGAGGAAGTTCGGGTACCAAACATGCCGATTTTTCTCACGCGCGTGCAAGACGCATTAAAATGTTTTGCACTCGAGCGGAAAAATTGCTTATCTGGCCCAAATCCATGATGCCTGTGTGAAAGAGGCCTAAGGGTTACAATGGCATCATAAATCAATATAATGCAATGCGACCCCGGCAGTGCTAGGAGGACAGGACGGGAGCTGTCTCGTACTCGCGCTGAGTCCATAGTGTGCAACTCGCTCGTCTGAAAGGGGCCTTAGTGCATTATTTTAAGGATAGTTAAATATTTCACTCTGTAAAAGTGTGCAGTGGTCTCAAATTCTTTATCGCTAAAACGATCTGTTAGCAAAAAAAATTATTCTGCGTCCTTATTGCGATCGCTATGGCAAACAGCATTTAGTGGGTTACCTGCACCTGCTAGAGAAGGGTTAACACATAACTATCTCTTCAGTGTAGCATGCATGTAGCCCCAGACACCTAAGGGCATTACAGACCTGTTGTTGCTGAATGCCACTTGTCCTTCAAAGATGTTGTATGCGGACCGCCTGGGTCAAATAACTACTTAGCACGCAGGAGTCTTGTTGGTTATCGGAATTAACCACACAAATCCCTCCACCAACTCGACCCAAATTCATTGTAGCTTATACATTCTTTTAGCGAATAAATTTGACTGCATCGTTATTGCAATCATTTATAGTCGGAACTACGATGGTATTACCAAATTGCTCCACCAACTGGACCCAAATTCATCATTCCTAGCTAACACGTTCTGCGAAAATTTTATTCTGCGTCACTGACAGCCACGGCAAATTTTAACCAAATTCTACATCGCTGTACAGTGCAACAAAATTTTAACCCATGCGGTTCCTTTCATACTATGAACCTAATGGTATTTTGCTTTCAACATGTATGGTGGGTCACACATGGCCGCTGGATTATTGCCATAATGGACCGGAGCCTGAAAACTAGCTGCTGTATAAAATGGTGACCAAACAGGGGCTGTTTGCTGGTATGCCGTGACGGCATCTGAAAAGTCTGAAACCGCAAGTCGCAGACATTAATGCCAGGTGTCTGGCATATGTCAGCGGGCGCCATTTTTAAATGTCGAGCCGCCAACGTAAATATACTGTCTGTGGTCGGGACAGGTTTAACTTCCAAGCCTTCACACTGACTAATCAAATTTCTTGACTAAGTTCGGCGAATTGGCCAATTGAACTTTTCAAAATGTGCTAACCTCTACTGGCCATATATAATGCTGCCCCTTGAGCAGGATCCCAATGTCGCTCAGTTAATTGCTGCACTTGTACTTGATATGATAACTCATGTTTGTACATGCCATTTTAAACAAAAGACTTGTACGGGTGCTGGCCAACAATTACAGGTGTGGCCCAGCAGTTAGCGGCAGGGGCGTTGCTAGGTTAAAACATTCGGGGCCTGGGCCAGGCCCCGAATGTACTGCCTGCTAGATACAACTGTATTGCAAGCCTCAGGACAGCAATACAATTGAATCTAATGCCCTGCAAGAGCTGAAGGACCTGTGATGACATCACAGGTCATGTGATCAGTGCTAAATGCACTAGCTGAAAAGGACCTGCGATGTCACCATGTGACCAGTGCAGGAGAGAATGGCTCAGCAGTGAGGAGAAGTCCTGGGAAGAAGCTGTGGTGAGGTCTGCTACATGAGGAGAGGTAAGTGAAGGGGTAGATTACTCGGTGAGAGGCAGAGCAATGTTGGGAGTTAGTTATTTAACTGGGACTATATGTTAGGGCTGAAGGGAGGGAAGTTAATTACATGGGAATGCATGTTGGAGGTGGCTGTGGCAGGGTGATATTATTTACATGGAACTATATGTTGAAGGCGACTGTGGGAGGTAGGGATAGTATTTACATAGGACTGAATGTTGAGGGGAAATGGTATTTACATGAGGTATATTGGAGGGGGCTGGAGAGATGGTGTGATGGTATTTTCATGGCACTCTATGAAGGGAAATAATATTTACATGGGACTGTATGGTGGAGGGGCTGAGGAATTAGCTTTTTTGAGGACAGTAAAAGGAGGAATATAACTACAGGGGGCATTATAAATGCTGGGAGGGCTTCAGGGCGAGCATTATAAATACAGGAGACATTAGGCTTTCTTATTACTACTGTGGGCTCTATAGGAGGGACTTGTAGATCCTCATTATTTCTACTAAGAGCACTGTGGGGGGCCTTAATACTACAGAGGGGTCAGTAGATGGCTTTATTTCCACTGGGGGAACAATAGGGGGGCCTTATTTATACTAGGGGCTCTGTAAGGGCATTATTAATACTGGAGGGATTTACAACTAATTGGGGCACTCTTGGGCAGCATTATCACAGTTGGGGGCACTGTAGGGGGCAGTATTACTAATGAGAGCATTCTAGAAGGGAATTACTATTGGTGGGACTATGAGGAGCACTATTACTGTGGGGGGCACTCCTTTTTCTTCAGGATAGTATTTGGGGGTACAGAAAAATGAGGAAGCAAAGATGTCCATGTGTCACTCTGTAGAGACTAGGCACGGCTCAAAGAAGTTGTCCGGACGGAATGGAGAAAATGATGACCGAGAAGATCTACATCAGAGGAGACGTCACCTGGGAGGAACTGGATGTGAGAGGTACGTGCTGCTGTATAGCTATAGCAGGCTTAGGGGTCGGTTGGTTGACTTCGAGAATTAGGCCAGATGCATTGGGGCTTGGGCCCTGGATCTTTTGAGACCCTAGCAACGCCCCTGGTTAGCGGTGTGCCGCATGCAGATTTTCCTGCTGGTTCCACATTGTGTATGGGCATCCACAAAGGGCAAGTGATGTGATGCAGCGATTTTTGTGTTTTTGATTTTCGCTCCTTGCCTTCCCAGAGCCATAACTTTATTTTACTGCTCACACATAGCTGTATTAGGGCTTATTTTTGTGAGACGATGTAATTTCTAATGCCACCATTTAATATTGCATAGCATGAAGTGAGAAGTGGTAAAAAAAAATCCAAATGGGGTGGAATTGGAAAAACTTTTATTTTTTTTTTAGTTTACCATGTGTTAAAACGGACTTCTGCTCTTCACACTCCAGGTTAGTACTAATCTGGCGAAATCACATATGTATAGTTATTCTTGCATTTTAATCCTGAAAAAGGAAACTTTGAAAACCAATATAATTTTTTTTTCCAACTTCTCTACGGAGATGTGTGGGGACTCCATTCATCATTCCGTTAGCCCAGGGATGCCCAACCTGTGGCCCTCCAGATGTTGTAACCCTACAACTCCCACCATACCCTGCTGTAGGCTGTCCGGGCATGCTGGGAGTTGTAGTTCTGGAACAGCTGGAGGGCCGCAGGCTGGGCATCCCTGCATTAACCAATCCTCAGATTGCAACTTGTATAGAAAAAAGGAATTTGCTCATTATTAGAACAAGGAGCTTTCCCGATCTGTCTTCTCAGATGCTGTAGTCACATTTAGTACAAAAGAAAGTGAATGGGCACTCTTATAAATGTATTCACATAGACTCGATTATATAATGTATCATTAAAATTTGTTTATTAAATAGATGTAGGTGTATATAATAAATATATAAATAAGGTAGTCCGGACAGATATCTCCAAAAAAAGTATATATGTGCAAAAAAGGAGAAAAGGCAAATATATCTAGAATGAAACAATAGCGACACTGCGGTTATTTAGCAAAGTATAGATATCAGCTGTTGCATTTATAAAATCGCTACGAAAAATGCAGGTTCTGAGATTAAAGCAGAGTTCGTTCCAATCTCAGGCAACAATAGTCCCATAGATCATAAAAATATTGTGAACAAATATCCTTATAGTAACATAATGTAAGACCTTCCAAATCTGTGCAGAAATGAATCCAAATCAATGTGTCCTAGAAGTAAATAGATAAATGCAAAAGTCCAACCAATGTAAAAAATAAAAATATATGAATCATATGCAAGGTGTTGCAAAGAGACTACGAGGGGTGCAGCAAAAATAGAGGTGATATTTCTCTGTAAAGTGCAAACATGCTCGTGGAAAAATGGTAGTCAAAGTGATGATATGGACAAGCTGCTAATTGTGTGAGGTAACTCCGCAGTAGAAATGCCAAAGTTGTTTCCCTGGAGAATGTAGCTTATGGTTGCTATTTTGTTACTGTTCATATGTTACGATCTGGAACTTGGATACAAAGTATGATTCATAGTAGATCAGTGATGTACAGTGCGAATTGTCTAGGGTTTATTCCATTACTCACATGTATATCGATGATATCTTATTCGTGGAGTGAGTATGGGGTAAGCTTACCTCTGACTTGTCTATGGCGATCTCTAATAGCGGACTTCGATAGTACCTCACTACAGCCGATGCAGTCTGTTAAGATTGGTAGGTAGAGCTCTACTGTATATCGTAGTTCCTCTTTTGCGGTCCCAGAATCGGCTCGTGGTGGAGCTCCCTGTAGGTCTTTGGCGTCCCTCGTGTTTCAGACGGTGCCTTTTACAGGTAATGGAGCTCAGCTGGCTTCCCAATCACTGCCGTAATTATAATTTTTTTTGCTTGAAAGCGCTTTCTTTGGCATCGGCTAGAAGAGCGATGCTGGATATCCATTTGCCGGTTATTTATCGTGCCAGATCAAATATATCTGAACTTATACGCCAGAAGCGTTTCGAAGACTCTGCTGTCTCCTTCCTCAGTGGCTCTATTTGATCTGACTGGCAAACCGGCTCTTATATAGCTGTCGTCCTTGAGGGCTCTGTAGTAAATCTGGAATGGATCTAGTTAAATGGTATTCTTGTTGAATTGCAGTTCCATTGCGTTTTATGTGCGTCTTTTCGACACTGATGCGTTTTTTACTAATCAGCATCTCTGGTTCTTGTAGAAAACCTTCTATGGATTATTTTGAACCAGACTCATTGCACTCTTGTTTAATATCAATAATTCTTAAAAAGATGTAGAAAAATTTCTTAAAGATATAACAAAAGTGTGTGTGTGTGTGTGTGTGTGTGTGTGTGTGTATATATACACTCACCTAAAGAATTATTAGGAACACCTGTTCTATTTCTCATTAATGCAATTATCTAGTCAACCAATCACATGGCAGTTGCTTCAATGCATTTAGGGGTGTGGTCCTGGTCAAGACAATCTCCTGAACTCCAAACTGAATGTCAGAATGGGAAAGAAAGGTGATTGAAGCAATTTTGAGCGTGGCATTGTTGTTGGTGCCAGACGGGCCGGTCTGAGTATTTCACAATCTGCTCAGTTACTGGGATTTTCACGCACAACCATTTCTAGGGTTTACAAAGAATGGTGTGAAAAGGGAAAAACATCCAGTATGCGGCAGTCCTGTGGGCAAAAATGCCTTGTGGATGCTAGAGGTCAGAGGAGAATGGGCCGACTGATTCAAGCTGATAGAAGAGCAACGTTGACTGAAATAACCACTCGTTACAACCAAGGTATGCAGCAAAGCATTTGTGAAGCCACAGAACGCACAACCTTGAGGCGGATGGGCTACAACAGCAGAAGACCCCACCGGGTACCACTCATCTCCACTACAAATAGGAAAAAGAGGCTACAATTGGCACAAGCTCACCAAAATTGGACTGTTGAAGACTGGAAAAATGTTGCCTGGTCTGATGAGTCTCGCTTTCTTTTGAGACATTCAAATGGTAGAGTCCGAATTTGGCGTAAACAGAATGAGAACATGTATCCATCATGCCTTCTTACCACTGTGCAGGCTGATGGTGGTGGTGTAATGGTGTGGGGGATGTTTTCTGGGCACACTTTAGGCCCCTTAGTGCCAATTGGGCATCGTTTAAATGCCACGGGCTACCTGAGCATTGTTTCTGACCATGTCCATCCCTTCATGACCACCATGTACCCATCCTCTGATGGCTACTTCCAGCAGGATAATGCACCATGTCACAAAGCTCGAATCATTTCAATTTGGTTTCTTGAACATGACAATGAGTTCACTGTACTAAAATGGCCCCCACAGTCACCAGTTCTCAACCCAATAGAGCATCTTTGGGATGTGGTGGAACGGGAGCTTCGTGCCCTGGATGTGCATCCCTCAAATCTCCATCTGCAAGATGCTATCCTATCAATATGGGCCAACATTTCGAAAGAATGCTATCGGCACCTTGTGGAATCAATGCAACATAGAATTAAGGCAGTTCTGAAGGCAAAAGGGGGTCAAACACCGTATTAGTATGGTGTTCCTAATAATTCTTTAGGTGTATGTGTGTGTGTGTGTGTGTGTGTGTGTGTATATATATATATATATATATATTACATACATATATATTACATACATATATATTACATACATATATATTACATACATATATATTACATACATATATATTACATACATATACATCTCAAGAGTTCAGTGGCAGCACCGTCAATGGAAAAAATACGGGTGCAGCTGGCCCAGTGTGGATATAAGCCAATCCAGATAGATAAAAATAACAAAAAGGGCAGCACTCCAGAAAGTAAAAGAAGAAAAAATCTTTAATTACCCATATGGGACAAGCGACGTTTCGGCTCAATGTGTGGGCTTTTCATACCCTGGACGCGTGCACCACGACTCTGCCAGAGGAGTGCCGACTGCTTTCCCCTTTATGGGTAATTAAAGATTTTTTCTTCTTTTACTTGCTTGAGAGACTGACTGACAGACTGACTGAGACTGACAGACTGACTGACTGAGAGACTGACTGAGACTGAGAGACTGACTCTTCCTAGATCTGAATTAATTTAATATTCTTCTGAAATACTTTGTTCTTTACATAGTTAAATGTGCTGACAACAAAAATCACACAAAAATAAAAAAATGGAAATCCAATTTTTCAACCCATGGAGGTCTGGATTTGGAGTCACCCTCAAAACTAAAGTGGAAAAACACACTACAGGCTGATCCAACTTTGATGTAATGTCCTTAAAACAAGTCAAAATGAGGCTCAGTAGTGTGTGTGGCCTCCACGTGCCTGTATGACCTCCCTACAATGCCTGTGCATGCTCCTGATGAGGTGCCGGACGGTCTCCTGAGAGATCTCCTCCCAGACCTGGACTAAAGCATCTGCCAACTCCTGGACAGTCTGTGGTGCAACGTGACGTTGGTGGATAGAGCGAGACATGATGTCCCAGATGTGCTTAATTGGATTCAGGTCTGGGGAACGGGCGGGCCAGTCCATAGCATCAATGCCTTCGTCTTGCAGGAACTGCTGACACACTCCAGCCACATGAGGTCTAGCATTGTCTTGCATTAGGAGGAGCCCAGGACCAACCGCACCAGGATATGGTCTCACAAGGGGTTTGAGGATCTCATCTCTGTACCTAATGGCAGTCAGGCTACCTCAGGCGAGCACATGGAGGGCTGTGCGGCCCTCCAAAGAAATGCCACCCCACACCATTACTGACCCAATGCCAAACCGGTCATGCTGGAGGATGTTGCAGGCAGCAGAACGTTCTCCATGGCGTCTCCAGACTCTGTCATGTCTGTCACATGTGCCCGGTGTGAACCTGCTTTCATCTGTGAAGAGCACAGGGCGCCAGTGGTGAATTTGCCAATCTTGGTGTTCTCTGGCAAATGCCAAACGTCCTGCACGGTGTTGGGCTGTAATCGCAACCCCCACCTGTGGACGTCGGGCCCTCGTATCACCCTCATGGAGTCTGTTTCTGACCGTTTGAGCAGACACATGCACATTTGTGGCCTGCTGGAGGTCATTTTGCAGGGCTCTGGCAGTGCTCCTCCTGTTCCTCCTTGCACAAAGGAGGAGGTAGCGGTCCTGCTGCTGGGTTGTTGCCCTCCTACGGCCTCCTCCACGTCTCCTGATGTACTGGTCTGTCTCCTGTTAGCGCCTCCATGCTCTGGACACTATGCTGACAGACACGGCAAAGCTTCTTGCCATAGCTCGCATTGATGTGCCATCCTGGATAAGCTGCACTACCTGAGCCACTTGTGTGGGTTGTAGACTCCGTCTCATGCTACCACTAGAGTGAAAGCACCGCCAGCATTCAAAAGTGACCAAAACATCAGCCAGGAAGCATAGGAACTGAGAAGTGGTCTGTGGTCACCACCTGCAGAACCACTCCTTTATTGGGGGTGTCTTGCTAATTGCCTATAATTTCCACCTGTTGTCTATCCCATTTGCACAACAGCATGTGAAATTGATTGTCACTCAGTGTTGCTTCCTAAGTGGACAGTTTGATTTCACAGAAGTGTGATTGACTTGGAGTAACATTGTGTTGTTTAAGTGTTCCCTTTATTTTTTTGAGCAGTGTATATATCAGGAGGGAGATGTCTCACTACATGGTTTTTTTTGTGGAATCAGGACTCTATTTCTTACTGTAGGAGCCTACATCATATTTGCAATATAGATAATCTTACAGATGTTAATATGCCTGACATTAGTTTATACAGCCCTTCTGTTCCACTTATATTCCCTAAACTCCTATGGTGATATGGTTACACCCGAGGGTATGTAGACTAATATTGGCACTGCACAGAAGTGTTCATAGTGTGCATGTATAGAGAATTACATCTCCGCTTCGTTGGAAGCTTTTCACTGTTGTATGTATTAAGAGTATATATTCTCCACAAGTGTCTTAGGGACTGTAGTCTTTTGGTATGTATCTCTTCCAAACCGTCTTATTGAGGAATTAGAGTTTGGACCATGATACCCTATGGAATTCTAAGGGCCGGCGTGTATATATCCTTCCAAGTATCGGCAGGTATTATGAAGGGGGAGATGTAATAGGAATGGAGGCCCCCAGGCCAGGGGAGGTCCTAGTGCTGGTAAACAGCCGGATCAGGACCCCTCGTGAGCCGGAGGCATTCACCCCATTAGAGGAACCCGAAAATGTCTAATTCGGCATTTAACCCCCCTGGTGCCAGGCTACCGAAGTCGAAAATCCTTCTAAATTCGGCTCTAGACATTCGTGCGATGTGGTTGCCTCCCATCCAATGGCGTTCTATCTGTTCAAATGCTGCAAATGTCAGATATTTAGGGTCTTGATTATGAGTTTGTTTAAAGTGTTTAGACAGGGAGTGTTTTTCGTATCTTTTTTTTAAAATATTGTTTATGTTCAGCTATTCTGATCTTGAGGTCTTTTGGTTCTACCAATATATTGTTTGGCACATGTACATTCAATGATCTAAATTACATTAGAGCTATTGCAAGTTAGAAGGTTTTTGATTTCAAAAGAGAACGTATTTTGTGTTTACTTAATCCGTGAAGTCTTCTTAGGAAATGATGGTGTTTTTGCAGTTTATGCAGCATCCACACCTCCGGAACCCACTCCTTTTGAGCCATTTGTTGATGGATAAGTTATCCTTTGTACAGCGTTTGATAGAAGGGGCTGTCTTCAAACCTAGATTAGGGGCCTTGGTATAGACAATTTCTGGGAATGTAGGAATAAGGGGTCCTATAATCTTATCTTTCTAGACTAAATGCCAGAGTTTTTTTATGATTTGCTTGAAATTATTTTTTTTTTTGTCTTATTTTTTTTCTTGTCCTCGGTTGGATTTGTTATGAAAAATTGGTTCCTGTCCATTTCTCTCTTTTTTTTAAAGCATTTTCAATCACATAATCATTAGGCTCCTACAGTAAGAAATGGAGTCCTGATTCCACAAAAAAATGTAGGGAGACATCTCCCTCCTGATATATATTTTCATCATCATTGTGGGACTGTTTTCGTACCTCCCTATATCGATGTACGGTGTCATACACTTTTTTATATATATATATATATATATATATATATATATATATATAATTACTGCTCAAAAAAATAAAGGGAACACTTAAACAACACAATGTAACTCCAAGTCAATCACACTTCTGTGAAATCAAACTGTCCACTTAGGAAGCAACACTGAGTGACAATCAATTTCACATGCTGTTGTGCAAATGGGATAGACAACAGGTGGAAATTATAGGCAATTAGCAAGACACCCCCAATAAAGGAGTGGTTCTCCAGGTGGTGACCACAGACCACTTCTCAGTTCCTATGCTTCCTGGCTGATGTTTTGGTCACTTTTGAATGCTGGCGGTGCTTTCACTCTAGTGGTAGCATGAGACGGAGTCTACAACCCACACAAGTGGCTCAGGTAGTGCAGCTTATCCAGGATGGCACATCAATGCGAGCTGTGGCAAGAAGGTTTGCTGTGTCTGTCAGCGTAGTGTCCAGAGCATGGAGGCGCTACCAGGAGACAGGCCAGTACATCAGGAGACGTGGAGGAGGCCGTAGGAGGGCAACAACCCAGCAGCAGGACCGCTACCTCTGCCTTTGTGCAAGGAGGAACAGGAGGAGCACTGCCAGAGCCCTGCAAAATGACCTCCAGCAGGCCACAAATGGGCATGTGTCTGCTCAAACGGTCAGAAACAGACTCCATGAGGGTGATATGAGGGCCCGACGTCCACAGGTGGGGGTTGTGCTTACAGCCCAACACTGTGCAGGACGTTTGGCATTTGCCAGAGAACACAAAGATTTGCAAATTTACCACTGGCGCCCTGTGCTCTTCACAGATGAAAGCAGGTTCACACTGAGCACGTGACAGATGTGACAGAGTCTGGAGATGCCGTGGAGAACGTTCTGCTGCCTGCAACATCCTCCAGCATGACCGGTTTGGCATTGGGTCAGTAATGGTGTGGGGTGGCATTTCTTTGGAGGGCCGCACAGCCCTCCATGTGCTCGCCAGAGGTAGCCTGACTGCCATTCGGTACAGAGATGAGATCCTCAGAGCCCTTGTGAGACCATATGCTGGTGCGGTTGGCCCTGGGTTCCTCCTAATGCAAGACAATGCTAGACCTCATGTGGCTGGAGTGTCAGCAGTTCCTGCAAGACAAAGGCATTGATGCTATGGACTGGCCCGCCCATTCCCCAGACCTGAATCCAATTGAGATCATCTGGCACATCATGTCTCGCTCTATCCACCAACGTCACATTGCACCACAGACTGTCCAGGAGTTGGCAGATGCTTTAGTCCAGGTCTGGGAGGAGATCCCTCAGGAGACCGTCCGCCACCTCATCAGGAGCATGCACAGGCGTTGTAGGGAGGTCATACAGGCACGTGGAGGCCACACACACTACTGAGCCTCATTTTGACTTGTTTTAAGGACATTACATCAAAGTTGGATCAGCCTGTAGCCTTTTTTTTTTTTGTGTGATTTTGTTGTCAGCACATTCAACTATGTAAAGAACAAAGTATTTCAGAAGAATATTTAATTAATTCAGTTCTAGGATGTGTTATTTTTGTGTTCCCTTTATTTTTTTGAGCAGTGTACATAACAAACAAGTGTGAAACAACTGAAAATGTCATATTCTAGGTTCTTCAAAGTAGCCACCTTTTGCTTTGATTACTGCTTTGCACACTCTTGAACTCCTTCAAGACTGTTGGAAGACCATTTCAGGGGACTACCTCTTGAAGCTCATCAAGAGAATGCCAAGAGTGTGCAAAGCAGTAATCAAAGCAAAAGGTGGCTACTTTGAAGAACCTAGAATATGACATATTTTCAGTTGTTTCACACTTATGTGGAATTATATACATAACAAACGTGTTAATTCATAGTTTTGATGCCTTCAGTGTGAATCTACAATTTTCATAGTCATGAAAATAAAGAAAACTCTTTGAATGAGAAGGTGTGTCCAAACTTTTGGTCTGTACTGTGTTTTTTTTTTTTTTGGAGATATCTGTCCGGACTATCTTATTTATATATTTTTTTTATATACATCTATTTAATAAACAAATTTTAGTGATACATTATATAAGAGTGCCCATTCCCTTTCTTTTGTACTATTTGATTTTGGTGAACAGAGTGCGACATCAGTTTGGAGCACCTTGCCATCTCCAACCAGAGGGAGAGCCGCCCTAGACATTCCACTTGATGTAGTCACATTTGGCCATGACATCTGTGGGGTTAAATGTTCGCGGTCGGCCATACCGCTGATATTAGCTATGGGTGTGTGCTGTATGAAAAAGCAGGCATCCGGCGGTTATGGCGCATGCTCTGCTCCAGGGAGGGCGCCATCTTTAAATATGATCTGGTATGATCTAGAAAGAAACATTACCTGTTGAGGTGTTGGTGGCTTGAAGCCTTACCATGTGCATCAAATTTGCATTAGAAATGTTAACATTTCTAAGTAATACTAACTTTCCATTCTTAATTTTTGCTGCAGGGTCAAGAAAGTGAAACTATTCCCACTGGATCTAATGTTCAGAAGAAAGCTGTGAAAAGGGGCAAAAAGAAAAATGCAGATTGAAAGTTTTATTTGGTATTTTGATCATTACCTTTATGTACTTTGCCAGTCAATGTTTGGTCCTGAATGATTAATATATACTATAGAAATTTCAATAAGATTTTCTAAATGTATATTAGGAAATTTTTTCTGAAAGTTTTTTTTTAACAAAATGCAAATGTAGGTTAATATATTGTTGGAATTTCAAATATTGCAATTAAAGTGGTGGCTTTTAATTTAATAAAATTTGTTAAATGGCTTACCACTGTTTCATGTGAAGGTTCAAGTGATGGCACTGCTGCATGACTGTTAGGCGGCATTTCTAATGGAGTTTGCAAAATTGTATATTCTTAGAGATGATCTAATCAAAGCTGACTAAGTGGAATTCGATCAGAATTTCAGGAAAAATTAAATTCGCAACTAATACAAATTTCCTCACGCTTCGTGGTAATGAATCACAATTTTTTTTTCTATAAGGGCGGCTACATGTGTGAGGACATGGGGCAAGGAACTCTGGGAAGGCGGGATCACCCAGATTGACATGCAGCCAGACAGCCCTGTGATGTCACAGCCCTAGAAATACGGCAGCCATTTTAGATTCTGCCATTTTCCAGCGTTCTGAGTGCAGGGACAGATGTGGGAGTGCTGGGGACAGCAATAGGAAAAACCTCATTGCGAACAGTCACTGAAAAAAAAAAAGATTTATAAGTGCAGGGAAAGGATAGTGAGGAATCATTTCACAGCATCTTAGTGCAGGGAGAGACGTCAGAAGGCGCTAGGGACAGTGCTAGAAAAGCGATTTACAAGTACAGGGAAAGATTTGGGGATCCAAATGGTCATTATACAGCTGTCATTCCAGCAATTTGTTAATGGGGTGCAAGTAATATGTTGAAAAGCCTTTAGTGGCTTATCTGTGGAAAAAGAAAAATATACACATTTCACTGTTGCAGTTATTTGCAGTGAAAGCATTTAGTGACCTATTTCAGTACTAAAAAGAATATATTCTCGGTTCATTTGTGCAGTTATGTGTAGAAAGCGCTTGGTGGACAATTTTATTGCAGAGAGAAAAATATATATGCACTTCACTGGTGCAGTTATTTCTGGTAAAAGCTTTTCGTGACGTATTTTAGTACAAAAAGAAATATATTTTCCTTATCCACCATAATGGTTACCATGGAGAGATGACCCTTGACCTCTATAGGGGCAGGAACACAGAGTTTGAAAGGCCACCACCCACTCTCGCCCTCAGTGTTTTCCTGCCCCTATGGAGGCACCTAAACAGAGCACCTCCTTCCGGAGGAGGTATCGTTAAATACCTGGATGAAGATTTTATCCTGGACTCCCTCTGCCCTCCTGCAGTTTTTTTCCAATGCTGGACAGAGGTGGAGCAACGGAGGGAACTCGTCCTCTGCTTGGGGGGGGCCTGCTTTCCCGCCACAAAGAACCTCGGGTCTTCCTTCCCTTCCAAACGAGGAAGCTGACCCAAGATCCAGCGCTGCACGCCGGCCTTACCATTGTAGCTGGCCGCGCGCTCGGATACTTCTGGGGGGCGGAGTCACATCGCAGTGGAATGCATGATGGCTACCATGGGGTCTTAAATCTCGTATTAAAAGGACTAACAAAACCCCCTTCACTCTGTTAGACATCTCATTAAAACATCTTTCATACAAAACGGCTTTTCTGATTGCCATAACATCAGCCAGACACCTAGGCGAGATCCAGGCCCTCTCATGTAAAGAACCTTACCGCTCAGTCTTTCCAGATAGGATAGTTCTAAAATTAGATCCTGGTTTTCTCCCCAAGGTCGTATCAAATTTCCACAGGGATCAAGAAATTATTTTACCATCCTGTCCCGTAGATGTCCTTCAGCCGGAAGAATCAATTCCATCTCCTTGATGTACGAGACACAATCATGTTATACTTGGCCACTACTAAAGAATTTAGGAAAGACAATAACCTCTTAGTCCAGTTTGCCGGTCAGAACAAAGGAAAAAAAAGTGTCAAAGGCCTCCATTGGTAGATGGATTAAGTCTACCATCGCATGCTGCTACTCCATGGAAGGCCTGAATAGCCCAGCCAACATTAGAGCCCATTCCACTAGGGCTATGGCATCTTCCTGGGCAGAGAAGGCTGGTGTTTCACTGGACACCATATGCAAAGCAGCCACTTGGTCAAATATAAAACACTATCGGCTGGATGTATCAGCCAGTGCAGACCTGACGTTCGGTCGCAAGATTCGGCAGGCAGCTCCCCCCCCCCCCTCTCTCTACCTAGTAATCTGGTAGTTCTTCATGGTAGATGATAAGGAAAACCGTAATTTTGTTTCCTTGAATCCACCATGACGGCTCAGATATTCCCTCTCTATGTAAACCTTATCAGAGAGTAAGAAGTAATACTCTTTTAAAAAATAAAATAAAAATGGTGTCACTGGTGGTTGAATATGCTATTATAATATTCATTAGGCTGTACCCACTTGGTAATCTGTAAACAGTGAGGGTGAGAGTGGGTGGTGCCCTTTTAAACTGTGTTCCTTCCCCTTTAGAGGTCAAGGGTCATCTCTCCATGGTGGATTCAAGAAAACAAAATTACTGGTAAGTCTAATTACGTTTTTTTGGGGCTTTTAGGGGTGTTTTAATTTGCTTTTAATTTATTTAGTTCAGCGAAAAGTGCCAGGTAGGGATGAGCGAACCCGAACTGTATAGTTCGGGTTCGTACCGAATTTTGGTGTGTCCGTGACACGAACCCGAACATTTTCGTAAAAGTTCGGGTTCGGCGCTTTTTGAAAGGCTGCAAAGCAGCCAATCAACAAGCGTCATACTACTTGGCCCAAGAGGCCATCACAGCCATGCCTACTATTGGCATGGCTGTGATTGGCCAGTGCAGCATGTGACCCAGCCTCTATTTAAGCTGGAGTCACGTAGCGCTGCACGTCACTCTGCTATGATCAGTGTAGGGAGAGGTTGCAGCTGCGAGATTAGGCAGATTAACTCCTCCAAAAGACTTCATTCTGTGATCGATCTGCAGCTGTGGATCATTGAAGTGCTATTATTGACTTGCTCACTTTTTTGAGGCTGCCCAGAGCGTTTTTAGATCACTTTTTTTCTGGGGTGATCGGCGGCCATTTTGTGACTTGTGGTGCGCCAGCACAAGCTATCACCAAGTGTATTTAACCATCGATAGTGTGGTTATTTTGTGCTATATCCTACATCAGCTGCAGGCTGAGCCTGTGTCACCCAAGTGCATTTAACCATCAACAGTGTGGTTATTTTTTGGCCATATATTACATCAGGGGCAAGTTGAGCCTGTCACCCAGCGCCTAAAAAATAGACCTGACATTTCTATTCAACCAAATCTGTACTGTTTTAGCTGGTCAAGTTATTTGTAGTGACCGTAAAAGCACACTTTTTTTCTGGGTTGAAAAACTATTCCCAAATTTGCCATTCTCAAAATAACTAGTTTCTGGTATTTGAGGCCTACTTGAAATCTATCCTAAAAAGGATATCTTACATTGAAGGTGCTGATAGTGTCATTCAGAAAAACCTAAGACACACGCTAGCGTGCAGATAGAAGTCTGATTCTGTGATTAAACCTATACCTGTCACACAGCGCAAAAAAAAACAAACAGGCCTCACATCTCTATTCAATGGTCTGCCGGGTGTTCACTCCAAGGTCATGGAAGTCACGCCTGCGGCCACCCCGTTCTCTGAGGGATATGTCCTGAAAGCTGCAGAACATCAGTCGGAGGTCTCTCCACTACTGGCGGGCCTCTCTGGCGCCCTCTTCCCACAAGCAAAGGCTCGGCTGGTGGCTGCTGGGGTCTTTCAATGCGTCTAGGTTCTTGAGCCTCTTGCTCCTGTCCAGGCTGGGCTGCCCCCTGGCACGTGCTCTTCCGCGGGCTCTGGCTCGTCCACTCATCTTCTATTCCTGAGAGGATATAAACCGCTAATAAGGTCAATCTGCCGCCTAGCAGCTCCGCCGTGGCACAATCACCTCAGAACACCTCGCACACTGGTGACTTTAGGTATCTTCACTGGTCACTTTGAGCAGAATGATGACATCTAGTCACGGCACCAAATGTAACCCTCTTTTCCTTGCACCATCTGCGACACCTCCAGCTTTCACACTCACTCGGTCACCAGCTCCTCCAGGCATAAACTCTAAGTGGACTCTAAGGGACGACACTCTGTGGTTTAAAGCTTTATTGAGGTGGAGTGCACTTGGCTGGAGCCTGTAATACAACAGGGAAACACTGCCACTATGCGGTATACAGCCAGGTCACCAGCCCACCTCCTTCACAGTAAATGTCTGCACTCTAAATATATTATAAAACAGTGATCGTATAGTGGATTGAACAAGTATATGAAGATAACAGCAACATACCTGTAATACAACAGGGAAACACTGCCACTATGTGGTATACAGCCAGGTCACCAGCCCACCTATATCATAACAGGCAGTCATTATATTACATTCCCACATACATGTTACAGGATATAACAAAGCATACAGAAAAATGAACAAGAGAAAATCATTTACAAAGATATTGCAGCAGGGTGACATGGAATACAGCATGTCTTGCAGCCATTTTAGGAAGAACACATGGCTCTCTAACTGTACATCATCTACTCAGCCTAGCATGTGCTGCAGGGTTAAAAGGCTGCTAAAAAACATACAGTCACAGTGGGCAAAATCAGAACACCCGCCGCCAAGAGACTCCGCCTGCTACTGACCGCCGCCATCTGGGACCGAGCACCCCAAAGGCAGCTTCAAGGAGTTCCCTGGCATGGCACTTCTTCAAACAATGTGCTGACGACAAGATCCGAGTGGTTTGCACGCTGTGCCATCAGAGCCTGAAGCGAGGCATTAACGTTCTGAACCTTAGCACAACCTGCATGACCAGGCACCTGCATGCAAAGCATGAACTGCAGTGGAGTAAACACCTTAAAAACAAGGAAGTCACTCAGGCTCCCCCTGCTGCCTCTTCTGCTGCTGCCGCCGCCTCGGCCTCTTCTGCTGCTGCTGCCGCCGCCTCGGCCTCTTCTGCTGCTGCCGCCTCGGACTCTTCCTCTGCCTCTGGAGGAACGTTGGCACCTGCCGCCCAGCAAACATGGGATGTACCACCAACACCACCACCTGCGTCACCAAGCATCTCAACCATGTCATACGGCAGCGTTCTGCTCTCCATCTCACAAACATTTGAGAGAAAGCATAAATTCCCACCTAGCCACCCTCGATCTCTGGCCCTGAATGCCAGCATTTCTAAACTACTGGCCTATGAAATGCTGTCATTTAGGCTGGTGGACACACACAGCTTCAAACCGCTCATGTTGCTTGCTGTCCCACAGTATGTTGTTCCCAGCCGGCACTACTTCTCCAAGAGAGCCGTGCCTTCCCTGCACAACCAAGTGTGCGATAAAATCAAGTGTGCACTGCGCAACGCCATCTGTGGCAAGGTCCACCTAACCACAGATACGTGGACCAGTAAGCACGGCCAGGGACGCTATATCTCCCTAACTGCACACTGGGTAAATGTAGTGGCGGCTGGGCCCCAGGCGGAGAGCTGTTTGGCGCACATCCTTCCACCGCCAAGGATCGCAGGGCAACATTCTTTGCCTCCTGTCTCCTCCTCCTCCTACTCAGCTTCCTCCTCCTCTTCTTCCACCTGCTCATCCAGTCAGCCACACACCTTCACCACCAACTTCAGCACAGCACGGGGTAAACGTCAGCAGGCCATTCTGAAACTCATATGTTTGGGGGACAGGCCCCACACCGCACAGGAGTTGTGGCGGGGTATAGAACAACAGACTGACGAGTGGTTGCTGCCGGTGAGCCTCAAGCCCGGCCTGGTGGTGTGCGATAATTGGCGAAATCTCGTTGCAGCTCTGGGACTAGCCGGTTTGACGCACATCCCTTGCCTGGCACATGTGCTGAATTTGGTGGTGCAGAAGTTCATTTGCAACTACCCCGACATGTCAGAGCTGCTGCATAAAGTGCGGGCCGTCTGTTCGCGCTTCCGGCGTTCACACCCTGCCGCCGCTCGCCTGTCTGCGCTACAGCGTAACTTCGGCCTTCCCGCTCACCGCCACATATGCGACGTACCCACCAGGTGGAACTCCACCTTTCATATGCTGGACAGACTGTGCGAGCAGCAGCAGGCCATAGTGGAGTTTCAGCTGCAGCACGCACGGGTCAGTCGCACTGCGGATCAGACCCACTTCACCACCAATGACTGGGCCTCCATGCGAGACCTGTGTGCCCTGTTGCGCTGTTTCGAGTACTCCACCAACATGGCCAGTGGCGATGACGCCGTTATCAGCGTTACAATACCACTTCTATGTCTCCTTGAGAAAACACTTAGGGCGATGATGGAAGAGGAGGAAGAGGGGTCATTTTTAGCACTTTCAGGCCAGTCTCTTCGAAGTGACTCAGAGGGAGGTTTTTTGCAACACAAGAGGCCAGGTACAAATATGGCCAGACAGGGCCCACTACTGGAGGACGAGGAGGACGAGGATGAGGAGGAGGTGGAGGAGGATGAGGATGAAGCATGTTCACAGCGGGGTGGCACCCAAAGCAGCTCGGGCCCATCACTGGTGCGTGGCTGGGGGGAAACACAGGACGATGACGATACGCCTCCCACAGAGGACAGCTTGTCCTTACCTCTGGGCAGCCTGGCACACATGAGCGACTACATGCTGCAGCCTGCAGAGTTGCCCACATTTTAACGTGTGCGGACTACTGGGTTGCCACCCTGCTGGATCCCCGGTACAAAGACAATGTGCCCACCTTACTTCCCACACTGGAGCGTGATAGGAAGATGCGCGACTACAAGCGCACGTTGGTAGACGCGCTACTGAGAGCATTCCCAAATGTCACAGGGGAACCAGTGGAAGCCCAAGGCGAAGGCAGAGGAGGAGCAAGAGGTCGCCAACGCAGCTGTGTCACGGCCAGCTCCTCTGAGGGCAGGGTTAGCATGGCAGAGATGTGGAAAAGTTTTGTCACCACGCCACAGCTAACTGCACCACCACCTGATACGGAACGTGTTAGCAGGAGGCAACATTTCACTAACATGGTGGAACAGTACCTGCGCACACCCCTCCACGTACTGACTGATGGTTCGGCCCCATTCAATTTCTGGGTCTCCAAATTGTCCACGTGGCCAGAGCTAGCCTTTTATGCCTTGGAGGTGCTGGCCTGCCCGGCGGCCAGCGTTTTGTCTGAACGTGTATTCAGCACGGCAGGGGGCGTCATTACAGACAAACGCAGCCGCCTGTCTACAGCCAATGTGGACAAGCTGACGTTCATAAAAATGAACCAGGCATGGATCCCACAGGACCTGTCCATCCCTTGTGCAGATTAGATATTAACTACCTTCCCTTAACAATATATTATTCTACTCCAGGGCACTTCCTCATTCAATACTATTTTTTATTTCATTTTACCATTATATTGCGGGGCAACCCAAAGTTGAATGAACCTCTCCTCTGTCTGGGTGCCGGGGCCTAAATGTGTGACAGTGGCCTGTTGCAGTGGTGGGTGACGTGAAGCCTGATTCTCTGCTATGACATGAAGACAGATTCTGTGCTGACATCAGGCCAGATTCTCTGTTACGGGACCTCTCTTCTCTGCCTGGGTGTCGGGGCCTAAATGTGTGACAGTGGCCTGTTCCAGTGGTGGGTGATGTGAAGCCTGATTCTCTGCTATGACATGAAGACTGATTCTCTGCTGACATGAAGCCAGATTCTTTGCTATGGCATGAAGAGACTGATTCTCTGCTGACGTGAAGCCAGATTCTCTGCTATGGGACCTCTGTCCAATTGATATTGGTTCATTTTTATTTTTTTTATTTTTATTTTAATTCATTTCCCTATCCACATTTGTTTGCAGGGGATTTACCTACATGTTGCTGCCTTTTGCAGCCCTCTAGCTCTTTCCTGGGCTGTTTTACAGCCTTTTTAGTGCCCAAAAGTTCGGGTCCCCATTGACTTCAATGGGGTTCGGGACGAAGTTCGGATCGGGTTCGGATCCCGAACCCGAACATTTCCGGGAAGTTCGGCCGAACTTCTCGAACCCGAACATCCAGGTGTTCGCTCAACTCTAGTGCCAGGCCATGCACAGAGGAGTGGCAGAGGCATACATTTTTCTGGTGCAGGCAGAGGTTGCAGCAGAGTAAGGGGGTGTGAGAGGCCTAAGCCACCCCGTGTCATCTAGCGGTTGTGTCTTTTACCAGCAACCGAGCGGTTCTTGATTGGTTAACTCGGCCATTCATTTCATCCCAAGTGACATCAGACACCCCCAGCCAACCGTCAGTGGGTTCATCAGACACAACCCCTAGTTGGCATGGCCCGGGAGCAGGCCCTCAACCTCCCTCTGTCCTTTTTTTTTGTTCCCTCACTGCAAGAAGTATTATATGCTGCAGGCTCAGCTCCACTTTAGTAGCTCTTCCTCACTGAAGAGGACAGTCAGCAGCTACTACCCAGCCAAGATCTGGAGGAGACATCTTCTACTAGGCGGGCAAGTAGTGATGAGTGGAGTAGGAGGTGGTGTTGCGAGCGGTCAGTCTCCTGACCCAGAGAACGTTGAGGAGGACATCAGTGACATGCAGACACTACTCTATGATGAAGCACTTAGGAGCAGGGTGCAGAAGGGGCTTCATCATCAGGAGAAGAGCCTGGCAGCTTGCCCCTGAGCCAGTCGATAGGGTGGGAGGTCGGGAGCCAAACGTGCCCGGGGTAGACCACCAGCTTTGCAGCAGCCTACCTATCTGGGAAGTAGTGGTGCAGGGGTACTCAGAGGAAGTGGCGTTAGCAGTCAATCATTGCAGACTGTTGGGGGGGGGGGGGGGGGGGAAATCACCTACTCAGCGGTGTGGCAGTTTTTTGTTAAGCAGCCGGAGGCGGTTAACATGGCCATATGTAGAATATGTGGGAAGAAGGTGAAGCATGGCCAGGGTGCCAATGTCGGCACCACGGCCCTGCATCAATATATGCAGCATCTACCATAAAGTGTCCTGGGAGAACCGTGGCTCCAATGTGGTGGTCTAGCCTGCCGCTGCATCCCCCAGTTAAAGCTCCACCACCTCAGCCGAAGGGAGCGGTCTGTCATTTCCATCATCTTTTGGTCCAGATGCTCCTGCTCCTCTTCAGTCACTCCATCAGCAATCGCCAAGAGACAGCAGTATGCGTGCACGCATCCAACGGTGCAGAAGCTGAACGTGCTCCTCTCCAAGTTTCTGGTGTTGCATTCCCTCCCTTTCCAAGTGGTGGATTCTGCACCTTTCAGAGAACTGATGGCTTGAGCTGAGCCACGGTGGAGAGTCCCAAGCCCTAATTTCTTTGCGAAGAAGGCAGTACCATCCCTTCACAAATATGTAGAACAAAAGGTGGGCCAGTCCTTTAGTCTGTCGGTGTCTGCCAAAGTGCACGGCAGCGCCAACGTGTGGAGCTGTAACTACGTTTAGGGACAGTACATGTCCTTTACGACCCACTGGGTAAATGTGGTTCCTGCACAGCCACACCAGCAACTTGGCCAGGTCATGCCGTTGGTCCTGCGACAATATCCACCTCTTCCTCCTTATCCTCCACCATGTCCTCAGCCTCCACTGCAGGGACAATTCGCAGGGACAATTCACAGTGCCCCTCCAGCATACCACATATGCAGGGCACGGCGGTGTCACACTGTCCTGCACCTTGTTTCCTTGGGCGAATGGAGTCCCACAGGGGAGGAACTGCTCCGTGTCCTTCGTCAAGAAATCGAATCCTGGCTTTTTCCCCCGACGACTCTGTCAAACGGTTCCTGAAGTCTTAAACTCTTGTGCAAGACATTCTAAAAATGGGCAGCAAACTTTGCATGCACTTCAGCCACTCGCACAACGCAAAGCACAACCTTCTTGAGCTGCAGAGGAAGAACGGCCTCCCGCAACATAGGCTGACATATGACGTTTCCACACATTGGAATTCAACACTCAGTATGTTTGAACCGACTATACAAACAGAGACCATCAATGATTTCATGATGATGCAAGTGGATATGAGTACTCATGTGTAGAGATGGCCTTGCGGTTCGCCCGGCGGTCGTTTTGCGGCAAACTTTGCTCGTTCACGGTTCGCCGAGCAGGTGAACATATGGCAATGTCCACCGGCACCATATTCTCTTGCATTGTGCTGAACTTTGATCCATGACACATCTATCAGGTGGGACAGGACAGCCAATTGAGATGTTTCAGCACATGGACACACCCCTTACCCTATAAATAAACCCAATCAGGCCGCCATTTTACATTCAGTCTTTTGCCAGTGTAGGGAGAGGTTGCTGTGTGGAGCAGGGACAGACTGTTAGAGACACCAAATAGGAAGTATATTATAGGTATATCACACCCCTGCCTCAATGAGTTTTTTTGGGGGGCAACAGGTATATCACACCAGTTGCAATTAGTTGTTCCAATAGCGTTGGTCCCTCTGTATAGCTGCATGATATACCAGTTGCCCCACAAAAAAACTGATTGCAGCAGGGGTGTGATATACCTATAATATAATGTATATATAGTGCATTTGTATTGTGCAGCATTTGTGTGCAGTTCTGCTGAGATACTGAAGCTATACAGAGGGACAAACACTATTGGAACAACTAATTGCAACTGGTGTGATATACCAGTTGCACCCAAATAAAATTGAGTAAGGGGTTTGATATACCAGCTTCCAGAAAATACTCATTAAGAGGTTCGATATACCAGCTTCCACAAATACTGCTATTCTATAGGGACGACCGTGTCCAGATTAGCCCAAGGCGGGTGGTCCCCGCTGTTGCTGCCTACTCCGAGATCTCTGTCAGCGGTGGTGAAGGTGACTATGATGACGTGTCGATGGACGTTGCATGGGTGCCCACAAGAGAGGAAGAGGAGGGGAGTTCAGAGGGAGAGACAGAACAGCAGATAGGGAGGAGGAGGAGAAGCAGGCAGTACTCACAGTGCACAGGAGGCAAAAAGCAGACTGCAAATGTATCTGGAGCGAGCCATTCAACATGCACAGTCACATCTGGTGCTCCCAGGACGCCGACATATGGCTCTGCAGTGTGGGCTTTTTATAACGTGTCAGCTGCTGACAATAGTGTTGCTGCAGTACGCCAGTCCTTCAGGGTGAGCGAATGTGAGGTCACGGATTAATAGGCAGAACGAGGGTTGCTCTTAGAACTCACAGTTTGTAGAAGACCCTGAGCAGGCGTACGGCAGTGATAGAGAGGCTGGCACATAGCTCCTCTGGGGCACTCTCTGAATATAGGGACCAGGCCGGGTGGTAGGTGAGGTGCCCTGGGTGTTTGAAGTTTAGTGTGTCGGTGGCAAAATCCCTTACAGTTCGTGACGCCAGTGCCGGTAACGGTGGCACACCGATTTGTTGGAGGAATAATTGAGGTACACACGTTTATTATGAACTAGAACTCCTCTTTACTGAACGGTTCAACTATATACAGGCTTCAGACAGTTCCATATGAAGTAGATTTGGTAACAGGCAGGCTTTACATTAATGGCAGGTAGAATCCTAGCAATATTACTCAGAGGGAATCAACTTACAGATCAGGCTGTACTTTCTGCAGAATCCTGTCTGACTTTCTCCAAGGCCCGAATGCCTAATGGATGGCTTTATCCTTGGGTAGGGAAACCTTCCTCTGGTATTAATCCACTTGCTGCAAATAAACTTCTGCCCTTCAGCTTTGTACTTGGCTGGATATAATTAGCACTGCTCTGTACTTTGCTTGATGCAGGATAACTTCAGGAGGAAACTTCTTCTCCTAGACTAACTTCTGAGCTTTGCTTACTCAGGACTTCAGGCAGGCTAGACTGAGCTACTTAGCATCCCGGACTGGACTGAACTAACTTTTTCCTGTCTGGGCCTAACTATATATACTAGGGGGTTCCCTAGCTCCCTCTACAGCTTGTGAGGAGAAACTACACCCCTAACAGGCCTGGTACACAGGAAATAACATGAAAATATGCATTACAATGCAATACAAAACACAATAGCAATTTCCCACAGGAGGTGGGGGCAACATGTCCCTTAGTAGTGCCCACCCTTACGTAGTGGGACACTACATACACCGCTACTTTGAGGTTGCCCGTCCTCGGCGCAACACAGGGGGCCCGCCCAGCTGGAAACTGTAACCTGAAAGACAAAAATGCAAAGCAGGCATATACAACAATCACTACATTCGCAATGAGATTGGCAGGCAGCTCCGCTGGCAAAGGACAAGGGCGGTGAAAAGGGGCGTCATTCTCTTCATAAATTGGTACATGGAACGGGTGCGCTGACCTGGTACAGCGTATCAGGAGTAACCAGGATAGTCCATAATGATAAGAATGCCATAGTAACAAAAGTTCCTGGAGGCTCAAAAGAAAAACATGAGTCTGTACCCGGGTCTTGTAGACAGTTAAACAGGAGTTTCCCGGGGAGAGTTACTCTGGTCAACAACGTAGTCTCCGAATCTCACAGGTGGGTGCCCCTTAGTAGGCCGCGTGGACCTCCTTACTGGCAGAGACTCTTCTTGCCTTGGCTCAAGGGGGCCAGAGGGATCTACAGGCTCTGGAGCTATTTCTGGTACACCCTGGGACAAGTCATCCTGGGGTCGAGGACTAGCAGGAACTTGAGCCGGTACCACCAAGTTCAACCAGGGTGTGAGGAACCAATGAAGTGGCTCCTTGTCATGTAACAGGTTCTCAACAGCCCGCATAGGATCAACAGGTTGGGCCGACGACTGTGGCTCAGGAGACTCTGGCTCAATGTCCCCTGCTGCAGTTTCTCCTTCTATGCAGGGCTTTAAACGATTCCTGTGTACGATCTGGAAGCCTTTGCCTTCCCTGGAAATTTGATAAACGTGGGTCTCAGCATTAGGAATAGCAGTTATGACGTAGGGAGTCCTCTCCCACTTACTGTCCAGCTTGCTGGTTCGGTGGTTATTCCTCAACCACACCACTTCCCCTATGGCAAGAGGTTCCACATGAGCAGCCAGGTCATAGTCTCTCTGCCGCTCTCGGGCACTTTCCATGCGCTCCTGAACAATCTCTTTGGCATTAAGAAGACGTCTTTGATGCTCCACCACCCAATCAGTCTTTGGTAGTGGGTTGATGACATCGGGTACTTGCACGTCCAGGGAGTGGTGGGCAGGCAGCCTCCCTTGACGGCCGAACATCAAATAGAAAGGCGTGTACCCGGTGGAGCAGTGAATTGTATTGTTGTACGTGTACATAAGCTGTGGCAACAGAGTAGGCCAATTACCCCTTGTCTCAGGGGGTACTGTTCTCAACATTCAAGCTGTCCTCAGGGGGTACTGTTCTCCACGTCCTGCCTCTTCTCCTTCTCTTCTCCCCTCCCATTTTTCCTCCTCTCACCTTACACCGTGCCGTTGTTGCGTTCATCTGGCAGAAGGCAGGCTTCCGTGGCCCAAATGTTTGAACGGAAAAAGTTGATGAAGCCGGATAACCCTCTTGCCCAATGACTGACCGCTGGCTTGTCGGAACTGCTAGCCTGCCAACTACTGTCATATAAACTGGTGGACTCGAAGGCCTTTAGAAAATCTGTGGCCATTGGCACACCACAATGGAAGGTCCCTGGAAATTTCTCCCAGAAGGGCATCCCAGAGCTATATGGCCACGTTCAGCGCAAGTGAATGTATATTTGGCACATAGTGTCGGTGCCAAGATACATCTGACCACAGACAAGTGGTCTAGCAAACATGAACAGGGAAGGTACATAACTTTTACTGCCCACTGGGTGAACCTTCTGACAGCTGTCAAGCATGCAACCAGTGCCACCCGTGTGGATTTGGTGTTACCGCCACGGATTGCATGCAGGCCTGCTTCTTCTTCTCCTCCTCCTACTCCATCTCCTGCTTGGCTGACTCCTCCTTTCCGCCTCTTCCGCTGCACCCCCCCCCCCCAGCTCCTCAGAACCTATTCGACGTGCCAGGTGAGACGTTGCCATGCTGTGCTGCGGCTGTTGTGCCTGGAAGCCAAGAGCCACACCGGTCCTGCACTGCTTTCAGCTTTGTGGTCACAGGCTGATCAGTGGCTAATATAGCTCAATTTGACAGTTAGTAAAGTGATGCGCAACAACGGTGGCAATCTGCTGAGTGTGCTGAAACAAGGCAAAAGGACATACATGCCGTGCATGGCACACGTCATTAACTTAGTTGTGCAGCGATTTGTTGCCAAATACCCCGGGCTCAAGGACGTCCAGCTTTTTTTTTTTTCACCGGGCCAGTGGCTGCTCATGCGCGATGCATGCAGACTTCTGTGGCCATTTGATGAGATCACCAAACTGGTCAGTCGCAGCGAGGGTACCATCAGTGACATCGTACCTTATGCCTTCTTTCTGGAGTGTGCATTGCATTGTATCATTGATCAAGCCTTCAAGCAGCTGGAGCAGGAAGATGAGGATGTCGCAATGCTGAATGAATTCCCAGTGGGGGCTACTCCATCTGAGACAAGTCAGCAGGAGTCTGACAAGGAGTCAGAGGAGGATGGTGCCTGGGGGAGGAGGAGTTGCAAGAAGATTAGGCTTTAAACTTTTCTGGGATCCCTGGTGTTGTCCGTGGATGGGGGGAGGAGACTGAGGATGACATTCTCCTGGGTGATGAGCAGGAGCCAGGCCACTCCACCGCTTCCAATTAAGTGGAAATGGAGGCCTTCATGCTCCAATGTTTGAAGAGGGACCCCCTTATAAAAAACATAAAGGGCAAGGACCAGTACTGGGTGACAACTTACTTAATCCCCGGTACAAACACAAGATGGCGGACATGTTACCAGTATCAGAGAGGGCTGTCAGAATGCAGAATTTCCAGGCCTTGCTTCGAGAGATGCTGAATTCTGCTGTTGCGGGCGCTGGCAGAGGAATTTCCACCCACAGAGAAACAGTTGCGAGTACCAATCCTACAGCGCATGCAAGAAGAGGGCGGTTTGAAGATGTGTTGGTCACTTCAGATATGAGATCATTCTTTCAGCCAAACCATCGACAGCCGCCCTCCGGATCCAGCCTCAGGGAACGCCTAGACCGACAGGTGTTCAACTACATTGGGTTAACGACCGATGTGGATGCTCTGAGAAGCAAGCAACCCCTTGATTACTGGGTGTGCAGGCTTGACCTGTGGCCAGAGCTGGACAAAATTTGCCATGGAACTCTTGGCTTTCCCCTCGCCGAGTGTCCTGTCCGAAAAGAGACGTTCAGCGCAGCAGGCGGGATCGAGACCAATAAGCGCACTCGCCTACCTCACGACAGTGTGGACTACCTCACATTTTTTTTAAATGAATAAGGCATGGATCTCGGAGGAGATCAACACCTGTGACAACCATGTTTAAGTGAATTTCCTCATGCCAGCCCATACATACAGTCAGGTCCATAAATATTGGGACATCAACACAATTCTAACATTTTTGGCTCTATACACCACCACAATGGATTTGAAATGAAACAAACAAGATGTGCTTTAACTGCAGACTGTCAGCTTTAATTTGAGGAAATTTACATCCAAATCAGGTGAATGGTGTAAGAATTACAACAGTTTGCATATGTGCCTCCCAATTGTTAAGGAACCAAAAGTAATGGGACAATTGGCTTCTCAGCTGTTCCATGGCCAGGTGTGTGTTATCCCCTCATTAAACTAAATACAATGAGCAGATAAAAGGTCCAGAGTTAATTTCAAGTGCGCTATTTGCATTTTGGAATCTGTTGCTGTCAACTCTCAAGATGAGATCCAAAGAGCTGTCACTTCCAGTGAAGCAAGCCATCATTAGGCTGTAAAAACAAAACAAACCCATCAGAGAGATAGCAAAAACATTTGGCGTGGCCAAAACAACTGTTTGGAACATTCTTAAAAAGAAGGAACGCACCGGTGAGCTCAGCAACACCAAAAGACCTGGAAGACCACGGAAAACCACTGCGGTGGATGACTGAAGAATTATTTTCCTGGTGAAGAAAACACCCTTCACAACAGTTGGCCAGAGCAAGAACACTCTTTAGGAGGTAGGTGTATGTGTGTCAAAGTCAACAATCAAGAGAAGACTTCACCAGAGTGAATACAGAGGGTTCACCACAAGATGTAAACCATTGGTGAGCCTCAAAAACAGGAAGTCCAGATAAGAGTTTGCCAAACGACATCTAAAAAAGCCTTCACAGTTCTGGAACAACATCCTATGGACAGATGAGACCAAGATCAACTTGTACCAGAGTGATGGGAAGAGAAGAGTATGGAAAAGGAAAGGAACTGCTCATGATCCTAAGCATACCACCTCATCGGTGAAGCATGGTGGTGGTAGTGTCATGGCGTGGGCATGTATGGCTGCCAATAGAACTGGTTCTCTTGTATTTATTGATGATGTGATTGCTGACAAAAGCAGCAGGATGAACTCTGAAGTGTTTCGGGCAATATTTTCTGCTCATATTCAGCCAAATGCTTCAGAACTCATTGGCCGGCGCTTCACAGTGCAGATGGACAATGATCCAAAGCATACTGCAAAAGCAACCAAATATTTTTTTTTATGGGAACTAAGTGGAATGTTATGCAATGGCCAAGTCAATCACCTGACCTGAATCCGATTGAGCATGCATTTCACTTGCTGAAGACAAAACTGAAGGGAAAATGCCCCAAAAACAAGCAGGAACTGAGGACAGTTGCAGTAGAGGCCTGGCAGAACATCACCAGGGATGAAACCCAGCGTCTGGTGATGTCTATGCATTCCAGACTTCAGGCTGTAATTGACTGCAAAGGATTTGCAACCAAGTATTAAAAAGTAAAAGTTTGATTTATGATTATTATTCTGTCCCATTACTTTTGGTTCCTTAACAAGTGGGAGGCACATATGCAAACTGTTGTAATTATTACACCGTTCACCTGATTTGGATGTAAATACCCTCAAATTAATGCTGACAGTCTGCAGTTAAAGCACATCTTGTTCGATTCATTTCAAATCCATTGTAGTGGTTCATAGAGCCAAAAATGTTAGAATTGTGTTGATGTGCCAATATTTATGGACTTGACTGTATGAGTGCGTCCATGTATGTGGTGAGTGTGTGTATGAGTGCATCCATGTATGTGGTGAGTGTGTGTATGAGTGCGTCCATGTATGTGGTAAGTGTGTGTAAGAGTGCGTCCATTAAGTTGGGGAGGGGCCCTGTACAAAAATTTGCTGTGGGGCCCAGTCAGTTATAGCTACGCCCCTGGTGATGCATCAGGAATTGGTGGTAGAAAATCCTGGCTGATTCACGCCTGATTCATCTTGACAAAAGTCAGTCTCTCCACATTTTGGGTGGACAGGCGAGATCTCCTTGGGGTAACTATGGCCCCCGCTGCACTAAACACCCGCTCTGATGCCACACTACTGGATCCCTCAGACTGGATCCCTCATACTGATTTGTAGAATTATATACCGGTATGTTGGTAATTATCGGATCCCTTAGACTGGATTTCTCATACTGATTTGCAGAATTGCTATACAAAGGGGTACATCTGACTAGACTAAGCCAGCAATAACCTTTTAATATGATCGCATGGATGGATAATATTTGTGGGGCGTTTGCATATAATAATCCCACTTAAACATGGATTGCGAGACTACAACATATATCGGTTGACTACCTTGAATCGCTAGATGAGCTTGATTATGATCGGCGCTGACAGTCCTCTGACAGCGCTGATGTAAATAGGAAGTGGGCAGTAAGAAGAATGATCAGTTGACCTATATACACAGGATAATCACACTAAAACACAGCTCGTTAAGTATACTAAGATCAACTGTTTAGAGCCACTGGATGAGTCCAATCATCACCAGCACTGTCACTGCTTTGACAGCGCTGATAAAAACAGGAAGTCAGCTGCAAGTGATTCTGCTGGGGACGATATTCTTGTTTTAGAATATTACGAATATTCTAAAAACGAAGTTATAGCAATATAGCGAATATTCGTAAAATACACATATAGACTGCAATTTAGCTAATATAGTGCTATAATCTTTTTTTATAGTCTAATTTTTTTGTCTCTTCTGAAGTTCAGATTTGGAAAAAATGTACACTATAAAAAAAAATACTATAGCACTATATTAGCTAAATTGCAGTCTATATGTGGTATTCACGAATATTCGCTATATTGCTATAACTTCGTGTTTTAGAATATGACGAATATTCTAAAAAACGAATATATAGCAATATAGCGAATATATTCGTTATTTAGAATATTCGTCTTTTTTATTTTCCAATCTGTACGGTCGTTCGCATACTCCTCCCCAACAAGCGTCCCTGTCACCATGAGAACGCCTGTGGGTTAGAATATACCATCGGATCTGAGTTTTCACGATCTCTGGGAAAACTCAGATCCGATGGTATTTTCTAACCCACAGGCGTTCCCATGGTGACGGGACACTTGTCGGGGAGGAGTATGTGAACGACCGTACAGATTGGAAAAAAAAAAAGACGAATATTCTAAATAACTAATATATTTCCTATATTGCTATATATTCGTTTTTTTGAATATTCGTCATTTTTTTCCCATATGAAAACATGATTCCTTCCTGCTTAAGCTGCTTGTGGGCCAATGATTCATTAACCCCCAAGAAAGAAGCAGGGAGGAATCATGTTTTCAGATGTTAAAAAAATGACGAATATTCAATATAGCGAATATATAGGCCTGGTCTCAGTGTCTAGGCGCCAACACTGTAATGAGGTGTGTGCACAATCTTACCGACCAGGGTCTGCTCTGCATCTGCTGGTGACTCTGAACAGAACAAATGCCAACAAGTATGCGGTACCGCAATGTATGTAGCTTTGCTCCTCAGCTCTCATCAGCGTTCCTGGAAGCAATCCTCATTCCTCTGGACAGGATCAGGGTCTTGAATGCGATCAGCTTCACTTAGTTGCAGCTCTGGTCACTGAGGTATGCTCCCACATCTGGATGCCGTCGGATCCTCTGCTCACACAGTTCCTCAGTCTCAGCTTCCTCTAAGATGACTGCTTCCTTTTCTTCCCCAGGCTTTGAAACTCCACTTCTCATGAATATGAAAATATATGCAGTCTGTCAGCTGTGTTTTGAAAACAGTGGCATCTTGTGGCCAAACAGCAGAATGTCAGTCCAGATCATTTAATTTAATCTATACAGTGTTAAGACAATGAGAGCTGTTTCCCCATCTCACATAACCACATTTACCCAGTGGACTGGCCCACCTTCTGCTCAACGTACATGTGCAGGGCTGGTACAGCTTATTTTGAAAAGTAATGTCGGCTTGGGACTCTCCACCTTGGGTGGTCACAAGCCATTAGTTCTCTGAAATGTACAGAGTAAATTACATGGAAAAGGAGGAACTGTAGTACCAGCAACTTGGCCAGGTGAACGTTCAGCTTCTACACCGTTGGATGAGTGCATGCATACTGTTGTCTTTTTGCAAACGCATTTACTTGGCTTGCACTCGGCGACATTATCATCTAAATATGTTTAGTCATCACTTATGTCTCCCTCATCTGTCTCTTGTGCACGCCCCTGACCTCCTGCAACATGTGCTCCCATCAGACTGTCATCATCGGTAGTTAAATCTAGTGAAGTAATAGTATAATCCACAGTATCTCCGCTGGTAGTCTTGTCCAGCATACAAGATACAGGTAACGCAAGTATAATCCCTTTTTTTCCAAGAACAGGCCGACACACAGTTTGGGAGTCAACAACCACTCTTTTATTGTAATGTAACCGTTTATATACAAGTCCCCATGCAAGGGGTTTCCATAATGGCATTCCAGGGGTTTTCCCCTGGTGGACTCTGTGGAAAACTTAACCTGCAATGCTATTACCTTATGGTTTGTTACTTGTAAGACAAAAAGTAATCAGTGACCTGCTGAGCATTCGTCTGGTTGTTCAGTAGAAACACAATGGCTACAATGTCAATTGGGTTATCCCTCAGGCTGAGGGGAGGGGATGTGTGGCCTGTAACCAGTTTGTGATTAGAGAATGTATAATTTTCTGGGGGTATTGTTCCATAGAACACAATGGATACAATGTTAATGGGGTTATTTCCCAGGCTGAGGGGAGGGGATGTGTGGCATACAACATCTGTTCGTGAAACTAGCAAATGAATGCCCTCAGTCTTGTAGAGTGTAAAGTTAACACATGAACCCAGTCTTTGATATACTGAAGTGGCTAGGTTTGCCATATTGAACGCCTAGAGGAGTCCACATTGGACCTCTTTTCCAAGTCTGTGCTGGCCTGTAACTGATGACTGTCTTCACACAGCTCATCCTCGCTGAAAAGTGGAAGAGAGTCGGCAACATACATTACTTGGCTATCTGAAGGAGCAGCAAAGGCAAGAAGCAGGTTCAAGACAAGTGAGGGCACAGAGGCAGTCCACCGATTCCTGCCTATGTGTTTTTGTTGTCACTTGAGTGGGTCAACCATTCTAGTAGAGCTGGATTGTAGGTCAAAACAGGACTGCTGGATGACAGTGGCAGCTTTGGCCTGTTGCTGCGGCTGCTACCATCTGCTACCTTCTTCTGCTGCTACTTACGCGGGGTACAGTAACATTTTTGGCACTGCTCATTACTTTGAAGGCCCCAGGCAACTGTTTTTTGGCTATAGTGTACAGTAACTGTATCAGTAATTGTTTCAAAGTGTGAATTCAAAAGATTTCAGAATGAATAAGCTAAGTGAATAAATATATTTATTAAGTGTGATTAAATATAAGATAAAACAGGCAGATCACATACAGAATAGTAAAAAGTAAGACTCCTGTCGCCATGTCGTAGCACATGGACGACACACCAGGGAGTACAAGAGATAGAGAAAATCATTACTTATAGCCTACCTAGAATGAAGTCTTCAATGGAGTGCCAACTAATTTATGTGTGAAACAGAGTATACCTTTTAGCCTCTCCTGCAGTGTGCAACACATGTCTCTGATATAACCACTTCTCAGAAATGTAGCCTCAGCACAAAGGGGTATGGGTATGATCTAGCTATCCCTAACCCACTGCATTACAAGGAAGGCTTTATTACACAGAATATTAAAATATAATAATAATAATAATAATATAAAAGTTAATATAAAAGAGAAAAAATTAAAGGGGACAGGACCAATCAGTTCTCCAAAATACCCTTACAACACAGTAATGTAATAGATTAACTAAGAATGTGGCAGCAGTTGAACAAGATGCATGCAGCAATAGATTAGACTGCCCATTAATACTGAGTCTGATGCACATTAGGTCTATGTGTAAAATAAAAGATTAACTAAGAATGTGTCAGCAGGTGAAAACGATGCACGTGGCAATATATTAGACCACTCTTTAATACTGATGCACAGTAAGCTTATGTATAAAATAACAGAATAACTATGAATGTGGCAGCAGTTCAACACAATGCAAACTGCAATTAGACTCAACCAGCAGTGTACCTGCTGTCTCCCTACAGTATAAAAAACTATCACTGCAATCTCCCTGCACTGTCCCTAACCAATATTCTTCTATTAATAGTTTTATGCAAAACTGTCCCTAGCATGAGTCCTTGTCACGTCTCTCCCTATGCTTAGCTCACAATGAAATTGCAGAGAGACATCACAGGGGATGGCTAGCTGTGGATTGGCTGGTTGCACGCATTATGGGTGATCTCGCGTTCCTGGGCTTCTTACTTTCACTTTGCAACATGCGCATCATGTATTTTAGAAAAAAAAAAGTGCTAAACTTCGGATAAAATCCCACTTCGGTTGCTTTGATTCACTCAGCACTACTTACATGCATGAAAGATGTATCCTAAACTGCATTGTATGGACACTGCCTAATAGTGCAAAATATAGTCTAAATATTTCATTTATGGTCAATATCTAGCAAATAGGATAGATGTGCAGGCTTTCCAGACACCTCAAGTCATTAGTTATTGCATATTATTGAAACTTGAAATGTGTAATGTAATTCACAATATAAGCCACATTATAGAAAACAATGATACATTTCACATAATGTTTTTTATATTGCATTTTCACTAGAAATGTCACTTCGCTATCCAGCCTTAAAGGTCAGCTTTCATGTTTTTTTTATTTATTTTTATTAACAAATATACTCTAAATACCAAAATGGTGTCATTTGGTTTGCAGTATTATACTTGTAAGTTCATAAATGTAAAAAATGACATTTTCTAGCCTTCCTTGCTGGTGCAGTTTAAAATAATACATTCGTGTCTTCATTTATTGATTTATTAAATACATATGAAATGCATAAATGTACAATATACATAAACATTTGTTACTTATAACTACTGGAAATATTAAGAGATCAATCACTTCATGTGTTTAGAGTATGCATTCTTCCTGCGTTTATTGAAGTTGTGTAAATTAACTGAAAACATGAATACTCTGTATTAACTTTTTTTCTAGTTCAGTTTTTATTATGGCCGTCACAAGCAAAACATAAATGTGAATACATAGTAAGATGAATATAGATCATGGTTGGGCTATTAAAAAAATCCCAAACTTTAAACATTCCTGGTACCATTAAATCCATTATATAAAAATGGAAAGAATATGGCACAACTAGGGTGCCTTCACACATGGCAGATTTTGTTGCAGAAAATTTAAACAACTGAAAATTGTCTCCATTCATCTGAATGGGGCTTCTGTCAATTTGGACCCACCTACAACCTGGGACAACTTTGAGGTTTCTTTTTCAGGGCCAGCTTAGTTTCCTAGTCCACCCCTACTATGAGGCCCAGCTCCCAGGCTGGTTCTCATAGGCAATTGTCAGTGTAATACAGCATGTATTGTACTGCTTTGAAACAGGGATCATAACCTCAAAAGTTGAAGTCCCATAATGCAGTGTTCCTGAACTGCAGTCCTCAGGGCTCACCTGCAAGTAAGGTTTTCAGGATTTCCAAAGTATTAAGCAGGTGATGCAATTAGTGTCAATGCGTCAGTACTTATCAGGAGTATTCATTTTGTGATATATTCTCAAATCATGATCGGCCAGTGGGCTCTGAGGACTGGAGTTTTGGAACACTGCAATAGCAGGACTAAAAAAAAATAATAATAATTGTTTTATAAAATTAAAACAAAAGTTTCAAGTATAAAAAAATCACCTCTTTCCCCTAATCAAGCCATTTCCAATTGTAAAAAATAATACAAAATAGACTAATTATGTATAGCTGCATCCATAATGACCAACTTTATAAAATTATCATATTCTCTACCCCATCAAGTGAACAACATAAAAAATAACTAAAAGCAATGCCAGAACAGCTTATTTTGGGTCTCCTCACCCCACTACAATCATTATGTCAAGTGATCAAAAAATTTTATGTACCCTAAAATAGTACCAATGAAATTATTACCTCAACTTACAAATAACAAGCCCTCGCACAAGACCATAGCCAAAAATATATATTTTTATATATAGCCTCAGAAAATGGCGGTACAAAAAACATTTTTAAATGTTTTTTTGTGTAAAACTGAAATAAAATTGAACATAACGACCTACCTCATGAGGTGAGCAATGTAAAAAAAAAAAAACAATTTGTTGGTCACCTCACCTTGCAGTAAACATTTTTCTCAAAAATGCTTTGTGTGAAAGTAGCAAAATCTATCTATCTATCTATCTATCTATCTATCTATCTATCTATCTATCTATCTATCTATCTATCTATCTATCTATCTATCTATCTATCTAATTGTTATCCCTGTAATCATACTGACCAGCAGAATAAAGGTGATACTGTGCCATTTTTCCGGCACAGTGCACTCTGCAATAACAAAACCCAAAAGACAATGGTACAATTGCTGCCTTTTCTTTATCCTGCTTCCCAAAAACCAAACTAAAAAGTGATCAGTCATATATACCTCAAAATAGTACCAATCATAATAGTAATTAATCCCACAAAAATTAGCAGTCAAACATCTCAATCAAGGGAAAAATAAAAAACATATGGTTGTCAGAAAATAGCTGTATTGATACCTCAGAGGCTGATTGAAAGCAACATGGTACTTGTAAACCAATCCATCAAAATATTTGCTGCAAAAGCTAAAAGCTGGTATTTCCCTTGCGAATCCTGCAGCGTACCCAAACAGCTGTTTAGGTCCACATTTATGGCATTTCCATACCCAATAGAACCCGCTTAACAATTTAAGGGGTGTGGTTTCTCTGATAGCACAAGCTGGGCACATATACTGAAACGACATATCTGTGGAAAACTTGCAATTTTCATTTTGCCTGGTCCCATGCTGATTAATTTCTATAAAATACTTGGGGTGTCTAAAGGCTCATTCCACCCCATAATTGAGGGGCAGAGTTTCCAAAATATGGGTCACTTCTCATGGGGTTCCACTTATTATTTCACCCCAGAGCCTCTACAGTTGTAAGCACAAGCCGTTTACATCACCACATTGAGCCTCAAAATGCACATAATGTTATTTTTTTATTTATTCCTGAGCTCACTCTCTGACTTTTCAAACTGGCATATGCTGGACACAAAATATTGGGCAGTAAAATGGCAAACTTGTGTAAACATTGCAATTTTCACTGTTCATCTGTTGTGCACTAGTTTTTGCAAACCACCCATGGGGTAAAATGTTCACAACACCACTTCATAAGTTCTATGAGGGATGGGAGGCGGAGCTAGCCACGTCAGTAAATGGCCGCTTGACCCGAGAGCTCCTCGCAGCAGCACTTATACAAAGCAGATATACGGGTTCCCACCTCGCTTCATTATGGGGAAACTCACTAAAGATAAGTCTAAGGAGACCCATGTAACTCCTAGACACTCCAGAGGACAATCGGGGCTGGACAAATATCTGAAAAAGAAGATGTCCTCGCCGGCCGGCAGATCCAAGATGGCGCAGGAAGCCGCCGCTGCTATGAACTACACAGAAGACTCTGATGACTTTTGAACCTGTCCTGAAAGAACTTTCGGCTATTAAGACAGAAATTAAACAAACGGGGCACAGAGTAGCAGCCTTAGAAGATTTGCATGCTGCGCTAACTAAACATAGCCGTGCGCTACAAACTAATGTTGAAGAGGTCCGTGAACAGATGAACACAGCTTTCCTGCACCTGAAAGACCAGGAGAACAGAAGCCGGACGAAGAATGTACGCATCAGAGGCGTCTCAGAAAGTGTGCAGAAGGATGACATTCTCATTACGGTCAGTCAGATCTTTTCTTCACTACTGGGCCAAGAGAGGGCAGAGGCAGTAGTCATTGAAAGAGTCCACAGGGCCCTAAGGCCCAAACCGCCGCCAGATGCCCCACCGCGGGATATCATATGTGGCTTACTTCGTTTTTTGGACACAGCCGCCATTTTAACAGCCGCCAGGGACAGAGGTGGTATACTGCTTGAAGGCAGCAAAATCCAGCTTTTTCAAGACCTAGCAGCAAGCACCCTAGCTAAGCGGAGATTATTCAAACCGCTAACAGACCTCCTCAGGTAGAGAAGACATTCCCTGCGCTGGCTTTTTTCATTTGGCCTATGTACCACCATAAACGGGAAACAAGTCATAATTCGTCATCCAAATTACCTTTCCAAAATCTGGGATGCCCTGCAAATGGAACCACTGGACATTCCCTCATGGCTACCTCTAGCTGGAAACCTGAAAATGCCGTCTTTGCCTGCAGTTGAGGACTGGCGTGTCGCTAAGAAGTTTAAATCTCCTCAAGCAAAGAAACGCCAAGCAGAGCTTAAAGACACTTGAGAGTGGAATGCCATCTTAAATTGCTCTCCTGTTGGTCCTCTAGGACAGAGTACCGGTAACATCATACCTGTTCAGATCTTCAATATGCCCTATTAAGGTCCAATATGTATGACATGTTCACTGTTCTCATTTTCAGTTATTGAGTGTATGTGTTACCACTATCATTGCCTATATTGTTGTAGCCTGCCCCCTATTCAACCCACTCTGTAACCCATAAACCGGGCAAAAATGATCCTTTTACACCATCTTGTACCACCCTATCGCTACGACTTGGGTAGTGATAGATACCATCCAACCCTGTATATGTAATAGCTCCATGTTATATTTTGCTCTGGGCAATGAGGAAATGGGAATGTGCAGAGACCTGTTATGGTGCAAGGGAATGTGTGCACCATAACACGCCTAGTCTCTCCAGCATATCTGGTTGTTTTTTCTCTCTTTTTTCTCCATACTGCTGAACTAGATGAATTGTCCACAGGAGGAATGGACGATTCGGCTGCTTCCTCTGTGGGAGCCCATAGTGTGGTGCTGGGGGGAGGGGGGGGGAGATACTAAAACATAAAGTGTTTGATGTCTGCTTCTCACCCCCCCCCTCCTCCCGGATTGCTTCAATAAGCTAAGTGCTGTGGGGGCTCACACAGGCTTTGTGTACCTCACAGTTTCTCCACCCTCACACCTACTCTTACTCTTATCCTTGTTTCCTTGCTCCTCTCCATACCCCTTTGCAATACCCCTTTCTTTTCACAACCCTTTCCCTTCTTATACATCCTCACTTACAGGAGGTTCCTATCCTGTGATACCGTTTAATTGAGCTAAAATTTGTTCTTAAACACTATGTATATAGTTCCTCAGAATGAGTCACGTGTCCGAAAACATTTGTTTTACTGGGATGTAGCTTCTTGTACTCCCTTGTAACCCAAGATACCTCATGGACCCTTTAAAGATAACCTCACTAAATGTCAATGGACTTAATGTTCCTCAAAAAAGAAGCCAGGTCTTCCAAATGCTCAGGAGAGAGAGGGCAGACTTGCTGTTCCTACAAGAAACACATTTTAGACATAACCATGTTCCAGCTCTTTTCTCTAAACAATACACAAAGTGGTTTCACAGTACACACTCCTCAGCTTCTAGGGGAGTCTCTATTGGAATAGGTGCCAATGTCCCTTTTCAAACCTAGGCAAAATTCATAGACCCGAAAGCAGGTACCTATTTTTAAAAGGTACACTCTTTGGTAACAAAATAACCCTAGTTAACGTGTATGCTCCCAACGCCAAACAGATACCTTGGCTAATTAAGATGTTAAGATCTCTACAAGACTTCAGAGAAGGTATATTGATACTAGGTGGGGATCTGAACTTAGTATTAGATCACCCCATGGACTCCACCTCCACCGCCCCTAAATACTCCACTACACAGATTCGCAAACTGCGTAAAGCAATGTCTGCCCACCAGATCTCGGACACCTGGAGACTGACGCACCCAAGAGATAAAGACTACACGTTTTTCTCGGCTGTCCATAAAACCCATCAACGGTTGGACTACTTGTTTATCTCCAACCATATACTGGAGAGATTAAAATCCTCCACTATTGGCCAGATCACGATCTCTGACCATGCTCCCGTCTCTTTGGTGATTCAGTTGAAAGGTCTCCCCCCCAAAGCTTGGTCATGGAGACTCAATGAAACCCTTCTAGAAAATGAACAGGATAGGTGTAGACTGGAGGAGAAACTAGAACCATTCTTTGAATTAAACAACACCCCCCTTATGGATAAAGCTATGATATGGGAGTCCCACAAGGCATATATTAGGGGAGAACTTATATCCCTAGGAACTTGGGTGCGCAAACAAAGGACAGTAAAGATAGATTCTATAATAGCCCAAATTACTGCTCTATAAAACATTAATAAACACACTCCTTCAGACGCTGACTATAGTGATATCCTTAAGATTAGAAGCGAGTTGAAGGACTTATTAAACATTAAAACAGCTAAAGCCCTTAGATCAGCTAAATATAAGTTCTATATACATGGAGACAGAGGTTCTAAGCTCCTTTCACAGATGATAAAGGGACAAAGAGAAAAAGCTTTTATTTCCAGCATTAAGTCCGAAAAAGGGCACCAGATCACCAACACCCCATCAATAGCGGAGGAATTTGCTAGATTTTACTCGTCCCTTTATAACTTACAATCTGACGACCCCGCCCTTACACTTGATAACATAAAAACCTTCCTGGAAGAAGTTAAAGTCCCGAAAGTGGAAAAACCTGAAAAAGACATGCTACTTTCCCCAGTAACGGAAGAGGAATTACTAGAAGTACTGGCAAGTATACCGACAGGAAAATGCCCTGGGCCTGATGGCTTACCTATAATATACTATAAGAAATTTAAAAGCACCCTAATTCCACAATTTGTGGACTTATGCAACTCTTTATTAAAAGGAAACTCCCTCCCCCCGCAGTCACTAATTGCCCACATAACTGTTATCCCTAAAGAAGGAAAAGATCCCTATAAGTGTAGAAGCTACAGACCAATTTCCTTGCTCAATGTAGATGTTAAATTATGGGCCAAGCTTCTAAGTCATCGCATAGCAAAATTACTCCCTAAACTTATTGGCGTAGAACAAGTAGGTTTCGTGAAGGGGCGTGAAGGGAAGCACAATGTTAGCAGAGTCCTACATACTATATATTACACGAAAAAACACAAAATCCCACTAACATTACTAGGAACTGATGCTGAAAAAGCATTCGATAGAGTTAACTGGGTTTTTATAGATAGTGCACTACGTCATTTTGGCTTTCCGCCCACGTTTATTTCAGCCATCTTTTCACTTTATAGACAACCCTCTGCCAGAGTTCTTGTTAATGGTACCCTTTCACTGCCTTTCCATATCTCAAACGGAACGAGGCAAGGCTGCCCTCTCTCTCCAGAATTATTTATACTTACCCTGGAGTTGCTACTATGTAAATTAAGAACCTCCAAGATCATTAAGGGCCTACAAGTAAATGAGAAAATTCATTCGCTGGCAGCCTTTGCTGATGACTTGCTTCTTTTTATAACGAACCCTAAAGACGCAATTCCAGAAGTGATCAAAATCTTTTCGGACTTTGGAGATATCTACAACTTCAAAGTCAATTATGACAAATCCGAAATACTTAATGTCACTGCACTGGGAAGCCACATGACAGAGATCAAATCATATACCTCTTTTCAGTGGCCGAAAGAGGCTATCAAACACCTGGGAATTATGATCCCGGCAAACCCCATGCACCTTTTTAGACTTAATTACTCCCCTCTGTTTTAGCAAAATCAAGGCCTTTTTAGCTTCAATTAAACTCCCCTTCCTTTCATGGTTGGGAAGGAAAAACCTGCTATCCACCTATGTCTTACCACAGATACTATATACCCTAAGAAATCTAGCCATACCGCTGTCAAACAGATATTTCTCTGACTTCCGCACTCTATTTAGTACCTTCCTTTGGGCTAACAAAAAACCCTGCCTAGCATATCCCCTGCTCATTAGGAAAACGAGCAAAGGCGGGCTATCCCTACCCGATTTAAAGACCTATATACATGCTATACAGCTAGAGAGATGGATTGAATTGGCTAGGCCTAACAATAAGGCTTTACATGTAGACCTAGAAAAACCCAAACACTATTCACCATCTTTGGGTTAAAGCTCCCCCCAAAAAGAAAAAATCCCCTCTCAGTGCAATCACGCGTTGCATGTTTCAATACTGTGGGAGAACTGAGGCCCTATCACTGTCCTCTAACAAATTATCTCCCATAGCTCTTCTGTCTGTCCTCCCATACTTCCTCAATGAAGGTAGGGGTGATTTTCACAGATCATGGCTTTATCTAACAGACCTTAAGATTTCTGATTTAGTTAGAGCCACAGATCTCCCGGAATTCCTAAAGCTCGCCCAAACCTACATACCAAGTCACTTAAGATCTATGCTGGTGGAGATGGATTTGGAAATTTGCTGCAAGAAATACAAGAAAATGTGTGCGCAGTCCCAAACTGACCCCACTTGGCTTGAAAACTATACTTAATTACCGAATTCCCCCTCTAAAACCCTTTCACGGCTTTACTCCCGATTGATGTTGGATTCATCTTGTGGAAGACCCTTTTATTTAAGAGCATGGGAAAGAGAATTGCAGACTTCCTTATCTGACGAGGATGTGTCACGACTGTGACTGATCCAGACAGGTCTGGGAGGAGAAGGTCGCAGCGACTTGCTACTCGCGATAGTAGAGAGTAGAGAGATAGATGAGAGTTTGCTCCGTGGTTCAGGGTATGTCATCTGGGTTTTGCCTTGTGAACCTTTTTGTCCTGACTGGGAGTTTGTAGGCATCCTTCTCAGGTGAGTCCTGTCTGCCACTCCCAGCTACTATATTAGTTTCACTTTCACTTGCAGTCATTGCCAGATATAGTCCTTACTTCCAGTTCTATTCTGACCTTTGAAGGAGATCGTTTGATGGTGTTGCTGTGGAGCTCTTGTCCGGCGTGGACTGTCGTGATTGGGATCGCCTTCTCTGCTCGTTACTGGATAAGTCTATCTCTGTTATAGTTTGTTTGTTGCTGTCTTCCCCTGCTGTTCTCCTAGACATGAGTGATGGTGACTAGTGCTCCCATCGGCCTTTCCCCACTCTAGGCTTTAGGGTGACTGAGGGTTTAGGCATCCTGCTCGCCGCACGGGTTCACACCCTGTCTAGGGTATCAGGGCAGACAGGTGCCAGCTTAGGGTTAGTCAGGGGTGGCCATTCTATTTCCCATCCGTAGATAAGGGTCCCCCTTCCCCTCCGTCTGGTGCGACACGACTGCTGCTGGGGTAGCGGTCGTGACAGTATATCTGGCCTTTTAAAAAAAAAGAAAAAAAAGTGACATTTCTTTTTTTTTTTTTTTTGCTTGCTGTTTTGCTTTGTATTTTTCTGTTCCACTATGGATCCGGTTACGGTTTTGGCGAAACAATTACAGGGAATATCCCTTGAAGTGGCAGGATTAAAAGCAACAGTGCTGCAGCAGCAGCAGCCATCCTTGGGTTCCACCGTTGCTACGGGAAACCAAGGTACTCCTGAGCCAAAAGTGGCTTTACCTGATAGGTTCTCAGGGGGGAGAGAACAATTTGTAACCTTCAGAGAAGCTTGCAAATTGTTCTTCAGGTTACGCCCTAGATCCTCCAGCGGTGAGGAACAACGGGTGGGCATTGTAATTTCTCTCCTGCAAGGAGATCCGCAGGCATGGGCTTTCTCCCTACCATCAGACTCTCTGGCCTTACGATCAGTGGAGGAGTTTTTTGAAGCCCTGGGTCTCGTATATGATGACCCGGACAGGGTCTCACTGGCTGAGTCTAAGCTACGTGGACTTCGGCAGGAGAACCGGTCTGCTGAACTATATTGTTCCGAATTCCGTAGGTGGGCTACTGATACGTTATGGAACGACTCAGCCCTTAGGAGTCAGTTCTGCCAGGGGTTGTCTGAAAAATTAAAAGACGCGCTGGCGGTATACGAGGTCCCTGGGTCTCTGGAGGCTGCTATGTCTCTGTCCATAAGAATCGACAGACGACTCAGGGAGAGACTATTAAATTTTACGGAGGCCTCTATAGGGCAGGGATCGGTTTGTTATGATCCAGTCGAACCAATGCAAATGGGGGCGCCACTAGATGGGTGAATCCTCCTAAGTTCCGCTGTAGGTCAGAGGTTTGTTTTTGTTGTGGGGGGAGGGGTCATTTTGTAAAGGTTTGTCCCTCAGAACCCAAGAGATCACAAACAAAGGAGCCGCCGGGAAAACTAGAGTCCCCAGATTGTGCGGAGGATAAGAGTCTGGGCGTATTCGTTTCCTCCATACGCATGTCTCAGTTTTTGTTGTCCGCTACCGTTGAGGCGGGCAATAAGACTGAGATCTGTTCCGTCTTTTTGGACAGTGGGGTGGGGGTCAACTTGGTGGATTCACGGTTTGCTCAGGCTCTGGGTTTTATTCCAGAACCGATACGCAGAACTATTCCTGTTTTTGCCATCGACTCCTCCCCTCTTACTCAGAAAGAGTTAACTCAGATCATTCATAATATCCATCTGCAGGTAGGAGACCTCCATAAAGAGCATATCTCGTGTTATGTCCTGGACGGTCTTCCGGCTCCTATGGTATTGGGGCTTCCCTGGCTGGTGACTCACAATCCAGTGGTGGATTGGCAGGTCGGGGAGATTGTGGAGTGGAGTGAACATTGTAAGGACAACTGCTTGAGTAGTAGGTGCTCTACACTCTCTGTAACATGTTTACCTGTCTTTCTGTCAGATTTTATGGATGTGTTCTCTGAGAAGGATTGTCAGGGGTTACCACCTCATCGTCCATATGATTGCCCGATTAATCTACTACCTGGGGCCAAACTACCTAAAACCCGGTTATACAATCTTTCCGGCCCGGAGAGGAAGGCTATGAAAGATTATATTTCGGAGAGTTTGGCTAAGGGACACATCAGACCCTCTTCTTCACCTGTGGCTGCAGGGTTCTTTTTAGTTAAAAAGAAAGATGGGGGCCTACGTCCTTGCCTGGATTTCCGGGAATTAAACCGGATAACTATCCGAGATCCCTATCCTCTTCCTCTCATTCCCGACCTCTTTAATCAGGTTGCTGGTGCTAAATGGTTCTCCAAAATGGATCTCAGAGGAGCCTATAACCTGGTTCGCATCAAAGAGGGGGATAAGTGGAAGACGGCTTTTAATACTCCGGAAGGGCATTATGAAAATTTTGTCATGCCATTTGGTCTTACTAATGCGCCTGCGGTATTCCAACATTTTGTCAACGATATTTTTAGTCACCTTATCGGGAGATTTGTTGTGATATATCTTGATGACATCCTGGTCTATTCCCCAG